>NC_134235.1:247809227-248441534 GCF_965152275.1 Natator depressus
CATCCCTATACACCTATTTGAGAAAAAGCATGTGTTCTGGGCCCAAGTCTATGCTCACACCAGCTTGACACTGTAACTCCATTGACTTCCATGCAATTACTCTTGATTTATACCAGGGTTAACTGAAAGCAGATTCAGATCCTCCCCCTGAAGCATCTTTTATGACAGCAACGGCAAGTTAACGAATTATGGTAGGTAATGTAATGTCTAGCTCATGTTCTGCTTTGTGAGGCCACACAATTGGCTAACAGTTGGTTCTGTTTTTATTGCCATCATCCTGCTGCATTAAATAATGGTGCTAGTGTAGGAGGGGAAGATTTTTGGTAGCCCAGAGTCCAGTAACATGCCTAGACCAATACCTACAGCGGTAATACCAACTGTTATGCTCATTGTTGAAAACAGCTAGAAAGGCTGTTTCTGAAGCCTTAGCGCAACTAACAGACCAAGTGAGGAGGGGGAAGCGAGTGACCGCAAGGAGTAAACATGACCCTGTGCCCTCCTGACTTGAGCTTTTTGCTGAAGTATACAGTTGTGCAAGCTGGAAAGTCTGGCAATAGTTAACTATTGCAATGTAAAATAGAGCTGGTTAACTGATGGAAAATTCCCTGCCTGACAGGCTGGAAAACTCCACACTTAATTTAGCTTCTGCTCAGCAGTTCTTTTGATGAACAAGCTAGGTATACTAACAAATTGAGTATAAAAAGAGTCACTCCTGACACATACCAACATAGGTGAGATTGACGTCTTAACCATGGTTATGAGCAATAGTTTAGCTGCACTGAGATCACCAAAAAGTGTGTCACATGTGGAAGGCATAACCAGCCTTTGCCCTTGTAAGTGACTTGATTCATTCATGTAGTTTATTGCTTGTAAGAAAACACTGCATACCACTGGTAGTTAAACATCTTGGAACATTACTTCATTTTTAATGCTGCCCAAAAAACTGCATTGCATTTATTATTCAACAGCTCCTCGCTATTATAATTTATTTTACTTGACAGGCACCATATCTGGTATAGTTTATCTATCATGGCTATTGATAGCAAAGTGGTTTCTGAAGAACAGGAGCTCTCTTTGCATTATTGGAGGAGCTTTCTTCTACTCATGTTTCCTTTTCTTGCTAGTTTGGATAAGCAAATAATAGGAACAGACCATGCTAGACAGAACTCAAGTCATCAGGTTGGAGGATAATTATGCCCCATAATGGTGAGTGTATGGTAACCTGTGTTCATAGGTTACACAATGTGCACATAGATTATCTATCACTTCAGTCTCCCTGGTCACTCAATAACAGACCTAAAAGTGGCAATTCTTCAACACAAAAACTTCAAAAACAGACTCAAATGTGAAACTGAAGAACTGGAATTAATTTGCAAACTGGACACCATCAGATTAGGCCTGAATAAAGACTGGGAGTGGTTGGGTCATTACAAAACCTAAACCTAAGTTCCCCAATACTAATTTCCCCCTACTGTTACTCACACCTTCTTGTCAACTGTCTGAAATGGGCCACTCTCATTACCACTTCAAAAGTTATTTTTCCTCCCTTGGTATCCTGCTGTCAATTGAATTGTCTTGTTAGACTGACCTCACACTTGGTGAGGCAACTCACATCTTTTCACGTATTTATACCTGCTCCTGTATTTTCTACTCCATGCATCTGATGAAGTGGGTTCTAGCCCACCAAAGCTCATGCCCAAATAAATATGTTAGTTTCTAAGGTGCCGCAAAGACTCCTCATTGTTTTTGCTGATACAGACTAACACAGCTACATTCAGGCATTCTGAATAGCTTCATGCAAAAACGAATCAAAAAGTTGGGAGGACCAGAGCCAGTGCTTTGTGGCTAATGCTGCAGCTATTTAAGAGCGATCTAAGTTACAGAGGGACCTCAGAGGTCAACTTGAGAACAATTTTGGACAATCCTGTTTTCCCTCTGACATCTACCCAAAGTTTGAGGGTAGTCAATTTTGGGTTTCCAAGTTACATATGGTCCCTGATCATGAAATTTAGATCCAAGATAGGGTCTTTATTTCATAATGCCCTACACTCAAAAGTCTGGAGGGCTTTATATTCAGGATTCCAGGTTAGTTCATTAGAGACAGATTCAAGTCATGAAAGTTGCATCAAATTATCAAATCCTAACCCTCAAAGTCTCAAGTTGTTGAGAATCAGGGTTCCAGTTCAGACCCATTTCTTATGAAAATATATCCATAATGTATGTTTTGCCCAGCAAATGGAGGTCAGCAAAATCTCCATTCTCAGCAGTATTGTCACTACACAATTTGCACACCCGACTACCAAACACCACCCCCATCAATGCCAACACTAACTGTCCCAGAAAGCCAAGAAAGAAACATCCATGCAGTATGGTCTTCATTTGGCCCGCGGAAGACCTAAGATTCCCAATCCTGTACGCAATACAACATTGTTTTTCTTATGTGCCCACTGGAATGGAGAGATCAGAAGAGAGCAACAAAAGCGATAAAAGGTTTAGAAAACCTGAAGAAAGGTTATTTTTTAAAATGGGCATATTTAGTCTTGAAAAAAGACTGAGGGGGACATCTGATAATCTTCAAATATATTAGGGACTGTTATAAAGAAGATGGTGATCAATTGTTCTCCATGTCCACTGAAGGTAGGACAAGAAGTAATCAGTTGAATTTACAGCGAGGAAGATTTACGTTAGATATTAGGAAAAACTTTCTAACGTGTTAAGCAGTGGAACAGGCTTCCAGGGGAGACTGTGGAATTTCCATCATTGCAGTTTTTTAAGAACAAACACCTGTCAGATCAGGGGACACTTCTGGCCTTGGAATCTATGAATGCCAACTGCTGAACCATGGACTAAACTTTCTTGTGGCTCCTGGGTTCCACCTAAAGGTTTTACCTATAAGTCTCCCAGCCAAGCACTGACCAGGCTAGACCCTACTTTGTGTGATCTGACATGACCATTGCCTAATGTGATATGGCTGCAGGCAATCTGGGTGCTACAGGAGCCTCTGGTGCCGCAGGAAAGGTATCAAAGTTTGAAGCTCTGGATATTGTAGAACATAAGCACATTTCAGCTCCATCCCAGCCAGAAGGACACTTCCAAATGCTTTAACAGCCCACAAAACTAATTGGGGACCATCAATTCCCACAAATTATTGCAACTAGGACATGGGGATTAGGGTGCACTGATGATGGCTGCATGGAGGGTATTTGGTTATTTGCAAGGACCAGTTAGCATGTAATTTTTCTGCTGGGGGTGTGATGAAGGATAGATGTTGCAAACATTTTGGTCAAAATGCCAGTTTTGCATCTTAAGCAGAAAGAACCTGAAAGGGCAGGCACAGAGACTCTGAAAATTCACTAATTTCACTTTAGGTGGTAGCAGCTTCCCCCACATCCATTTTTGTTCCCATATTTTTTTAAACCAACGCATTATTTTTCCTTCTATAACTTTATTCCCAGCTTCTATTTAAAAGAAATTAATTTTGTCGGTCTCTGCTGCAGTGTTTCTGAAGTGTTCAGTAGGAACAACTTGCATAAAAGGAGACTAAACATCTTCTCTTTATGAACATACTACTGACATAAATATTTTAATATCGTTAAGTGGCTGCTCTTATTTATGAGGGTACTAAATGGTGTGCAAAACTGTAATAAATGTTACATCAGGAAACTCTAGGGAGTAATCCTAGAACAGCTCTTTAAAATAACAGCAGAACTGTACTTTTATGTTTATACTTTATTTCTTGGGAAACAAAATTATCCAGTCTCACCAAATAAATGCAGTGGTGCTGTCAGAAGGAAAGAAATACTTCACACATCTGTATAATCTTAAATTAGGATTTAGTATTTCTTTAACAAGGTAGAACAGATGTATTGGGTTATCCACTGCAGTTAAATAAATTGAAAAGAGATTGTTGAATTAAGGGTTGGAATTGGGATGTAATTTTGAAATACAGTCTCCTCAGGGGACAAATGCACTCACTCTGAAGGGTACATTTATGATATATGGAAACATACCACTCTTAAACAAGAAGCATTTATTAAGAAAAACAGGTAAAATGACAGGCAAAAACAAGCTTCAACACAATTTAGGATTCAGCTTAGTCTCCTTTGTTCACCAGGGTTTACACTCAGTTTGGGACACCATGCTGCACTCATACAGCTGGTGACTGAATAATATCCTGCAGGTAAACACAAAACCATAGAAATGTAGGGGTGCAAGAGACCTGAAGAGGTCATCTAGTTCAGCCCTCTGTGCTGAGGCAGGACCAGGTATACCCACGGTGATCATCTAGTCTGACCACCTGCACAACACACGGCACAGTCCAGCCTGGGAGAAGGTGGCGAGTCCTGCAGGGTAACTGCAGCCAGGTGTGCGAAGGCTTCTCCAGTCCAGTTCTGAGGCAGAAACCTGTGTGAGCTATACACAGCCTGGACAATGTCATCCCCACTCGCAGCAGGCAGGGGAGCTCACTGGAGGATGGTGTGACAGATTCCCCCCAGGGTGCCACCTGGAACTAGGGTATCACTGAGCCCTCTAACTCACCAGCCCGGGTTCCCTCTCAGCACTGTGCTGCTGTGACAAACTGTGGACGACTCCCGGTCCTACACTTCCACCAGCATTCACACAGATAGGGACACACCCAGCTGCAGTTACATGCACGCTTTGGCCAGCCACTGAATGAACCAACAATAGAGAGGCTACAGCCAAAATAACCCCCAGCTTCCCAGGCTGAAGTATAAACCCAAAATTATACCATCTTGCCCTGCACAGGGATCTGTGCAATGTAAGCTCATAAATAGTCTGCCCCTCCCTCAATGTGGAGAGGAATATGCAACAAACTTGTGTTACCCAAGCTGAGATTTTTCCCAGACACTTCATTTAAAGACACATTGATTTAGATAAAGCAAAAAACAAGTTTATTAACTACAAAAGATAGATTTTAAGTGATAGCAAACAGATCAAAGCAGATTACCTAGCAAATAAACAAAACCACAAACTAAGCCTAAAATACTAGAAATATTGGATATGAATTAACAATTTCTCACCCTGGCTGATTGATACAAGCAGTCCACCAGGTTTCCATACACAGGCTGGAAATCCTTTTAGCCTGGGACCAGCACTTCCCTCCAGTTCAGTCTTTGTTCCTCGGGTGTTTCCAGGAGTTCTCGTGGTGGGGAGTGAGGCCCCTAGATGATGTCACACCCACCGTATATAGCTTTAACATATGGCGGGAACCCTTTGTCCCAAAATCAGTTCCCAGCCAGTTTGTGGAAAAATACAGGTATCAAAATGGGTTCAGTGTCATATGATCTGGTCACATGCCCTTGCTGAGTCATAGCAGCCATTACTTACAGGCTGTCTGGAGCATTCTCAGGAAGGCTCATGAGGTGGGGGATAAGCTTCTCCTAAGGCCTATTGTTTCCCCTCATGGCCCATTACCCTGAATAGGCCCTTCACAATCAGCTGTCTAGACTGGAAGCCTTTTGCCTAGTGGGTATTACCCAGGTATAACCACATTTGAAATACAGATATATAGTCAATATTCATAACTTCAGTTACAAAAGTGATACATGCATACAAATAAGATAATCATATTCAGCAAATCATAACTTTTCCAGACACCTAACAAGACATAGCTTGTACAATATGCATCATAATTATGTCATAAGCATACAACTATGAAGAATATGGGGTGCAATGTCACAGATGGTTTTTTTTCCCTCTTTTTCTCTCCTTTTCAGACAACCCATGACTACGGTGGGGGTGAGTGGATCACTCTCCAGGTGAGTACTTGGCCAGTGAGTACTTGGCCGGTGCATTCACCCACTTGGGAGATGGGTTGTCTTCATTCACTCAAGCCTAGTGACCTTTCAAACCAGGGTCTCCAGGGAAAGATTTTGGGCTTGCAATAAAAAGAAATAAGAATGATCTAGACACTGCTGTGCTCATTTGTGTGGAGCACCAAGTGAAGCCATAAGCTGGTGGGAGGGGCATTAACCTCATCACACACTCCTTCTGGGGCTATCAAACTGAAGAGCTGAGTTTCACCACCCCACAGAAGAGACTGCCATTGCTTAAATGGGAGGTGGGGTGGTGTATTTGTATTTATTTATGTATATATAGAGAGTAATTAGTTTATGATGTCTTTTCATCTGAGTGTAGGAAGTAATATAAGGCAGCATTTTCCAACCTTTTCCACTCTAAGGCACACTTACTTCAATAAAAGATTTGTGCAGCACACCCCTGCTCGACACTAAATTATAACAACACTTGCTTTAATGAGAAATTTGAGCTTGCCTTGATATGCAGAGTCGTTTAATCCTGGCAGGAAATGTTGACAGTGCAACTCGGAGCGCTTGCTCCGCCAATCTCAAACACTCTGTTTGTTTTTGATGTAAGTCAGGCTTGAAAACTCTTAACTTGCACAGGTACATTGTTGAAAATGGCAAGAAGGATAAAGCACGGCCTGAGATTGCTGTGTATTCATCTGCCACTGTCAACCAGAATGAGTCCAATGGCATGTCGCCAACCAATTTTAAAAGAGTGGTCCATCCTTAATCCAGCAAGTTGCTCCTGAGTCATTAGTGTAAGATTCTTAGCACTTTCCATTGCAGAGGAAATCCAAGGATCCCAGACCCAGTCAAAATCTTCTATATAGGTTGAGGGAAAATATGAGCTGAATTTTTCTTCCAGACTTTTCAAATGCTCAGAAATGACGTTGACCAAAATACTGCCAGTAGGATCTGCCACATTTTCCCAGGGGAACATTTCTGTTGTACCTTTTGCTACTTTTTCCACGTCAGAGGGCTAACTTAGATTTAAACCCAGGCAGTTTATCCATGCAGGAGAGAAGATTCTCATTTCTACCTTGCATTTTCTTGTTCAGTCCAATGAGGTGGTGGAATATATCAGCCAGGTAGGCAAGCTTTACACACCCTGCCACATCAGTGATTAAGTCCATGTATGCAGATTCCTCCAAAGTTAAGAATATTTTTAACTCCTCTCTCAACTCATACAAGTATGAGTGAACTTTTCCATGGAAAAGCCAGCGTATTTCTGTGTGCAAAAGTAAACGCTGGTGTTCTGCTCCCATTTCCTCACACAATAGTGAGAAAAGGCAACATTTTAAGGACCGTGATTTTATTAAGTTCACTATCTTTACTGCTCCATATTACACTAAGGAAAGTTCTAGCAGTCTTTTGGCCGTGAGAGCTTCATGGCACAGGAAACAGTGGCTCACCAGAACATCTGGGGTTTGCTTTTGACCTGGCTTACAAACCCCTTCACTTTGCCAGCCATGGAGGCAGTCCCATCTGTGCAAACACTAATTTTTCCAGTGCAATTCTCCCTCCTCAGGGTAGGCCATTGTCATCCTGAAGATTTCCTCTTCAGTTGTTTGACCTGGCAGTTGTCTGCAAAATAAAAAAAAAAAAAACCCTTCTTTTAGACCATTTCCATCAAAATACCTGACATTAGCCAAGAGTTGAGGATGACGACTCACATCTGCAGATTCATCAAGCTGCAGTGCAAATTTTCCACTTGATTTGATTTTTTCCCCTCAGAGCACAGTCTCAGTGTCAGCTGACATCATAAATGTGGCGACTTATCACATTATCTAAAACGGGAACTATGGTGATTTCATTGCATTTGCACCTAACATAACTCTCATCCTTTCTTTGCATGCTGGTAAAAATCAATGTTTCTGTGACTGTATGCGACTTTTTTGCCTTTGCTATAAGGTCAGCGACCAAGTAGCTTGCTTCCAGTGGTTTATCAGAAGCTGTTACGCAGTCTTTCATCATTTGCACTTGTTTTTCATTTTGATCCTTCAAACGCTCAAAAAAAATATTTACCCTTGTTGGCAAGGGACGGGGGTTTGCCTGTAAGGCGGCATTTTAACTTACTTGGCACCACGGTGTGGGTCAAAAGTTTTTCCCCAACCTTGTCGATGAGATTAAATGATGGTTCACCTGTAAATGAAAATCCAAACTGCAAATACCTGTCACAGTAGTGTCAGCTCACCACTTTGACTTTATGTTCCTATTCAGCTTCACCACTGAAAGTAGATGTGGAGGCCCCAGAATCTCTTTTCTTCAAATACTTACCCATTTTTGAGTCTTCAGTTCAAAATTCACCACTGTAACTTAACAGTTAAGCAAACATGGCTCCCATGTTATACCACACGAACAGCAAGGTCATTTGAGCATAGTGCGTGTCATGTGTTTCACACATGTACACCTGAAAAGCAACAGCACAAAACGCTCCCTCACCCTAGTCTCCAGTGTTCAGACTCAATCCCGCAGTCTCAGCAGAAGCTCTGATGTCCCTCAATAGGGAGGGTAATTGGGTTGCAGCCATAAACCCAAGCCCAAAGTGTTCTGGGGAACCAGTAGGAAAGGCCCTGCTAGAATAACCTCGCTAGGTAGATCGGGGGAAATGAAGTCCTCTGCAGTTACTAGTGTCCCACCCCTCCCCTTGAGTGGGGAGCCACACACAGCCTGTTCTTCTGCGTAATGCCAGGCTTAGGAAGAGATGGCTTTCTTCTCATCCCACCAAGATAACTCAGGGTGGGGTAGGGTCAGCTCCCATTTTACAATACCTCTACCCCTAACCCCATACAGGGTTGCCAGCTTAGGGTTTTTGCACCAGTACCACAGCACAGACCTCAACCACTTGAAATTTAGTTCACTCCTTTGGTTCAGTAGTCCAGCACCTTGAACTAAAGCATTCAGAGGTAGCAGTAGTAGACTGTTGTATTCGGGAGAACCTGCCAGCGTGTTACAAATACATTAGCAGATTCAGCCTCATTTCCCTGCAGACTCAGACACAGAATTGCCTAAGCTACAGAAACACAGAGAAACGCTCCAATACACATTTCTTCCCACTAAAGCAACACATCTTACATGTACGTTCGCTGCCTTTGTTTAGGCTTTCCTTGGTAGAGAATCACACTAGTGACCAAAGAGATACTGATGTCAAGAGCTGTCTGCACAATGACAAAGAAGAACAGTAGCTACAGGGGAGAAGGTTTCTAAACCCTGACTGTACGGCGAAGAATGACAAGTCAACAGATGCAGCTAACAGTCCAATTAATCAGGAAACAGGTTGGTGCAACTTTCAGATCACTGCTCCCTTTCTCCTCCAGGCAGAGCTTCTCTCTCCCCTTCTTCTGCATTGCTTCAGAGTAGGCATCAGGATGAATGTTCACATTTTGATACTACACAATATACACACATTGCAAGGCCTAGCTACATACACCCTGCTGTGCGGACTGCTTTCTGGCAGCTTCTAAAATATAGAACATGCCAAGAACCAGGAGAAGGCTCACAAACTACTTAAAGGTATACTACCCTATTCCTCTACACTACAACAGGGCTGGGTCACAAGTGAGCATCCTCACGCAGTGGACACTGAACTGCCATTTAAAACATTATTTGATGTCTCTACTGTAGTAGAAAGAGGGCCTGAAACATAAGCCCTTGTATCAGAGGCCTGGTGTGAGACATGAGGCCTGGGCTAAAGTAATGTTCAAAACTTACTAATATAAAGCAAAAATAAGTTGTGAGCAAGAGGCAGGCTCTGCTCACAGAATCTGGCAAGAACAGAGCTGATATTGCAGAAACACACAGGTGCTGTCGTCATCATGAATAAGTTAGAATATGAACAAGAGGCTGCTACGCAACTGTCTAACTGTACATTCTACAGACCATTATCCTCTGATCCCACTGAGGATTACCAAAAGAAACTACACCATCTGCTCAAGAAACTCCCTGAAAAAGCACAGAAACAGATCTGTGCAGACACATGCCTAGGACCCCAACCAGGGGTATTCTATTTGCTATCCAAGATCCATAAACCTGGAAATCCTGGACACCCCATCATCTCAGGCATTGGCACCCTAACAGCAGGATTGTCTGGATATGTGGACTCTCTCCTCAGGCCCTACGCTACCAGCACTCCCAGCTATCTTCGAGACACCACTGACTTCCTGAGGAAACTACAATCCATCAGTAATCTTCCAGAAAACACCATCCTGGCCACTATGGATGTAGAAGCCCTCTACACCAACATTCCACACAAAGATGGACTACAAGCTATCAGGAACAGTATCCCCGATAATGTCATGGCAAGCCTGGTGGCGACCTTTGTGACTTTGTCCTCACCCACAACTATTTCATATTTGCGGACAATGTATACCTTCAAGTCAGCAGCACTGATATGGGTACCCACATGGCCCCACAGTATGCCAACATTTTTATGGCTGACTTAGAACAACGCTTCCTTAGCTCTCGTCCCCTAATGCCCCTACTCTTCTTGTGCTACACTGATGACATCTTCATCATCTGGACCCATGGAAAAGAAGCCCTTGAGGAATTCCATCTTGATTTCAACAATTTCCATCCTACCATCAACCTCAGCTTAGACCAATCCACACAAGCAGTCCATTTCCTGAACTCTACTGTGCTAATAAGTGATGGTCACATAAACATCACCCTATACCGGAAACCTACTGACCACCTACTTACCTACATGCCTCCAGCTTCCATCCAGGACACACCACACAATCCATGCTCTACAGCCAAGCTGTAAGATACAACCGCATTTGCTCCAATCCCTCAGACAGAGACAAACACCTACAAGATCTCTATCAAGCATTCTTAAAACTACTATACCCACCTGCTGAAGTGAAAAAACAGATTGACAGAGCCAGAAGAATACCTAGAAGTCATAGAATCATAGAATATCAGGGTTGGAAGGGACCTCAGGAGGTCATCTAGTCCAACCCCCTGCTCAAAGCAGGACCAATCCCCAACTAAATCATCCCAGCCAGGGCTTTGTCAAGCCTGACCTTAAAAACCTCTAAGGAAGGAAATTCCACCACCTCCCTAGGTAACCCATTCCGGTGCTTCACCACCCTCCTAGTGAAAAGGTTTTTCCTAATTCCAATCAAAATCTCCGCCACTGCAATTTGAGACCATTACTCCTTGTTCTGTCATCTGGTACCACTGAGAAGTCTAGATCCATTCTCTTTGGAACCCCCTTTCAGGTAGTTGAAAGCAGCAATCAAATTCCCCCTCATTCTTCTCTTCTGCAAACTAAATAATCCCAGTTCCCTCAGCCTCTCCTCGTAAGTCATGTGCTCCAGCCCCCTAATCATTTTTGTTGCCCTCCGCTGGACTCTTTCTAATTTTTCCACATCCTTCTTGTAGTGTGGGGCCCAAAACTGGACACAGTACTCCAGATGAGGCCTCACCAGTGTCCAATAGAGGGGAACGATCACGTCCCTCGATCTGCTGGCAATGCTCCTACTTATACATCCCAAAATGCCATTGGCCTTCTTGGCAACAAGGGCACACTGTTGACTCATATCCAGCTTCTCGTCCACTGTAACCCCTAGGTCCTTTTCTGCAGAACTGCTGCCGAGCCATTCGGTCCCTAGTCTGTAGCGGTGCATTTGGATTCTTCCGTCCTAAGTGCAGGACTCTGCACTTGTCCTTGTTGAACCTCATCAGATTTCTTTTGGCCCAATCCTCCAATTTGTCTAGGGCCCTCTGTATCCTATCCCTACCCTCCAGCGTATCTACCTCTCCTCCCAGTTTAGTGTCATCTGCAAACTTGCTGAGGGTGCAATCCACCCCAGCCTCCAGGTCATTTATGAAGATATTGAACAAAACCGGCCCCAGGACTGACCCTTGGGGCACTCCACTTGATACCGGCTGCCAACTAGACATGGAGCCATTGATCACTACCCGTTGAGCCCGACAATCTAGCCAGCTTTCTATCCACCTTATAGTCCTTAAAGTCACCTATTACAGGACAGGCCCAACAAATAACAGAACACCACTAGCTGTCACCTTCAGCCCCCAACTAAAACCTCTCCAGTGCATCATCAAAGATTTACAGTCCTGAAAAATGATCCCTCACTCTCACAGATCTTGGGAGACAGACCAGTCCTCGCTTACAGATAGCCCCCCAACCTGAAGCAAATACTCACCAGCAACCACACAACAAAAACACTAACCCAGGAACCTATCCTTGCAACTAAGCCCGATGCTAACTCTGTCCACATATTTATTCAAGTGACACCATCATAGGACCTAATCACATTAGCCACGCCATCAGGGGCTCGTTCACCTGCACATCTACCAGTGTGATATATGCCATCATGTGCCAGCAATGCCCCTCTGCCATGTACATTGGCCAAACCGCACAGTCTCTACGCAAAAGAATAAATGGACACAAATCTGACATCAGGAATTATAACATTCAAAAACTGGTAGGAGAACACTTCAACCTCTCTGGCCACTCAGTAAAATATTTAAGGGTGGCAATTTTGCAACAGAAAAGCTTCAAAAACAGACTCCAACGAGAAACTGCTGAGCTTGAATTAATATGCAAACTAGATACCATTAACTTGGGTTTGAATAGAGACTGGGAGTGGCTGGGTCATTACACATATTGAATCTATTTCCCCATGTTAAGTATCCTCACACCTTCTTGTCAACTGTCTAAATGGGCCATCTTGATTATCACTACAAAAGTTTTTTCTCCTGCTGATAATAGCTCATCTTAATTAATTAGCCTCTTACAGTTTGTATGGCAACTTCCACCTTCTCTGTATGTGTGTGTGTGTGTATATATATATATATATATATACACACACACACACACATATCTTCTTACTGTATGTTCCATTCTATGCATCCGATGAAGTGGGCTGTAGCCCACGAAAGCTTATGCTCTAATAAATTTGTTAGTCTCTAAGGTGCCACAAGTACCCCTGTTCTTTTTGCGGATACAGACTCAGATGGCCGCTACTCTGAAACCTATTCCTAAATAGTGCTAGGCATAAGAATATATACGCAAACACATTCCAGAAAGGTGGTACCAGAACACCTTGATACCAGCACCTTCCTCAAAGATAACAGAAAAGCACTGACCCATCCTAAAGATAAGGGCAGGATGACAACATGATGGATAGAAACATTTTGATCAAACCAACAGATACAAGGTAATGGGTGGTGGTTAGCCATGTCAGAGGGTGGCACCTAACTACATCAGAGGGGTAATATGTAATTTGTCTGTATCTGTCTATAAAGATGTATCTCAGAGGCAATGTCTCTGTCTGGCCGAGGGGAGAATGGAAAGTCCCGCCATTCACTGAGCCAGTCCATTGTCACGAGCATACACGTGTTAGTGTACCTGAAACCATTGAGCCGGGGCATTAGCACCGTGCTTCATCAGCAATAAATGCGACCACGTTCCTTCATTGAAAACCGAGTGTGTGGATTTATTGGGCAGTTTGATTGGAGCTTGCTGTACAGGCTATCTGGCCAGAGTTAGAACAGCATGTAGAGAGAACGCACACACTCAGCCAAACATCTGATCACACCAATATATTGCTCAAATTTGTCTTATAGCGACGTTCCCAGCCACAGCAATCAGGCTAAGACCAGTAAGGTCAGGTTTTACCGCATTAGGTAGGTGAAGTGCAGAATCTGCTAGTAGAAGAGGTGGAAACTCACTGACTTTCTGTCTTGTGAACACTTCTCTAGAGCTGGGGTGTCAAACATATAGCCTGCAGGCCAGATTCAGCCCACGTAGTTTCACCTGGCCCATGGACTTCCTGTGACTCTTTGGGCTTATCTGCAAGACCCCGGAGTCTGCAATAGGGGCTGTGATTTGTAGAAGTCACCAGTGTGCCACGCTTTAACTCCCCCGTGTAGACCCTGCTAGTGAGCATTTATGTAGTCTGGAACTACATCCGTGAGCACGAAGGAACATTTAGTGCATGCCAGCAGGGTCCACACGGAGGAGTTAGAGCACAACACACTGGTGTGCTCTACAAGTCAGACCCCCATAACTCCAGACTCTGGCGCAACAATCCAATCTATACCTATACACCTCGCATACAGGTATAGATACACTTGGTCACAGTTAAGAGGCACTGGAGAGCCATAAGTCTGGTGGAAGCTGCTATGTGTCCACGCAAGCAGAAATGGCACTGAAGAGCACTTACCTACTGGCTGAAGAGTAAGTCAAAGAAAAGGAAATGTCAAGTAAGCCAGAGGGTGAATGTAAGTAATTATCAATATGGTTTATAGTATTCTATTTTAATAATTTAATAATTGTTACTGAATATGGCCCAAGTGGTAGGGTATCAGATCAGGCCCACCTTAAGACTAAGGAGCCATTTTGGTGGGAAACTAGGATGAAGATGCCTTTTACCAGACCCTGTGTTTCCCAGAAGCTTTGGGAACATGAACCCAAGCAGTTCACAGGAATTCAACAGACTCTTTTGCATGGGCTTTAATCAGGCCTTTATTATACCACTAAGTTACAGTAGTCCTTAGGCACACCGTAAATGTATGGTAGGGGCCTAGTTACAAAAAAAACCCTACTATATCCTCACTAAAGGCCCAATTATGCAACCCTTACTCACGTTGATTAGTACTTTCCTATGGCCTAAAACACAGGTTTAAGTCAATCTCTATTCAGCAAAGCACTTAAGCACATGCCTAGAGTTAAGCTTGGGCTCAAGTCCCACTGGAGTCAATGGTACTTCAGGCAGCAGTTTAGTGCTTTTGTGAATAGTGATGGAGGGCTGAATCAAGGTCTATGGAAGCTGTCCTGTTGATTGGCATAAGGTGCTACTCATGGAGTAAGGGTAGCAGAATCTGGCTCTACAGATAAAATTTTCAGAAGTCTCCAAATAACTTAGGGGCTTAGGACTCATTTTCAAAAGTGACTTAGGCACCTAAGGCCAGATTTTTAAAGGCATTTAAGCACCTAGTGGGATTTTGAAAAGCACCCAGGCACCTAACTCCCATTTGGATACAGAACAAGCATGGAATATTTCAGTCAGTGAAGAGCCAATGAAAACAGAGGGTTCGACTGGAAGCTATCATGCAGCCTTAACTATAGCAACCCGTGTCTTGCATTACATGCATTATAGTTGCATAAAATGTAATAAAGCTACTCCAGAGTGCTCTAATTCCATTTACTAATAACCATACAAATGTTTGATATGTGTCTGATGAACCGTTTGAAGATAGCATTTTCTAAAGATGATTGGTAGTACCAAGAAAAACATTTAATACCAGATAAATTAGATTCTATGTATGATAAAATGTAACAGTTGCAGTGTTAGTGTTTGTTGTTTTATTTTCATTGTTTGGGCTGCCCTGAACAATTTGTTTTGGGATGAAAAAAATACCCAGGGTTTCTGAGTTGTTCCCAATGAATCACAGAGCATGAGTAATATCATTTGTCATTTTTTATCGACCGATGTCACTGTGTTCAGCGTTGCCCTGCACAGTTAATCTGCTCAACTTCTGATGAATTACATTTTGTACAGTTCACAAAATTATTTTTGGATTTAACCAACCTCCCAGGCAGTTCCATTTACACCACATCAGTTCCCACATGCTAGGGATTTTCCGATTGTATTGCTCTTCTTAAAGGCATGCAGGAATGGACCAAATACATAAATAAATAAAACACAGCTCAACTCATAGCATCAAAATGCTGTCAGAGTCATCTCATTCACTAGATCTCAAATCAAAGTTGCATTTTGTGTTAACTACTATCACAACATGTTTGCTATGACTGCTAGTTTGAATGTTTATCCTCAGTCTTGGAAGCTGTATGAGTGTCCCTTTTTCTGTTCACTTTCCATGTCCTAGAGTAGACCCATTAATGTGACAGGCCTAGATTGTATCCCAGGGACAGAGCCCAAGGAGGATACAGTTCTGCACTAAATACATAGCATGGAGACACAGTGACACACAGTTCTCTCTCTTCTCCCCACCTGCTCCAGAAGGGCAGTAATTTGTTCCTGGCCTATATCAGCAGTAAGACTACTATCCTCTCACTTGGCTGACCTACCGAGAAAGAACTGAGGCTCCACCCAAATTCCATCTCTCCCAATACATGTACTCCAGAACGAGGGAGCAGCAGGTTCACAGCTCTCCTTCTCCTTGTGCCTGGTCCCAGGGTTCAAGTAGCCCTCATAGGGATATAAGGAGTGCCCCTGACCACCCCCTTTGTACTCCTGCCTGAGAACCCTTCCCAAGTCACTCCCTAACCCACAGAGATTTACTAGCACAAATGTTAATCAAATTTTCAGGTCACACACGGAAAATTTTAAACCCACTTTCCACAAACCTTTGCACCAGAGCCTGAATTACAAGTTATGCTCATCCATGTGACATATACCACCAACAACTAAGCAATGCAGCAAAAACTTCAAATAATAGACCAGAGTAATCATAAATTTGCAAAATGTTTCATTCACAATTTCAAATAGTGAAAAGAAAGACTGTCTGCACATTCCACGAGGAGAAACAGAACCAAATAGTTCTTCCAGCAGAGCCCTAAGTCACCCTGCTCAGCAGTACTCACTTGGACGACACCCTGGGTTCAAAGGAGCTAATTGTGTCAGTAAGTATTCATCTTTGTGAATAAGGTTTGTATGGACAATCTTCAAATAAATTAATGGCTGTGAATTATTTGCTCAACTGTAATGTCTATAAAGAACTTTGGTTAGATAATTCCATTGCCCAAAGGGGAGATGGATGTGGGCAGGGTTCCACAGAGTCATACAGAGGGGCTGCACCCCTTGGGCAGCAGGGAGTTCAGCTATGTGGGAACTTCTGAGTGCCGGTTTGCTGGCGGTTTGAAGGAAGGGGAGGGGTTTAAGAGAGGTGGGATGGGAGGATCGGAAGCTGTGCAGATGCTCCTGTTGAGGTTCCCCCAAGAGCTCTTGCACTTTGCTCCCCAAGCATTCAGTCTTGTCACTCGGATTCCTTTATCGGGCACACAGCAAAGCTATGCTGAGTTGATCTGACTCAAGTGTGGAGGATGAGTATAGGGCACACCACATATCCAGAGATCCCTAGCAAACTTTTTCCTTTATATACACATTGCATTGCATCACACATTTTGGGATTGGCTTGGTCACTCTGTAGAAATCAATTCCTATACAGCACGGACTATCCACGCATGACTTACTCTTCACCTCATCTTATGTTCCAGGCTTATCTTATCTATTGTTATCTTGTTCATTGTAAATGGTTCCCTGGGTGTTCCCCCTTATCTTAGCTAGTACAGACATTCTGCTTCCTGCCTGCTGATCCTAATCCTGTCTGCCAAAAAATGAGGCTTCACTGTGTCCAATTACCCATGTCAAGTCAGCCTTACATCTCCCAGAATCCCACAGTGAAGCCTATAGTGGCAGCTCCACAGACTGGAAGGCGGGAGGATCCCTCCTCCTCTACCACCTGCCTGCAGCACACATCAGATCTAAAGCTGGTCAAAATACAGTTTATTGACCATGAGAAGTTTAAAGACACTTTTTCGCATAATTTTTCAAGTTTTGCTGACTATTTTGAAAAAAACCAAACAGTTTTTTCAGTTTTCAAGAACTCTAAAGATTTTAGCATTTTTTGTTTATTTGTTCTATTTTTACAAATCCCCCAGAAATGGAAAGAAAATTCATGTTCAAATTTCCATTTTGTCAAAAAGCCAGTTTCCATCTAAAAATAACTTGACAAAAAATGTCCAACCAGCTCTGATCAAAACCTGAAATGCTACAGTCGAATCTGCCTTGGATTGTAAGTTAGAGGAATTTATTATCTGTCTCAATATAGCCTTCCATGCACTACCATTTTGCCATTGGCCATCTCCAATTGGGGTGACTGAAGTCATGCTGCTGTGGTGTTGACCGTTGAGGTGCATTGGGAGTATGGAGAAGCCAGCACAGCCTCTGGTGATATTCAGATTTCCAGGAAGTAATAACTGTAGATTCTCTTCTACTGAAAAAGAAAGCCTGCAGTAATTACTTCCTTGAAATCAGAATACCAATATTGTGTGGCAAAACTCCTTGTTCACCTCAGTAGGCTCAGTCCTTTTTAGCCTTGGAGACCCAGGTTTGGGCAAGGCATATCCTTATAGGTAGCACAGGGTCCTGCTACTCCTCTCCTCAGTCAGTCCCTTGTGCTTGTTTTCCTTCCCTTCTGGGGAGCGAGTGCAGCTTCCCTACTGGGAAGGTCTGGTGTCTTGCTGCAAACAGCCTACTGGCAACTTCCCTGCTCCTCTCACTCCCTCACTCTCCTCCTCCTACCACCCAGGGGAGGGTTTAAAAAGGTCCCAAGTAGTTGGAGTCAACTGAACCTAATTGGTTCCCTAGCAACCCCTTTTCCAGCTGAACCTTATTGCCCTGTGGTTCTCTCTCCTCAGTGGATAGGGAGGGGCCTTTTAATCCCCTTGGACTAATTACTACCCCTCTTTTGTAGCTGTTTGTCCTGGGTTTACCACAATTGTCACCCATTTTAAATGACACACACAAAAATCTCCCATATTTTCAACCTTTGTACCAAACATATAAAGACTACGTACAAAATCTTCATCCCCACACTTCTTCTGCAGATGTGCAACAATGGCCTAACAGATAAGCTTTGACATCAATGGATGCAATTTCTGATTACAGCCTCAGAAATGAAACACAGCACAATTTAGTGAAGAATGAAAGTAAGCTGATCACGGTACATACTGGATGGTTTACAAAGGATATAAAGAAAGGTCTCATGTGTTAATACCTCTTACAGTTTTAGTTTGTAAGAGGCAGCTTCACATTTAAAGCCGCATAAGGTGAATCCATTAAAGATAATGGAAAATCATATTCATTTGCAGATCAGTAGTGGAGTGATTAAGTAGATAGGTATCTGCTGTTTGGTCTGGTTTGAAAAAAAAAAAGAAAGAACTTTTTTCAGTATAAAGTGACTTTTAGTTTGATCACTTAATTTAATTTCTTAAATCAAATTTTCAATGGAACCATGTGAATCAGGATTTTGTTAACTGGCAGACTTCGCAGCCTGCACACAAAGCTGACTTTCCTCACTTCTTAGAGATTTAACAGCAGAGAAGCTGAAGGCCTGGGCTACACTGGGGGCGGGGGGGTTTCAAACTAAGATATGCAACTTCCACTATGCTATTCACGTAGCTGAAGTCGAAGTATCTTAGTTCAAGTTACCTGGCCGTCCTCATGGCGGCGGGTCGACCACAGCGGCTCCCCCGTCGACTCTGCTTGCTCCTCCTGCCGAGGTGGAGTACCAGCATTGATTCGGGGATCAATTTATCATGTCTAGACGAGACGCAATAAATCGATCCCTGATAGATCGATCACTACCCGCCGAGCCAGTGGGTAGTGAAGACGAATCCTTAGAGATTTGTGAAATACCCCCACTTCTGTACTGCTACAGCTGTGCCATTGTAAGGTCCGTAGTGTAGACATAGCGTAAGGGAGTGTCCACTTGGGAGATTTTCCCTGTTATAAGGCTGTAGTTATACCATTAGTCTCTAGAGGGGAGTGTTGTTGTTTTTTCTCACACCCCGACCGACAAAAGTTTTACCAACAAAAGTGCTACTGTAGACGTAGCCTTAGTTTTCTAGTAGATTGCAGCACGTCCCACCAGTGCAACCACTAAGCAAGTCATTCAACGCCTTATCTGAACTCCACTTATCACCTTCCCCAGCTCCGCCTTCTCTACTGTCTGCAGCCCACGTTTCCCCACCCAGTCACTTTGGAAAGTAAACTACTATAAAATCATTTTACCAGCCGTGATAACAGCCACAGTGCATCAGTAGTTTAACAGTCATTGTGCTCCTGCTTTCTCCTACTCTTGCTTGATACACTACTGAATTTGTGTTGAGACAACTCACAAGTTTATAGCTGCCCTTATTATTTGTGTCCAGAAAAGTATTGGCTTGCACTTTGCTGCACTTTAAAAAAAACATTTATAATCAAGAGATGTTTTTATTATTAATAATAAACAATAATCATGCCAATAATACCACCTCCTTCTTATATAATGCTTTTCATCAGTAACGGCAAAGCATTTTACAAAGGAGGTCAGCATCATTATCCCCATTATACAGAAACAAAATAATGGATGTTATTGAGCTTTAAGGAGAAGTTATAGGTTTTGTTCCAGGTTTATTAGCAAAGAGCTAGATCAGGCAACCCTTACAGGCACTGTCTGAAAATATTTGCATAGTAGTTCACCTCTCTAATAAAACTATCTTGAAGTCCACAGGGCTATCAGATGAGTGAGTGCTCACTGACATGATTAAGGCTTGCACAGCCTACCTTACAATATCAGCATGGAAGAAGTACAATGCACAGGGAAAATAACTTACACCTAAAAACCTGCTACCTAGAAGTAAGCAAGCATGAAAATAAAACTGTTTTTGTATCCTTTTGTCATCTTCACGCCTCAGCTATTCTAACGACCGTTACTGGCATAAGCACTGCTGGCCCTGCAGATATAATGCAATTAGCAAATAGAAACTATGCTCTGTGGTGGTTAGAGCAGCATCAGGACACACTCCATCCACCCAAAAGTTTAAAAGCAGGGAAATAAGTTAAGTGGAAAGACTTGTGCATTCCTTTCCACCTTTGTATTGCCTACAGCACTGCCGGTCATACGCTCCAATGTTCCATTCGGTTTTCACTTCCATCGCCAACAGATCCCCAAAAGCAATATCCCAGGTTCATCAGACATGTCCTCCAAGACAAAACCTTAACAGTGACCCTCATTTATTTTTATATCAATTGAATCAGTACATCTCACTGTCAAACATTCCTGGCACTTGGGAAGTTATTCTGCCTTAGCCCTGCTGAGGTCAACATTAAGGTTGCAAGTTTTGTAGACAAGCTGAAGTAGCTCAGGGCATGGCTCCCTAGAGCCAGGGGAAAAGGGAGCTGCACCTGCCTGGGAATCAGAGGGAGCAACTACACTGCTGAAGCTGCTCCTGACTATGGTGACCCTTCTGACGAGTGGCAAAGAGTCCTGTGGCACCTTATAGACTACCAGTGGGTATTCACCCATGAAAGCTCATGCTCCAATTCGTCTGTCTATAAGGTGCCACAGGACTCTTTGCTGCTTTTACAGATCCAGACTAACACGGCGACCCCTCTGATACTTCTGAAGAGTGTAAGAGGCTGTGATGTGCCTCAGCAAATCTTTAGCAGCTCTTCCCTAACTGCCTTCTGGGTTGGGATCCATGGCCTTAGTCAAAATTAAGGGTAGTGAACTGCATGGGAATTTGAACAGTGTCAGAAGGGATTTGAATGCCTGGCCTCCTCTTTCTTCGATCCCAAAGCTTTCCCATAGGCTAGAGGGGCATTTGGGGAAAACTGTCCCCCCATTTCCCATCTCCCCACCCCCAGAAATGAATGGCATTAATCCCTCACCAAAATTGTTGTCACCCTTCAGCTTCATGTTGGCGCATATATTTTCCATTATGGATATAAAGTTATAAAATTCTTTTTGGCAGGCATGGCTTCCCATAGCATCCCTTGCTAGTCACACATGACACATTTAGCTATCCCTGCCTCAGTTTCCCTCCCCCAGGGTTGGTCTCCTCTGCTTTCCAGACACCAGTCTATGCTGGAGATGTGGCTTAGCCCTGCAGTCAAGTCACAACAAACATAACTCCTTACAGTGTAGCAAAAGTCCAAACCAAAAAGTCCCAAATAAACAGAAAGATTCTTCTGTCCTTCAGAGCTTCTCTTCAGCCATCCTTCTGGGCCCTGTTCCCATCCCTTTTCTGAACTACATGTGAGAGTCTATCTTCTCTTGGCTACAGCACTGGCCGCAAGCTAGTTCCCCTGAAGTACCCTCTCCCCTACAGACCCCAGCTCAGAGCCCTCTACAGGAACCAGTCAGCTGCCTGTGGTGCCAACTCACAACTGAGCTCACTTTCAGTCATTTTATAAAGCCCAGGTGTCCATTCATCTCTCACCTCACCCTCCTTATTCCCACCCACACAGGCTAGGAAGCAGCTAATTAATTATGGCACAGGTGTGGTTGACCCCATTTCACCTTAAAGGGGCCACACCCCCTGTGACAATGCTCTGTGGACAAACACTATCAATGTATAACTGATATTCTAGGAATCAGCATGAGGAGCAACAATGTAGAGAGGGGACGGATGCTAGGGTGTTTTAGATTGCTTGTGTGGCCCCTCTTCAAGGTGTGGCTCAAGCCTCCACCCTGGCGCTTGCTACTTGGAATGGCTTCTCCCCTCTCCTCGAATGGGTTGGGTCCTGGGTTCTTTTTTGTGATGCCTGGTGCCTCCATCCAAGGTAACTAACTCCTCACTGTGCCTGAGACACCAGGGGTTGGAAAGTGAACTATGGTACCAGTGCTGGCAAGGAACATACAACCCAGTACACAAGAAACAACAGAGTACATCAACACAAAGCCCAGCAGAGGAGTTACATACCCAAAACCAACAATACAGTAGCGGGGGAATCTATTAGGAGCAAGAAAATAAGATCTGGGGAAGGAAAGGAAGTTAGGGTTAACAAATAAGTACTGACGCATTAACCAGTTTCTCAACCTCCCAACACTGCAGTCACAACTCTTCCCAACTCCCAGCTCCTTCCCGGGGCCCATTCCCACGCAGATGGTACATTAAGGGTGAGTCCAGAGATGAGTGCTGCAGCACTACAAACATTGGCCAGCTTAAACAACAAGAAAAAATGGGTCTTCTTACAGTATCTTTGCCCCGGGGTGGGGCTGCATTCCCTCCTGGCTCCCTGATCTGCAGTCCTGAGGAGGTCTCAGCTGGTTCTTGGTAGCAAGATCTAGGTCAGATGTCTGCCACTCTGACCTCTGCAGAGCTGGAACTGGCTGGCCCATGCACTAGATCACACAGCAGATCCTTTATGGAGAGAGGGAGTTAATTAGAGACTCTCCAAGCTGTTCTGCTCTCTCTCTGATCTCAAACTCAAAGCTCAAAACTGAACCTAAAACTACTCTCTTGGTGTCTGCATCAGGCTGTTTCCTTCCACTGAGGTGCTGAACAGCCTGGATTCATCATTGACCCAGCAAACCGCTTGACCATATCACCCTGCAGAAGCCTCATTATTGGCCTCAGCAGGATTTCTAGTCCATTCTCTTCCCACCCCTGACTCCAAGCATACTGGGAAATGATGTCAGAGGTCTCTGGTAGCCATTGTTGTTGTCGTCCATAGGGTAGATCCCTAGACTGAAGCCAAGTCCAAATTTCCAGGAGCTAGCAAATTCCAAGTGGGGGATACACTTGCAAAAGCAGTAGAAAGAAAAGAGAGACAATCCAGTAAAAAGTTGTTAAAAAGGGGTGATTTTTAAAATATTATTCTCTTTATCAGTTCATTTCTCATCAAAACATGAAAAATTTAAATAGTGCTCAAATTTTACGTTCTAGGATTTGGTTTTTGCCATTTCAATGAGATGTTTACAAAATAAAGGTTTAAAGCTTCTGCTAAAATGTAACTCGGTTGCACAACCCTATGGTGAAGCTACATTCACAAAGTGAATTTTTAATTCGTAACTGCAAACATTCATCTGCGGAACCTGATTCTACGACTTAGGCTCATCCAATGAGGGAAGAAAAACATACCAGGTGTCTTACACATCCACTTAAAACAGCTGTAACATCACCTACTTGCAATGAACAGCTCAGAGATGATCTACACAAGTATAATTTGCAGAAATTATCTGGCAAATCACCATCTGCTCATGGACAATTTGCAAATAATAAAAAAGGCAAAATTCATTAAGTGTGGTTGTTAAGAATTTTGGCACAATAATTCTTGGCTGCAGTTTTTTACTCAGTCAGGACTCCTACTAAAGTCAGTGGGAGATGTGTCTGAATAAGGATGAAGCCCTATAATCATTTAACCTATTGAGACCCAACCTCCTACTCCTAATTAATGAGAAAATGTAAAATGGTCCGTGTCCCCTCTCCCCCCCCGAGAATATTCTCAAACCAGACTTTATGCTGACCCCAGTTTTTGAGGTCTATACAAACGTGTTAGCCCACTCACTTCACTGGACACAGAAAGGTTTAAGGATCTGCCTGCACCGGTCAGATGGTAGGATCAAGGTGCTAGTTTCAATGGAAACCCATCAATATGACACTGTGTCATCCGCAACTGTCAGCCAAATCACAGCTGATAGAATGTGCCCTGCCAAGACAGGCAAGCTATGTGTTTGTCAGATGCAGGGCCAGTATATTTCCGGCGACGCTCTGCTGTTTTTAATGTAAGCACTAATGTTTCTAGGGTATTATCTTCCAAATGTTGCAGTAAGACATGCTTTATAGGATTTAATGAATCACACTGTAAAGATAATTGCAACTTACATATTGTTGTGCACTGAGTTTTTCAACATAAAAGCAATCAATTAAAATGCTAAACCTTTTATAACGTTTGCCAAAACCTACTACACACACTAACTCCTGGAGAATTTTGAACAGATGGGATAGGCTAGAATTTAGTTAAGACACCATCACTTTATCAAGCATATAAAATGTTCCTGTGATGGAGGAGTGAGGCTTCAAGCATGAAATACTAGATACTTTCAGCATTAAAAATGATTATAAAAAAATATCTGTCTGCCATGATATAGCCTCCTGTTTTGGCTGGCTGATTTGGACACCTGTGTTCATAGAAATCCCAGCTCTTTGGGTTCTCCTGAAAATGATGAACAACCTCTTAAAAACTGAATAATCAGCTGTACAGAGCAGATGCTGATTCCATAAACACAGCCATCTTGAATTTCATTTCTTAAAAAATAATGCAAGATTTCAAGAATACCCTACACATTAATGAATGAAATTTCAGATGGAATCCAGACTCCATGGATGTAATCAAACCCACTTCGGGTTTTAATTATAAAAGCTCTTCTGCAGAAATTCAATAATTCAAGGTTGTGGCACTCATGAAAGATACAATTACTGTTTAATTGGGTTTCACACACACACATGCACACACACACACACACACACACTTCATTATGTCCCTAATATTTAAAAAAAATCAGAGTAAGATAATTGCAATGTATTAATTAATTCAAGTGGGGAATCAATTCACAATGCCATCAAACATGAAGAAATTACAAGGGATCTGAATTCAAACTCACTACAAAGATTCCACGAGTATTGGTAGTATTAATTATTATTTCTATTAGTGCAGCACCTAGGAGCCCTAGTCATGGACCAGGACCCCATTGTTCTAGGTGCTTTACATGGGGAGTAGACCCATCCTAGCTTCAGAATCACACGAGAGCCATCATTTTCCCAGCCAATAGAGCCCAATTTCTGGACACTAAGCATATGTTTACAATGCAACATAAGCCCAGGCTTAAATTTGGGCTTATGCCTAATCTCCCTTGTGTCTACACTGAAATTGCACTCACCCAAGGCTTAGACCCAGGATGCCAGGACCCTGCCGGGCTGCAGGAGCCAAGCACAAGTCAAGTCAGGACTTAGGGTCCAAGCCCTATTGCTTTGCAGCATAGACACAGCCCCGCTTTACTTGTGTCCTGGCAGTCCGCCAGAAGTATCCCACAATTCCATGGCCCGACTTCCTTAGTCCTCTTTATCCCAACAATCTCCAGCCGACTCAGCTGAAAATGGAAGCCACCCCCTCTTGGCGTACAGCAGCAGCTCAGTGTGTCAGCATTAACCCATTTTCTTCAATCACCGAGCTGTAAGCACACCATCGGCAAGCCTCCTGGGTTTGCAATGGAGACTGAACTGAACAAGCCTTTGGCAAAGCAAGCTGCCTTATGGTCTCGGGAGCACAGCCAAATTTTGGTGAATCTCTGGTGCAAATCTGATGAACCTGTGGACTTCAGCAAAAGCACCAGAAATGACCTCGCAAACTAGCAGATAGCTAAAAAGCTGGCAGCTATGCAGATTTTCTAAGCAGGTGAACAGTACAGGGAGCATATGAAGAGGCTGAAAAGCAAGTACCGGAAAGACCAGGGACAAGAACTGCATCCAGCACAGAGCCAACATGGTTCATGGTATCCTGCTAGCCCCGAATCCAGCACAGGAACTGATGGGGGAGCGAGCCACAGGCTCTGCAGGAGGAGCATGAAGAAACTCTGTTTATGAAACCAGCCCTAGAGCAGGCTGTGGATCAGGATCAACAGCAAATTCTTGGTCCCTACTTGGAAGAGCTGTTTGACCCCACCCCCACTGAGGAACACTGCACTGGCAAGCCTACAGTGAATCTGGTGGAGACAGGAGCTGCCCCAGAGCCCAGTAAGTTTCTGACTCTAATTTACAGTATTATTACAGTAATCGGAGGGATTTCTTCTCTAAGAAGCAATGCAAATGTTCTACTCCAGCAAGGGTCAAGGTACAGCATGGAGTGATGCTTTTATAGGACAAGAGAGACTCAAGAAGTTGAAGGTATCCCCCAAGACATTGAACACTTCACCTTCATTCTGACTTTCCCCCCACCCCCGAAATTAAATGCTCCTTTGAAGGAGAGGGACCCTGTGCTACAGGTCACTGACCAGTCTCACTGATGCAGCTCTCCCATCACATGCACACATTAAGGAGAAAAGAAGGTGTTATTTTAACCCTACTTTAAATATCTGAAGTAGTAAACCTATTCCTCAGAGTGACAAAAAGTGAATCACCATTAGAAGAATGACCTAGACTCCAAAAGAAGTCAGTCAGCAGAGGAATTGGAAACTGAAAGCATGGCTTCCCAAATTACAGCTATGAGATTGCTTTGGATGGAAAGAGCCAGAAGGCAGAGCTGGAGGTGAAAAGGCATTACATCCAGAATTGTCTTTCATATCACTGAGGCAGATCCTCCATTAGCTATGCTGGAGAAGGAAAGAAGCAGATTTTACAAAACCTCTGTACCTTAGTATTCGAGTAAGTCACGGCCAACCATTCCCCGAGGAAACCAGAAGTTGGCAGGAGTGTGTATAAATGTCTCAAGAACATGAGAGTGCAATGGCTTTTACTTCTGCCTGGCATGCATCAGTAGAGAGATGATGGTCGCAGACATTGTTGCCAAGTAGTCTCTCTCAATGTGGATTGCCATGCTAAAAATAATAACTGCACTCTCATCTGATGTCCTCAACACACTTGACAAAGGAGAGTATCATTATCCTCAGTTCAGGACACTGACAGATTAAGGAACGTGCCCAGAGTCACAATTGGGGAAAATAGCACAGTCAGGTGACCTGGGTTCTATCACACTCCCTTATATACATTGTGCGCTTCAGTAGCCCTGCAGTAAAACTGCCAACTCATCCCTTCTAAATACCGGCCTCCCCAAACCACACACAGCCCAGTTGATGGCTCATTTTGGCCTTGTGACACTTCATCATTTTTAAACACGTTGTGTAGTAGTCTATCCCAGGCACCTCATCCTCTATCAGTGTTCTATTTGGGCCCAGTTCCTCACGGCTTTGCAGCTGATGTAGTCATTTACACCCGGACAAAGTGCACGGCAGCAAAGGAATGGGGCCTCTGTGTCTGACAAGTAAATGCCTATTTACAAGTAAATGTCCATACGAGACCCAGAAATAGACACCTGGACACAGATGTTAGGTGTGATATTGTGCACTGGTAGGAACACATTTTAATGGGTGCAGCATTGTTATACAAAATTGTATACTTGGATGTTTGGTGCAGTATATTATACAACGGTGTACAGTCTCTCTTCTCTGATACTTAGTTGTTTGTTCTCTTCTTCCCCTCCACTGCCAGCATCACTCTCCCTGCCCTCCTTACTCCTACCAGTTCTACATTTCTGCATGTCCCTCAATCACTTCCCTGGCTCTTTCTTCCTATTCCTGCTCCCTGCCTCTATTAACTCATCCTAGCTCGACTCTCTTAATATGTTGCAAACAACCCACCACCACCAAAAGCCAACAGAGCTAGCAGCACCTTTGCTAACTTTTTCCATCAACTGTTGCCTATCTTGTCTATTTACATTGTATTCTCTTCAGTGTAGGGACTGTGTCTTCCTATATGTTTGTACAGCACCTAGCACAATGGAACTGCTTGGGATATTCTGGTGCTATGGCAGTAGAAACAATAATAATGATGTGTCTGCAAGTAGTCAGTGCAGATTTCTACAGACCACACATGGTTAATTTGCAGATAAGGCTTCTCATTTGTATTACATTAACATCTATGACAGCTTCTCTAGGGTTATATGACACTTGTGACAATGCATATATATAACAATAACAGTATTATATATATAATACTGTTATCACCCAACATGTCTGTGGTAAAACAAGAGAGTAAAGGTGACATTGTCTACTATATTTTTCACTAACTGCTTTAAAACAATTTTTGCCCAGCCTGTCAATAATTAGCATATAATTATTGTTATGGCTCGTGCTGCTACACCTAGTCTTCCAGGTTCTGTTTTTCAGCATGCAGGCAAATGTTCAGTCTTGGGGAGCCATGCTGTCTGCTGGTCTCAGTTTTGTTATACAGGGTTCTAGGTAGATGGAGCTGTGTGAGTAGCAGGAGAGTTTGCTCTGTGCCTTTGCCTTAAAAATTGACTCCAGTTAGAGACGGAGTTGCATCCTGGGGACCAGGCATTGGTGATGGACGGAGATTCCTGAAAAAAGGAATTGCCCTACATGCTCTTTGACTACCTGTGTTCCAGGATTGATACATATGTAAATAAAACAATTAACACTTAGAATATGCCCATACGCTGCGCCACTGATTTCTCCGCCAACCAGCAGCTTATCTTTCAGGCCTCAGGTATCTGCAATTGTTTGGCAGTGGGACCATATTATAGCCATGTCAATGAAGCTGGGTTAATTTCCACCAGTTGAAAATTTGGCCCTTTAGTTATTCCTGTATATGTATATAGAAATATATCCTGATAGTTGCACATATGTATTTCCTGTGTCAGGCAGAAATAGAGTATGTATCTGAAGCACCAATGGGCTGATTTTAAAAGAAAGCAAATAAGGACAAAATTGTAGTTGCCTGAGATAGAAGTTGAAGATGGTAAAAAAAAATGCTCTGCTATATATAGAGCTCCTTGCTGGTAAGCCCTGCGGTTCAGTTCCTGTGCCTTGGGTTAAGAACTGCAATTGAGTTGAAGCTCTCAATTCAGTGTTCCCCACTAATGGATTGTGTTTTCAGACTGACTATCCCAGAATGCTCAGAAGGAGTTTCTCTGAATGACCTTGAAATACTTAGCTGGTATGCAAAGCTTTGGAATAAATGGTGCACTATTCAGGCCCTGCTATTACAGAACACATCCAGAGCTCTGATCTGGTATTATAGCTTATACCTGTGGACACCAGTAAATATACTTATGGGCCCTGAAAGCAGAAAAATCTCTTAAGCTTAAAAGCAGGCATTGTGCACAGAAAGAGAGAACACTGAAATAACCTTCCCAGACAATCACGGAATCTCTGTCTTCTTAAAACTCAGACGGCACCCAGTTTATTTTCACACAGCACTGCTTCAGGACAACACGTTCAATGGAAAGATGATGGGAGATTTGTTCTCATGTTGTGACTTGGCAGAGGGAAAGCACACTAAAAAGTGGAGGATTAGAGGGAATTTCTCAACATTCAGGAGCAACAGCAACAAAGAAGAAAGGACAGGGAGGAGAGAAAATAGTGCCAAAACAGAAGACTCTATCCTATAATAATATAGCATGAGGCAGGGATCTAACTCCTCATGCTTCATTCTTTTTGTTCCTCAGGGTGTCGGGAAAGTTCCACTTCTGAATCACTTTCTTCACTATACAGTACTGGTCACAGGACAGCAAAATGCTCCTCTGGATTTGCATTAGGGACTTGTGAATTTGCATTTGATTTCTTGAGAGGACCTTTCACCATAAGGCAGTGTCTCACTTTTTAGAAGTGATGGGTTACAACTGAAATAATTTATTCAGAACTTCAAATTTATGAGTCAGGGTAGGTCTAGAGCAGTGGTTCTCAACTCTGGTCCACCGCTTGTTCAGGGAAAGCCCCTGGTGCGCCGGGCCGGTTTGTTTACCTGCTGTGTCCGCAGGTTCAGCCGATCGTGGCTCCCACTGTCCGCGGTTCGCTGCTCCAGGCCAATGGGGGCTGTGGGAAGCGGTGTGGGCTGAGGGATGTGCTGGCCACCCTTCCCACAGCCCCCATTGGCCTGGAGCGGCGAACCGCGGCCAGTGGGATCCGCGATCAGCCGAACCTGCGGACGCGGCAGGTAAACAAACCGGCCCAGCGCGCCGGGGCTTTCCCTGAACAAGCGGTGGACCAGAGTTGAGAACCACTGGTCTAGAGGGACTGCACTGCCAATGGTTTGGTTTTCAAAACAAAACTCCCATTTATCAGGTTTTACAAAAACCAGGAATGTAATGGCCTATGATACAGAGGAGGACAGTCTACTTGGTCCCTTCTGGCCTTAAAGTGTATGAAAATCCAAGACCGCCACATAATCAATTTCCAGAGATGAACCAAACCTGGAACAATTTGTATGAACAACTCTCTAATTTGGAAGATAGGTGATTTAACAGCAGTGTGGGAAAAAAGAGTGGAGACACACAGAAGTTGCTGGTAAAGAAGATGTGAAGTGGTGACAACCAAAATGATGGGTGTGTTATCAACGGTGAGGGAAGTGGGCAGTAGAAGAAAGGAAGAATGCGGGAGAAAAAAAATGTCATTCTTCATACGTTGTATCAACAGTAGCTGGTTTTATGTGTTAGAGGAAATAGAGCTAAAACAAATGGAATTATGGATATGGGGACAGAGGAATGCATCGGAGTGACATCAGTGAATAAATGGTACTTTAGGCCATAGGCAAGATAAAGTCACCAAAAAGGGAAGTGTTACGAGAAGACAAAGGAGACCCAGGACAGTGTCCTTGAGTCCTTATCCAAAGGCTACTGAAGTCAGCTGAAAGACTCTCATTCACTCCAGAAGGCTGTGGATCAAGAATGGGAGAAGGGAAACCAGGGCAGGAACTGCAACAGTGGATACTGTCACGAGGGGTTTGCTTAAGAATGTAGCCTTTTGAGAATGAATGGACAAAGCCCAAGACATGAAAGGGGTGTAGTATGGGGACAGAGGGGAGAAATGCTGATTGGAGAGAACACAGGTAAGGGGGAGCAGGAATGAGGGGAAGAAGTGGGAGAATGTGGCTAGCTCTTGTCAGAAACAAACTAGGGTATTTATAAGGTGCCTTTCACATTGGTATTGAAGGGTTTATCATCACTGGGAGGTTTTTTTATTTGGTTGGTTTGGTTTTTTGCAGTGATGGAAACCTCTAATGTGAATGTGATTCATTGGTGTAAAAAGTGATTTGTACTGGTGCAGCTTACCATGATCTCAAACCAGGACAAGGTAGGTTGTGATGGTGCAAGACACTTTTTCCACTGGGGCAGCAGGTCTACATTAGGGACTTCTACCAGTTCAGCTATATCAGTGAACTCCAGTGCAACAATCCCCAGAATAGAGAAGCCAAGAGCCAGGAGGAATCAAAAGAGAAAAGAAAAGAAAAGAAAAGAAAAGAAAAGAAAAGAAAAGAAAAGAAAAGAAAAGAAAAGGTAGGGGAGGAAAAGAGGACAAGGGCCTCATGGATAGTAGTGACTTTGTACATAAAAAATGGGTAAAGTCAGGAGAGGTGAAATTGGTGACGACAGAGACATCAGGTCAGTGGAACAAGGGAGATAACTGACTATGATAACAGAAGTAATTAGGGCCCAGAAAAGGGGCACAACCTGAAATGTAGATGAAACAGATTTTAAAGCACAAAGGGAGACGGTGTGCTGAGTTTTATGCCAACGGCATTCTGGCTGGGGAAGATCAGTTCACTGGATTCAAAGAGCAGAGGTGAGCCAGGTCTCTGAGGAGGAAGAATTTGGGTTGTAAAGAGGAGCAGTGGAGTCACTGGAGAAATGCCAGGGGGGAGCTAAATGAAAGAGCAAATGATTCAAGCTCAAGGTAAGAGGAGAGGGAGTTCAAATGAAAGGAGAAATTAGGAGTAAATGCTTCCAGGACAGGGAAAATGGTTAGGAGAATCAAGAGAAGACAGGTTCCAGCCAGGAGTTGAGAGTTAGTGAGGTGAGAGAGAGAAGAGGAAAGAAGGAAGAAATCAGAAAGGGAAGGAGAAGGGGAATTAGAAATATATAAATTCAAGTTATTACTGTCTCACCCCTTATTACTCAAATGAACTCAGCTGGCAGGGACTTAGAAAGTGCAACAAATCACTGACATCAAGCACAGTTTAACATTGCGCAACCAGCCTCATTCTTCTGGTTTGTGGTAGCATACAAATGGGTGACACGATGTTAAAACTGGCAGAGGACTCCTAGGAAGGGGTATCTCATGATTGTAGGGATGTATGATGTGCTGGATATGTTCCCTGATCCTTTTCAAAGGAGCACTAAGCTATCTGGCAGCACATTCCCCACACTCATGTTGTTCTGAAACATGCCACTCTGCACTGGTAGGCTGGTGCTTGTACCCTACCTGTCACTAACGCTGTTCCACTACGCTTCCTCCCAAGCCCACCACATGCCACCATTAACTACAGACAGGACTGTGCCCCAAACTTCTTGAAGTTGCAATAATTGGACTAGAAATCTTGCAAGAACAACCTCTTTGTGAGACTTCCTGGTTCAGATAGGGTCAGAAATAGCCTTAGAGAAGGCCTTTTCCTTGGGGTATTCATGCAGTTCCACTCACAGACCCACAGCCAGCAGGTGAAGAGAGGCCCAATATGAAAATTAGTGGGGGTGGAAATTCTGAACTACAAAATCATTAAGACTGTTATAGGCAAACTAAGAACAAAGCTTACCAAGTGGGTAAATTCCATTAAGGGTGATGGAAATTCTCCCATTCATTTTAAAGATACTTGATAGGACACACAATAGGCTTGTTTTAAAGACATCTATTTAAGATTATGAGCCCCGATCCCACCGTGGGAGCATTGCTGATAAAAAAAATTATTTGCCCCTTGAACAACTTACATTCTGGCCCATGCACACTAAGGACATATTTAAGGACAAATGGACCCCTGTTCTATGTTATTTTGGGAAAGAGAACATTGATTATTATGTAGCCTGCTCATCTGCAGACTATCATTCCTGTACCTGACCACTTCACTAATACACTCTCAGATGTGCTGACTGATTGTAATATCTACATCAGTACAGAAGTTCATATTTAAAACTTTGAGTCAAGCAGGCTGACCTGCGGTATAAACACAGAATAACGGTAACAAGTATTTTATTATATGTATTGTGGTATCACCAAGAGTCCCCAGTGGGACCCTGGTCCTGTTGTGCTAGGCACTGTACAAACATATAGCGTAAGAGAGTCCCTTCCCCAGAGTCTAAATAGACAAAGGAAGGATCATCCAATTTTGCCAGTGGGGAACTGAACTGAGGCACCAATAGATTAAATGACTTGCCCCAGGTTATACAGGAAGTTTATGGCAGACTCTGAAACTGAACCCAGATCTCCAGAATTCCAACCGGAACCTCATCACCTCCATCCATCAAATGGACAAATGATTGCTCTGCCTCATTTATATTATTGCCAATTTGCATGAGCGGTGTGTCCTGAGAATCCATTTGTGATGAGTTGCCCCCTCACTCTGCGGTGCCACCTGATGTACTGGGGTACTACTGAGCCCGGCTGTTCCGGTAGACTGGGCTCCCTTACACTGTTCTGCTGAGCCAGGCCCACAAGCCTCATCCAGCACACACACAGGTAGGGACACACCCAGCTGCAGAAAGACACAGACATTGAAATCAGCTCTGCATGCGAAGGCTCAGCTAGGGAATTGCCCAGCACTCAAGTGCACATTCCCTCTGGGGTGCAAACCCAAAAACTCATATGGTCTTGCATTGTATTGTACAGCATAAGCTCATGAAATTTGTCCCCTCCCTCAACATGGAGGAAGATATGCACAGCTTTTTGCCCCCCAGTTAAGAATACCACAAACTGGTTTAGAGAAAACAAAAACAAGTTTATTAACTACACAAGATAGATTTTAAGTGATTATAAGGGATAGCAAACAGATCAAAGCAGATTACTGAACAAATGACGCAAACTAAGCTTAATACAATAAAGAAACTGGCTACTTAGGCTTGAATCGAGACTGGGAGTGGATGGGTCATTACACAAAGTAAAACTATTTCCCCATGTTTATTCCCCCCTCCACCATTCCTCAGACGTTCTTGTCAACTGCTGGAAATGGCCCACCTTGATTATCACTACAAAAGGTTTCCCCCCAGCCCCCGCTCTCCTGCTGGTAATAGCTCAGCTTAAGTGATCACTCTCTTGTTACAGTGTGTATGGTAACACCCATTGTTTCATGTTTTCTATGTATATAAATCTCTCCACTGTATTTTCCACTGAATGCATCTGATGAAGTGAGCTGTAGCTCACAAAAGCTTATGCTCAAATAAATGTGTTAGTCTCTAAGGTGCCACAAGTACTCCTTTTCTTTTTGCGAATACAGACTAACACGGCTGCTACTCTGAAACCTGGTTACAAGTAGTAATTTCTCACCCTAAATGTTGTTTTAGGCGTTTCTTTCACAGGCCAGAAACCTGTTTCCGCCTTGGCTCAGCTCTTCTCCCCCCTCCCTTTCTCCTTGTTTCTTAGATGTTTCCATCAGTCGTCCTGGGCAAGGATTCAGTGGAGACTGAACCCTGATTAACTCAGTTCCCTGCCTTAAATAGGATTTACATATAGCTGCAATTCTTTGTCCTTCAGTGTGATTCCCACCCCCCTCAGTGGAAAAATACTCGTATTCTATGATGGAGTCCACTAACAGGTGACATGATCACATGACCCTGCAGTGTCAAAGCAGCCATGAGTCAAAGGCTGTTTGTAGTATCCCAGGAAGTTTCTCAAGAAGGTGGGAGATTAGCATCTTCAAAGACCTATTGTTCTCCCTAATGGTTCATTGACTTGTCCCCAGCTAACCAGCCAGACTGATCGCATTTCCATCTCTAACTCTACAGGGATACTATGCACAGTACCATATATTTCATCTGATCTTGATTTTTCCTCAAGAGCTAGCTCAAAGCTCCAATATAACGTTGATCAGATCACACATGTCCAAGTTACATAACCATTCCAATTTAAATTCCCCTAACAAAAGACACAAGCTCTTTGACTGAAATCTGCTTTTTCTGCCTGATTGACTTTCATTTCACACTTCTTTGTTTTAATTACATTGTAAGATTAAATACGGGGATTGTGGTTAGTTACATTCAGTGGATATTGTACTAACTAAAGGGTCATAGTAAAAAGGAAAAAAAAGCGTTTTCTCCCTAATTGTTGGCACAATGACTATAACATGTGCAGTCAAGTGTTGAGCGAGATTTAATACAAATTTGGTTTGATTGTGATTAAAGGAAGACTTTGCTGAATGAAGTCTTCAGCTCAAAAGTTTGGCCTTTTTTTTTAAAGCACACTGAGCCCAAGAAAAGCTGACTCTGCAAAGATTACCTGACCTTACTGATTGCAACCAATTACAAGATGGATGGCCTAGATTTCAAAGTATCAGTGTGCTGCAGCAGCTGGCCAAGTTTATTTTAGAAGGCCAGGAGGAGATATTATGGATTTTATCATTATTTTGATTAGGGCAGTAAAAATCCTAGTTGGCTAGACAATAAGCTCCTTTAAAATAAATAAATAATCAAACAAAGCTTTACAAGCTTAAGAACTTGATTGTTTTAATATCACTGGCTGCTACTTTAATTTATGATCATTTCCATTGCCAACAGGAAAGGCTCTGATGCAGATGCTATGGAGCCAAAAATATACAATTGATCTACTTTTTTTCTTTTGTCTCCAGTGTGGCTTCAAGGAAAGATGTTACACAAAATTGGCAAATAAGACTGTGTTGACATTTTTACAATTTCATTCAGGACAAGCATTGTCCAACACAGAGAATTTGTAATGTTACATGGAGCCTTTCAGGCCAGACATGTTTAACACATTCTACAGTCCCTATCTGGCCATCCATGTGAAGTTCTTCCTCCTTCAAACTTTGGATTTTTTCTTTCTGGACTCTGAAGAGGATGTACAGAGAAGTCAGCCAGCAAACAGCATGCTGTAGAAAGCAGAATGTGCCCTAGAAGATTCTACATCCCATCACTTCCTTCATGTTGTGAAAACAATTTCACTGGTGAATTCTGAGCCTATAAAATCAGTTCTGGATCTGGGAAAAGTTCAAGGACGTGGGATCTAAGACTTGATCTGTGCCCATCAGAGGCAATGTGTAGAGGGCACATGGGGTCACATGCCTCTCCAGATTTCTGCCAGGATTTATATTTTTATTGTTATTTCTTTTTTTCTTTTGCAGGGAGTAGGTTCAAAATACGTCCCCTCCCCCCCATCAACAGTTACGCATCACCTCTGGTTCCCATCACTACTGAAAAAAAGCTAGTCTGCCTTCTGGTGCTAGCTTATGTAGTTAGTCTTTTAGCTCAAGTAGTAGCTGTGTCTGGGGAAATACTGAAGATTCAGGGTTCAAATCCTACTTCTGATAGATGTTACAGTTACACATAGTGAAGTTTATGCTTACCTTTAAAAAAAAAGGAAATTGCATTGAAAAAACTATGTTAGAAGAATGTTATTTAGGTTGCAAAGTCAAAGTCAAGCACTCAAAAGTTAGGAACAGCCAGATTCCAGGAAATGTTCATGCAACCTTAATTCTGCCCCTCCGTGCATAAGCATTATGATACAATCTTTAATTACATGATCACATACTATTTTTTCCACAGGATCCTGGTCTCAATCAGTGGACTGGCATGATGCACAAGGGAGCAGAATTATCGTGGTATAGACAACATTAAATCTGGTATTTGCTCACTTTTGAGTGCTTGAAACTTTGCAACCCTAAATAACATTTTGTTAACATAGATTCTTGTACGTAATCTAAACAAAAAATAGATTGAATGAACTGTGAAACATTATTACTGTGAGTTCTCTTTAGACATCTAAATACAGATATATGTTTCTCAGAGTTAAGGAATAAACCAATCAAAGTAAATTACTAAATCCACTTTTTACAAGCTACAGTCAAGAGGTTGGAAAAGTTAAATGGATAATAGAAAGGTAATAACTATTACTGCATAGCAGCACTATTCTTATGTATGAAATTATGTATTTTCTGATAAGTTAGGACCACGTTTCTGAAGAGTGGGAAGTTTTCCATAATTGACTGAATGATCTCATCTTTCTGTTCACTAAGGAGCTGATTCTGTAATCTATCAGGCAGAAGCTGAGCATTCTCAAAAGGACTTGGAGTTGATCAGCACCTCAGAGAACTAGGCCTTTATTTCAAAATTTAATCAAGCCTTATTTATGTGAATTGTGATGGCTCTTCTAAGCAGGGGACTACAACGCCCATCAGCCCTCTCCACACTGCACTTCCCTTTTCCTGGCCATGTAAGGGGAATGATCCTGAACCAGGAAATGGATGGAGTCTGGGTGTAAGCAGCAACTGCATGACAAGGAGAGAGATGCAGGGAAAAGGGTTACCGTACGTCTGGGTTTTCCCAGACAAAGCCTCTTTTTTGAGTCTCCTTTCTCTGTCCAGGGGTGGATTTTAAAAATAACAGGAAATGTCCTAGGTTGTTGCAGAACCCAAGCTGCAGCTCAGAAAGAGCCCCGATTGGCCTGCTTCCCAATTGGTCCACGCCCTGCAGCCACAGCTGATTGGTCCATTCCCCTGCAAGCCACAGTTGCTGGATTCTACCCACCAGGGAGGGGGGTCCTGCAGGGAGGCGCTGATTGACAGCTGTCACTGCATCCTGTGCTTGTACCAGCCACCCTGCCACTGTGACAGGGAGCAACACTGCCCCCCACATCCAGTGAGTACCCTTGCCATAGGTACCCCCCCCGTAACATTCATGGGGTTCATTAAATAACAAGCCAGTGAATGAGAAAGGAATAAAACTTTAATAAAACGAACTGGAGAGCTTCTGCAGTGAGCTGCTGCACACAGCCATGCAGTGTTCCCAACCCTCGCCTCCAGGGCACCTTTCCAAATTCCTATGTTCATAATACTGCCCCTTATGAGGGAGCGTCTCTAAATTATAATCTTTTATAAACTTCTACATCTCCAGCTTCCCCTTCCCTCCTCCCCCACTTCCCACCAATCTGCCCCCTCCCCCCCAGCTCCTCCTCCCCTCCGGCAGTGTCCTCTTTTGGGAAACCTGAAATATGGTAACCCTCACCAGGGAGGAATCCCCAGGAATGATGTGCAGAGCCATGTGTGGACAAGCTGTGACTGCCAGACACTATGGGTGGGTGCAGGTCTGTGCAGTGCTGATTGGGGAGCAGGAGCAGCTGGGCAAGGAGCCAGTGCAGATGGGCACAATGAGAGACACTAACTGTGCCTGGCCTTGAAACCCACAAGCTCCTGTTTGCTTGAATATAGACTGGACTGGACAGGGCACCTAGGCCTGAAGAGCCCTGACTCTTGACTGGACTGCCCCAGGAGCCCAAACATTTACTGCTAGTGCTCACTTTGAACTGTAACTGTGTGAGCTTCTGTGTGAGCTTCCGTACCTAGGGCATTTGCAACCTTTCCCTTTCCTGCCAGCCCTTGTAGCCATGTGTCTGAGCAGTTACACTACGGGCACCTTAGGAGTTTGCTGTACTCCAGCCCTGAGCAATCCTAATAATTACAGAATAATCCCACTGATCCAGTGACACCAGTTCAACTTCCAATTTAAATAGATAGTTACATCTCCACCCATCTACTTCTGGGTTCTTATTTAGATTTGTTATGCCTTGCTACCCACCCACCCCCACAAACATGAGCAACTTTCAGAATGGTTAGTATGTGAAAGAGCATCGGCATATCGAGCTCTATGATTTCTACAAAGACTGTGCAGTAGTAAACTGAAAACGGATGTCTGGAATGGAGCATTCCATTTGTTCTAGTCTATGTCTTCTGTTCTGGGTCCTTCCTTATACACTCTTATCACTGTAGGATCTGAAGGCTTTCCTGTAGCACATTAGGCAACAGCCCAGATCCTCAAAGGACAGAGTTAGGCTCCATGAAGTTAGGCACCTAAATACCTTTGAGGATCTTAGCCAACATGACCGACACCTGTCACACGAGGTTTGTTCTTACTCTCATCCTCTCCTGAATAGGAGACATGTAGCGTTTGGTAATGGTAGGGTTTTATTTTATTTTATTTTTTTTAAATGTACACACTGCTCTGTGTTCACATGCTTTGTTGGGAATGGACTCTGTTATACAGACAAACTGTATCTCTGCTCTCATTCTTGAGAGAGTCTGTAGTGGGGCGGCTGCCCCACTCATAGAGAACAGGGGTTAGAAGCAGCCAAGCTAGGCTGATTGGGGAAGCAGCCACAGGTGTGGCCAGCTCAATTAGGGCTCAGCTGGCCCTGATAAGAGGGCTGGGGGCCAGGAGCTGGAGGAGTCTTACTCTAGCCCTGGAGTGGGAAGGACTAGCTGCCTGGGAGCAAGGTAGCTGAAGTGGAGCAGTGCTGGGGGCGCTCCAGCCTGGTAATCCCCCAAGCTACAGGCCTTGTTGAAGGCCTAAGAAAGGTACTGGGGCTGCAGAGGGGCAGCCTGGGAATAGGCAAAGGCAGAAGGTCTGACCCCCTTGCCAATAATGAGTGGCCTTTACAGACTGCAGTTTGCCCCAGTGAGAGGGGGCCAGATGATGACTGGCAGTAGCCATTGAGGCAAGGTGGGGTTGGGGGTTCCCCAGAGTATGGGGGTACTGTGGGGGTAGAACCCCAAGGAAAAGGTCTGGGAGGGACACAGGGCCTGAGGCAGGTGAGACACCTGCTGGCAGAGGGTGCTCCAAAGGCTGGAAAGAGCTAATTCCCAAGACAACCAGCAGGAGGTGCTGCACTGGTGAGTCTTCAACTTTGCTACAGAGTCCTATAGAATTTAAAAGAAATTAAATTGCTTTACAACTTTAGAGTGAATTCTGTAATAGTTAAACTCTACAGAAATAATACCTTTTTTAATTCTATAGGTTTTCAAAGTAACATCTAGAACCTCATTGATTTAATCCCTATTAGAGTCAATAGGACTCTTCTATATAAGCAGCAGCTTCCTTTCTCACTCTTCCCTGTCTTTTGAGTTCTTCCCTAAATATGGTGCCATCTACTGAAATCTTTGGATATTGCAAGGTAAAAATGTAATTATCTTATCAACAATTTTCCTATCTTTAAGATGAGAAGTGACTCCCCGCTCCCGCCTCACACTTCTTGTGTAGGGACAACCACTTCTAGGTTCTTGGTATAGGTTTTATGAAGTCCCCGCTTTCCTGCCCCCAAGAGTCTACTGTCTATTGCTACATTTGTTTAAGAATAAATATTTCCTCCAATACATTTACACACAAGTGAACCAAAAATGTTGCAGCCCACTGTATTAAAGTACACTGAATATAATGATGATGCAAATGGCTGAGCCTAGCAATTCTTCTCACTTGCCTTTGTCTCTAAGTGACATTTCTTCATCCTAAATTAGGAAATGTAAGGTTAAGTTTACCAGTCTTCCTTCAGTTTACCTTTGTAATATCAGGCCAACAAGACATGGCTGAATTCACTAGAAGGAATGCTGCCTACCTCTTTAATGGCCTCTTCCACCTGAAGAACTCAAACTGCATTAATGTGCCTCTGAGGCAGGAAGAAATAATCCCGTATTACAGATGGCCAAACTGAAGCACAGAGTGGTTAAATCGCTTGAAGTCATACAGGATATCTGTAGCACAGCCTTAGAGCAGAACCTACATCTCTCAGACCTATGTCTTAACTGCAAGACCACTTACAGATCTCATAGTCCAGAAGACTTACCCAAACTGCCCTAACAAGTCCCACCTGTGATTCACTAGTTACTAGCATTGCCAGCCCCCCAGGATTGACCTGGAGTCGCCAGGAATTAAAGATTGTCATCTGATGAAACCTCCAGGAATACGTCCAACCAAAGTTGGCAACATTGCTAGTTACTAAGTTGTGGTGTTCCAGTAGAACTGGATAAATTACACTTTTTTTTTTTAAAGGCAGGATTTTGGGAGAAAGGAACCACTTTTGTTAAAACACTAAATGATTCAGTGAAAATTTAAACAAGAATTTTTTTAAGGTGACCTGGAAGGCCAGTCAAAATCCCCACGTGTAAATTTTGAAGATCTTGCCAACTCTCCCACCACAGCCATAAGATTTTGTAGACTGAGCACACAACAGGCATACAGCAAATAAGCTTCAGCCCCAAGATTGGAACTGGAGCCTCAGTTCATCTTTAGAACACTTCAGAAGTACAGGTTTATAGCAGGGAACTTGCAAGGAAGCCTAGGCACAAATGGCTTTAACTTTCCACTACTGGAGCTAGACATCACTAGTAAGGGATGTTTTTTCTACTATCTCCATGTTATGCATTTAAAACACAAATGCTGGTGATTAAACAAATGGACTCAAGCTAATTAAATCAATAGCCCAAGCAAATTAGTTTTTTTTCAAGTGTACATTTTATTAAGCATTATTTTATTTTACTGTGAGGCTATTACAGGGATAAGTAGCAAGGTAACTTAGTGAATTGAACATGATATACAAAGCCTTCTGGGGATTTTTGTTTCCAATCCAGTGATATCAAGTCTCTTACTCAATTAAGCATTTTCTACAGTATGCAGTCCTGTTTTAACATGGACTTACCTAAAACAAGACCATTGTCTATGATGCATTATACACAGCCATTTTGTTATATATGAATCAGTAGAAGTTAGACCATGTAAAGTGGTTCTAAGACTGGCTATGCTGGGAGAGGCCACTCCCTGCCTTCTGTAGACAAGGGACCAGCAACAGCACGACTAGCCTCACATAGTCCCTGCATTGTGGGGTGTGCAAGGATTACTTTGAGCATGACCCTGCTGAGGTGTCCCAGCAGGGAGAGTGGGCTCTGACATTGCAACCTTCTCCACTTGCATACCAACACAGCCACCTTTCTCTTTACAGCATTACAATAGACACAAAGAAAGAGGGACTGGGGCCCATGCCCAACATTACTCTAAACATTGACGAGAGGAATAAGAGGTCAATACTGATTGTGTTCATTGCAGTCACCCTCTGCGGGGCCTGGATCAATGTTCATGTCACGCTCCCCATCAGTACCTGGCCCGGGCTAATGATCCAACCAGTGGAACAAATTCTGGAGATGAATCCTGGTCACGTGCCACCTGAAATATGTTGCACATACACTAAAGCCCCCTAGATTAAAACTAGCTTTTGGCATAGACTTTGCTTCTGCACTTGCATAGATTGCATTTTGTATATCAGTCAGTGTTATATTCTGGGATTTAGCAAATTTAATCATTATCCCAGTCCATCTTCCTTTAGGAATAAACTGAAGGACAACTTCAGCAGAGAGCTCAGGGTACTGCAGAGACTTTGACTGCAAGTGTACTGCCTTTTCTCCCATAAAATGAGGTCCAGCTTGTCCCTTTAAAACCTTTGTAAGAAACCCATGATATCAGGGCATTGGTGCAGGATTCCATAACAGTGGCAAATGTCATCTGTCGTCTGGTCATGTTCAATTATATAAATTTATCAGCCATACATTTCTTCTCAGAAGATAAAGCAAGGAAAATAGATCCCCTAGAAAGGCAATTGCTTCCTTGATTTGGTATATGAGCAGAGAACATTTCAGTACTTTGTTCCACAACTTTTTATGCCCCTCAACTCAGTCCCAAATTCTGGCCAACAAAGAGTTTGGCTTTTGCAGATTTATTGCTGCTCTGATTCTGATTTCTTGCCCTTCGGTGATAGTGTGGATTTGGCCACACCTTGTCAACCTCCAGGAGATTGCAATCCTATAACCTGCCCAGACTATACAGCACTGCAATCCTATAACCTGCCCAGAGTCAAGGGTATTGAGTAGATATTGCTGCCCACCTTGCTTTCCTCGTTATGCCAGCTCCTCTGAGCTGTCTGAAGCATTGTAGGTGGGGCTGAGCTAAGTCCCTGTCATCTCTCTGAGAAGTGTGATGTTCAGCATTAAGACAAGCACTCCTTGCACTAAATGCATGCCTATGTTTATTAGGACTCTGCATTTGTAACCCACATGCCTAATAGGGAGATATCTCCGTAAGAGATCGGGGGGTGGGGGGTAGGATTGAGCTGTGTCTGGGTCATTGTTGCTAGGCAGATACACAATGAGCAGTCCACATCCACAAGTTTCTGGAATTGGGTATGCTCAGTAGGTTCCCTCTAGCTGGACTCGGACACCGTGAGGCCAAGCAGTCAGGGCAGCTGCTTTACAAAAGGGCATGTACCTTATGTGGGCTTGGAGAAGCGGAGCCCAGAAGCAGAAAACAGGCTGTTTTCCTTAAGTCTGAAGCATTTTGCAGCAGGTTCATGATATTGTTAACCCTCCAACAGGGAAGCCCTGGCAGTGTTAATTATAGAAAGGGAAAATTAGGAGGGAAAAATAATTATTTTAATTCTATACTTTGAATGTTTGATTTTTTTAGCCAAACTGTTTTAGTTACATTGTCTCAATTAGTATGATTCACCAACTTTTCTTTTTTAATGTGACGATGGGGAAAAGTCATTTATTTTGCTATTCTTGGTTTTTGTAATGTAACAGGCTTTTTTCCTTCTAAATCTAGACACTTAACTGAGTGAGTGGTTAATCAGTTCGCTGACTGGCTAGCAGTGATTTCAGTGAGGAAGAGTCTGCCTGGATTCTAACTGAAGATTCCTACAAGCAAGAGAAGGGAAGATGTTGCTTTTGACTCAGCAGACTGGATAGATTTGGTGATCACCTGAGTCTTGGTTAGAGTCTTTGAACTCAGCTAAACTTTTGGGAACACTGAGATTCTTCTCACTGTTTCTGTGGGGGCTGACCTGTTTAGATTTAATTTGTTTTCTTTATGTTTATGTATAAGTGTGCAGATAATGTATGTGGATTATAAAAGAGCTGTGTTATGTTGCAAAAATTATTTATGATGTTTCTTTATGATGGAGCCCAAGTTCCAGTGTGCTTCAAGAGCAGCTGTGGAGACTACAAACTGCATCATGTTGGGAGAACAGCCTGGTCTCTGCAAGGAAGGCCCTACCTGCAGGAAGCTTCAGCACTGACTGAAGCTGCAAGCATGAGGTTGGCAAGCAGAGAGGAGGCTGCTGGACTGCAATCCTGTTCTGTTTCTTTACAGAATAAAACCTTGTTCCTGGTGGCTTGTCTGAGTGGGTCTGGTCTGAGGTGACACACTGATACACAATGCAGAGCTCATGGAGGAGCCTCAGGCCCAGTTTCCCAAAGTTGTGTAAAAAAAATCCACAAGGCAGAATTTCCCTCTTGAACAACCGCATACTGGGCGAGTGAACAAGAGCAGGGCTACAGTAAGATTTTTAGAAAGTTGGTGTTTAAGTACATGCCTTTTGGGGACTCGAATGCGGGGAAGTTGACCCTGTGCAAACCTTGCTGAAAATCTTTAGAGACTGAATTCTGAGGCCCCAGCTGCTTTTCTATGTGAGTTGGGGGTTTCTTAGGCAGCACAAAAGGGCAATGAAGTGAACTCAAGCCCACCCAAAGGTTACACATTCACCTGCAGGACCCAAACCAAAGGCTGCACCTAGCCACCACCGGGAACAGTCTGTTTGGCTCAGCCTTCAGAGCCCAGCATAGTTACATGAAGGGGAACTCTTTGATTGCTCCAGCCACACCTAACAAGCAGCTGCTCCACAGAGGAGAGTAGTAGACCAGCTACACCACTTTCTTCCCCCTTGTAGGGGCTGATGTTGAAGCATAGGTGGATTGTTTATGTTCCCTTGCTCACCTGCCTTGTAGGTAGTTAGGCTCACAACTGAGCACTCAGTGAGTACCCAGTTGCACTGTGCGTACATGTTGCAAAACCCTGGCTAACCCTGATGATCAGTAATAAGTCTAATGAGAGTGTAGCAGTTGGCTATTGAGGGAACAATTGCAAAATAAAAAAAACCCAACTCACCCACAGGAGTGACAGGTCTGAAACATGCCAACAGTTCTGATGTTATAGCAAGTAAAGTGCTCCCCACACTTAACTGTCCCATAATGAGTTGATTAATTTAAATCAGGCTGTCATTTCTCACCAGCTGTATCCATTTAGTTTGGATCTATCACAGCAGGAGGTGCAGGCTGTTCAAGCTATGCAGATAACTAGCTTTGGGGCTGAAGCTAAAAAGGACTTGCCATGCCCAGAATGAGCTCAGCAGGGCAGCTGCTGAGCAACAAAGACAAGGTCTTTAGAGCAGGGCCTCCAGAACTGGGGGAAGGGAGGCTGAGAACTGAATTAATGAATTGGGGGTGGGAAGTTGGGTCCCAGAATCAAATAGATTAGGAGGGGACAGGCTCTGTTCCACAGCATCATCACACCAAGGGGAGGGGCTGGAGGAGGAGAAGTGCACAATGGATTTGGAAACCAAACTTCAGAGTGGGGGAAGAAGGCCAGAGAATTAATTTTTGGGTGTCCACGTGGGAGGAAATGGATTGTGTGGAGTAAGGACTGGGGAAGAGAGAAGAAATGGGCTGTGTAGGGAGAGGGGACATGGCTGGTGCTCTGTTGTACTCTAGCGATTCCAAACCCACTCTATTTTGAGGGGGCCAATAAATCATCAGGGTGCTGTCCAAGCCTGCTTCAGGCTGATGCAATGGCAAAAAACAAATCAGCCACATCAGGGCCATGCTCTATCCCTATAGCATTAAAACTCCTGCTGTGATTTTTATGATGATTTCCCAAGATTCCCACCAAGATTCCCCCCAGCTTCCTCTGGATTGAGATGGGGGGGCATGGCAGACAGCAAGGGCAGATTTTCTGGTGGATGTTAGAGAGGGCATAAAATAAGAGAGAGCTTTGACTCCACTATGGAGCAGCCAGCACTATTCCACAATGCAGAGAGGGGAGATTTCTAGAAACTATTCAGTCTTCCAGAGTTTTCTGCCCACCTCCCAGGTCTTCTCATCTATGCTGTTCAGTGTCCTGTTTGACCTACAATATATTAACAGGCTCATGTAGATACGGTGCATGTACTGAAGTGCGTTAGTCATCGAGTCTAGTTAAAGCCCCTAAAAAAGTACAGCAGTGACTTTGGCAGAAACTCTGAGTTAACAAGACTGAACCCCCTATCCTGCACGTAGGGCCATAATGCCCAAGAGCACTAGCGCTTTCTACAGTCAGTTTAGTCCAAGGCTTGCAGCCTCTCTCTCTCAATTACTAAGTGGATATTAGACCTTGGTGCATTCATGATGCCAGGAAACCATTCCCTTATTTTGAGCACTAGATGCATTATAGACAGCTCCCACTTTTGACAGCAATACTGCTGCATGCCATTGACAAATACTGCTAAGAATATGAACAAGACTTTTAGGTTTGTATTAAAACAGTGATACCATGTGGCAGGTTGAATTCAAGTCTGTCTTCTTACCTGTGATCTACAAAGGCCTTGTCTTCAGAGGTGCTAAGCAGTAGATGTCTCCAGGCAGCCAGTGGGACTACTCACATAGTTCATGGCCTCTGGGTCAGGGCTACCCAACTTTTAGTTATGTCATTGCAGCAGGCTGGCAGTGCTTATCTGGAGCGTCCCTCTACCCTGATTTTCTAGCAATGATGTGATGGCTGCCAGTTTGGCCAATACACTGAGAATTGAACAGGGGACCTCCTGAAGTAAAGTATAAGATCCTATATCTTAAGATAAAGCTCCCAAGATGAGGTAGTAATATACTCATCTGCTCTGTGGATTAAGCATGGGGTGGAGGAACATGTAACATATTTACCATTGGGCTACACTGAGCCTCCTGGGAAAGGCTTTTAGGGAGTCTTCTGACTATTGAGGCTGGTGATTCCTTATCCAATCAGGATACAAGGGAGCTGGGAGTGGCTTTCTGTGATGGGAAGGATCTCAGGTGTGGGCTGAGCAGTCCTGAGGGAGAAATTCCAGCAGCAGCCAGACTGGGGAGAAGACATTAACTGAGCTCGGTTGATCCTTTTGTTAATAAAGCTAATCACTAAGAAGGGTATGAATTTGACCTTTATATACTGTATGGATTTGTTTGTTGAGCAAATTGGGAAAGGAATCTGCTCATGGCCCCTTTTTATTATGTTAAATAATTCCTCTTCCGTCAGGGTATTTATGCAGTTCTAATTCTGTAGACCGTCACATAGACAAACTATACACATTGGCTCTTAACTTTTTCTCATAAATCATTCCCTCTAGCCCATTACTATTTTCTGTGCTTGTCTCTCAACTACATCCTGTTTATAGGGTGACCAGATAGCAACTGTGAAAAAACAGGACAGGGGGTAGGGGGTAATAAGGGCCGAAAAAGAAAAAGTCCCCAAAAACGGGACTGTCCCTATAAAAATGGGACATCTGGTCACCCTACCTGTTTATCCCTGTCTTTCTGGTTGTGAGGTGTCCAGAAGAGACCACAAAATGCCAAGTGCACCAGCACTATGAAGAAAGGAGCTATTGACCCCAATTCCTGTGATGTGATGCTACTGTGTAGGCTGAACACACTTGCAGAGGCCTTTTTAGGTGACCTGTTGCATTTCAAGCTTCTGTCTTATATATTGTACTCCATCGTCCTTCACCCTCTTTCAGCATTATTCATTTCCAATTTCTCTCGGGCACTGAATCTGGGTTTGGGGTTAAGTCCTCTCTCCCTCACTAACAAAATAGCAGTTTATGTTTCTCCAAATTTATTCTTGTTTCATTCTTTTCTGCCCATCTTCCTAATCTCTCTAGATCTCCTCTTTATTATGTTGCTGTCTTGGAAGTTTCATATCGCCTGAATTGCAAGACTTTACTAATTATCAGGGACAGCGAGAACAGCATGTTAATGAAGTATCACTGTACCTAACACACAAATTTGCAGTGTCCCACTGGGCTTCCCCCCACAACTTCACGCTTTGCCATTTGTCACAACCCTTAGCATATAATCCTCTCTGCAGTTTTCAGTCCACATGAGAGCATTCACATTACACAAACCAGTTGGTATTCATTTTGAAATTCAGAGACATGCTTTTCTGATCAAGGTTTTCCACTTCTTAAAACTCACTTTATCTGCTAATTTCATCATAACTTCAAGGCAGCAATCAAGTTTATGGGGAAAGATCTGTTCTTTACAAATAATGTGGCTACAACACCACATTCTGTTGTTATCTAGATCCATACCACGTGGTGTCCAGGGCCAGTGCAATACCCCTACCATTCCACCCCAGGGGAGAATACAGACAATCACAGCTGCATGTACATTGACCTCTGAGAGACACAGCTGGTGTATGTGTTTGTGAAATGGAAATGACTGTTCTTTCCCCTTCAAAGGTTCTTTTCCCTGTATTTCTAAAGTTTTGTTCGGTTTTAAATATGTCTGTTTGTATGGGTTTGAAATAAAAGTCTATTGATGAAAACTTAATTTATCTTTATTAGTTCACAAGATATGTTGGCTGGGGGCTGACATCATTCACAGATAATAGCAATAGGTGCATTTGAAATGCTATATTACCACACACACAGCACGCATTATAAGGTTTACCTTTACTGGGGTGAAAAAAAAATTGCCAGGCACAGCGCACTACAACAACACACATTACTGTGGATCATTATTTAAATGGTCCTTCAAAGCCTCCCTGTTGAGCCCCTCATTGAGCTCTCCTTATTGTCCTGGTATCTGGCTGCTCAAAATCAGCAGACAGCTATTCCACCTCTACCTTCCATCCCTGCAGAAACTTCTCCCCCATTCATTGCTTGACAGATATTATGAAGCACACAGCTGGCACCTATGACCATGGGGATATTTTTTTCACTGAGGTCTGATCTCCTGAGTAGACAGCACCAGAGCCCTTTCAAACAGCCAAAGGCACATTTAACTGTCATTCTGCAGTTGCTGAGCCTGTGTTGAAATGCTCCTTGCTGTTGTCAAGGTGGCTGGTGTACAACTTCATGAGCATGGGAATAAGGGGTAGGCTGGGTCTCCCAGGATCATTATTGGCATTTCAACATCCCCAGTGGTAATTCTCTGGTCTGGAAAGAAAGTCCCTGCTTGCAGTTTTCTGTACAGGCCTGTGTTGTTAAAGATGTGTGCATCATGCATCTTCCTTGACCAGCCCGCATTGATGCTGGTGAAATGACCCCAGTGATCTACCAGCACTGCAATACCATAGAAAAGTAGCCCTTTCTGTTGATGAACTCCATGGCAAGGTGGTCTGGTGCCAAAATTGGGATTATGCATTCCATCTACGGCCCCACTGCAGTTAAGGAACCCCATGGCTGCAATACTATCCACTACTTCCTGCACATTTCCCAAAGTCACAGTCCTTCATAGCAGAATTTGTTACTCCAGAATTTGACATTCCTGTGTGTTACCCCAAAATTTGACAGTACTGCAGTCAGCAATTTTGTATGGTCAGCCACTGCCAACTGAAAACCAAACATCACATAGCTAGGGAAACCTTAGGCCCTGAGAGACAAGGCCAAATAATTGCATGTTTGCTATCAAAATGGGAGGTAGGGACAAGAAGTGAAGATTCTATGAAAATAGAAGGAATGTTTGGACAACAAACTTGGTTTTAGGTGCCTCTAACGTGTACGTTTTATTGTTGTTATGACTAGAAATGCTTTGGTGATAAGGAGAATAATGAATTGTTATTGGCTGTTGCTAGGGAAATTTTTAGCCTAGTAGAGGCTATTATGAGTTATGTGCTTTGTTTGGAGAAAATTTATAAAAAGTTTAATTAGAAAGTGTGCTTTGGAGCAGTTCAAGGAAGCTTTCCTCTGGGCAAGGATTTGACATGTAAGTTCCTCAGCAGCTGGATGGAATGAGGGCTGTTGATTCCTCAAAACCATTTCAGACTTTTACGTACGTGCGTGTGTGTGTGTGTGCACGCTTGAGATCTAATTAAAAAGGTAGTTTTAGGAGAAAGCACTCTTGCTTGTGCCAATCATTTTTCAGACAGATGAGTGATGCCCCCATTGACTTATTCCTGACACTTCCTAGAGAAAGTTACCACTGCTTTGGGTTCTGAAAACATTGGGTAACAACAGGACATGATTAATGGCCCTGCACACTTGCTTCAGAAACCCCCCATGTTGGATTTTCCAACTCCAAATTTCAGAGTAGCAGCCGTGTTAGTCTGTATCCGCAAAAAGAAAAGGAGTACTTGTGGCACCTTAGAGACTAACAAATTTATTTGAGCGTAAGCTTTTGTGAGCTACAGCTCACTTCATCGGATGCATGCAGTGGAAAATACAGTGGGGAGATTTTATATACACAGAGAACATGAAACAATGGGTGTTACCATACACACTGTAAGGAGAGTGATCAGGTAAGGTGAGCTATTACCAGCAGGAGAGAAAAAAACCTTTTGTAGTGATAATCAAGGTGGGCCATTTCCAGCAGTTGACAAGAACATCTGAGGAACCGTGTGGGGTGGGGGGCGGGGGAGGAATAAACATGGGGAAATAGTTTTACTTTGTGTAATGACACATCCACTCCCAGTCTTTATTCAAGCCTAAGTTAATGGTGTCCAGTTTGCAAATTAATTCCAATTCAGCAGTCTCTCGTTGGAGTCTGTTTCTGAAGTCTTTTTGTTGAAGGATTGCCTCTTTTAGGTCTGTAATCGAGTGATCAGAGAGACTGAAGTGTTCTCCGACTGGTTTTTGAATGTTATAATTCTTGACGTCTGATTTGTGTCCATTTATTCTTTTACGTAGAGACTGTCCAGTTTGGCCAGTGTACATGGCAGAGGGGCATTGCTGGCACATGATGGCATATATCACACTGGTAGATGTGCAGGTGAATGAGCCTCTGATAGTATGGCTGGTGTGATTAGGCCCTATGATGGTGTCCCCTGACCAAATTGATTCCCAACTGATCAACAGCAATCTGGCATTACAAGCTTCCACACAGTGACTGCCACTCACTTCTCCATCCTGAGTGCAGCTCTCAATTTGGCGTCACAGCACTGGAGGGTTGGGGAGAGCTCTGCACACAGTTCCAGGAATGTGGCCTTGCGGATCCGAAAGTTCTGCAGCCAGTGCTCGTCATCCCCTACCTGCAAAATGATGCGATCCCACCAGTGAGTGCTTGTTTCTTGAGCCCAGAGCCACTGGTCCACCGTGTGCAGCTGCTCTGTGAATGCCAACAACCTTGATTTGTTTCTTTCCATCGTGCACAGCAAGGCAGCCTACAATGAATTGTCAGATTCCATCTCGTGGCTCTGGAAATACTGTAGGATCAGGTGTGTTGTGTTCATAGCACTCATGACGCTACTGAAGAGCCATGCATGATCCATGCTTCTCGCAGGGATAGCAGATGTGCAGGTTTGCAGGGCTTTTGAAAAGAAGTGTAAAACATAATAGGATGCCCACGGAATGATGGGATGGAGAAAACTGTATTATGGGACATGTTTCCAGTCACTCCTGCACCAGTCATTTGCCCCCATGAGGCACTGCAAACCCTTCCCAAAACACCCATCACTACATGGTGGTGAGCTGCACAGTGAGATAGCTACTGATGGTGCACTGCTGTCTACACTGATGCCAGCACTGCTAAGAGAGGATGTGCACCACCGACACAAGGCGCATAGCACAGACATGCAAAATTAACTTAATAACTGTGGTGGCTGTACATCGATGTAATTTAGGTCAACTTAATTTTGTAGTGTACCATAAGAACATAAGAATGGCCATCCTAGGTCAGACCAAAGGTCCATCTAGCCCAGTATCCTGTCTTCCGACAGTGGCCAATGACATGTGCCCCCAGAGGGAATGAACAGAACAGGCAATCATCAAGTGATCCAACCCCTGTTGCCCATTCCCAGCTCTGGGAAACAGAGGCTAGGGACACCATCCCTCCCCATCCTGGCTAATAGTCATTGATGGACCTATCCCCCATGAAGAAAAGGAATACTTGTGGCAACTTAGAGACTAACCAATTTATTTGAGCATAAGCTTTCATGAGCTACAGCTCGCTTCATCGGATGCATCCGATGAAGCGAGCTGTAGCTCATGAAAGCTTATGCTCAAATAAATTGGTTAGTCTCTATGGTGCCACAAGTACTCCTTTTCTTTTTGCAAATACAGACTAACACGGCTGCTACTCTGAAACCTATCCTACATGAATTTATCTAGTTCTTTTTTGAACTCTGTTAGTGTCTTGACCTTCACAACATCCTGTGACAAGGAGTTCCCCAGGTTGACTGTGCGTTGTGTGAAAAAATACTTCCTGTTTTAAACCTACTGCTTATTAATTTCATTTGGTGACCCCTAGTTCTTGTGTTATGAGAAGGAGTAAATAACACTTCCTTATTTACTTTCTCCACACCAGTCATGATTTTATAGACCTCTATCACATCCCTCCTTAGTCGTCTCTTTTCCAAGCTGAAAAGTCCCAGTCTTATTAATCTCTCCTCATACGGCAGCCATTCCATACCCCTAATCATTTTTGTTGCCCTTTTCTGAACCTTTTCCAAGTCCAATAGAGATGGGGCAACCACATCTGCACACAGTATTCAAGATGTGGGCATACCATGGATTTATATAGAGGCAATATGATATTTTCTGTCTTATTATCTATCCCTTAATGATTCCCAACATTCTGTTCACTTTTTTGACTGTCACTGCACATTGAGTGGATGTTTTCAGAGAACTATCCACAATGACTCCAAGATCTCTTTCTTGAGTGGTAACAGCTAATTTAGAACCCATCATTTTATATGTATAGTTGCGATTATGTTTTCCAATGTGCATTACTTCGTATTTATCAACATTCAATTTCATCTGCCATTTTGTTCCCCAGTCACCCAGTTTTGAGAGATCCTTTTGTAGCTCTTCCAGTCTGCCTGGGACTTAACTATCTTGAGTAGTTTTGTATCATCTGCTAATTTTGCCACTTCACTGTTTACCCCTTTTTCCAGATCACTTATGAATATGTTAAATAGGACTGGGCCCAGTACGGACCTCTGGGGCACACCACTGTTTACCTCTCTCCATTCTGAAAACTGATCATTTATACGTACCCTTTGTTTCCTATCTCTTAACCAGTTACCAATCCATGGGAGAACCTTCCCTCTTATCCCATGACTGCTTACTTTGCTTAAGAGCCTTTGGTGAAGGACCTTGTCAAAGGCTTTCTGAAAATCTAAATACATTATATCCACTGGATCCCCCTTGTCCACATGCTTGTTGACCCCTTCAGAGAATTCTAGTAGATTGTTGAGGCATGATTTCCCTTCACAAAAACCATGTTGACTCTTCCCCAACAATTTATGTTCTTCTATGTGTCTGACAATTTTGTTCTTTACTATAGTTTCAACCAGTTTGCCTGGTACTGAAGTCAGACTTACTGGCCTGACATGGCCTGAAAGAGGGAGCCAGTAGCCCCATCTCCTTCAAGTGCAGTGATATTATTTGGCTCAATTTAGTATCTGTTGGACTCCTATTATGCAGACAGGGGGTGCCCTACAGGTTTTGCAGCACCCAGACAGCAAGAGGCACCTGTCAGTAACCTAACAACTGAGACAGGAAGAGAGCAGAAAATGCTTATCCCATTCTGACTTCTGAGAGCAAGCAGTTCTGGGAAAACGGATGAAGTAACCTTGGACTAGAATTACAAAGGCACTTAGGCACCTAAATAAGCAGATAGTTGCCTAGGGGGATTTACAACAGCACCTAAGTTAATTAGATCCCTAACTCCTATTGCTGTTCAATGGGAGTTAGAATCATAGAATATCAGGGTTGGAAGGGACCTCAGGAGGTCATCTAGTCCAATCCCCTACCCAAAGCAGGACCAAGCCCCAATTTTTACCCCAATCCCTAAATGGCACCCTCAAGGATTGAACTCACAACCCCTGGGTTTAGCAGGCCAATACTCAAACCACTGAGCTATCCCTCCCCCCATTAGGCACTTAAGCTGTTTAAGCATTTTCGTAATTTCTACTAGGCACCTAAATACCTTTACACCCCAAATCTGCCCCTACTCCCTTCACAAAGCAAGTAAGTATCAAGTCCTTTCCTGTTCTGTTACTTGGGCATTTCCTCTGTAGCCTGCCCTTCAGTCTAGGAAGATCATAAAGTTGCAATCGAGCCAGTAATATTTCTCAGCATTTGTTAGCTCTGGATAGTTTGAAAGTCTGTATTAAACTCAGGACAGACTTACTTACCACGTGATTAGGGAACTAAAAGGAAACTGCACTAACAAATTTTGTTTTATTTTTCTGCTAAGATTCCTATATGGAAATAATTGATAAGAGATCCAGTTTTTCCTTACTAGGTTTATCTTCACTATGCAGTTAATAGTAAGATTGTCTTGAAAAACTAATCCACAGCCCTGAGGCAAAGCAATTATTTATTTTAGCATTTGCATTTAAACAAAATATTAAAATTCACTAAGCCATGATATGTAACCCAATAGCCTAAAGTAATGTAATTCCAGTCTGTGTAGCAATCAATCCCCCAAATAATCTGACCATATATGACCAGGACAATTTATAGGCAGTCTTACTGTATTTACAATTTTAATATACTAAGGTCATTAATGTAAAGAGGGGGGAAATTGTTTTTTGCTTTAAATCAATGATAAACTAAACCTCAAGCTATCTCTGCCCAAAATTCCATTTCCCTGAATATATCAATCTCTTCTATTTTACAGATTCCTAGGTGTTTACTGGAACACCACTGGGTACTGTTGACAACTACTCCAGGGAGTACTACGCCACTGAACTTTAATTAGTAGTGAAATATAACCACCAGTAAGTCAAACAGGACTACAGCTTGTTCTTGCAGAATTTCAAATCAATATCTCACAACTCCCGGTGAGTCAGTAATTCCTATGTATTGTTTAATTGTATCTATTTTAACCTCTAAAGACCCCTGAATCGGTATGCAGTGATGACTCCTGCTACTGGAAAGGCATTTTGCAGATGATGATGGAGGAATTGCCTGGCACTCAGGGACTGTATGGATGAGATTCTGATCTCTGTTACACCAATGTAAATCGAAAGCAATGACTCTGATTTCAGTGATGTTTTCTCTGTTTCTCTGGACAGAATATAACCAGAAGAGATTGTGTATTGCTTGTGAGTTTATGCTGCTAATGATTTCACCCTCCCCTTTAAATTGGTACAAGAACTGCAAGTTTTCCTCATATTATGTAAACAAGCTGTCACAAGAGGAGATGCAAAAATATGGTCAGTTGTTCTTCCTTAGACAGGCAGCCATATTTACACAGGCAGCCAGTCTTTCATTATGTTATTACATACTATTTTTTCCACAGGACCCCTGCCTCAGTACACAGAATGAACAGTGCTCACATAATGAGCAGCTATTGTAGGGGAGAGATCTCAATATTGATAAAAATCATGGTTAGTAAAATTATCTCTACTTTATTTTTATTAGGTTGTTGCATTCTTGGTTGCACCATTACAGAATAGTAAAATATAGCTGCAGGTATGTTATGGGATGCTTGGAAATATAGCAATACGTATGTTTAGCTAGTTATGTTAAAGCTAGGGCTGTCAAGCAATTAAAACAATTAATCATGATTAATCACGCAATTAAAACAACTGCGCACTTAATCGCGTTGTTAAGCAATAATGGAATACCATTTATTTAAATATTTTTGGATGTTTTCTACATTTTCAAATATATTGATTTAAATTACAACACAGAATACAAAGTGTATCGTGCTCACTTTATATTTATTTTTAATACAAATATTTGCACTCTAAAAAACAAAAGAAATGTTATTTTTCAGTTCACCTCATACAAGTACTTTAGTGCAATCCCTTTATCAGAAAAGTTGAACTTACAAATGTAGAATTATGTACAAAAAAAACTGCACTGAAAAATAAAACAATGTAAAACTTTAGAGCTTACAAGTCCACTCAGTTCTACTTCAGCCAATTGCTCAGACAAACAAACTTGGTTACAATTTGCAGGAGATAATGCTGCCCGCTTCTTGTTTACAATGTCACCTGAAAGTGAGAACAGGTGTTTGCATGGCAGTATTGTAGCCGGCGTTGCAAGATATTTACGTGCCAGATGCGCTAAAGATTCATATGTACTTCATCTTCATCCTCCATAGGACATGTGTCCATGTTGATGATGGGTTCTGCTCGATAACAATCCAAAGCAGAGTGGACCGATGCATGTTCATTTTCATTATCTGAGTCAGATGCCGCCAGCAGAAGGCTGAGTTTCTTTTTTGGTGGTTTGGGTTCTGTAGTTTCCACATCGGAGTGTTGCTCTTTTAAGACTTCTGAAAGCATGCTCCACACCTCATCCCTCTCAGATTTTGGAAGGCACTTCAGATTCTTAAACCTTGGATTGAGTACTTTCGTTATCTTTAGAAATTTTACATTGGTTCCTTCTTTGCATTTTTGTCAAATCTGCAGTGAAAGTGTTCTTAAAATGAACAACATGTGCTGGGTCATCATCCAAGACTGCTATAACGTGAAATATATGGCAGAATGAGGGTAAAATGGAGCAGGAGACATACAATTCCCCCCCAAGGAGTTCAGTCACAAATTTAATTAATGCATTATTTTTTTAATGAGCATCATCAGCATGGAAGCATGTCTTCTGGAATGGTGGCAGAAGCATGAAGGGGCATACGAATGTTTAGCATATCTGGCACATAAATACCTTGCAATGCTGGCTACAAAAGAGCCATGCAAACACCTGTTCTCACTTTCAGGTGACTGTAAATAAGAAGCAAGCAGCAGCATCTCCTGTAAATGTAAACAAACGTGTTTGTCTGAGAGATTGGCTGAACAAGAAGTAGGACTGAGTGGACTTGTAGGCTCTAAAGTTTTACATTGTTTTGTTCTTGAGAGCAGTTATGTAACAAAAAAAATCTACATTTGTAAGGTGCACTTTCATGATAAAGAGATTGCACTACAGTACTTGTATGAGGTGAACTGAAAAATAACATTTCTTTTGTTTATCATTTTTACAGTGCAAATATTTGTAATAAAAATAATAATATAAAGTAAGCACTGTACACTTTGTGTTCTGTGTTGTAATAGAAATCAATATATTTGAAAATGCAGAAAAACATCCGAAAATATTTAATAAATTTCAATTGATATTCTATTGTTTAACAGTGCGATTAATCACAATTAATTTTTTTAATCGCGATTAATTTTTTGAGTTAATCGCATGAGTTCACTGCGATTAATTGACAGCCCCAGTTAAAGCTAATCAAAGAGATTCCAGAAGGTTTCTGTTTCTATCTCCCAAGGATAATCAAACATCAAGATAACAAACCATGTAAAACATTCATACATTAAGAAGAGACCTAATTGTAAAAAGCAGATTAGGGTGAGTTAGAGCCATAAATCTAGGTTCTAAAGTGACCATACCAACCCCTTTCTTTTCTCTTTCCACAAGTCTCTGCTTGTGTCTTTAAAACTTTAGGAAAACATGAACAGTTCAAAATGCTTTATAGAAGAGATTGATTACTTCCAACTCAAGTGTCCACTTACAGGTGAAAACTTTTGTTTCTCAAGTCTTTAAGGTTGCATAAGCTTCTTTAAGTTGTATATTTGCAAATATTTGGTATTTAAATGCAAGCCTTCACAGAATAACTAACAGCATTGTTATATGAACAGTAAGGAGTTTGCATATCAAGGTCATTTGATGCTATAACTGGTTACTAATATTAAAAAAGCTATTTGCATGTAGAAATAACTAATTTTCCAGTTAATATAAACATCTGGCAATGCTCAAGCAACCCCTCACCAAACTTCGTGAAGACAAGAACCACTTTTCCAAACACTGGTAAAAAAGAAAAGGCAATACCTTCTTTGACCTTTTAAGCTTAAAGGCTCTCTTTAAGAACTTAATTTAAAAAGACTATTTTGAGAGTTCTCTTTTATAGAGAGAACAGAAGTGTTTGGACTCATTTGCACCAAATTTCAATCCCTAGTAAACTCTGGTGGAACTAAAGGGATATCTCAGAAAATGGACTGAATAAAAGAATTAAAGCTCTAAATTTAAAGATGCTCTGAGAATCACCCACCAGAATGGAAACGTAACTGTCAAGAAGGAATTACAACCCTCCTATATGCATTAACAAATACGTGTTCATATGATGAAGAGGCTCTTAAGGATTACCCAGGAAGGCAGGGAGCCAGTGAAAGAGTGACAGCAACCAACTTTGAAGTTAAGCAAGCCTGAAAGAGGTGTTTTCCTATAACTTCATGGAAATAAAAAGAGTATAAGACTCTGAAGTGAGTACCCCCTTACACACCCTCTCCTATCCTGCTTAAAACAGCAAACACACATCAATTTATCTTGTTCATCTCATCAAGCAAGCTGCCACAGACAGCTAAGAAAACACACTCAAGAAAAAAACAACCATTGGAAAACCTTCCCAAGACTTCAGCATGATTTGGTGAGAGAAAGTTCACTAAGAGACTGTGAAAGGGTTAGATTTAAAACTCTTGTGACGATTTTACTGGGATATTGAATGTTGCTGTAATTTAAAATATTAACAGTTTCTCTGGTTTAATCATCAGTTGGTTAGACCATGTATTCCTGGAGAGGAGACAAAGGCTAAACATTGTTAAACAGAGATTCTGTGATTTAATTGGATTTAAGATTCTTAATATTCATAAGTGGTCTGTCTTAAGACAGCTCCTTACATTGCTTCTTCTAATTAACTAGTTTAAATATTTTATTTGACTGGTTACTTTACGCAACTATAAACTGGCTCTTTATTAATAACTAAACAGGTTTCACTTGCCCTTCAATTATTTGCCCAGACACAAGCAGTTTTAAGTATCTAAGAAGATACTCATGTAAGCGGGGGAATAATCCCGCTATTGTGGGGAACTTTCCTGGCTTCTGCACTACCCCGGTGAAGTGGACTAGCGAAAGGATCTGAGTCCTCGCTCCCACTTCCTTTATCCAGTGGTCTCCCTGCCCTTGAGGACACCCCTTCCACTCTCCTGTCTGGCAGAGTCCTTGTAACCCCAACAAGGCTGGGCCCAGGATTCCTGGGGGGCTCAACCCCCAACCCTGCTGTGGTCACCTAGGACACGGGCTAGGGTGTCCCCATTCCGGGGTACTCTCTCTTCACTGGGCACTTCTCTGACCCACTGACCATTACATACAATTTAAAGCAAATGCAAGTTATTTAATCAACAATTAATTTTAAAAAGAATAAGGAAAAATGGGAAAGGTTAAAGGAAACACATCACCCCGCTCTGTGGAAGGGATCACCACAAACAGTGTCTCTGGAATGTCAGGGCAGTTCAGTCTGTTCCTTGTAAGTCCCAGGCCTTCTTCTCAGGCCCTGGCTGTGCTGCAGGGATGCTGTGGGTTGGACACTTGCTCTGGTGGTGGCCACACGCTCTCAGGCTCTAAGGGGTAGGACCCTTCTTCCCAGTGTCGCCCCCGCCCTGTCGGGGTTATGATCCAAGCCTGGCCTGCAGAGCCTCTTGGCTGAGGCGTCTCCCTGTGCTGGGCCCGCTGCCCAGGGTCCCTCTCGCTCTCCCCAGCTGCTCACTGCACCCAGCTCCGGACTGCTCCAGCCCCAGCTGCACCACTCTGTCTCTGCACTGCTGCAGCTCTGCCTCCAGCTCCCTGGGCTGCTTCTTTGGCCCCTCTGGCTCTGGTTGCTGCAGCTCTGCTCCCAGGACAGGTCTGCTCTGCAGGCTGCTTCTGTGACTCTGCTCCCAGCACTGGCCTGCTTCGTGGCCTGCTTTTCTGGCCCCTCTGGTTCTGGTTGCTGCAGCTCTGCTCCCAGGGCAAGTCTGCTCTCTCTGGGCTGCTTTTCTGGTCCCTCTGGATCTGGCACAGCTCTGCTCCCCAGCTTATCTTGGGCCCCTGCTCTCTCCTTAGCTCGGCCCCACTCTGTCTGACCCAGGGAATTCCAACTCACACGAAGGATGGAAGGACGGGACCTTCCTGGCCTCCTGACTCCCTGATTAGCCTGCCCGCCGTCATTCAGGCTGACCTAGAGCATTGGCCTCTCCCCATTGTTCCTGGGGACTATCAGTCTCAGAGTCCTGATTTCCCATAGACCCTTCCCCTTTTAGTACTGGGAGCTATCCAACCAAAACACCCCCACTGAATGTTAGTAAGGGGGAAACAGTCCCCTTACACTAAAACAGAATTCACAATCATTTGGGGAAATAACGTACTTTGGTCTTAACTTACCAAACAAAGAATATTCCAGCAGCTGTCCAGTCTCAAAGGTGTAATCTCAGTTAAAACCTCTCCATAAAGAGATACACAGAAATAACCAGTATTTTACGTTTTCTTGTCCTTTCTTCAGTAATAAAATGGCCATGGTTAATAATTGTGACTATTTTGCTTTGTCTTAATCACAGTGTCCCCTCAGGTGTGTAAAAGAAGCCCTGTGTCTAAATAATAGGAATCTCATGAATAGCTTCTATCAATAATTCCGTCATTTAATTTTGGGTTTCCCTTGGTTGGCCATAAGAGAAACAATTAGTAAGAGATGGCTTACCAGTTCTTGTTTCTCTGGACTAAATTGTTTTAGAAATTTTGAGAATAAAATTACTTGGCATCCAACAATTAGTTACCCCTTTCTACCCTCTACTATTCAAAATGTTGATCTTTATCCTCATTGTTCAATGTGTGGCCCCTGGTTATCATCACTGCACACTGTTCAAAGCCTGCTAGGAATACAGTTTTATTAATTTCCTCATAAGCTTTTCTGTGGTGCTCATCACACAGTATCTGAGTGCTTCATAAATATCAAGAAATGTATTTTCACAACCCCACTGTGAGATAAGGGGTTATTGTTATCCATTGTTTACACACAGAGAACTGAGACAGAGAGAGTAAGGTCGAAAGTTCTCATTAATTTAGGGTGCCCAATATGAGATGCCTAGGACCAGAGTCTTCATAATACTCAGCACTGTATTGCACAGACATTCTTTTCTATTCCTGCAGTCTCCTGCCTCCTTCATTCCCTACCTTCCAACTTCTGTAACAAAGGAGTCCTGCAGACATTAGCCTCCTTTACTGCACAGCTGTGATTCATCCTCAGCATAGGTCCATTCTGTGCACAGAATGAGGCAGGGGTCTTGTGGAAGATATGTAATTAATGACTATATCATAATGCATATGCACAAGGGAATCAAATTAAGTTTGCACAAGTAACTTTTATTCTGGCTTTTCTTAACTTTGAAGTGCTTGACTTTGCAATTTTAGTAATGTTATTTTAAAATAGTTTGTGTGTAATTTCCTAGGTATTTAAAAAAGCGAACTGAAAAAACAAATTCTATCATGTGGCATCATATTTATACTCCCGTGGTTCATCAGCAGGGTTGGAATCTTTAGCTCTACTGCACAGACCTCTGCAAATTGAGCTAATGGTGAAACTGATAGCAGCAGTAGGTTGTCCGCATCTATGTGGAACAGCACCAAAGGAGGATGGGATACCTTATCAGTGGGTTTCACAGATATATGCTGACAGAGAGAAATGGTGAAACTTAAGAATCTTGGCTTCCATTCCTGGCTGTGGAGGGGAGTGTGCTCCAGTGGGGACAGCTTCTCCTTCCTGTTTTCCCCAAACTTTGCCCCTTCATCCTCATTTCCTCCCGCCTGGCCTAGTCCTGAACCTTCCCTTCCCCACTCTTCTCACCTAACCAGTCCCAATTTCCAAATCTCAGACTTCTGGTCCCAGTCTCCTTGCCCAGCCACTCCCAGTGCCCCCCATTTCCTCTGGTTCCTTGTCTTTAGTCTCCTTATCCAGCCAATCCAAGTTCCCCCCACTTCTGGTTCCTCATCAGATCTGTCTCCCCTCACCCCACCACCCTCTCTCTGACCCACTGGTTCCCATTCCAAGTCTCCTTTCCCAGTCAATCCCATTCTCCTCCCACTTTCACTGGTTCCCTGTCCCTCACATTCCCCGCCCCTTTCCTCCCTGGCTCCTAGTCCTACTCTCCCATGACTCTGCCTCCTTGCCCAGCCAGTCCCAGACTCCTCCAACCTAGCTCTCAGTTCCTATTTCCCTCTCCCCTCTCCATGGCAGCCTTCTGTTCCAGTCTCCCCCCCTCCCCCGCAACTACTCCCCCTTCCCCCCTTCCAAAGTCTGGCTGTTGCCAGCTCTGCATTCAAATTAGGCAGATTCTTGCTCTATGCTGCTTGAGCTCAGCAGGGGGCTCGTTGAGAGCAGAGGAGAGGCTCCCTGCTCTCAGTTCCAGTGCCCAGCCTGGCCAGCAGCAGCTTGGAGCTGCAATTGCAATAAAAGTCTTTCTCAGACCCAGCCTGGAGCATGCTCCGGGGGAATGGAGTTATTGAGGAATCCAGATGGGAAACTCTGGCAAATCTCTAGCGAGCATCTGTGAATTGCAGTTTTTCAAAGGCTTGTAAATTGGCCAAATTTTCACAGGGAGAGCAAGAAGTACATCCCTCACACAAAGACTCTCTCCCCCTTGCCAAATTTTTAAGCCCCTGCTCCAAAGCATGGGGGCACTAGAGTTTCTTAAAGAAAAGGTCGCCAGAATTTTTTAACATGGGCAAAACAATGTGTTTTCCCCACCCCCCGTTCTTGAAAGCAGCTAAACTCTTTTGGTTGAGATTGTCCAAAAACATTCACCCTCAGCCAGACATCCAACATGGCAAACTTCAGCCCCAAAGTTATAAGCAACAGGAAACAGTGTCTTATAATGGGACGTGTCAGGCAGCTTTAGTAATAGATGGCACTATACCAGCCCTGCCTCTACTACATTTGGTATCTTATTTAATGTAACTGGGGATGTTCTCATTACCCATATGAATGTCTGTCTGCATTTCATCTGCCATTTTGTTCCCCAGACACCCAGTTTTGTGAGATCCCTTTGTAGCTCTTCGCAGCCAGTTTTGGACTTCACTGTCTTGACTAATTTTGTATCCTCTGCAAACGTTACCACGTCACTATTCACCCCTTTTTCCAGATCATTAATGAATATGTTGAACAGCACAAGCCCAAGCACAGATCTTTGGGGGAATCCTCACTGTTCATCTCTCTCCATTATGAAAACTGACCATTTATTCCTACCTTTCAACCAGCGACTGATCCACAAGAGTACCTTCCTTCTTTTCCACCGGTTATTTAGTTTCCTTAAGAGCTTTTGGTGAGGAACCTTGTCAAAGGCTTTCTGAAAATCCAAGTAACCAGTACAGACTGGCTCATCTTACCAACACGCTTGTTGAGTCCCTCAAAACATTCGAATAGAGGGAGCAGGCATGACTTCCCTTTACAAAAAGCCACGTTAACTCTTCCCCAGTATATTAAGTTTATCTTTGTGTCTGATAATTCTGTCCTTAACAATGGTTTCCACCAATTGGCTCAGTACTGAAGTTAGGCTCACCAGCCTGTAATTGGCAGAATCTCCTCTGCAACCCTCTTTAAAAACTGGTGCAGCATTAACTACCTTTCAGTCACTTGGTGCCGAGGCTGATAGCACAGTTAGTAGTTCTGCCGTTCCGTAACTGAGTTCCTTCAGCACTCTTGTGTGAATGCCATCTTGTCCTGGTAACTTATTGTTCGTCTGAAGAAGCTACAAGATGGCTTTCAAGGTTAACCAGCAGAGTAATGGTGCTTGGATCTCTGCTGACACTAGAGGGGATGTCACAGATGTTGCTCATAAACCTTAACAGCTTAAAATAATAAACTATTATCTTGCTGCTTTATTGACTGTTTCTTATAGCCTCAGATTCTTTGGCTCAGGGCGATAATTCCTCATAAAACTTCCTGTTTCAGTTGAAATTGCATTTGTTCCTGTCCTTTACATTTTATTCCTTGTCTATCAAACTACTTTTTATCTGTCTGGCTTGTTTGACTTAGAGATACAAAGTATAACTGGCTGGCACTTAACCAAGTAAGTTGCACTGCAACTATTTTCCTATCACTGTTCTCTTTGTTTGTTGCAACTTTAAATCTTTCTCCCTAATCGGATAGAATTTCCTTGCAGAAATGCTTGGCCAATAAATGATGAATCACCACGGGACTGATTTTCAGAGCATACACAACTCCCCTTGAAGTCAACAGGAACTGCAAATCTTGAGCATGTCTGAAAAGGGTCTGAGCCTTGCTTGCACGGTAGAGATCCATGTACTGGGCAGGACATCTACTGGGGAGGGCAGGACAGCAGTGACACATTGCAGCCACAATCTTTATTCATGCAGGGTAAATGCAAGGGGTCAGGATAGAGCCAATGTGAGCAGTGCTGACCTTCCGCTGCATGGCCATTGAATCAGCTACTTGAACATCTGTCGAGCTAATCTCCCTTTGGCACAGTTCCTATGGAACCCTAGAGAGTGTTAAAATTGCTTCACCCCCACCACCCATTGAAAACCCGTGGAGGGCAGTGACAGAAACCCTGGCTTTAGCAGCCCTTTGCAGGAGTGAATCTCCTAGGGTTGCTTTGCTAGCAGAAAGAGACGTATTTCATAGGCACCGATTCCCGGGGTGCTCCAGGGCTGGAACACCCACGAAAAAAAAATAGTGGGTTCTCAGCACCAACCAGCCACCTGCCAATCAGCTGTTCGGTAGGCCCCGCCAATCAGCTCCTCCACCTCCCCCCCAGTGTCTCCTGTCCACCTCCGATCAACTGTTCGGCAGTGAGCAGGCAGCATTGGGCAGAGGGGGCGGAGCAGGAAGAGGCGGGGTAGGGTGGAGGCTCAGGGTCAGACAGGGGTGAGGAGAGACAGAGTGAGGGTGGGGCCTTGGGGGAAGGGGCAGGATTGGGTAGGGCCTCAGGGCCAAGCAGGGTTGGAGAACCCCCAGGAAAAGCTGAAAGTCCATGCCCGTAATGTAGTTTACAATTCCCTACGCCAGGTTTGCTGAATTTGGCCCTCTAATTCTTTGATGGGCCAAAGGACAGTTCTCCCCTCCTCCAAGATACAGACCCTCATCCTGTAAGTGTGACCTACCTCTTTAGTTCTTAGATGTGTGACCTTGCATTTGGTTGTGTTAAAGCATTCATTAGTCAAGTGATCCCAGCTTACCCACTGATCCATATTGCTCTTTATTATTTAACACTCCACCAATTTTTGTGCCATTGCAAACTTTACTAGTAATCTTGTATCTTCCTCTAGATTACTGATAAATATATTGAATAACATTGAGCCAATAGCCACTTTGGATGACAATTCTCCATTTATAATTGCTTATGGAGATCTATTAGTTTCTAAACCGTTTAATATGGGTTACATTCATTTTTGCAGTGTGATCATTTTTTATTACAATATCATGCAGGTCTAAGTCAAATGCCTTAGAGATACCGAAGTATATTACCTCAACATAGTTACCTTTAGCAACCAAATGTGTAATCTCATCAAAAAATGATATCAAATGTATTTGACAAGATCTATTTTCCAAAAACCATTTTGACTGGCCTTAATTGGCATTTGATATGGTAGCGCACAACATCTTCTTTGAAAAATTAATTCATATTAGCTTGGAAATGCCAAATGGTCCAAAACTGGCTACAAGTCAGGCCACAAAGGGTAATTACATAAAGTGCAAGGGCAGGGGTAACTTTTCCAAGTTAACTTACTGAACTGGGTGGGAAGTGCCCAAAGTGGGAAGCGATCAAAGTAGAGCCTACTTGTATACACTGGGCCAAATTCACTGGTACACTCCAGCACTGCTTCTGCAAATGGCGTGAGTGGAGAATTCTGATAGGGCATTGCTCTGTATTCACTTCGTAAGTGACGACACAAGAAGCTAAGCGATCGGAAACATGCCCAATATGTTACGTATTTTATTTCCAAAGCAGGAGCCTTAGTATGGTGGCTGCAGTGTGGAGTTGGGAACACTACTGAAGTTTAAAAATGTAAGTCAGACTCCAGGCTCCACTTATGGCTAAAGCCTATAGAATGTCGTTTAAAAGTAATGATTCAGAAAAGGGAGGGGAAGATTTCTTTACCTTTACCCCACAATTGCTTTTTTTCAGTTGCTGTTTTTAGGATCCCTGTTCTCTCTATCCAGGCTTTCAGACTGCACTCCCTCCTATGAGTGATGGTCTGGGCCAAGACACTGAGGGATAGATTTTTAAAGGTATTTAGGCCCCTAAAGAGGCAGATAGGTGCTTTTGAAAATCCCACTGGCACTTAACTCTCAGTGTGAAGGCCAGATTTTAAGGTATTTAGGAGCCTGATGCAGATAGGCACCACGAGGCGCCTAGCTGCACTTTTAAGTGCCTAAATACCTTTAAAAAATGTGGCCCACCAAGCACATTTAACTCTCATTGAAGTCATTTGGAAATGAGTTTGCACACATCCAGACAAGTCATTTTGCAAGCATCTCTCAGGCAGCATTCCTCACCTTGCAGGAGCAGGCCCTATCTCGACAAGATCATCTGATGATGAGGATACCGACTTATTTGTTTTTCCATAGGGAATTTGAATACAGCATCAGTGATCAAATTACCCAATCAGAACCTGGAAATGAACAAGCTGGGGCTTATATGTGAAAACTCACATGACAATTTTGCTGTGACATTCTCATTAAAATCACTGGTCCAGATTCATCCCACCCTTAAGTGGAGTTACCCCAGTGATTACTTTGGTCTATTTGGAGTTTCTGTACAAGCTAATATCACGCTACCTCTCAGTGTCTTGAGCCATGGTGTGAATATTAATACGAAGACATTTTAATTTAGAACAGAGAAAATAATAATAGGAGGTTTTATACACACACACACACACACACATAAAATATCCCATATATGTATTCAGCAGATATGGGATCCTGCCAAGTGTTTCAGTGCTGATGTATTACACTAACATATCAACAGAGCAAAGGGACTCTGATTATGAGTTGCTATGATAGATCACCAAAACCCATTACTTGGATTATGAGCTACTCACAATACGTCAGCAGATGGATGATGAATTGGTATTATACATTACTAGAGGAATGGCCAGTGCTGGGCTTAAAAATAACTAAGGTACCTCTAGAAACCTGTGTTTTAAATATGCAGCATCCTTATGGTGCTATTGTACTGATGGGTGTGTGAATATTTTCTATTTCAACACACAGTTTTCATGCATCCTTAATGGCCATGCTTTATATTAAGGGTATATTCCTATATCATTTATAAAGGGTTAATGATTAATAGATGTTATAAGCAAGTGACAGACAGGTTAGTTTTGCTATAGATGGTTATAAGCAACCAAGTCGTTTAGATGATTTGAGAATCTCTGCCTAAAATTTTATAGCCAAATTCAGACCTGGGTTAAGCAGGTGCAACTCCATTGACCACAAGGTCTGAGTTTAGATTTTAGTTTGATCATCATTAATGACTTTCCTTGTGGAGATTTCAGGCAGGATTTCAGGTCTGGGCATGCTCAGGCTCTCTGCCTCTTTGGCCCCAGAACTAGAAGGGGAGACAGGGAGGGGGAGCAGAGTCAGGGCGCTCAGTCTGAGCAGCACACCAGGAAAGCTTTTGTCAGTTTCAATGGCAAAAAGCAAAATAGATAAAAACCTTCCAGAGGGGCAGCTTTCATTTTGATTTTCCTGACAGAAAACATTTTTTTCCTCAAATGCAAATTTCCCACAAAAAACTTTAGTTGTGTAAAAAGGGTATTCTTTGTCAGAAAATCATTCCAATTATTTTTTTTTGCCAGTTCTGTTTAAGAGTATAAATCCCATTGACTTCAATGGGTCTTGTGCTCCTCAGTCACTCAGGGGCTTTTGAAAATCCCATCCTGCTGCTCTTTTCATAGTGTTTTCTGCTGTCTTAACTGCACAAAGTTCTGTACTTTGGTTACTGCTGTTAAAGTACTAGTGAAGGGAAGTACAAATGGGTTATCTAGTAGTTTATTTTGATGACTCCACTATCTGCATCTAGATGGAAAGATACAAAGATGTATTGTGCGATTATGTGTTCTTTGACATTGATCTCATTGGCTGAAATGAAATGTTAGGCCGTTATGAACTGTGAATGAGTTTTTAAAGCAATAAAGAAAAGTTAAAATTTGAGCAGTGGCTTTGTTTCCTTGTCATTCATCTTCAGCATGCCAGATGGTATGTAGTTGGACTTTTATGGCTTGTTTATCTATTTTATTAGCCATATGATTTGACTGATCTTGTTTAGCCTGAGAAGAAATCAATTGGGGAAAAAACACTCTAACCAAAACAAGCTCTCTATCTTGAAGAAATAGAATAGCCTAACCAGCATTAAAAATGTCAAGGATCAGTCCACTTAAACTATTACCAAAACCTATATATGTGCAAAAAATCAAGTCTACAAGCAGCAACATTAGACAGTGAGGGAGAACGAAAAAAGAAGGGAATTAAATCAGAGGTACCTGGTCATCCTCTTGACTGCACAGTGTGCAGTCAGGGACAGGAGTGCAAGGTAAAATAATCTAAAAAATGGTAGTGACGCACACACATTGTTAGTCACTTTCTCTTTTGCATCAGGGATGCACAGCTGCTACATACACAAGGCATATGGTCAGTGGAAGACGGCCGTGATCTGGCTAAAAGTAGGGAGGAAAGGAGCAAGCCCGTAAAAGAGGGAGCAGGCATGTTCAGACTACTTTGATAACAACGTCAGACAGGGAATATGGACAGTTAGAGAGATAGGGACCTCTCCCACATATGAGACATCAGTTGTGGGACTGCCTCCTAGACACAGTTTATATAGCGTATACTCTTAGGTCCCCTGTGTTATGGTTACAAGCTGTAGCTGGCAATGCCAGTTCCTCCGACAGCACCTATTGCTACGGCCTGATTGGTACCTGTATTGGTTACGGTCATCAGGAGTGATGTTAATGCCACCAAAAGTAGTGCTGTTACTGCAGGATTTTTCTATGCTCTGTGTTTTACAGGTTTCCTACCACTGTGCAAATGTACTACTCACAGTATTGCCATTAGCACATACGCTTTCAAACTGATTCTGCAACCCAGCTAGTGGAACTTCCAGTGAGATGTGTGTAAGGGGGCATCATTTAGGATGGTGCCTGGACCCTGCCCATTACCTTTTACGGACTTGCTGCACATTTCCTTGCGATCTTCACTGCCCTCACTCGGTTCCGGAATGTTTTCCATGGGATGATGATATATTGATTCTAATGCATGTGTTCTGGGTGTATCCGTTAGCACAATGATCTGTTCATGCCCTATGCAAAGACTGGAATTTATCAGTAATCCATAAAATGGTCCAATGCTTAGCATTTGGCTGAAGCTCACTAAGTCAAAAATGCCATCATTCCCAAATTATGCAAATCTTGCATTTGGACATCCTGACAGTGCGTTTGGCTTCTCTAAGCCTCGGTAATGCAATTCCCACATGGTTCACGTGATCTTGCTAGGCTTCACTAAAGAGAGTCAAGTCATCTAAGTTGGCCCTAGTGAAGGTCTGAAAACCCTGCTGCACTTCATTGATAAGCCTCTGAAAGATAGCTCCTGAATTAATTAATCCAAAACTCATATATGCCAGATTCCACTATAAAAGCTGATTTTTCCTGGTCATCTGCATCTAAAGGAATTTGCCAGTACCTAAGAGTCAAATCCAGAGTGTTTATGAATTTTGCGACTCCCAGCAGATCCAACAGATCTTCTACCTGGAGCATGGGGTAAGGATCAGGTTGGGTGATGGCACTAACCCTTCTAAAATCTACACGAAATCTCATGGTTTTAGCTCTTTTAGATACCATCACAACAGTAATTGTTTACTGTCTCAAAGGTTCTCTCCACTCCTAAGCGTCCAGCAAAGGGGAAATCGTGAGCTTCCTGCAGCAATTCTTTCTCATACTTATCAGGCACAAGCACCTGCTTGCAAACCTCACCAGGGTACCTCTTTTTCCCTATGGGAGCCTTCCTGTACCACAAATCTCCTTCTAGAATAAATCTGCCCTTCCCTACGCCAGTTGGGTATTATTTTGAGCCATATTTCTTTCCTTTTCTAGGGCTCTTGAGCCTCAAACGCCTTTAGAATTGCACTTAAGAGCAGAATCTGGCAAAGCAGTGGCATCTCCAAACCCCTTCTCTGGGGACAAATTGTTGCTTTCAGCTGACAAAGGCCTGAGTGTGTTTTCCTCCCAGTTGCAGCCCTCTCTGCTGTCCACAGATAAAACAGATGAGATAGAGCCGCACTCTTTCTGGCTGAGAGTTATGATATTAACCTGCTTAGACATGGCTAAAATATCATTACCTGTTCAAATATTAGTGGGAAATAGATTCCTAATGCCTACAATAAATATCTCCCTTAAAATCCTTGCACTGTAGGTAAACCGTGGCCAAAGATACTATTACAGGGAATTTGATCAAAGCTAATATGTTTAAACTTTTACCAGGAAGCCTGTCTTCCTCCCATACCAAACTTTCCTTGACCAAAGTGACTTGGGATGCTGAATCCCTCCAGCCCTTACAACCTATGCCATTTACCTTAGCATTTTTAATACATTTTTCACTACCCTCCCAAGACTCGGTCCTCATATAGTTCACTGGGATTTTCTCCTTCTTTACAACTGCCTCTGGAGCAGTGGTAGAGGCTTTCATTGTGGCAGGTGGAGGTATAGATCATGGGTTTACCTTAATTTTGGAGCAATTTGGTTTTATATGGCCAGGAGCCCCACAGTGATGGCAGAGTACTTGCCTTCCCTTTTGGTAGGGGGCTTTAAAACCCAGGCTTCCTTGGGCTTAGGTTTATATCCAGTCCCCTCTTCCCTCTTAACCTGGGTGACACATTGATTTCCCTTCCACTGGCATTTTCACCCCCACTATTGTTGTGAGAGAACTGAATTTGACACAATCCGCAGCCATCTTGTGCACTTAACCCTCCCCCCCACCCCAAGATGGAAGCGAGGACACCACATAGCAATAATTTGGCCTTGCTTAGGCAGACAGAACAAAAACAGCTGCAAGCTGCATTTTTACTGACAGGGATCGATAAAGTGAAAAAGAGATTCATCGTGGCATGTGGGTAGTGGGAATGTGGAGAACTGACCTTGATTTTTGTTGTCTGTGTTTGTAAGATTTTTTGCTGAAGCTGCTTTGCTGATAAGGAGAATAATGAATTGTTATTGCCTGATTCTAGAGAAATTGTTAGCCTATTAGGGTCTATCATGAGTTATGTGTTTTGTCAGAAGAAAATCTATAAAGAGTTTAGTTAAAAAGTGGAGCAGTCTGAGGGAGCTTTTCTTTGAGCAAGGACCTGACACCAAAACTCCCCAGCAGCTTGATGGAAGGAAAGCCCCTGGAAGGCTGGCTGCTGATTCCTCGAAACTATCTTAGACTTTGGTAAATATAAAGGTTTAGGGTGCTCTGGACCTACTGCTACAGTGTGTGTGACCTAATGAATAGTAGTTTTAGGTGAAAGCACTCGTTTGTATCAATCATTTATCAGACAGAGGAGCTGTGCCCCCACTATTGGTTCCTGACACCACCTGGAAATAAACAGTTAAACTGCTTTGGGTTCTAAAAACCAGGGGTAACACCATGGGCCATTGAGTCAACATATTCAGCTGCAATTTCTGCAGCCTCTGAAACATTGGAAGGTTTTTAGTCACAGATGGCTGTCTTTGTCTCATCTATAACTACCCATAACAATTGCTCTTGGGCCATCAGATTAAACAGTTTTCCACAATCATCTTCATTCCCCCATCCCCGTTATCCATTTTCTCATAAAATTACATATTTTATGTACATATTCAGAATGAGTGATATTGTCAAACATTCTGAGGTTTCTATACTTCAGTCAATTGGTCTCGGGGGGGTAATCTTCAATCTTTTCTATATATTTTCTTTCAATTTCATATACACTTTAGCATCACCCTCTTCATATCATTAAAAACTTGTCTGGCTTTCCCAGTTAATCTGGTTAAGAGGATAGGCATCTTGTTTATCTGCTGGAATGTTGTCCATCCCACATAGTCTCTCCAAAAGTGGACAGGTACTCTTCTTACAGTCAGTTTCTTTATATGGCAAGACTTCCTCCCACTCCCTTGTGTTGTGGGGGCTGTACTCACTGGATGGAGAAGCTCCTTTTGCTGCTTCAGTATTTTGAGCTGCATTGCTTGAACTTCCATCAGCCTCTGGTGGGCTTTCTTTTCAGCTGCCTCTGGTGGTTTGGCCTCCCTGATCTGCAGTTCTGCCATCAGTCTCTGGTGCCCACATTCTTCCTGGGCTGTCAGGTGCTGCAGTTGGGCCAGTTCCCCTCTGGTGGTGTCGTCTATGGCACCTGAGGCAAGAGAGTTCTCAGGCTCCACCACCTCTTCTTCCCCTGGTGCCTGGTCAAAACTTAAGAACAAAGCTCTCCGCTCCTGATCTGAGGTTTTCCTTTTAAATGTTATTCTCCTCTGCAAGCATAAACTTTCAAGGTCTTGTCTCTCAAGATCATCATACGACTGTGGTTCACTCATTGTGTCGTCTATTCTATAACATTTCAAACTCTCTATATCAAGTTTAAACTTTGACAGCACTGGAGTTATGATCTGTAACCTTAACTGGCTTGTGGCATGTGAATCCTGCCAAGACTACTCCAATGTCATGGTGTCCTGCAGTGGCTCAAGAGCCTGAGTACAAACCTCAGGGCAAGGCACAAGCCCCAAATTAGTTATGAGTTGTAGCCTTAGATTTACCAGCCAATTATCAAGTATAAACTCCTCAGGCACTATAACAGCCTAACCATGGAGTCACAGACAGTCTCCTTGGACACTCCAATCTTTCTTGTCACGTAGGTAAGCTAGTCTTTGTGATAGATGGTCCCTTACACCAAAAATCACAATAATTCAGGTTACTCCCTGTCCCAAAGGACCGGTCACTTACCCCAAGTCAGTACCTTAGATATCACACCAACGACAATGCTTGTAGCCAATCCTATAATAAACTCTCTAAAGATTTATTAACAAGGAAAAGGAAATAAAGTTATTTACAGGGTTAAAGCAGATAAACATGTATACACACAAATGAGTTTCAAAAAGTAATAGAAACTTCTATAATAAGCATGCTCTAGAAGTCCTTTAAGGCTAACCCAGGCCAAGCACTGGGGATTTTTTGCTTATGCTTAGTAATCCTTGCCCCTCAGAGTCCAAACAGCATAACAGGTAGAGTTTCTCCTTGTTAGGGCTTTTTATTCCTTCCCCCGCTTCTGCTTCAAGTTGCAAATTCAGCTGTTTGGAATTTTCTTGCACATCTCCTCTTCATTGGGGAATGAGAGGGGGAAGAGCAATCAGCAAAGTCTTTTGTCCTCCGATGTTCCACAATAGTTCATCTCGTGTCAATGGGCCTTGCTTGTGGGGCAGGAGATAACATCTCCTCTTATTAACACTAGTTAATGCTTCTCTCCTGTCTGGTGATTTACAATTTCAGAGCAAACCCTTAAACTTCACCTTATAAGGTGGGATGCAGATGTTAAATGCAGTGATGAGCTGGCAAAAGCTGAAGAACCGGTTCCTTCAGTCGCTCCGAGTCTTTGGCGGCACTGAAGGACCCGCCGCCGAAGCGCCGCCGAAGACCCGGAGCAAGTGAAGGGCCTGCCGCCGAAGTGCCGCCGAAGACCTGGAGCGCCACCGGGTGAGTACAAATTAAAAAGGGATTCTCAGGGGAGCCTCTCCAGCCGAGAGCTCAAGCGGGCCAGACAGGATGGTCCTGCAGGCCAGATGTGGCCCGCAGGCCGGAGTTTGCCCACCCCTTTAACAACCGGTTCTAAACCGGCTTCAAAATTTAACAACCAGTTTGCGCAAACCAGTGTGAACCAGCTCCAGCTCACCACTGGTTATATGTGAGATTAATGCATGCAGCAATTTACAAGCATTCAATAAAATTTAAACACTAAGCACATTTTTAAAACTCGAATACCTATTTTAACAATATGAATACATCAGTGAGCCAGACTGGTTCTAGCTATGTATTTGTCTTTTCAGCTGAGACCTAGGGGCCTTGGCATGAGCTGGCACCTGGACTGACCGCATCACATTGAGCACGCAGCCTAATTCCCCACATTGGTGATTGGCCAGCATATTGGGATGAACATCCCTGGGTTTTTGAAGAGGGCTATGGGATCTTTAATACCCACAGGAGCTGAAGACTTTGATTTTCTGTGAGTTTCAAACAATGGCACTTCCACCAGCACGCTTCTTGGCACGATCCTGAGCCACAGGTTCACTTCTGACTCAGAGCAACCCCAGGGCCTATCTACATTAGAAACATTTGCAAAAGTATACACCAGTGTTGTGTACATCAGTGCACAGTCCTAATGTAGCTGCACTTCACCATTGTAAAACAGGGTTTACACTGCTGCGATTAATCCAGTAAATTACTGGAGTAATCTGCATTGGTATAAACCCCACTTTACTACATCAGTGCAGTGCATCTATATTACAGGTTTACACTGGTGTAGTTACACTCACTAATTTCTGTTGTAGGCAGGGCTTTAATGAACTAGCAGTATCATTTCTTGAAACACCTTTTCCCCCGAGATCTCACAGCCAAGGCCTGGGCTGACCTGTCTCAGCTTCTGGGATCTGTGTCTCACCTTGAGGTGGGTATGGGTCAGACCACACTATGCTTAGGGTGATCGCATTTCCCAAACAGAAAATGGGACACCATGTGGGGCTAGCCGGAGCCTTCCCCCGTCCCCCCATGCAGGGCTGGCACAAGCCACTCACCTGGGGCCCTTCCCCCTCCTGCCCCAAGTGAGGCGGGGGCTGGCATCACCGCTCGCCCCCCCCACACACACACACGTTCCTCCACACCCCAGTTTTGTGACAAAAGTGGGCATTTGTACCCTTTGCTCTTGCCAGCTGATCAAGTTGCCAAGAGCAAACGGGACAAATGCCCACTTTTGTCAAAAAAGTTGGGACTGCCGAGATAGAGCATAAAAAAGGAACTGTCCTGGCCAAAAAGGGATGTATGGTCACTCTAACTATGCTCTATGGGTGAGATTTTCAAAAGTCTCCTAAGTGACTTAAGAGCACAAGTCCCATTGACTTACTTGTTCTCCTAAGTCACGTAGGAACTTTTGGAAACTTCACCTTATAGCATTAACTTCATGATCAGAGTACATGTTAAGTGTGAAGCCAAGGGTAAAAAAGACTGCGGTCCCAATCACTTCCAGCCCAAATGTGAGAGGGTCACAAATAAAATGCTCAGAAAAGAGAAGGGATGAAATGCTGATGCAGAGACAGTATGAATGAACATTATGAATCCCATTACCAGGGCTGGTATTAGACTCACTTGGGGCCCAGAGCAGAAACCAAGGAGTTGGCTCCCACCCTGCCTCCCTTACCTGCTCACACATTGGATTTCTGCATCATTTCTGAAGCTGAAACACAAGCCCCCGCCATACGGGGCAGAAGCCAAAGCCCGAGCCCAGCTGCTCGGGGGCCCCGAGCAATTGCCCTGCCAGCTACCCCCTAATGCCAGCCCTGCCCATTACATTTACATCTAGCATAGCAGACTGCTGCAGGCAGGAATTTCTGGCAGTCTAAGTTGCTGTAAAGTCTTATTGCATATAAAACCACAGTAATCATAATGCCAAAGAATAAGGCAATGATAAATGAAAAAGCTTTCAGAAGTTAATGTTCACAACACTGTCAACAAACCATGATCTGTTTAATTAGTTACCTGCCATGAGATGCCGTTCAAGGCTACATTCCGAGAGATTGTGAGTATACAGTAGTAGTATAATACAGTGAGATGGATATATTAAAAATTTAAATATACGTCACTGGTAAAATGCAGACATTGCACACTAAAAATAAACACACCACATTGTAAATGTAACACACTTCATCTCATAATGGGCATTGAAAACTATGCCACCTATGAAACCAGCTGCACCATCAGCAGAAGCTCCTATTGACCCAGATGCTTTACATACTACAGACCCAGATGGATTTCCCAGCTCTTTGTTCTTATGGCTCAGATACTCCAAGGCCATGATCCTTAAGTCCATCCTGTGGTTTCAAGCTTGGTGAGGGGGTCACGTTGATTCATGTCATACCTTTGTTGATCACCGAATGTCCTCTTATTGCACTCACTGTTCATCCTTCTGGCTCTTGGCAGAATTCCCCACCATTCCATATCTACTGTCACTGACAAGCACAGGCTAGAGGGTAAATTCCACGTTCTATGCCAGACAAGCTTCAAGCTCTCTCAAACTCTCTTACAATCCATCCCCAAACTACTGTAAACTGGGTCCAAACCTGCTCCTTTACCTCCAAGTCTAAATGTAACTCTGGCTGCAATCAACACTGGATGCCACTACCAGGTCCCCCTCTGTGACATCCCAGCCCAGTCTCTATCTCTCTTTAGCTCCAGGTTCAGGCTCCCCAGTTGCTTCTGCTGCCAGAACCTCTCTCAAAATCTAATTCCCAGTTCTGTGATCACTGACCAGTTGCAGAGCAACAATTCAGGGGAAACTCTACCGTCAGCCCACACAAGCCTCACCAACCCATGTAAGCTTCAACTAATAACTTCTGTGCTCCTCCCTTTGGCTTGGCTATTCTCCTGTTCCTCACAAGCCCCATTAGAAAAACAATAATCTTTCCTCATACCTGCTTCATTGGGCTGACTTTTCAGTTCCAAGGTTCACACTAGAACACCTCTATAACTGAATGCCACTGTTAACCGTCGTCTCCCTGGAAGCTGATGCATCAGGTTTGAATAGGTGATGAGTACATTTCAGTAACTGACTTATTGGATGCAGTAGATGGCACCATGAATTCAGGTTTAATGTGCATACCTCAGACCTTGTTGATTCACCTTTCAGCGCTACTGCAGAGAATTTTACCCTAATTTTTCTGGGGCTATATGTGGCCCTATTGATGTTTTTTCAACAGGCCATATATTCCAGTCCACAAGTGGTAACTTTAATTTAGGATCTGTCTAAATCAGTTGTGATGCATCTGCATGAAGGGATGACCTGTCTGATTCAATAGGCAATAAACTGTTTCAGCAAGCAATAATATGCTTCAAGGAGATGAATCAGGTTCATCAGGTAATCTATTTCCTTTTCTCACAAATTATTATGAAATGGGTGAAGTGGATCAAATCGCCCATACGGTGTATCTGTTTCAGTGGCTGCTGTCAGTGTTTGGTTCAGATTTCCCATGTCTTTCTCGTTTGGGGGCTGACTGGCACCTAATCGAATGCCACTTCATTAAGAATCAACCAGAAATAATCCAATCAGAACAATTTTTATTGATAAAGTTGAGCAGCGGAATATCAGGGTCACTTATCATTTTGTACGTGGGGAAGAGAGAATGAAACCTTTATTGGAAAATCCTATATGACAGGAGCGTACGTAAGCTTGTCAGAGATAACACACACACACCCCAGTAATATACTGCCTGATACATACAGCTACAGTAGATAGCCCTAACCAGACATGCTGTTTCAGCAGTTCACAAGGTTTAAATGACTTCATCAAAATGCCTTTGAAGTTTTCATTTCTCTGTATTTTTGCCAGGAAAATGTAGTGTCCGTGCACTTTGTAAATGAAGCTTGCACATTCTCAGCCTTAAGGTAGGGCATACAGAGCTTGTTTTGTTATATGGCCACTAGAACTAGCCTGTGTTAGATAAAACTCTGACCTACATTTTCAAAGTGGTGCATGGGCCTCCTGTAACTTTAAGAGAAGTAGCGCAACCAGCAACATGCACAGACCTTATCCCAATAATAGGTGCTCTGTAAAGCCACGCTGTATTTTGGTTTATAATTATGTTAACCCTTTGAACACTGAGCTGCATTTGTATAGCTCTAGAAAACTCTACCTCCTGATGCTGTGGTTCTAGCACATCTCTCAAGGAAAACAATATCAAGCTGTGTCAGCATGAGACTGGTGACCATCTAGGTGCTGCAGGAAGTGGGGGGGGTGGGGATGGTTCCCTATGTGGTAATTTGAATTACCTGCCTTTGACTTCTTTGAATTAGTACTGGACCAATGTCTCAGTGTTGTGCCAGTGGACAGCATCTTGCTGGACATGATGTCTTTTGGATGACCTACAAAGCTTAGGCCCTAACCCTTTATGGTCATTTAATATGTCATGTCACTTTTCATAGGCGTAATACCATCAGCTCTAGTATTCTGCACCAGTTCCAATGCAGGTTATTGCATCCTGCTCACCTAAATGTATATGGTATTCTTGTAGTGCTTTTTGCACCATTACTCAGCTGTGTTTCAGTGGTGAAGTGATCTCTCTGTAGGATGTACCTCTGGCCTCTCTTACCTGAGTGTTTAGAGTCTTAATCAGTTAATATTTTACATGCTTTAAGATTCTCAAAAAAAAAGGCTCTAAAGACATGAAAATAATAATTCTTCTTCAAGTGCTTGCTCTTGTTCATTCCAAAGTAGGTGTGTGCTCACCCCGAGCACCGCCACTGGAAAGTTTTTCCCTCAGTGGCATCTGTCGGGTCAGCTCCGGAGCCACCCTATCACCAACCCCCTTTTAATTGAAAGGAGAGGTTCTCAGGTTATAACATGACTCCAGGAGCTGAGGTTTTAAGATAAATACCACATACTGAGAGACGTGGCAGTAAAATCACAAGAGCTTGCCACATTGCAGATTTATAATTAGCAGCCGGAATTCAACTTAACCAAAACAGTGTAACTACAGAGCTGACCTTTTTTCTAAAGACAAGACAGTCATACAGAAACTCCCCCACTAAAACAGAGAGGATCTTTTTCTGATATTTTGGGACAAAACCTGTGCATTTTAAATGCATGAACAAAGAAGCCGCACACGCCAGTGAAACGAGTACAGATGTTTTTTGACAGAAAGGCAGGGCTGGAACTGTGTGATTTTAGACAAAGGCAGAGCTCACTGTAGCGTTTTCTGTAGCACCAGGCTGCATCCTGAAACATACTGCAATGCTGCAGATACAGATCTAGTTAGGGCTTTGTGAAATAAGCCTAAATAAATAATAGCAGCAGCGACATATCTACAATATGAAGTTATACTTTGACTTACCTTCAGAGAGGTAAAAGTAGATAAGACTTAGTAGGTCATCTAGTCTATTTCCCAGAGAATGTAGGATTGCCTCCAAAGTACATTTTTAGAGTTTTGTCCACTCTAGCTGAAAAAGAGTTAGAGATGGTTTTTCCTCCTTTTCCTTTCCCTTTCTCCACATCCTCAGAACCATACCTCTCAGGGTCAGGATGTTAATCCTGGTTATTCAACTTAAATTTTCTTTTTATGCATCTGTGAAGTGGGAATTGTTAAGCTTATACATAATGCAGCCACTTCTGGAGTGAAAGGCAGCAGCTGTTAACAGGACATAGCAACACTATGTGAAGGATTTCTGGTTTTAGAAGGGGAAAATGAAGAATTATCATCCCATTGAAATAATATAATGGGAATATAGGGAATTTAGATAAACAAAATGTAGTTAGTAACCTCTGTTGGGATTTGGCCTGGAGACAAAGGCAAACACTGCTCTGGCAAAATAAATGCCATGAGATTCAATGAAAGCATTGGCCTCAGTTTTATGTCTCTATTTTGCCTTATCTATTTAGAAGTTATGGCCTTATAAAGGGTGATGCTGTACTTCAAGAGTGCCACACTGCAGACCACACCAATTCAAAATACTATAAGCATTCTTACATAGTGCTTTCCAGCTCACTGGAAAATCTCAAAGCACTTTGCATAAAAAGAAAGTGTCATTTTCCCCATTTTACAGATGGGGAAAATGAGGAACAGAGAAGTGAAGTGTCTTCCCCAAGACCACACAATGACTCTGTGGCAGTTATCCATGGTCAGCAGGGAGAAGACAGTGCCAGGTATTTCAGCTAGTCTTCACTATTCCCAGCTAGTCTTCACTATTAATATAGCATACTTTGACTCCACAGCCCATATTCTTCACAGCGATATTATTATGATATGATTATGATATAGTTATGATGTAGTTTATGCAAGAGGGGTCATGTGAGGTATCATTTAAAAGGCTATGATCTACTGAATGTGTTTATCCAATTTGTATGCATGTATCGTTTTCGTATCTGAAGCTAGGAATATTGACCATGTAGCTGTATTTCAAACGTGCTACTTTGGGTGACACCCACAACTAGCCTTTCAGGTACAACAAAGGAAAAGTCAGACACGGCTGATGGCCCATCAGCAAGGACAATGGACTGTGAAAGAGCTTAATCTTCCTGTGGATGCTCCAAACAGCCTGCGAGTAATGGCTATGACCCTGCAGAGACATGTGACTGAGTCACCTGGTACTGGACCCCACCTTGGAATGCCAATGTTTTTCCTCTAGAAGACAAAGGGCTCCCGCCATACACAAAAGCTATATCAGGCAGGGGAGTGACATCATCATGGTTCTCCTCTGCCTACCCGCCCAAAGAGACACTGGGAAACACCTGGAAACACAAACTGAACTGGGGGGAGAAGAGCTGAGCCCAGGCTGGAAGGGCGTCCAGCCTGTGAGTGAAAATACCTGAAGTTTCAAGCTTCAGACTAGTGCAGCTGGCTTTCAAGAATCTCTGTAATCTGCCTAAGACAACATTTAGGGTGAGAAATTACTATTTGTAGCCAATTTCTTTAGTGTATTAAGTTTAGTCTGTGTGTTTTGTTTTATTGGCTCAGTAATTTGCTTTGTTGTGGTTACCTCTTATAATCACTTAAAATCCACCCTTTCTAGTTAATACACTTGTTTTTGTTTATTTTGAAATCAAGTTTGTGCAATTCATAACGGGGCAGGGGGAGAGACTGTGCATACCCTCCTCTGCATTGAGGAAGGGGGAGGATTTCACAGTATACCTTTGGGTCGGCACTCCAATGGAGATGGGCACCTGAGTGCTGGGACAAGTCCCTTAAGCTGAGTCTTCCCAGAGCTGATCTCAGTGTCTCTGTCTTTCTGTAGCTGGGTGTGACCCTGCCAGTGTGTGTGCTAGAGGAAGCTTAAGAGCCTGGCTCAGCAAGACAGGGTAAAGGGGGCACAGGCTGGCAGAACAGGCAGGCTCAGTGGTATCCCCATACATCAGGTGGCACCTTAAAGGGGGGCAACCTGTCACAGTATCCGCCACACAGGTCACCTGGTGCTGGACTCCATCTTGGGATGTCAGTATTTTTCCACTGACTGGTGTGGGAACCAAGCTTTGAAACAAAGGGTTCCCGCCATATGCAAAAGCTATATAAGGCAGGGGAGTGACATCATTGTGGTTCTTCACTGACTCCCAGCCCAAAGAGACTCCTGGAAACACCTGAGGAACAAAGACTGAACTGGGGGAAGTGCTGGACCCAGGCTAAAGGGATTTTTTGCCTGTGAATGGAACACCCGGGGATTCCAAGCTGTAAGCAAGTGTAGCTTGCCCCTTAAGAATCTGCAGCCTGCTTGTATCATCACTTAGGGTGAGGATTTGCTATTCATATCCAGTCTATGTACAGTAAAAGCCGTGTTATCTGGCCCTATACCAGCCAGAAAGCTCTACAGACTGGCATTTCTTATCTTCATAGGAAGTCCAGTTTATAGTCTGGTTGGCGCAGGGCCAGCAGGCTCCCTACCTGGCTCCGTGTGGCTCAAGGGAAGCAGCAATGTGTCCCTGCTCCTCCTAGACGGAGGAAAAGCCATGAGGGGTTCAGAGTGCGGGCGGGGGTGTGGGGCTGGGGGTTGGAACATGGGAGGTGGGGCTGGATGTAGTCTCTGGGAGGGATTTTGGGTGCGGGAAGAGGCTTGGGACAGGGAGCTGGGGCATGGGCGGGGTTTCAGGGTGCCAGATCCGGGGGGCGCTCAACTCAGGCAGCTCCCCTGAAGCGGTGACCTGTTCCTGCTGCTCCTAAGCAGAGGCGCAGCAGGTGGCTCTGCATGCTGCCTACGCCCACAGGCGCCACCCCCCCAGCTCCCATTGGTGCCCAGCAAATGGTAGCTGCAGAGCCAGCACTTGGGGCATGGGCAGCGCGCAGAGCTGTCTGCCATGCCTCCACCTAGGAGCGGCAGGGACAGGTCGCTGCTTGTGGGGAGCTGCCTGAGATGAGCGCCCCCCAGATCTGGCACCCCAAAACTCCTCCTGTGCCCCAACCCCCTGCCCTGAGCCCCTTCCCACACCCAAACACCCTCCCAGAGCCTGCACCCAGCCCCCCTCCTGTGTCCCAACCCCCAGCCCCACACCCAAACTCCCTTGCTCTGAGTTAACCGGAATTTTTCACTTACCAGCACGCCCCATTCCCCCAACATGCTGGATAAAAAAGCTTCTACTGTAGTATATTAAGCTTAGATTGCATTTTTGTTTATTTGCTAGGTAATCTGCTTTGATCTGTTTGCTATCCCTTATAATCACTTAAAATCTATCTTAGTTAATAAACTTGTTTTTGCTTTGTTTAAAACCAGCTGTTGTGTATTCCTCTCCACATTGAGGGAGGAGGCAAATTTCATGAGCTTATGCTGTTCAGTTCCCTGTGCAATGCAAGACAGTATAATTCTGGGTTTACACTCCAGAGGGGGTGCGTGCCTGAGTAGCTAGGAAGTTCCCTAGCTGGAGCCTTCCCATATAGGGCTGGTCACAGTGTCTGCATGTAACTGCAGCTGGGTGTGTCCCTACCTGTATGTGGGCTGGGCAGCTTGTCACAGCAGTACAGTGTAAAGGGAGCCTAGGCTGGTGGGTCAGGGGGCTCAGTGGTACTGCAGTTCCAGATGACACCCTGAGGGGGAACCCGTCACACATACCATTCACACACCACTTTTTTATCAGGAGCCAGACAATGTGTAGTTCATAAGATGTGTGTCACAAAGGGGGAACTGATGAAGAAATTAAATGGAGCTAAGAATAGACTAGACTAGACTAATCTTCTAGTTTGAGACCTAGCAGGGCCCAGTTTCTTCCCAACCACTCTCCCAATGCTGCCCGCTTCTTGTTTACAATGTCACCTGAAAGTGAGAACAGGTGTTTGCATGGCACTGTTGTAGCCGGCATCGCAAGATATTTATGTGCCAGATGCTCCAAAGATTCTTATGTCCCTTCATGCTTCAACCACCATTCCATAGGACATGTGTCCATGCTGATGACAGGTTCTGCGCTATAACGATCCAAAGCAGCGCAGACCGATGCATGTTCATTTTCATCATCTGAGTCAGATGCCACCAGCAGAAGGTTGATTTTCTTTTTTGGTGGTTTGGGTTCTGTAGTTTCCACATCAGCGTGTTGCTCTTTTAAGACTTTTGAAAGCATGCTCTACACCTCGTCCCTCTCAGATTTGGGAAGGCATTTCTGATTCTTAATCCTTGGGTCGAGTGCTGCAGTTATCTTTAGAAATCTCACATTGGTTCCTTCTTTGCGTTTTTGTTAAATCTGCAGTGAAAGTGTTTTTAAAACGAACAACATGTGCTGGGTCATCATCCGAGACTGCTATAACATGAAATATATGGCAGAATGCAGGTAAAACGGAGCAGGAGACATACAGTTCTCCCCCAAGGTGTTCAGTCACAAATTTAGTTAATGTATTTTTTTTAAACGAGCATCATCAGCATGGAAGCATGTCCTCTGGAATGGTGGCCAAAGCGTGAAGGGCCCTACGAATGTTTAGCATATCTGGCATGTAAATACTTTGCAATGCCAGGTACAAAAGTGCCATGTGAACACCTGTTCTCACTTTCAGGTGACACTGTAAATAAGAAGTGGCAGCATTATCTCCTGTAAATGTAAACAAACTTGTTTGTCTGAGTGATTGGCTGAAAAAGAAGTAGGACTGAGTGGACTTGTAGGCTCTACAGTGCTACATTGTTTTCTTTTGAGTGCAGTTATGTAACAAAAAAACCTACATTTGTAAATGGCACTTTCACAATAAAGAGATTGCATTGCAGTACTTGTATGAGGTGAATTGAATGAGGTGAATATTTGTAATAAAAATAATATGAAGTGGGCACTGTACAGTGTATTCTGTGTTGTAATTGAAATGAATATATTTGAAAATGTAGAAAAACATCCAAAAATATTTAATAAAATTTCAATTGGTATTCTATTGTTTAACAGTATGATTAAAACTGCGATTAATCATGATTACTTTTTTAAATCACGATTAATATTTTTGAGTTAATCGCATGAGTTAACTGTGATTAATCAACAGCCCTAGTTAGGGCTCATCCCTTGTGTGGTTGTACACAGTGCTCAGACTTAAGCTTATATGTCTCTTTTCTTAAGAACAAAATCCTGGTTAAATACCTGTTCATATCAAAGGAGAGCTTTATGTATAGAACTGCAGTTGGACTTTAGAGATTAATTGCAAAGATGGTTCTTTCAGCTAAGCTTTAATTCATGTGCATCTTATCAGGCTTTATAAAATTGCTGAAAAAAATCACAGTTTTAGAAACTTTGTACAGTGCATATGAAGGTCTAGAATTCTCTTACTGCTGGAAATGATAAAAGTTTGATTTCCTGTGTGCTCTCTAATAGGCTAATAAACTGCAACTAACTGATTCTCTATTAAAGGCCAAGAGGCAAGAGTTAAATAGAAATGTCTTCTATCACTCTACTCTCTATATAAAGTAACATATAGACGTAATAAGAAAGTTAATTGGTTTCATGTTGCTTGGAGTGCACGCAAAAAAAATTAAAAAGAACCCAGTTGATATCTCTAATTAGAATTTCTGAGAAACACAATTGTGGCGATGGATTGTTAGCTTCCTCAGGCATTTCCCTAGTCATGCTGGTCAAATTTATGCATCTCCTTTCCAATTAGTACCTTAAATCGCCTTTCCATAAGAATGGAACTTGTTTGTACTAGTTTGCCACTTTATTTTAATTCATACACTCAAAAAAGACGTTAAAACACATCTACCAATAAACGGGTGGCTAACTGGGAAGATTACTGCTTGGTAATGGTGTCTAAACACTACTAAAAGGTGGACTTGTATCATAAACGTTAAGACAGAACTGAACATAATCTAAGAAGTCAGCCTATTTTTAGTCCTGAGAGAAAAGAAGAGGAAGGCGGAGGACTAGAAAGATGTTTTGAAACTGCTGAGGCCATTAAAAGAAGTTCAGGTTAGCAGAAAGGCTTTCAGGATTCTGTCTGTCCATGTTTAGATTTTTCAGAGCTTTTTTTTAAACCTACTTTTAAATGATCCTGCTTCACTCTAGAAAGCTCTGTGTAAGCTTGAAAACTTGTCCCTCTCACCAACAGAAGTTGCTCCAATAAAAGAGATTACCTCACCCATCTTGCCTCGGCAATACATGAGGCAGGTAAACATTTTTCTTCAAAGGAAATCTTGTACCAGTTTTGCTCATATCAGATTCTCCTCTTACTACGTAAAATCTGTGAACTGCATTTGAAAAGTAGGCTTTTAAATGAAGTTTTTTGTGTTGCTGGAGGACTGGATAGCTCAAGGGGTTGATAATGTGATATAGAAACTTTCCTCTGCCCATCGCTAGTTCACAATTAGTTCAGGCTGGTGGTGGGTCATGGGTGAAAGTTTCCACATTATAAAGCATGTTCCGTAGCTATGCCAGTGGTCCCCAAACAGTGGGGTGCGGCCCCCTAAGGGGGTAAGAAAGAACATTCAGGGGGATGCGTGGTAGGGCCAGGGCCAGCCCCCACGGGGGGCTGAAGAGGGAGCGCCATGCTTCTAGCCCCGTTCCACCCCCAGACCAGCTCTGCCCCCAGCCTCACTCCTCCCCCAACCCCACTCAGTCCCCAGTCCTGCTCCGCCTCCAGGCCCAGCTCTGCCTTCATTCCCTCTCCACCCTCAGACCAGCTCCAACCCCATCCACAGCTCCATTCTGCCCCCTGCTCTGCCCCTAGCCAGGCTCTGCCCTCGTTCCCTCTCTGCCCCCAGACCAGTTCTGCCTTCAGCCCAAGCTCTACTGCTGAGGAAGCCTGGGCTGTACAGTAATGGAGGGAGAGGGGGGTGGCGCAGACAGATTCTGTTAATAGTAAGTGTGAGCACCACTGACCTATGCAAAATGAGTTGATGGTCTCAGCCTATTTCTGAGGTACCAACATCCCTAAAGCCACAATGACAAGTGGCAGCCTTTGGCCTGGTCTACACTACAGAGTTAGGTTGAAGTAAGGCAGCTTACAATGACCTAACGCTGTAAGCATCTACACTAAAATGCACCTCCCACCGATGTAACTCACCCACTATACTGACTTAACTCCACCTCCAGGAGAGGCGTAGTGTTTAGGTCGATGTAGTTAGGTTGATACAGGGTCAGTGTGGACACTGCTGCTTCCTTTCAGAAGCCATCTCACAATGCCTCACACTGACAGTTAAATCAGTGCAAGCACTCCTGGTGAGGATGTGCACTGCCGACACAAGGAACGTGGTGTGGACACCCAAAAATGATTTAATTACAGTGGTCGCTGTATGTCGACATAATTTAGGTCAACTTAATTTTGTAGTGTAGACTTGCCCTTGTTTCCAATTCAGCGGAGAGCCCAAAGGTTTAACAGTCATGAAGAATTAACTGCTCTCTCAAAGACAGAGGATGAAATTCTGGGCCACGCTGCAATGAATGGCAAAACTCCCATTGACTTCCCTGGGGACAGGATTTTGCCCAATTGGGTTGAGAGTCATTGGCAGAATGGTAAAGGATATTGCCATGGCTCACTCAGTAGAGGACTGCACTCTCAACATACACCAACAGACTGAAGACATCACAGCGAGGCCCTGTTCCATGTCTGGGGCTCCTAGGTGCTAGCACAATGCAAACAAAAAATGACTTAACTCCAAAGGTCCATCAATCTGTCTCCTTTCAGAGTCAATCAAATTCATTTTAATCAACAGGAAAAATGCCCTGGACTTCAGAGCCTACTCTGGCCCCAGTCACTATGTGAAAGAAACATTTTTGACACTGGTATGGGAGCCTGGCCTAAGAGAGCATAGTTCTGATTCTGATTTATGTTTATTATTTAAATAAAATGATTAAAGCTGCTCGAAATATTTAATTTGAATATTTTGCTGAAAAGGACCTTTTCTTTAAACCAAAAAACTTTCACAAAGAACTCACAGATTTTTCAAAATTTTCTAATATTTTGTGTCAAAAATGAAAATTCCTAATTTCTGAATATTTGTTGTTTCGTTTTTTCCCTTCTTTCCCTCTTTTCTTTTTTGTCATTGATTGCAAAAGAATGAATGCTACATTGGATTGTTTGGTGGAGGGGGGTTCTTTATCATTTTTCTTATTTATACTTCATAATTTTTCACAACTTCCTCAACTTTGGAAATGTTACAGAACAGCGACAATGAAACTCGAACCCTGCAACTCTAACTTGGAAGTTGTGAAAAGTTACAAAGTAGCAAAAGAAACATTTTAAAAAAAGAGAAATGAAATAGTGAAGGGAAAAGCCCCAAACCCTAAATATTGTTCATTTTATTGCATTCAGTGGGTATGAGGGGAAAAAAAGGGGTGGGGGAGAAGGAAAAAAATAAAATACAAAATTTCAAAAAATATTTTTCAAAAAAAAGTGTCATGAGAAATTTAAAATGTCTCAGTTTCAAACCTTGTGAAATGGAAACATCAATTTTTTTCACAAAATTGTTTCCATTTTTTAACCAGTTTAAAAAAGAACCCTTAAAGTTGGCTTAAATTCTTTCTGTTTGTAGAAGTATTCTGACCAAAACATGGTTGTGCTCCATACTTACCTCTTAGCAGTTACAGTAATTAGCACTTATCAGAGTTTCACATGTTGAAAGCGCTTTACAAACAGCAGTCACCCCACAGAGCAACCAGGCAAGGCAAGTACGTAAGAATACTATATTCCCGTAGCGAAGACTGACTCCTGATTTCCATGCTGTGCACTAGACCATGTTCCCTTAGAGATCCCATTCTCTCCTAGTGTACTCTTTGTCCAGGAAGTGGAGCAAATGAGCCACTCAAATGGATATTAAGTTTTGATTATTGCTGACACACAGCCATCATGTGCGCCAGTTAAATTTCAGGAAAGGGCAGTGGGGTCAGTGAGGAGCATTTTTCCATCCTCCAGGATCCTTCAAAAAGCACCAAAATTAACACCAAATTGTTCTGATGGTCAGTAAGGCCTTTAACATATAATTGCAATAAACTGTCAAAGATACTGTTACAGCACATAAGAATTCTTACTCACTAAGGGCTATTGTTACAGCATTTGAGACGGAAGCTTGCAACGGGCGTTGGCTTTACATCAGAGGCATTTTATCCATTCCAAAAATCAGAGAAGAGAAACAGGACACAGCCCAAACTAAAGGAATTTGCATCTTGCAGGCTCACTGTGCCAATACGTGTAAAATGCAGTTTTGCACAGACAAATGCAAAACATGGGAATAGTATTTTTATTAATGAAAGGGTGCTGATTAAGCTGAAGTCATGCAATGGGAAGCTTCTGAGAACTTACCACTCAGTAGCCTCTGAGACGTTATCCACTTGAATCCCAAGAACTTAGCTCAACTCCAGACTCAGCACTGAGGTTTCTTTATTGACAAACAGTTAAACGATGCTTGAGTTGATCAGGCATAAGCGTAGGGGGTTGGGTACAAAGTACACCACACATCCAGTGCATATAATCATGTATCAACTTATATACACACTGTCATGGGGTTCACTCATTGTTAGGGGCACTACCTCCTGGCTGCTCTGGGCATTAGCTTCTTCCAGGTGCTGCACCCTCCTCTGGCAGGCTCTCCACCCATCGTCCTGTCTCACCCTGCTGTCCTTCTCACTCCAGGAGCCACAGCTTCCTCTTCGTGACTTCGCCAGGTCATTATAGGTATGTCTGCACTGCAATTAGATACCCATGGCTGGTCCATGCCAGCTGACTCAGGCTTGCAGGGCTGTTGCAATGTAAACCACCAGGCTTGGGCTGGAGCCCCTGCTCTAGGACCCTACGAGGTGCCTCGGCAGTTAATTGGCCCATCTAGCCACCTTAAGCTCTTCAAGCCTTGCATGAGGTGGACACGTATCCTCCTTCTCAAGCCTGTAACTCTTGGGAGTATGTATGCCTCCTGCCCTACATTTGTCTGAGCTGAGCCCACAGGTCATCCCTCTTTTGTTCCACTTCACCCACAGATTATGCTGGTCCTCCATGGCATCCCTAAACTTTTCTCTTTGGTACTCCAGGTCTTCTTCAGCTATTTGCAGGGCTTGCTATGCAGCTACTAGCTTTCCTTGGAGCTCCCTCACTTGCCCCACAGGATCCCCCAGCACCTCTTCACTCAGGGTCTGAGTCCCCACAGGAGCCTGCTCCACCTCTGTGTTAGTTCTTATGTCCATCGGGACCTCCTCCATCCCAATCATTTTATCTTCTAACTCCTTACCATCCACTACTGGGTGCATGGTTGACCACCTGCCACGTCCATGGTTATCACTGTCACATCTACCCTGATAGTCTCCAGCATACTCCAGTCCTCAGACACCCCCTTCTTTTTTCCTATCTCAGTGGGGTCCATGCCTTCCCCTTTGCTAGCCTGCAACTTCTTAAGAGGGCAATGTCTTTTTCTATGGCTGCCATTGCAGTATCCAAAACAAACCCTTGTCTTTGTCTTGTCAATAAGCCAGGCTTTGACCTTCTCTTGTCTAGCCTTCACCTCACAGTTCATAAATGGGCATCTCCCTTTCGGTGCCCTGGCTGACCACAGGCAAAACATGCCCCTCCCTTTCCTGTTCTCCCAACTCTTTGGGCTTTCTTGTTTTCCTGACTTCTGAGTAAGACTTCTCTCTCCCATAGAGATAGGGGCATTTTTTCTTTTTAGGTGTCACCTTCACCCAGAGGCATAACACTCCTTTGGCCAGGCCCCTGGTCTCCTGGCCCCAGTACCTCTTTTCCAATCTCACTCTCTGCAGCCTCTGCTAATTTCTTCCCACATGAGCTTATATCAATACAGTTGCTGTTCAGCCATCTGTGTCAAACAGTTTTGCGGGTACACACGCGCCTCCCATCATCTGTGCTTGTTCTTCAGCACCTGCCTTAGCAGAGCCTGGATCCGTCCATCTTGTTTTTCAGCCCCCTTCTGCAGGGGTGGTGACTCTGGAATCCAGCCTGGGAGGGTATAAGTGCAGTCAGCAAAAAAGGCTTCCATATATTGTGGCTCCATTGTCTCTCCCCATCCCCTTTTTTTCCCTCTTTCTTTCTTGCTACAGCCTTTCGCACTCCCCTTGTATCAGAGGTGACTGCCTCAGACAGTCCTTCACAGTCTCTTACACTCCCCTTTTATCAGGGATAATCACCTGCCCATGTTCTCCACCCATTGTCATGGGGCCCCTCACCACTATGGCACCTCCTCTTGCCCGCTCTGGGCATTGGCTCCTTCCAGGTGCTGCAACCTCCTCTGGTGATCTCTCCACCCATTGTCCTCTCTCACCCTGCTTCCCCTTTTGCTCCATAAGCCACAGCTTCCTCTTCATGACTTGGCCCTCCAGCCAGGTCATGATGGTATTCCCCTTCCGGGATATCAAAGTCTTTCAGTTGCTCTCAGCTACTGGGCTTTATACAGGCCCCTCCTGTTCCTGTCCAGCTGAGCCTTGTCTAATTAATCCCTGCTCCCTGGATCCTTCTCCAGGTGCAGCCTGGGCCTTTAATTGGCCCACCTACCCAGCACACCCCATCACAACACTCATACTTAATACTATCGGTTAATATATCATAGCATGCACTTTATGACTGGCCTACTAATTTTTATAGCTAATCCCCATCTAGATCATGAACTGTTCACACACTGCACTACATGCTGGGCCACAGCTGCAAACTATCACACATTGCTTACTATCCTACTAATCCTTTTCTACTAACTACATATTTTACATATATATAAGGCTACTGTACATTCAGGCTTTGTTCATTGTTTCATGTCCTTGCTCAGAACAGACTTCCACAGTGTACTGGCCAGAAAAAAGAATTTTGCGATTATTGCAGAGAAATCCTTGAAGCCATTAGCACAGTGAATGTCTACAAGAACAACAAAAGCAAATAGTGTAGTGGGAGACCTTGAAGGTCTATACAAAAAAAGAATACAAACAAAACCTGTATTCAGACAAAGCAATGCCTCATCTGAAGTACTTGGGGTTTTATTCACTTTGCCTTATAAAAGAATGATTGCCCCAGAGAAGAGGAAACAGAACGTAGCTAATATGATTCCAAGTTATAGGAATGTTTGTTAAGAAGAAATTGTAAAGAAGTTAAGAACTTTCCTTACTGGAGAACACCACAAAGTCTTCTTGGTCCATGTAAGTCACATTTTAAAGGTATTGGAGTTTTTAATAATTTCCAGTTCAATGGTAAAAGTTATATATGCAAGACATTTTCTTAAAAGCCTGGGTCCTGATCCTCACATAGTGTCCATCGGCATTGCTCCGTTGGTAGCATGAAGCTACACAGATTTACACCAGCTGAGGATCTGACTCATAACTTTGATCTTAAGTGTCACTTTAATCAAAGGACAGAATTTAAAAATTAAGATGAAATTGACAGTTTCTGGAGGACGTACAGTTCAACATTTCACTCTACAGGTACATGTAATGTTCAAGTAAGAGCAGCCAAGGCAAAATGGATCAGCCATAAATAAGAGAAATAGGTTTAACAATAAATACTAAGGAGAACAGCTGTACCCCAGCCTTCTCTTATCCAGCAATTCTTTATGTTCCTGGAATCTAGTTTCTCATTCCCACCCTGCGTTGGCCATTTTGATCTCGTATGCTATTTCTGTTTCAATTATCCTGGACTTTCTAGGAAAGTTTCTTAAAATTGCATCCCACATATCGTAACAAGCGAGGCTTATAGGGCTAAGTGCTGTCCCCAAGAGAGGAGGATGAGGTGAAGAAACCCTTCCCATGGGCCAAAGAGCAGTATCAGAGCCAGTTTGCAGCACTGATATAGTCTGTGTTGCTTCTGCATCCCTGTCCTGCAGGAAGCAACAGCCAGTGGATCCAACACAGCAGCAACAATGATGGTCTATTCCCCCAATTCATTCCTTCTTTGGGAACCTCCTGCACCAGCCCCCTCCCCCCTCAATTTTCACCCTGCACATCAGAACAATGTGGGGTCTGCTATAGCAAAGGCTCTCCACAGCCACAGAAGAGAGACAGGATTTACCCAAGAGTGCATGTTAGTGCCTATAGACTTGGCTTGCTCTAAAATTATTAAAAGACTCCTGGTGCATGCAGACATAGACTATTGATCTGCCTGATCTACCTACATAATATAGTCCTCAAAATCTTCATGATAGAGGTCATGATGAAGAAAAAAATATTGTCTTGAATAGGATTAAAAATAACATTGAGAAGCAGCTGTGACATTGCACCCCATAATGATTTATAGAAATATGCTTATGAGTGTAAATATGACATAACTGGAATATGTGTTATGCTAGATATACCATGTAACATATCTTTGCAAAGGTTATGATCTACTGAATGTATTCATCCTATTCATCCTATCCATTTGTATGCATGTATCATTTTTATATCTGAAGTTATGAGCGTTGGCTGTATGCTTGTATTTAAAATGTTTCCTGTCAGAAGCACATAAGACAGATTTTGGTCAACATAGTGTGAAGGGGTTATTCAAGTCATTGGGAGTACTTAACTAACAATGGACTTCAGGAGATGCCAATCCACATCTGAGCTTTCCTTGAAACATTCAAACTAACATGTAAACAATGGTGTTGGCCTGCAAAAAGCTGAATCATCCATAGACATGTGACTTGCCCAGGTGACTACAGAGTCCATCTTGTTGTTGTGATTTTGCACAAGAGAAGAAAGAGGTTTCCACCCATAAGAGAGAGAATATAAAAGACCCTGGAAACCCCTCCATTTTGTCCTCAGCTGGCCAAAAGATGGCCTCTCCACCCCAAAGAGATGCCTGAAAGAAACTGGAACAAAGGACAGTAACTACGGGGATGTGAGTGATTGCTGGACCCAAACTAGGAAGGAGTCTAGTCTGTGAAAGAAGCTCATTGGAACATCTCTGAGGTTGAGATTTACCTGCATTTAGTTTCCTACAGTATTAGGATTAGATTTGTGTGTTTTTGTTTTATTTTGTTTGGTAATTTACTTTGTTCTGTCTGTCATTACTTGGAACCACTTAAATCCTACTTTTTATACTTAATAAAATCAGTTTTTGCTTATTACTTGACCCAAAATAATGAATTCCTTACTTACAGCTGTGCATATCTCTCTATCAGTGGTGTAGAGGGCGAACAATTTATGAGTTTACCCTGTATAAGCTTTATACAGAGTAAAATGGATTTATTTGGGGTTTGGACCCCATTGGGAACTGGGTATCTGGGTGTTGGAGACAGGAACACTTCTTAAGCTGTTTTCAGTTAAGCCTGCAGCTTTTGGGGGATGTGGTTCAGGCCTGGATCTGTGTTTGCAGCAGGCTAGCATGTCTGGCTCAACAAGAAAGGGTACTGAAGTCCCAAGCTGCCAGGGAAAACAGGCTCAGAGGTAGTCTCAGCACATCACGTGGTCCCAAGGGAGTCTCTGTGACCCAACCTGTCACAGGAGCTATGAGCCTAACAGCTCCTCAATGCCAGCTGGCAGCGGGCCCACTGTTCTGTAACTCCTATTGGACCATTACACTCACTATACCTAAACACATTGCTATCAGTATTTCTCTGTACAGAGAGTCGTATGACGTATCAAATGAAAGCTAGTGGCATACCAGGCATTAATATCATTGCGTGATGTATGTACAGATGGTGTGTAAATGGCCTGGAAATGTGTTCCTAAAATATGTTTTGGGGGCAGACTTGATCAACAAGTTAGTCCTAGACAAAGGAATGTTGATTTGCCTGCGTCTCTCATGTAAATTGAGCATGGTGATGCCAGAGACAATGGGCAGTTCATTTGCATCTGAGGTAATCACATTATCAGGAGAATGAGGAAAGAGCATGGTGTCAGCACATCGGACACAAAGCAGGCTGAACCCTGGGGGAACAGCCTGACTCTTGAGACAAAGACAATGCAATTTGGGGAATACAAGGAGAAGCAAAAGGGTATCTTGTTCTTCATCACTCAGGGAACAAAGAGGCCAGTGCTCTTTGCATCTATGAACAATGGATCCCCAACCATGTGGGTTGGTGACACTAATGAAGTAGCTGTATGTGAGAACTGCTTTAGACAAAGCTTGGAGTCAACTGGCATTGTATGTAGTCTCTTCAAAGCATGTTACACTTTTGTTTTGTTTGTAACCATTTCTGCTTCTTTTATCTCTGCTTAGTATCTGCAGGTTACTTAACTGTAACTGAGATTCTTCAAGATGGACTCTACACATTCACACTCATGGGAGGCTCCAGACTGGTGCAGCCTGAATGGTAGAGCTTCAGCTAGCAGTAGCTATTGGGGCGCTCACATGCCTCCCTTGCCCCTCCCTTCAGAGAACATTCCAGACTGAGAGTATGAAAAGGGCATGGCACTCCAGCCACCTCACTTCCTTCCCCTGTGACCCCAAGCCCTTTGATAAGTAGGGCACCAAGATAGTGTGGAAAGGCAGGCAGGAAGTGTGACTATGCAGAGTCCATCTCAAAGAACCTCATTTACAGATAAGTAATCTTCATTCCTCCTTTTAAGTGTCCTCTGCATAGTCCGACTCATAAAATAGATTAATAAGCAGACCAGACCAGATGGGAACATGGAGTTTGAATTAAATAAGAACTGCTCTGCCAAATCTTATATCAGATCTAGATTCTAAATCTACAGAGTAGTATTAAGTAAAGGTGTGGACAGAACTCCATGTTGCCACTCTGCAGATTTTTATTAGAGGAATTTGCCTAGAAAAGGCCATAGACCCTGCCTTTAATCTCATAGAATGTTTCCTAACTCCTTAGGGAAAGGACAACCCCTTCAATTCATAAGTTACTTTAATACATAATCTAATGCATCTAGAAAGCGTTTGTATAGAAATAGGTTTTCCCTTGTTCTTTCTTTTATGAGCAATAAACAATTTGGTTCTATCTAAATAAAAGGCTAAAGCCCTTATAACATCCAGAGTATGCAACACAGTCTCCCCATCATGAGTATGGTGTTTGGGAAAGAAAACCAGCAAACGTATGAACTGGTTTACATGGAAATCTGATGAGACCACTTTTGGTAAAAAGCTTGGGTGTATACAAAGAACTACCTGGTCTTTATGAGCAAAAGAGTGAAAGGCAGATCAGCCATCAATGCGTGCAATTCACTGAGAGGTCTTGCAGATGTAATGACTATCAAAACATAGTCTTAATGGACAAATTAAATAAATTACAGCTTCCCAAAGACTCAAAAGGAGGTCTCATCGATTGAGAGAGTACTATGTTTCAATCTCAAAATGGCATAATGCATCTTATTGGAGGGTATAAATTGTTAAGCCCTTTAAAGAACCTTTTAACCCCATTATTAGTAAAAATTAATTTCCCCTCCATAGGTACATGCTATGCAGATATGGCTTAGGGCTTAACCTTTACCATCAGTGAGAGCAATCTGCTTTTTTTTTTTTTTTAAGTACAACAATATTGTAAAATTTAACTAATTGGTGCCATATGTGAATCTATCCCATACATAGAAATCCACATTAAAAATCCTTTCCATTTATGACTGTAGTATTACTTTATGGACTCTTTCCTAGAATGCAACGATACATGCACCTCTAATGAGCAATTCTTCTCTAACAGTCCCAGGGTGGAAAATCCCCACCCCTGCATTGTTAGATGGAATGACTGAAGATCTGGGTGATAGGTCATCCTGTATTGCTGGGCCAGCAAGTCTCGTACCAGAGGTAGGGGCTCCATTAGGCTTTGTGGCAGGTGAACTAAGTCCTGATACCACTGCTGTCTGGGCCATGCTGGCACTATTAAAATTACACTGGCCTTGTCCTGTCCTATCTTGTTTATTTGAGGGACAAGATGGGGGAGATAATATCTTTTATTGGCCCAGCTTCAGCTGGTGAGAGAGACAAGCTTTTGAGCTTACACAGACTTGACAAAGAGCTCCGTGTAAGCTCAAAAGCTTTTCTCTCTCCCCAACGGAAGTTGGTCCAATAAAATATAGTACCTCATGCACCTTGTCTCTCTAATATCCTGGGACCGACACAGCTACAGCAGCCCTTATCTTGTTTATGATTTTCTGAATGAGGGGACTTGGGAGAAATGCATCCATCAGACTATGACCACAAAGTAATAGAAAGGCAGCTAATATTGATTACGTCTCAGCCTGCTCTCAAGCAAAAATTCTGACACTTCTTGTTACTGCTGGATGCAAATAGATGTCATCAAGTGCCCCCATAAATTGAAAAGCTGTGTTATTGTGTCCTTCAAAAACCACTCATGCATTTGACATTTTGACCTGCTCTGATGGGCTGCAAGGGTGTTTTGCCATTGGGTGAACATCGTGATCTATCTACCAGTTCTAAAGGCTCTTCACCTCCATGCATAACTGTAGAGAATAACTCGCTCCTTGTTTGTTCAAATAACATAAACCAGTATATTGTCTGTTCCTACCTGAACTACCTTGTGTTGGACCTGAGGTAAAAATGACTTTAAGGCCAATCTGATTGCGTTCAGCTCTAATATGTTCATATAAAGACTAACACACACTATGATAAAAGGAACTAATTGGCTACAAGTGGCTCTAGACACAGATGCCAGCACCTGAGAGGTTATCTTTCTCTGGACTTTGGCACTGGACCTCTCAGAGCTGGAGGAAGACTTTTTTTCTTGGTGGAACTTTCTGGAGTTAATGATGGTCTATGCATTGTCTCTGGACCCTGTTCTCTGCCGGTTCCAGATGTATTTGCTAACACCACTGCTAACAGAATTGCTTGTAGTCTATGCTGTCTCTTTCTTTGCTTTCAATGTAAATGTAATGCAAACTGAACACTTGGAGGGTGAGTGTCCTGCCCCTAAACATGGCAGCCACCTAGCACATGTATCAGACACCAGAAAACCCCCAGACAAGATACACACCTTTTGAAACCTGGTTTCTTCTTTTGGCTCCATTAAGTATCAACTATACTATTATAACGAACTGTAATACTAAACTATCTTCAGCCGTTTTAACAACTAAGCTGTAAGCCAGCTAACTAATCATGAAACCGGGAGGATTCTGGAGCTCCACACAAATCATTCAGCTGGTAGCAGTTAGAAGGAAGTGAGGTGACTGGATTGCCACGCCCCTTTTATATCTTCACCCTGGAACACTCTAGGTGCATGCATGTGCTCCAATGGCTACTGCTAGCTAATGGTCTACCCATCAGGCTTCACCAGTCTGGAGCATCCCATGAGCGGGAATATACAAGGACACTTGAGTAAAACACTGACATCTGTTTTTTTAATTAATAAACTTATTCTTGTTTTATTATTGTAAGCAGAGTCAGGATGAGCTCCACCCTGACATCTGGTGGTGAGTTGTGGCAAGTTGTACTGTACTTGGCCTTTTGTTATGATGGAGGGACTTGCCATCAACTAAGTAGCACTCGCTAGGCAAGGGAAATGGGTTCCAAAACTCAGTGAATTGAGAGAGGCTGGGGACAGGTATTAATACCTGGTGGTATGGGGCACCTGGTGAGGACCTTACATGCTAATTGCACTTCCTCCTCTTTCCACTGTGGAATATCAGAGCTAATTTTGATTCCGTTAGGAGTCTAGGTACAGGCTGCTGAGCTGAATTCACTTTGGGCCAATGGTGCACCAGCACTGCGGCTCCCCTACTACAGGCTAAAATCACAAAAGAGCTAAACTTACTAAGAGCTGAAATCACTGAGTGTTGTGTTAAGTAGTGGGGGAGCCTGAAGATATATTGCGGAGCAGTCTGCGGGACAGCTGGCAGAGCAGAGCGGCTCATGGGATGGCTGGCAGAGCAGAGCGGCTGGTGGAGCGGAGCAGTTTGTGGGATGGCTGGAGCAGCTCATGGGGCACGGCTGGCAGAGAGGAGCGATTCATGGGACGGCTGGTGGAGTGGAGCGGAGCCCACGGCGAGGTGGGGCAATCAGCTTTGGACCACGTAAGGTGCCCCTTAACTCCCCCTCCCCCCATCTCCACCCAGGTTGGGAGGTAAAACTCTGCAGATAAACTTTCGAGCTCTGGTGCTGCACTGACCAGGGACAGGGACTTTTGGGTCGTTGGACTTTTGGGACTTTGGGTGACTTTGGGTTGCTGGACTCAAGAACCAAAGGGAAAGGACATACCCCAAATTGCTTGGGGTGGGTTTTTTTGCTCATGGGTTGTGTTATGAATCCTGTCTGTGGTGTTTCCCCAACATAATGCCACATTGTTTCTCTCTGTTATTAAAAGGCTTTTGCTACACTCAGACTCTGTGCTTGGGAGAGGGGAAGTATTGCCTCTTAGAGGCACCCAGCGGGGGTGGTATATATTTGTCCCAGGTCACTGGGTGGGGGCTCAAGCCAGTTTTGCATTGAGTATTGGAATGGAACCCCTAGATACTGAACCCGGCCCTTGTTGCTGCCAACTCTGACGGGCAGAAAAGTGACATCATAAATTTATCTCAGTCCTGTCAGAGTGAGATGTGCATCCTCAGCTGAGCCAACAGACTGGTGTGTATTCTGCTTCTTTGGAGACAGCTAACTTGGTAATTTCTGCACGTGCCCAGGGAAAGGAGCTGGATCCTGCAGAGGAACGCTCTTCCAGGTGGTTCGAGAACTGGGGACACCAAGAGCGATCCCCAAGGCAAGGAAAGGGTCTGGCAGAGCCCTGAGGAGTTTGTTGGGCTGGCACCTGATGCACAGTTTAGCAGCAGCAGCAAATCTCTCTTTAGCTGAGGCAGAGGGGTAACCAGGTTACTCACAGTTCTAACAAAGTGTCACAGCAACATTTGGGCTACTCGTGTCCATTCATTCATTCAGAAAGCAGGGCTACCTGACCTTTCCAGGGTTATGCATGAAGAAAATTTCCTTGTGATGAACCTAACCACCCCTGGCTGGGGGTGGTGCTCCAGATCAATTCAGCTGAAATACCCTTTACATTAAAACACTGACCCCTCAGGGAAGCCAGTTTTATTATGACAGTATTAGGGTAGTTCAGTAAATCACCCATTTGCAAACAATTTAATTAGAACTCCATCCTATCAGCAATATGTTAGAGCAACATCACATCCATAGAAGGAGAATGTTAATATCCAGGTATCTCTGTAAAAAGGGGAATTCTCCAATCCAAGCTGGCAGGTGACAGAGGAACTTTAGCATACCAATATTCTATTCCCAGCTCAGTCATTGAGCCTTTGTGTGACCTGGGGAATGTTACAACCTTCCAGTGTCTCAGTTATCCCTCTTTTACAGATGGAGAAACAACATTTACTCACCTTGGTAAAATGCTTTGAGCTCTAAGGATGAAAACTCTATATACATGCTAAGTATTGTTAGTTTAAGTTAGCATAGTTTATTTGGGGATGATTATATTTTCTGTTAGGTTACATTTTTTAAACAATATGCAATCTTCAAGCTGTTGCCTAAACAAGCACTATACTTCACAAACATCTATAGGTGATTATAGCATACGCACACATTCTCTGCATGCTACATTTTCTTTTTCATTTGGTTTCACCAAATTCACAATTAAAGCAGGTCACCCGATCGCTCTGACTGTCCTTCCCATGATGAGAAAACTTGTGATGTGCCTCAAGCTTCATTGACAGAAGTTCTTAAGAGGACTTCCATTGCTAGCTGAGAAGAGAGCAACTATGTCAGTAACCATTCTGTTGCCCCACTGTGTGAACATATGTAGACTAGACAGATAATGACCTTGTGAGAAACAAAGATGGCTGAAACCAGAGATGCTGGAAAGTAACTTACTGTGTAAGGCATAGGCGACAAGAGAAAATGGATGCAAGTCTCACAATTTTTTGGTTGATGAGTGCCAATCTGAATATGGGCTATTTCTAGAATTGAACCACACATGAATTTAAAAAGCGTTAGGTAATGAGCCTTGCATTGGTCTGTAGATTCATGTGCAGTAAATGAGGGAAATACCTTATCTACTTTTACCAATGCCTTATACTCATAAGCTACAGGATTGCATCGCAAACCAGCCTAGGTCAAATGAGAACAAAAACATTTCTTCTGTGATCTTCAACATAACATTGCATCACATTTTTCAGAGACATGGAAGAGAATCTTAAGTTGGGTGTTAAAATTCAAGGGCAGGTGCTGTCTGGCCTAGAGCATACATCAATTAGAGACACGAAAAGCAGCTGATCAGTTGTTGAAAATGCTTTATTACAGCAAAGACACATCTGCATCTCTCTCACTGGTGCCATAATGACTTTAAGGTCTCAGTAACTCCCATTAACATTAATGTGAGAACAACAGATGAGCAATCAAGATAACAAGGTTGCAGTTATATGGCACCTTCCAGCCCCATCTATCTCGGTTCTTATCAGGCACTCTCCTCTGCAGTATCTGAGCTCCTCCTAAAAAAGAAACACCATAAGGACGGTTCCAACAAGTACTTTGAATTTCTCCTTCCTCCCTAGAAAGTTGCTGGAATGTTTTGTCCCTTTTGTGTGCGTGAAAGAGTGTGCATGTACGAGAGAGAGATGAGGTCCTCCTCTTCCTCCACAGCCTTTTTTTCAGTAGCTCTTGCTGTCGTTTTGGACAAGTTAGGCTAAAGAAGTGCATCCCAAAGGATCTCAGAGCAATTTACAAAACTGATTTGGGAATCTGGCCTTTGACTTGGTTGCAGGAATAGGCCCCATATTTCATCTTCTGCTGAAGTATATCCACCACTAGGATGACAGGGTGATTGTACAACACAACAGCTTAGAGTGGGAAGTAAAGAATACTTTATCTAGTTTAAAACTACAAGGAGACATTTAGACAAAATAGTACTTACTCAAAATGGAATTTTTCCTGAAAGCCAGGTTGATAAATTGTGTTGCTGGGGGGATCTTTAACAAAAAATAATCAGGACCTTGCTTCTACGTCCCGTCCACAAGACTATACCTCTGGTTGTACAATGATCCATAGTACCATGCTGTGGCCCTTGATTTCAGAGTGTCTCACATGGTGGAATGTCAACCATCTTCATCGCTAAAATTCAGACGCCTGCAAGAGATGGTTTTCCTTTCAGATCTCTGATCCAGGTATTGACTCTTTGAGGTAGGGGCCATCTTTGTCATGAGCTTGTACAATGCCTAGAACAATGTGGCCCTGGTCCATGACTAGGGCTCTTAGATGTTACCACAATACAAATAATAAACAACTCAGCTTAATCTATGCCTATATTATTGGTTAATATTGCAGTGAGGGGGAGTGACTGCAATGTTGTTTGCTAGAGAGAAGAGAAATGTTCATAGTTCTGTATAGATAGGAAGCAAGGTGGCCTCGGAAGTGGAACTATGAAACACAAATGAAGCCCTTCTAGGGCTTCCAGTTGTGTGACTGGGCAAAACTCAGAGAGGGAAGGGCCTAAGTGTGGTTTCTCAAAAGCCATCTGACATAAGGCTACCAGCCCTATGAAGTGATGGTGTTGGATTCTGGAGATGAGTGGAGGTATTCTGACTTAACAAGATGACTGGTGGAATAAGTAAGCAGGATGTGACTTTGCAGCTGCTATGATGGAAGAAAGGTGGGCTTTCTATGCCTCTTTCATGGCCAGAACCAGCTGGAAGAAATTCCTTGTGCTGGAGCCTGCTTCGATCCATGATTTCCTGCACTGAGCCTCAAATTTTTTTTTCATTCCTGCTTATGCTGTTACAGGTCTGAAAACAAAGGAGATCTGGGAGGCTGATGGGGAAGGAGTTGATGCTTTAATGCCAAAGAGTGGGAGTGGCAATGGCAAATGAGCAATCATACTGATTCACTAGCCCTTCTATTCCATGGCCTTTTGGTGGACTAGAAGGACTTGCAAGGCAGTTTTGGAATTTCACTGTGTCTAGGAGATCCCAGGAATAATCCATTATTGTTGCTTTGTACCTGAAGACCAGAGGATTCTGATCTCATCCCAGAGAAGAAGGGCAGTCCAGGATAGGGACCACAGTTGCTAACTTTCACACAGTAAATAAGCACCCCGACTTTCACAATAAGCCAAAAATCAAGCTAATCCAGTTTCAAAACAAGCCAATCCCGAAGAACCCCAACACTCTATATGGCTAGATCCCCCCCAGTGTGCATTCTGGGATTGTGGTGGGCCTGCTGTGCACACCTGACTCTGTCCCCCGCTTGCCGTGAGCCGATCAAAAAAAAGAAGCAACAAGCTACAAGCCAAAAACTAGCCAACAAGCAACGCACAAGCCAATTAAGCCAAAAACAGGCCCAATTTCTGCATTTTTTTCCACAGGTTTGGCATATCTGATAGGGACATGTTTCTTGAATTCCCTATATTTATATATAAGCTGGAAAACTGATTCAGAGTGAGCTCAGCTGCATGCCTAGGTCCAGAGACTAACTGGGAGAAACCTAAGATGAGAATTGTGAAGAGGAAGATTTGGGTCTTGTATCAGAAACATTGTCAACCTGGATGCTGAAGGTTCCCAGGACAATACGTTTTAATAACTTCACCAACATGTCAGACAGCATCACAATGTGCTCCCCTCCAGAACCCTTTGCTTTCTGCAGTTCCATAAGTGAGCAGGATGCACATGTTGGAGTTGTCTCTGGCTTCAGAGTAGTTGAAAGTGCTCAGATGAAGTTGCCTCCAAGTGTCCTTTCTTGCATTTGAGTTTTTAGGGGTCTAGGTCTGAGATGCAGTGAGTAACCTGGCTGTCTGAAATGAGCTAGCACCAAGCCTGCAGCTCCCATCACACAGTCCAGGTTGTTGGGGGGGGGGGGGGGTTCGTTTGTGCTAAAGTTCTGAATAAGGGTCCTTCTGAGCACTGATCTTGCATTGCTCTGTAGGAGCTTGAGAGCCTGGTGTTTACTTGTTCCTGTCGCATGCCTGTGTGAAGTGGTTGCTGCCTGACTGCATTTGATTGGCCACAGGTGTCTAGTGATGTGTGATCCGAGTGCAGGTCTGCCCTTCCTAGGAGTGTTTATTCTGGATAAGACTTGGACTGTAGAGAAGTAGTGTTGGGGGAGTGTTAGTGTTTGGGAGTGTGCCAGATGTGCATGGCTCAGTTAAGTAAAGCTGATCTGAAAATAGATGTGTTTTGGGGGCATTCCACAGAAAATTTTGCTCCAAATGACATTTTTCAATGAAGTTCTCAGTGAAAAATTTCAACTTTTCAGCAAAACCTTGAAAGTGAAACACTGGCTGAAAACTGAAATATTTCAAATTCAAAATGGAATGTTATGAGCCCACAGTTCAGATGCATTATGCTCCCATTCTCCTGTATGGGACAGGCTCCTTGGCCAGATTGCAGTCAAAAAATGAACACCTGTTGACCTACATCTCAGAGGACCTGATCAAAAACCTCTTGAAGGCATTGAAAAGACTCATTGATTTCAGTGGCATTTTGGAACTGACCCATGGTTTCCAGTGATGGCTGGAGCAGGTATAGAGAATATCCTAAGGGCAGACCTGCTTCCCTATAATTTATTGTTTGAGAGTAAAAGTTTGATGTGCCTGCTTTAAAAATTAAAATGTGTTTTTCAGAGTGTATTTTTTTTCCTTGTGAGAAGACAACGGCTCATAAACCAATAAATACTACAGCCTGCACCCCTGAAGTGTATATATTCACAAGCTGTTTGTCTCTGCACACACCCAGGAGGAACCAGTAGCTTTAATAATAGACACCATTAAGAAAAGTTTTTTTAGAAATTAGGAATATTGCACCAAAGATTTTTGGGCTTGTGGCATAAATTTGCTCATGGCTAGAAGCCTAATATGTTTAAGACTGGCTGATCCTACTTTAATGCAATTTTTTCATAAGGTTCTTCTGTTCCTGTTATAAAAACCTTTGGTACCAATAATGATTTTAACACGCAGGCTTCCCCTTGGGATAAAGCTGCTTTGGCTTTGCTACAATTTGTTTAATGTAATCTTTTGGATTTTTTTTCACACTGTATAACTAATGATAATATGGCTGCAATGTCTGATTACATCTGTCCCCAAAGAAAGAAAAGCAGGATTGTTGTTTTTAAAGTACTAGTTATAAGTTAGGAATGCCCAAAGCTGGGTGTCTATGCCTTAAGTAGCACAAATTTTATTCCCTTAGTGTTTGCTTGCTTACATTTTACTTTGTGCATTTTGCCTTTCTGTATTATACAATCCCAATATAGAACTGGGAAGAGAATGATCCAGGCTTAGTTGTTCTGAAAACAAAACAAAACCAAACCCCACAGCATATGTAGCTGCGAACTTCTTGGGCTAGTGTCACAATTTATCTTTCATTGTTATGCAGCTTCCATTCAAACAACCATGGCAACTGCATCTAGCAACAGATTTTAATTCAGCTTTACATATTCATTAACTTTCCAGCTTAGTTGGGGTTCTTTGCTGGGTGGTGGCTGTTGCATTTTTCTCTTCTCAAACTGCCTGTGCAAACAGAGCATATGGCATTTTTAGATTGCTGAAGATCTTAGAGGAGTGTAAGCATCCTACACACATTAGATTGGAAAGAAGGGAATTTTGATGCCAGCTTAAACTACTCTTGAGGGGAAGAAAAGACATGGGACCTTTCCTGTTCATGCAAGACAGATGAAAAAAAAGTCAGTTCTAACTATGACAGAAAAGCACTGCACGGTTCCATGTTTTGTGTGTATCAAAGATACCCAAATCAAGTGTGCTCAGTTTACAGAAAAAAGAGCGATCTTCTCTGTCGACGAGCCCTACAACCTCAGCCTGTGATCTGAGAGTCAAACTGGTTCCCCTTTCTTTCTCAAATATCATCAGCAGAAAAGATTCTGCAAGCCAAATTAGACCTTCAGTTACACCTGTGCAACCCTAGAGCCCTCAGGTAAGGTTACAGAAATATAACTGATTAGAACTTAGGAAACAATTAGGTTATTGATGCAAAAATTATATCTATAAATAGCTAAATACATCATATCTCACATTCTCTTAACTGTCAGCACTGCTAGGCTAACAGGAGTACAGAACAGTAAAACGGTGATTTAGGTCAGTGAAGATAGCAGCTATGCAGTATTGGTAACCCCATGCTCTCAAATTTCATAAGTCAGAATAATTAGAATGTCTTAAAAAAAATCATGAGATTTTAAAATAATAAATCTTCGGTCTTTTATTTACCACTGGTGTCTCAGTCGTTAAGGTTCACATTTTCTCTGCACTCGTGATAGCTAGAAACTTGCTTTTCCTTTTTTTTAAAAAAGTGGACATTCTCACATGTTAACTAACATGACTCCAAGAGCTGGGAGTTTAACAAACACACCAAATATCACAGGAGTCAAGTGCTAACAACACTGCCACTGCATACGCACAGAGAACAGATCTGGGGAGTGAAAATGTGCCATTTTTACACTGTCATTTTAAAGTAATTCTACACAAAAAAGTGTCATCTAAAAGACAAACAAAATAAGGACCACGCAGTTTTCTATCTACTGTAATTTAGAAGGATGACAGATAGGTCAACCATAGTGGGATTTGAACCTGTGGATCCAGGGAGCCTAGCTATTCCAAAGATGATACTTAGACTACTGTATTCTTATCTAACATGACTGGTATTAGTATTCATGTATCTGCAGTATAACAAAATCGCTTCAGTTCTCCCTTTCAAAATCCCTACAATTAAAGCACTCTCTCATATAAATCAGAAAATGATTTACTAAGTGAGTGTCTAACACACTCATAGTACTTGTGCAATGTTTAACAGACAATCCATCACCCACCCACACAGCTCCACCCCTACCCCACTAAGGAAGAAGTCTGAGTCAACGGATGAGCCTTATACTATGTCCGGCTCTAGCAGACCAAGGAGAGGATCAAGTTTGAAAGTCACGGGCTTTGCACTATGGCTAGGGTTGCCAGGTGTCTGGTTTTTGATTACGTTAAAAGTCCAGTCTGCGGTGCAGCAGGGCTAAGGCAGGCTCCCTGCCTGCCGTGGCTCCTGGAAGCAGTGGACTGTCCCCACTCTGACACCTACATATAGGGGCAGCCAGGGGCTCCACACGGTGGCCCACCCCAAGCAACAGCTCTGCAGCTCCCATTGGCCAGGAACCACGGCCAATGGGAGCTGCAGGGGCAGTGCCTACAGACTAGGCTGTGTGCAGATCCACCTGGCCACACTTCCGCATAAGAACCGGAGGGAGGACATGCCGCTGTTTCCGGGAGCTGCTTGAGATAAGCGCAGCCTGGAGTCTGTACCCCTGACTTCCTCCCATGCCCCAGCCCCCTGAGCCAGCCAGGTGAAAATGGAGCGAGTGAGTGAGGGTGGGGAGAGCGAGTGACAGAAGGAGGGGAGAATGGAGTAAGTGGGGACAGAGCCTCAGAGAAGGGGAGGGGAGGGGTGGGGCAAGGATGTTAGGATTGCCAACTTTCTACTCTCACAAAACCGAACTAGGGCCACTCTGCTTTCAGTCTCCAGCTATTTAGACCTAGGGATTTTTGGCTCAAGAACCTCAGCTGATCTCAGCTACTGAGGCTGCTCACAGGGTGATAAATCTGAAGTGATGGACAGACATAAGCAAAATATGATATGGGAGAAATTCCACTTAGGAAGTGTCCTTTAATAAAATTTCCAGGGAGAGGTCACTAACTCCTTAAAGCCACTGAACTGTAAATGGAATAGCTATGAACTGCATGGTACAAGAAAACAGTTTGTAATCCTCTATTAATCCTTGCCATCGGGGCACATGCAGTACAATTATAGACTGCGGCAAAATCATTTGAAGCCTTTATTCCACAGGGCCATAATTATATCCTGGCCATAATCCTTTAAAGCGTTAAAGACATACCGTAGGACTAAATGAACAAATGAACTAAAACATTCTCTAAGTCAGTCACATAAAAGTGACAGCAAAGCAGGGTCTTAAATACGAGGCATGGTTAATAAGGAATGGAAAATATGGTATAGAAATATCAAAATCCATAGTGCCATTCTGTATCTTTGTCACATCGACAGTTGGGTTTCCTAGGTCCTGGGATGTACGGAATATTAATTGCAGAGCAAAATGTGTCAAACAGCCACCAGTCAATCACATCAAGCAGAGGGGCAGGAATAAACTTCTTGAGACTGACACGTGTTAACAGACGTTATATTAACTTGATTGCCGTAAATACTGACCCATACCAAAGTGAGATAAAACTGCAACCGAGCATTTACCCTGAGGCCCCTGCAGATTAGACTGCAGCCATATCTGTAATTTATATTCTCCATGGTATTGTCAACATCCTCCCACTTTTAGCACAATAAACTGAGGCTGACAAAGCTTATGCCATGTGTGTAAATAAATGAGTACAGCATGTACTACAAAGAGTGAGATTTGGGCACAGTCCAGTATCTTTCTGGGCAACCTTTCATACAAGGTTACTGCACACTATTCACACAGGGTGAAATCCACTCCTGTGCAGAAAGACAACATAAAGTCTATTATGCACCACTTTTCACTCCCACTGAAGCCCTATCAGTTCGGCTTCTGCATTGCATAGGCCTCATGCTGGTCCTCGGCATGGGTGTCACAAGTCTCAATCTCTTGTACCAAAACTATAAATCACCGTGTGAATTGAGATTAGGGTAGCATATGGGTCTGGAGGGGAAAAAAATCAATATCCATAATCCATATAAAAACCAGCCACCCATTCACACCTATGTGGACTTTTCCCCCTTATAAAAGTAGCTGCCATTTTGCTGTTGTCTCCTAAAGTAGTGGGGAACCAACGACACACCAAAGCAGACACTAAGGATTATACCAGGGTTGAATCTCACCTTCCAGCTTTAAAAATTGCACCATCAGTTTGTTTATCAAAGTATAGTTTTCATGGCTGGAGAGTCACTTTTTTATTAAATGTTGTTGCAGAGAAGCACAACATGGTCTCAGAGACATCTCAACATTGCAACACGAAGAGGCTATCCCACCAATAAGTCATCACTCACCACAAAGCGGTGTGATGTTGAAACATTGCTTTTAGGGTCCAGATTAGTTCCTTCTCTCCTCCCATCTACACAGACAGAAGGGTTAAATGTCACTGATCATATTTAACATTATTACCACTTGAATTTGTCCTAAGTGTCGAAAAAGATCAGTTGAAAAGAAAGTATTTCCTTCACCCTTTGCAATATATGGTAGATTTTCCATTTTCTTATTTATGAATACTTGTTAGATCATTCACCCTGTACCCCGCACAACACAAAAAATCCAGCTTGCGCTCCTAAACTTAGTGCAATGATCAAACTTACAATATCATTTGAGCACTGCACAAATCATACCCCTCCCCCAATTCTGCTCAGTTTTGTTTGTATGAGAGGTCATATGTTTTGATTTATCTTCTCTTTTACTTTTACAATAACTGAAGGAAATGTATGTAGGTTCTTAGACTCAACCAGAAGACATTCATCTGACTGGAAGAATGCTGCAAGACATAACTGGCCTTTTAAAATACAGTCTGTGTACTGGTGGATGGTGGAGTTTTCTCCTCTCACACAATAACATGCCAGAAGTCAGTGCAGATTAGTAAAACTCACTTCCTACTGTATGGCATTAGTTATGTCCTGAATGCAACATAATATATATCATTGCTGCTACTGGAGGATCTGGCATTTCCTGCAGTTTGTCCAATCTGCTGTCTCAACACATGCTTTACCTGTATGAGAATAAGCTGCGTTTTATGAGTCATTTTTAAACTACTGACAAAAACGATAGTAAATTGTCACCCAAAAATATTGGACTTGCACTAAGCTAGATAAAGCTGTGAAAACCAAAACAAGCCCCTAAGTACATGTACGCTGACAGCAGCGTGTGCAGTAGACGCTGCACACCCAGGCAGTGCAGGTATAAACAGCAGTGTAGGCGGTGAGGCGTAACTTAGGCGAGTAGCGTGCACTACACACCTGAACTTTAAGGTATTTACGCTACACAGCTCTCTACCTGCCCACGCAGTGCCTCTCCCGTTTATACTAACTTTAGCAGTGGAATGTCCTGCTGACAACACGTTTTCCCTGCCACAGTAAAAGGCTCCAGCAGCGGGGAAAGGCTCCCACATTAGGGAGCCACCAGAGCCTTTCACTTTCAAGTGTAGCTACACATAACCCAAGCACTGCTATAAGTGTAGACATAAGAACATAAGAATGGCCATACTGGGTCAGACCAAAGGTCCATCCAGCCCAGTATCCTGTCTGCCAACAGCGGCCAATGCCAGGTGCCCCAGAGGGAGCGAACCTAATAGGTAATGATCTAGTGATCTCTCTCCTGCCATCCATCTTCACCCTCCGACAAACAGAGGCTAGGGACACGATTCCTTACCCATCCTGGCTAATAGCCATTAATGGACTTAACCTTCATGAATTTATCCAGTTCTCTTTTAAATGCTGTTATAGTCCTAGTCTTCACAACCTCCTCAGGCAAGGAGTTCCACAGGTTGACTGTGCGCTGAGTGAAGAAGAACTTCCTTTTTTTATTTGTTTTAAACCTGCTGCCCATTAAGGCTACTGTAGGTTTTGAGGCATGAACTGAAAGCTTTTTCTGGAGTCATTTTGAAGTAGAAGCAACATAACCCACTTGTCTTTGCAGAGTCACAATTTCCACATGTGGCGCAGTGATTTGAATGTTTCTCCCTGTCTCCTCCCACAAGCCTCACTACACTAGTGCCTGCTCCATGACATATTACTCTACTATTATTGCGCTACGGCAGAGGCCCCAACCAAAATCAGAGACCCATTGTGCTGGGTATGGCATAAGTACATAGTAAGACAGTCCCTGTGCCTAAAGATCTTACCATCTAAAGAGACCACATGTAAAAGGGGCAATGCCCCCTCATGGCTGTAGGGTGGCTCTGCAAATGGCCCCCAGCAGCAGTTTCCCCTCTTTTCAACAAACCAGCAGGACAACTCTTATTTTGTTCAGTAATGCGCCTTCTTGGGGCTACATTACAACAACTAAAATCATTCCCAAAATAAAAGTACTCACGTCCACCCTCCCAGTCTCTCCCGTTGAGGGTCTCCCAGGCCTTCCCTGCCTAGAGTCAGAGTTCCCTGCTGGTGCCTACTCACTCCCAGCACTCTCCATCTCTCTCAATCCCACCTGATACCTCAAGGTTCCCTGCTGGAGTCTGTCACTCCAGCTTCACTCTAGTTGTCTCTCTCCCACCTCTGCAGCTCCCTGTTGTTCTTTATAGGTGAAGCACCTCATGCATACCCATTTCTACTAATTAAACCCCAAACCCCGTTGTACCAGACAAAAGAGTGGGAGGGGAAATGGAGGCTTACAGAGATGAAGAGACTTATCCAAAGTCACATAGCATGTTGAAGGCAGAGTGAAACACACAAGACAACAACAGGGATATGCTCAAGACCATCACAGGCCTGATTCAAAGCCAGCGAGTGGCAGGAACCAAAGCATGGGCAGTCAGGCCTACAAGTCAGAGCTGGAGTCAGGCACCAGAAGAGGAACAGGGGGTCAGAACAGAGTCAGAGGCCAAATGACCAAGCCAAGAGTCAAACTAGACAGAGCCAAGAATCAGGGCTGAAAGTCAGAACTGGAGTCAGGGAAGGCAGGAGCAGATGTGTGTCCAATGCAGGACCAAAGCTAGGAAAGCAAAGAAACAGAACCCAGTTACCAGGCAAGGATGCAGGGACCAAGAATCAGAAGATGGTGCAGGAACAAGGCAGGGTTTGTCTCAGCAGCAGGTCAGGGATCTGGCTTGTTGCACAGTTTCCTGGAATTCCCTCCATGCCTAAAAAGTGCATGTGGACCAACTGGAGGTCACGGGGAGTGTTGCTATTTGGGTCTTCTGTGGGCAGCACATCCTGTGGTGCCTAGTCTTCCAGGGTTTACAGAGGACTGCAGCTCTGCCAGAGCTACCAGCTGGTGGTGTGGAAGCACCAGTCACCCAGAGCCCTGCAGACTCACATGCTAGCCACCAGATCTTTACAATGAGAGTCTTTCCATTGTCTTTTGATTAGGCCCTGAATCCTTGGCAGAACTGTCAGAGTTGAAACATTGACTAAAACAGACCACAGAACCAACAAATTGTCAATCTACAAGGATTGTGTTAGAGTTTGAACCTCTCAAATGTCACAAGCATTCCGTGTGGAAACTTAAAACCTTTTAAAATCATGCAAATACCCCAGGTGGCAGTTTTTCTCCTGACCATTTCCCTTTCCCTGTTTAAAAATACTATTACAAAAATCTGGCTATTCAAGACTGACATAACTAGCTATAACTGTACTACACAATTTTACCTCAGAGCCTCCATTTACCACAATTATTTCACCACTGTGGCACATAATTTTTAACATTATGTAATGCTCTTCAATTAAGCAGGAGGTGATCTATTCCTGCTTGCTATCGCTAGTGGGTTTAAAGAAGCTTGTCACGTGATCCATCTCAGCTTCAAGTTTGGCACAACCATATTTTTTCCAAATGAGAGAGAACACAGCAATCATAAAGAATGAATTATTTACAGAAAGATTAGTACTTCAGGTCACATCAAGGCTTCACTAATTGTATTTAATTGACAGTACCACGGTGAACATATGCACACTATTCGTTAGGTTCATAAAAACCTTCAGTGCTATTAAACACTTACTACTGGAAAAGGAGAAGGCTCAGGGGATTGGTAATGGGAGATGTTGCCTTCCGCCTTCAGGGTGCTGGCTCAAATCCAGCCTGAGCTGGACTAAACTAAAAACCATTAGATGATAACTCTTTGGTGACTCTTGTGAAATAGTCAAATGACCACATTATAAACCACCATCAAAATCTGCACCCGTTAGACCTGTGAAGTATGCAGTGTTGCTGTAGCCATGTCAATCCCAGAATATTAGAGAGGTGGGTAAGGTAATATTTATTGGACCAACTTCTGTTGGTGAGAGAGATAAGCTCGCTCTCTCTCAGCAACAGAAGTTAAGTCTGCTCTACACAGCTCTAACTTCTGACAGCAATTCAGGTTGGTTTAAACACTAATACCTAGCTCTTGTATATTACTTCACATCCGTAGGGCTCAAAGTGCTTTACAAAGGAGGTCAATATCATTACCACCAACTGAGGCCCAGAGAGGTGAAATGACAAGCTAGCGGCACAGTGAGAGATAGAATGCAAGGCTCAAGTCCCAAACCCACTAGCACACACTGCAACTTGTGTCCGTTAGTCTCTGGTACACAAAGAACTGAAATGAGTCTGGAAACAGAACCAATTTGTCATGCCTAAAGGAGATTCTTCTCTAGTTCAGAGCTGAAACACGTTTGGCAGGAGCAGTGTTTGTACGTTTGCACCATGACTGTTCTTTGTCTTCTTTCTGTGGTTAGGAACCTTCCATCTCCAGGATGATGAACTAATTGTTTCTTTTCATAAGCACTAAGTTCACACACACAAAATAAAGAATAAACTTGCTCAAGTCGCCAGATATATTTCCTAATTATTTTGCCCTTGAGTTTGAGTACCATGTAGCTTTGTCTCAATACCAACTGGAGTTGGTCATTGCCCCGGCTATGAGGTTCCAAAATAACTAGCATTTTGTGGGATTTTACATCCTGTTGAAAGGCAAAAATATCCAGTTTAATCCAGGCTGAACTCTTACAATGCTTCTGTATTAATTTTAAAATGACTTGTTTAAAAAAAAAAAAAAAAAAAAAAAAAGAATCACACAGCTAATATCTAGCATTAATTAATGGTCTCTATACTTTAACTGTCAACACTGGTTTTGTTCTATGAAATCCTACATTTTATGTTTAGGCTCACTAATCTGTCCAATCCACCTTTGTACCGGAGTACCTAACTAAGTGCCCACCTCTATCCTCACCTTCCACCTCAGTAGAGACCAGCTGAAGAGACTTTACTAACAAGCTTTAGAATTCACATGGAAGCAGGGCACTCTCAATGGAGGGCCTCTGACTTCAGAATTAATTTCCTCTGATTTTTTGACAGTTCAAATTCATGGACATTCAAGCCCTGGTTCCCAGGCTTTCCATTTACTCGGGGTTTTGCTTAAGGAGGTGACCTGAACTGGGTGGAATAGGAGTTTTTTGCCAAGTTCTCTGAGACCCTAAGTCGATACTTCGTTGTCATTCTAGATCTGTTTTAATGTAAGTGATTTAAATAATTATGTACCTGCACCTAGAGAATTCTATTATATTTTTGCCTTTGCAATAGGTGCATCATATATATCGATAAACATATGGAAAGCTATCCTGGGAACATCTCTGGCAAAGCATAAAACAGAGGTAAAGGAATTTATAAATCAAACTACAACAGTATTTGTAAAGACGTTAACAGCTTTTATTTCATTGGTGTAAGGAAGCACTTCATACACCACTCACCAACACCAAAACAAAATTTCATTGTCTATAAAATAGCTTCAGAAAATTCAGACATACCAAAAAATAATATAGACGCTGTAATAAATCTCAAACAATACAGCAAATTGCTTAAAGTTCATGTCACTCAAACAAAATACCATTTTCTAGCACACATGGCAAAAAAAAATTCTTTTTTTGTTTTGCCAACAAGATGCACCAGTACAATTCCAGTACATGCCTCACAATTGGAAACTTGTAACATCACTCCATGCCACTAATAGCTGTTTGTGCTTAGAACTTGTCATTTCACCCTCTGAAAATAATAAAACTGAAAATGATGTGAAACATACATTTGTATTCCAAGTTTAGAACATATTATGCACAAAGGAAGGCCCCAATCCTGCAATGTAATCTGTGTAGGTGAACACTTGTACTCATGCAGAGTCTCACTGAAGTCAATGGGACTCCACACAGGCACAGCAATCCATCCATTGAGGTTGGATTGCAGAATCAGGGCCTAAGTGGGAAAGGCTTAAATCCTTTTTCTTTTCCAGAGGCAGTAAGACAATGTTGTAATCTTCTAGACTGACTCCAGTAGTGTTCTGCACATTCTCTTCAACAGAGACTTACGTATTACCTAGAATCTTACATTTAGGAAGGAAGAGAGGGATAGGCTTTAAAGGTAGTTGGCACATAAATGGCTTTTGCTGAAATAGTTCTGGGCCGTATGCAGTGCTGTAGTGCACTATGAGAGCCAAACGCTCCAAGAGATGAACGTCCACATCTCGCTTCAGTATTTACAGTAACTGCTGCCTTCTTCCATTTCAGAAGAGTTTCTTCACCAGCAAGATATCTGACCCATGACTTTCATTAGACAAGTGTTATGACATGACTCCAAAGACAGGATTCTGACAACAAATACTAGAGCCATATTCTTCATAGTCCTTCTTGGTGTGGCATACTTGGAAAAACTCTGTCTAAGAAAAAAGAAAAATAAATCAAGAACATAAAACTGCAGAAACCAGTCAATAAATCTGTGCACCAGTAAAGGATCATCTAATAACAGTATTTTTTCTGGATTACAGTGCTGAGACAGGATGCTGTCCCTTTAGGAGCAGGGCAAGCTAGGAACTCTTTGGGGAATCAAATGAAAGTTAATGGGTGGAAATCTGTCTGGAGAAGGGTCTAGTGAAATCAGTATTAATTGTGCCCAATTTTCTTGTATTTTTTCTCTTATGATTAATAAGATAGGATTGGGCCTTGAATCCCAAGAGTCTTTGCAATTCTTAAGCGCTGATTTATGGAATCCGGATGATCCCATGTTACAGATGTCAAATACACGATAGTTCAAAAGTGGGTCAAATTCTGAAGTCCTTAATCAGATAAAACTCATTTGTTCAATGGGTTTTTTTCCCCAATTAAAAACTGTGTAAGGATTCCAGTAAGTTTGAGTATAGCATGTACCATTTTGGGTGGCAAAAGTGAAAGAATTTTAAACTGGGTATGCATATCAAACATGTCCAATGGCAGAAAGAATGCATAGGCAGCACAATTCAGAAAGATTTTCATAAAGACATACTGTTGAAGCAAGCATGGAACCTCCAAACCACGCTGCATATGGTGTGTTATCACTTGAACTTCAACCAGTTTGGGCTAGAAAGTAAAATGGTTCAAAATTAGTGAGTCATATAAATTTCATTTTGCTGGCAAGGGTCTCTTCTCTGAATGAGAGAGGTACACATCTTTACCCAGGGCTGGAAGCTCCCCTGTGTTCCTCCACCCACACACAATGCAGAGCACACAATCCACACCTTCCTTCAGGAAAGCAGATCTCAGCACCCCTCAGGACTTGTTAATGAAGTTCCATACCCTGAGTTATACCATATGCTGAAGGGCATTACAATGGACACAATCTTCCCCACTAGAGATTAAGTTCTATTATCACTCTGCACCTAGTTTCCATTGTCATTGAGAGAAGGGTCCCTTGATGCTGCTTGCTAACCTACGTCCACCTGTTTTAATGGTTCATACAACATAATTTTATTAATGTGGTGCAGTCACAGCTGAACTGTATATCTGGATACCCTCATATGTCCCACGCTCCCCAGGTTCTTATGCAGAAGTGAAGTCTCCTATTAATTAACGCAACAGTTGCTTTAAAGCATTCACATTCATTTCACTCACCCATGTAACAGATATATTTGAAATTCTTGTTTACCTTTATCCAACCACCACTGAGTTCTTCGCTAAATTTCAATCTTGCATCCACTACTCTTTTCAAGTCTCTCTGTAGTCGATGTCCAAAATCCCTGAACATTGTGGATCCTCCTGAAAGAACCACATTCTACAAGACAAAGACAAGAAACTCTTCCTTTACATGGAAAAGGAAATTTCCCAACAAAAACTGTTTTGACGCTGTCAAAATATACAAAATACCCCACCACCTTGTTTTCACAGTAGGCCCGGAACTTGTAGGCAAGTTAATTTTATTGAACTGGTTTCTTTACATTTCACTTTATGCTTGACAAAAATGTTAAAAATACCAGCTTTGAGCTACATTTCAGGGTCTGAAGATGAGTATGTGATTAAAAAGAGAAAAACAGCCATTAAAATGGCATGTTGGTGCTCCACGTATCTGCTTAGTGGTAGCCACTTCTGCTTAGCGTGTTTTTAAAAGTTTTATTACTCTCATGCAGAAGCAATATAGCTGCATAAATAAAAGCACATGTATTCTATACTGCATCATCAGCAAAGTTACTGGAGATGCTCCAGATAAGGAGTTTTATTCTTGGTGTCAAATAAAACTTTAGGTTTGTCATGATATGTTTTGGGAAATCAGAACGACAAGTTACATAGTTCATTAAGCAATTGACCTTTTCAGACCCAGCCCTCCAAATACAGTTACTATTGAGTTTTGTGCCACTTCATGATTTCAGAGGTACAGGGCCAACAAACAATTCTATAACAGAGAAAGGTACAGTATCCCAGTCTTCTCTTTTCTTTAAGTGTCTTACTTGAGAGGGTGCCCACCTCTACCTGATTGTCTTGTATTGCCCTAGGAGTTCAGGGCCCTATTGAAAGCCCACTAGTCTGGTCCTGTGCGCTCCAGTGGATTGTGTTCAGACACTAAATACAGGACATTTAAAATCATACGTACATTCACTTACTGTCCTGCAACTCTGAGAATAAATGAAATTGTTTCAGCGCTTTGGAAGATGACAAACAGGACCCTGGAAACTTAAATCCTGCGTATCTAACACAGCACAGGAAGCGGCACAGCAAGCACCATTACAAGGGGTCTAATCCCTGACTGAAGACGTGCTCCGTAAGGGTCAGAAAGAAACTCAATCCGTGTCCGTTCAATCTGCTGCAATTGCAAACCAAGGTGCCAATTAGTACTTACTGCAATCTTTTTTGTGGTGCAGACCACACCTACTAGGAATTTAACTAAATGTGACCAGGCGCTCATTTCACGCAGACCAAGCTTCTATCAGATGGTAACAGGTTTTTGACCCTACAGACCTGGACTGGAATTCAGCCACTGAACCAGAAGTGAAAGACCCCCTGTACCAATCCTTTGAACTATCCAGTCCCCATGTAGATTTTTTTTTTAAATAAAGAAAGTCCTGGAGTCCATGACATCTGTAACAAACATTCATTTTGCAGGATGCAGAATTAACTGCTTGGGGTTATTTTAATAATGGATAGCAAGAAAACCTTGTTTTGCCTTGTAAAATAAGAACAGCTTGCTTCTTTGTTTATGATGATAATCTGGGCATCTGTCAAAGTCCTGTTGACAGAAAAAGTGTCACTTGGGGGTTCATTCAGATTACATTTAATAACATAAGCAAAAAAAGAATGCTCTGGAGAAGAGGCCCTTGCAAAAAAACAAACAAACATTAATAAAGAGTTTAAAAAAAAAAAAAAAAAAAGAAAGCTTGAATCTGCCGTCAAAAACAGAGCAGCTGCAAATACCAACATGAAGTGCAGAAAAATAAAGCAAGGTCTTCTCTATGTCCAGATGGGTTACTAGCTACATGTTCAATATCCAAAAGGAAAACTGTTAGGAGTTAAAAAAAAAAAAAAAAAAGGCCCACTGGAACTTATTTGATAAAATGGCAATTAAGAAGATGCCATCAAAATGTATTGCTTGGAAGGTTAGCATAGAGAGGGACAGTGATAATTCTGTTCAGGATTTAAGCAAGTTAAACAGTAGATTTATTGGATGAAGTGAGAGCTATATTGCTAGAACTAAAAAAAAAAAAGAAAAAAAGAGGAGATATATATGAGTCTTATAGAGTGTATGATTTAAAATGGTCTTTCTAGAAAGGCAGTGTGCAACTAACTATAAACCTAATATCCGCTCACTGCTACTGTTGCTATTACAGCAAACTTTTTAAGGTGGCAAATTACGCATTGTTCAGAAGGTACTTCCAACTTGGATATGCTATAACAGAACACAGAAAATATTTCTAAATGACTGTAAACACTATTGTATATGAAGAACATCAGCGGCATTAAAACATGCTGGGCAAATAGTGAATCATCTCAACTGATATCTAGACAAGCCAGATCAAATTTGTTGCAGATCTTGAGTATTCCTTTAATGGCGCATTTGCTATACCAAGGTTTTTTTGTTTTTGCTTTTTAAACATTAGATCACACTTGCTAATAGACTATTAGTTAGTCTCTCAGAGTCGTCTGCTAAATGTGTTGCTGCCAGTGCTGGGCCAAACCTAAGACAGCCTTGGCAGAAGACAGCTGTGTTCACATCTAGTCTTCAACACATTGCCTGAACTCAGGAGATCTGTTTTCTCCCAGGAGAACAAAAGCCAAAACATTTTTGTGCACAGGGCAACAGGAATCTGCATACATTTTTGTCACTCAACCAAAGCATCAGAACCATTTAGAAATCGAGGACAATGCAAACTGCCAACACCCTCCTCCTAAAAAACATAAAAAAACCCTGCAAACCCTATTGTCTCGGACATTTTAGCAGGTAGAACTCAGCATTACATTCCAAGCGCTACTGGAGCGAAAGATTTCTGTGAAGCATGTTAAAAAAGTTTGGTCATACTGAAAACCGCAGCATTTCTCCACAGTGACATGCCCTGGAATTCTTCAGCCTCCTAGAGGAAGCCCATCAGGGAAGGTGAAGTCTAAACAGCTGTTCTCAGCCAGCTGATTCTTTTAATCAAAATTTTTAAAATATTGTGCTTGACCGTGCAGAATCTGTAGAATCAGAAGAAACCTAAGCAGATCACAGGACCCACTGCAGACACAATCATGATATCCCTCAGGAGCCAGACAGATCCAATTAAAAGATCTTATTTTAAAAAAGATAGCCCTAAACAAGAAGCGGGTTTTAAAAAGTACTTTTCCTTAATGGACAGATAACATATATATGCAAGACTAGCTACACAGGATGGACTGAACAATACAGTGAGCCCCATGTGAGTTCACATTTCAGGGAAAACTAGGAAAATTAACTCCACCCCTCCACGTACAGAACACATTACCCTCTAAAGCAGTGGTTTTCAATATTTTTCATTTGTGGACCCCTTCAAAATTTAGAATCGAGGTACGGATCCCTTTGGAAATCTTAGACATAATCTGTGCACACTGAGGGGTCCGAGGACCACAGCTTGAAAACCACTGCTCTCAAGTGACTGGCAGGAAGGAAAGACTTCCCTTACACTTGCTTCCCTTGCTTTTACTATTAAGCAAATGCCCCCTGGGATACTGAAGTCTGAGAGATGGTACAGATGAGACATCTCCCAGCCCTTCCTGTACGAGGCTGAACAGATTTCATTGCCTTTCATATTTACCAGAGTTTCAACTCCTCATTTTCAAAAGCTTATCAAATGGGTCTCTCCTTCCTATTGATTACCTGAAATAAAACTGGTTTAACATACCACAGAAATTTGATGCAAGCTGTGCATGATGCACTAAGACGACTTATTGCTGGGCAACCACGGAAAAATCAGTTGAAGCCATGTGTGACTTCAGCAAGTCAATTAATTTATTTGTCTCAGTTCCCCGTTAAAAGGGACAATACTTACCAGCCTCTCAGAGACATTATGGAGTTTAATATTTGTAAAGCAGTTTTAAGATAAAGTGCTATACAAATAGCAAATATTATGATTGGGATAATTATACACACAAGTATTACACTCAGATAAAAGATTAGACAGTACCTTACTGTAGGGAACATGGGCCAGACTTGAGTTTGGGTAACTTTATTTGGTCAAATGCTGAATGAAGTTTATATTAAGGAATGCTAAAGCAGCTCTAAGTTTAGGTGAAAGGGCACTGGAGCACGCAATGCACTCATCCTGGACTTGGCCCCCTCTCAGAGTCCCTTTTTCCCTGTCATGCTTACTGTCATAAGGAATGAGTGGAAGTGTGTGAAAGGGTAATTGACAATGAACCTTTAATTATATTTAGCAAAGTGAGAATGGGCCTTTTTCCATTAGACAGACGTCTCTTGCCAGCTCCTCATACCAGCCTCTCACATGTCCTGCTTACAATGAAGACATCTGCTCATGGTCAGCAGCAGATTTTGCAAGAAAATGTCCACCTCAGATTGGAATCTTCTACTATGACCTCAGATCAAGAAACCAAATTATTGGTCCATGATGAGCTACAGCCAACACACTGGAATCTCTAAGTGGAAAAGGATGGTCCCTTAGGGAGAGCAAGGGGACACTGAACCCTATATAAGACTAACCATCAAGAAGGAAAGGGGGGATTCTCTCATATCAACACCTGAACCAGCCATCTGGAGAAGACGTGAAAGACTGACCGTCAGCTAAGCCAAGCCTTAAGTCTACAACTAACAGAGGGAAGAAACCGACCACCTCCCCTTGCATATGAAACAAGCTCAAGTTATTTACAACACCAGAACTAGTTCTCTGCTAAGACCAAATCACATGAATTCCAGATTCTGTGACCTGGTGTACACTTAAAAATTAGATTGACCTAGTTACTTTGCTCAGGGGTGTGAAAAATTTCATGTCCTAGGCACCATAGGTAGATTGACCTAACCCCAGTGTCCATGCGGCGAGGTTGATAGAACAGGTCTTCTGTCAACCTAGCTACCATCTCTCAGGGAGTGGATTAACTACATAGACTGAAACGCCCCTTCCGTCGTCATGGGAAGCATCTATGCTACAGGTGTAGCTGTGCTGCTGTAGTGCTTCTACTTTTAGTAGACTCTTAGCCCAATTTATTAGATGAAAAGAAAGGAATTTGTCCTTAATTCCCTGGGAAGCACTGAAGTCATTTTTATGTAAACTTTATAAACTGATTTAATAATCTTTGTATAGGTGAGCTGGATAAATTGAAACTGATCTATTGATTGAATTTCAGTTGTAACCTTAATTTGATCATTGCATTGTGTTATATTTCATTAGTTTGGGGAAGTCAGAAGTAAATTAGATAGTGATTTTTTTAGCTTCATATTTGTTTGCTTATTCTTTTAATTAATCTATAAAAGCAACTATTCTGGTTCCTCTCCCAAAACTTCAATGCAGGAAAACAACCTATTTAGAGGCAAAGGTAAATAAATTGAGTCACGACTGGAGTCATATTTTAATTATTTGATTAAAATCCTATTACAACTACACTGCATGTCAGGAAGATGCCTTGTAATCAACAACGTATTTCTGAACTAAACTTGACTTTTAGTCCTGAACGAACAGGACTTAAAAGTCCCTTAAAAGTACATTTTCAGTACATACTTGACATTTGGGTGTAATTTCCAGCTCAGGTAGACATACCCGCACGAATACACTAAAAACAGCAGTGTAGCAGCACCTGCGGGCTGCCCCGAGTATGCACCTGGGGTTTCAGAGGGGATTGCGCTCGGGGCAGCCAGCCTGCCCTAGTGCCTGTGCAGCCACAGTTTCACTTCCGTCTTTAGCCTGCTAGCACAGATAGGTCTACCCACGCTGGAAGTGACACCTCCATCTGCACTGTAGACATACCTTAAGAGGGTCACCTCAGCTGTTCTTCTTAATGATTAAGGCACAGTATGTCAAGCCTGTAACCAGACTATGTCGTTAGTAAGTCTCCAGTCAGACTGCAGAATATTTGAACAAATGTCCAAATAAATTAAGACATTATCACAGAATCAATTTAACAATTTATTAGCAAATTCCAAGATCATACAGATTAATTCAGCTCATCCCAAACAACAATAATGTAAAGTTTAACCTACTTTTTACACTACATGTTGTAAAAGCTGACAATCATTTGTTTTGGGTAGTCTCCAGTCATTTATAATTTGTAACAGCAAAGGTTTAGGTGATGCAATGGTTCCTGTACTAGTTCCTCATAACAATGGATAGGGGTCAAATTCCAGTTGTATCAAACTAAAATGGGCACTGCTCAATCCTAGTCCACATTTGTCTGAACTGTAAAACCACCACATAGTTTGGCATAAGCAGAAGCCTTGAAAGGACCCAGACTGTGTGGGTAAGTCAAGTCTAAGATACTTTATGCAGCATCTGAACACACTGTACTTGGAGCATACTTCCATCACCACCATTTTTAGTCATCTATGTGCAGTATGTAGTCATACACTCCACAGCCCACTAGGGGAATGCACATCACTTCTCACTGGATGAGAAAAAGCAGAGGTTGGAGCTATGGGGAGATCTTTTCTCCTCAGCACAGAGAGATAGCAGCAGCCATCTTTAAGCTCTCCCAATAGGTGGGCTGAACGCCATAGAGTAAAGAAGTGATACGGCCTCTCTTAAGAGCTGCCACGAAAGAGAAGGGTTCCTCCTTAATGATCCTGCAGTGGCTGCGCTATGGCAACAGTACAGATAGGATGGCGTGCCCCATGCTGCGTAGCAGGAAGAAAGATAGAAATAAGTTGCTTAACTTCTGTAGTCAAAACTCAGTGCCAAGAGATGATGTGACATGGACCTAATGGCATCACCACTAGCACTGGCCCCTCCTGCCAGCCTCCCTGCTCTGCACTTAAACTGCCAACTGTGGATTTACTATTTCCTGAAGCACAGATTAGCAAGGTTCTCGATAACATTTCCAAAGCTTCATATCATTTTGGAAGAACCAAAAATGCAGAAAAGAAAACTGATGACAGTTGAGCTAGGGACCACTGCAGAATAAATCCTCATTTGTAACTCACAAATCACCATATCTGGTTATTGGACCTGAAAACATCCACAGTATGACGGTCAGACAGTGCCACCTACCTATCATGCAGTGCATATTTTTAAGCAACCTTCAGAAAACGCTTAAAATGGCATGATATGTTAGAAGACTTCAGAGGAAAATTTTCACCACCACCCATAATTGTTCTTAACCCTCCACACTCCAACAGATATGCACAAGTAGAAAGCCTATGTGCCACATATTGTGGAGAGTATCTTACAGCTTGGGGGAGAGACATGACTCTAGTTTAGAAGCAGGGTGTGCTACCAGAAACTCTGTTAGCTGTCAGGATAGTTCAGCTGGGAGCTAGAGCTTAAGTCTCATAACAGAACACGGATTCACACCTAATGCTGATCCCATAGTGCAGCAACAGGGAGATACTGCAGCCTGAAATTCTTGAACAGCGAGCAGAGATCACTGTTGCCCATTTGTGACTGAAAGGAACCTATATGCTCCTGTAATAATCTTTGTACAAAATATGCCCTGTGAGGTATCACTTGAAAACTAATAACTTGCTGGTCAATAATATCATGGTGAAATGTACACAGCAACATCATATGTAAAATTATTAATTCCCCTGGTGCGATGATGTTAGCACATGTTCATACCCACACAGCCCTGACTAGGCATTAGTTAAATGGGTTTATCCTAAACAAAGGAATGTATGTTTACCTCTATTTACATGTAAGTAGTAAACAGAGTCCTGGAGACAGCAAGAGGGAGAAATGGCAAGAGACAATGCACATCTGTATTTCAGAAAGAGCATGGAGCCACCTTCATCACCAGACTCCATGTCACCGTCATTACTGTTTGAATGAACTTTGCTTTGAGGCATAAGCCTCAGAAGCGTGCACTTCAAAGGGTGACTGGATCATAAAAATGAGGGGTAAAAACACCCAAAGGCATCTCTCCCTCTCTCACCTAAGACAAAGGAACCGACCTTTTGATCCTGGGGGAGATCCTGGCCTGATAATTTGGTTATCCCTGTTACTGGGAACTTATGGTAAGGATTTTTTTTTTTTTACCTTGAACCAAAACTAGCTTATTACTGGAGAGCATTTTATCTTTATTTTTCTTGTAACCATTTCTGACTTTAATGATACTTGAATTCACTTAAAATCTCTTTTTTTGTAGTTAAATAATCTTGTTTTATTTTTAATCTAAATGAATCCAGTGTTGTGTTTAAACTGAACTGTTCGGTAAGTCCAGTTAAAGCAGCAAACTGTTGAATATTGATCTTTTACAGGAGTAATGGACCTCTAATACCTGAATTGTTCAGGAGAGGGCTGGACAGTGCAGACCATGTTTTGGGGGAAAATTTAGGACTGGGGATGTGTTGGGGGGTCACCCTGCAAGTAGTTAGCTTCCAGCAGCCTTGAGTGTGGCTGGAATATTGCTGACAGGCTGCTGAAATCAGACTTGCTGTACCAGGGCAGTAGCTATATACAGACATTGGTATTGGTATGCGGCTTGTGAGAAGCGGAGGTTGGGAGCTACAACAGCATTTTGAGGCACCCAAGGTTACAGGGCAGGTAGTGAAACAACACCTGGATTGCACTCTGGAATGTGACACCATCTCAGCTGCATGTCCAGGTGGAAGTTAAAGACAGAATGAGAGAGTTTAAAAAAAAAACAAAACAAAACACTGATATTCTCAGAATTCTGGCCAATAAGCATCATTCCTCCCATAAAAAACGCGAGACTGTCAATGACTATAGATGAAATATGTCAAACTTGTGAGTAATGCTCTCCAGTCAACTTCACAACAATTGTCCAGCCAAAATTTAATGCATTATTTTAAAAAGACTTATGATGGCTATTAGAACTACTACATAAACCCAGATCTGAATTCATCATATTAAAACACATTTATTCAAGACCTTTTGCAGTCATCTCTGGATACAGGTGGTACTAACTCCCTCACAGAACTTGAACATTTTTTTTTAAATGCCTCCCCTCCCCTCCCCACACACACACTTGCTCTCAGGAGATAAGAGAGAATGGGAGGGAATAAAGAAATGAGTGGTGGGAATGCCAGCTGCACTACACCTAGAGCCCCTCCTGCTGACCAACACAGGCACAGATCAATCCCAGCCTCCTGGTCGAATGACATTACAGCAGCCACCAAAAAAAAACTTAGAAGGTATTACAGAGGAATTTTTATTGAGCAAAAATGAGGCAGATCAGATAGGTAAGAACAACAGCATGCTGTGAATTTTCTGTAGCTACCTGACACCAACAGAAATATTCTTTTAAAAAGATTGAGAAGTTTTACAAGAATTATATAAGACCATTGTGCGCATCTGTAAAATTACTGTAACTATATCCAGAATTGCACCATGGGCCTGGGATGTTTGACTACTGCTCCCTTCGCTACACTCAGATTTAATCATATTATGGAATCATTGGTGTGCAAGAGACATGGTGAGCTTCAGTTTCAAGACTTCAGATAACACTTTCAGATAAATAAAATGGTAATCTCAGGACAACATTGAAGATCATCCAGTACTAACATCTGCTACAGCCATGTTATTACCTGTATAGACAACAGGGAGCCAGATAGCTATCGAAAGTGGAGGTGGGTTTTCAGCTCTGCTGTAGACTCGGTGTGTATTATTCCCTGTAATACTGAAGATAAGTACACTTACTACTTATCTAGTGACTCAGACAAACTTATGTTCCTCTACCAAGCCCAAGTAAAGTTCTTTTCAATGCTATTGCTCTCTCCCTCTTTAGCCACTTTTACCGACAGCAACTTTAACTTCAAAATAATTAACATAATGGACAGAGAAAAGGATAAATTGGGTGAAAACAGGGGAATGGAAAGGGTGAAGATCATGGGTGCTCAACAAGGCAAAAATTACAAGAGTGGAGTAAAAAGTCTGGAACCCACCTGTTAGTAGAACTAGGGAAGCTGTATCCTTTGGGAAGATCTGAACTTAACTTTTACTTGGAGGCTCCCACTGGTGGGTGGACTTGTCCCCCATTGCCCTGACTGAGCCCAGGTGGAAGACGCACCTCTTGGCAGTTATTCACGGGATTTCTACCTTCTGAAAGTTCAGCACAATGAGAAAGGGCAGCACAGCAGGGAAGCCCAAAGATCTCTCAACCAGAATGGAAAATCTGTACATGAGTGAAAAACAGTGAGAGAGAAGAGGAACAGAATGGGGAGGGGAGGGGGAAGAGAGAGAGAACAACAGAAGAGCCATCTACTCACAGTGTCCATAGGGGACATCCTAAGGGAATCTAAACTACTGTATTTAGCTTGTAAGTTACTGCTGCATTCTAGAAATACTTAACATACAGAGACAGGGATCGGAGTGGAAGAAAGCCCATATACTTAGTCACCAAGTAAAAACCCCCACTAGCCACTATGATTTCTGCACTGGTAGTTCATCTCAAACATCTCCTTTTTGTTTCCTCCTGTTCTCCTTTCCCCTATTCCACGTATAGAAATAAAATCATAAAAATAGGCCTCTATATTCTGTCTTCCCTCTGCTTCCAGGACCTAGTGACCTACCCATCTTCTTCCATCTAAGGAAAGAGCAGCACTTCCTATCAATTATTTTGGAACTATTAACTCCATGTAAAGAGAGACAAAGGAATCAATGCTTCCCAGAAGTAAAGTCAAGATGGAGTTTAAAAACAAAAACAAAAACAAACAAAAACAAACACTGGCAGTACTATACATAAAAAGTAATAAAGTGAACAAGGAGAGAAGGCAAAAAAAAAAAAAAAAAAAAAATCTCCCACTTAGTGACTTAGCCACGGAAAGGTTATTTGCCAGGCTGATTTTGATGCTAAAACGGGAGCCAGCTTTAGCTTTTATAAACTAGCAAAGTGGCAACCCTGATTAGTGTGTGCAGCCATTCCATCTCATTGTGATCCTGACAGACCTCAGATTAATTCAGCCTGGAACTAATCAATATTTGACAGGGAGACCACCCTCTCCCCAAAAAAGAAACACCTACATGCGGAGGACAGTGGTACATGCAATTCAAGAGATGGCCTTCTTTTGTAAAGACAGTACAGTACTAATCAATTCCCTAGCATTGGGTGCAAAGAATGCCCTGTTGGAATTGTGGTCTCTTAGAACAAAAGAAGTATGCACAGACTAAATACCTGTGGGCACTGAAGATCTCATTAGATTTTTCACAAATCTAGAAAAAAAATTAATCTTGGGGTCCTAATCAAAATGCCTAATCCCAACTGTGCCAACTTTATTCAGTATTTTTTTACTTCCTGTCCTGAAATGTTGTGCAGACTTGTTGTGCAGGGTTCACTAGGTCTATCTAGAGAAGGCACTATAGAAATAAGATATTTTTAGCAAGCAAAGAAAAAGGAAGAGAGCATTAAAAATGGAGACTTCAAATAAAACACACACTCATGTCTGGAAAGACCAGACTGAGCTGTTAAGTGAATAAGCCCCTCACAAATTTGGTCACAAAACATCTACTGGTTTCAAGTGACCCAGAGATCAGACTTACTTAGCATACCTGCTTTACTGAGCAAAATGATTTCCAGCACCATCCCACATACATCACCTTTGAAAGGCCAATGTTACTATGTAACTCAGACACCTCAATGACTACCACCAAATTCAACAACCAGGGAAGATGCATTTGAGGTCAGCAGTGAGGAGATCAAGCTATCTTCTTACTCAATTTAGGAGAAAACCATCACCACTTATATGGGTAAACAAACAAATCTGCACAATAACCTGGCATCTTTTATTCATCTGAAGTGTATCACAGCTGCAAGGGTGAAAAACAAGGAGCAACATAGGCCTGTAGTGAGCTTTCTCTATGAGTTGGAAGGACAACCTATGTTTTAAAGTCAGACTGAGGATTTATGGGCTGTAGTTCAGGAACCTCCATTTTCATATTCTAACAAGCCAGTAACAAAGATCCCTCTTGGCTGATGCCTGATAAACTTATACAGGGTTAATAGCCTGGGTTACATCACTATTTTTTATTTACATATTTTAATATCTAGCTTCAGTATTTAGCTATGTTTGGGATGGAGAGGAGTGAAGGGGGAAATGCAAGAATCAAGATTACCAAAAACATAAAAGTTTTCAAACCATGGTATATTAATAAATTTCCAGGAACTCAAATTATAATCCCAGCTCTGTTACAGACTCCACATCTGGCTCAGGCAGGTTACTTAACTTCTCTGCCTCAGTTCCTCCACTGGTAACATGGAGAGAACACTTACTGATTTCACATGTCTGTTGCAAGAATTCAAGTGCTTCGAAAATGAAAAGCAGTAAATACTAAGTACCTTTCAATGAGAAATCCAAGTTATTTGGATTCCCCCCAAAAGTTTTTTTTCTAGTAGTTCTCATACCTAGAGCTTGCACTTCCCATACCAGATGGGAATGGTACTTACATAATTAAAATAGTTCATTGTGAGAATATGGACCTTTAATTTTCAGATGAAGTTAGTTAGTCTTACCCCAAAAAGACCATACCTTATATAATGGACAACGAACATCAATGGGACAGTTCTATAGACCTTCAACTACATCCGAAATGGATTCCATAAAATCTGGATTGGCAAGCTGAAAGAAGTGGAATACAGACATATAAATGACATGAGAGGACTCTAGAGTTAATTTCCATGAACGATACGTTGCAACAACATTTTTCTGTAAAAAATTCACTGGGGCTGATGTTGCTTCTACTTACTGAATATGGAATGTACTTGTAGTGACCAAAATAAACTCTTCTCTATATAAATAAAAGGGAAATAATGCCACAGAGGTGTTAAAACTTTTTACTGTTGTAGCAAAATATAGGCTTTATTTCACTCTCCAAATCTTTAGACTCATCTTAATATTTGCCCTGTTTTAACTCCAAATCGTGTTTTTCACTGCCATGAGTTGATATATTGAGGGTATAATCTACAGATATGTAAACATACACAATAACTAAAGTTCAAGTGTGTGTATATATATTTTTAGGAAGTATAAAAAAATTAAGATTGAGAAATCAAGCACTCATGCTTTAGGAAAGTAGTTATGAGCTCTTCCGCAATATTAAATTCAGCCATATTGTGCATATTAATAGCATTTACATTTAAGGAAGAGGGACAGAAGAAGATAGAACAAATATGCAGCATGGACAGATTAACACTGAGGCAGGAGAGAGATTTGGAATTTTCTTACTTCAATGCTAGACATCTTAACCCTAATGTAACAATGCTCCTCTTCTGCTGTCTGCAGGAATGGAACGTGGGATCTCTGGATCTAAAAGTTTACTGAGCTAATGAATAAGGTCCACTAGCTCAGAGGCAGTAGCAGACTCAAACCTATATAAATGATCTGGCTACTAGATCATACAGAGAGCCACGATGTTAGAATGGATCACTCCAATACTGCATTAACATTAGTTTAATTTCCCTTAAAAAGAAGGTCAAAGTCTTGTTCTTATCGTACATGCCCAAGCACACGCTAGGTTAAATGCAAACCTGGCTAACGTCCTCTGAAACTGAAGATCCAGTATGCCAAAAGCCCTTGTATCCAAACATTCAAGTGTCGGTTTTTCTAAGGCCATCGACACTACGAGCTAGGGGTGTGATTCCTGCTCACATGCGCATACTTGAGCTGGCCATCGCTGAACTAGCAGGAGTATAAACCGTAGTGTAGACACAGTAACACTAGTAGTGGCAGCAGAGGCGCAGCTGAGCCATGCTGAGTACAAACCTTCTTGAAACCAAGGATATGTACTCGACATGACTCTGCCGTCCCTCTACTACCGCTCCCCACGCGCCCACCGCTACATCGCTATTTATACTTGCTCTAGCTCGATGACTGACAGCACGAGTATGTGTACACAAGCACTACACACCAGTAGCTTGCAGCCTAAATCAATGAAAGACTTTATTACTCTGCCACATGTGAGCAGAGAGTTACAAGTCAGTGATCAAGTCACTCCAATAGATGAAAATAAAGCATTTCACCACAGCTGGCACCATCTGTGGTGTGTTTATTAAAAACATCACAGGAGATGTTTCTTGCAGACCCTGCATCACGGTGTGGCATCAATGGACTGAAGCGTTTTTTGTTTTGTGTTTTAACAGAATCAACACATTCAGCTGACATGCCAACCCAATTCAATCGGGTGTAGGGATCAGACACTCAACAGTGATTCTTTGCTCCCGGATTCTGGAGTAGTGCAGGCAGTGCACTTGGCCTCCTGCCACGTCAAGATCAGTGCTAGAAGGCTCCAGAGGGAACTACACCCAGCCTGCCTTGTCTTTGTAATAATAGGGCAAGGGCCTGAAGAATGATTAAAAACATTTGAAAAAATTAAGTGAGCAGAGATCTTAGGACTTTCAAGGATCACAGCCCTTCACGCAAGATGCCAGGGATGAATATGGGCTTAGAGGTGCAGTCTGAAGCCAGTGCCAACACATATGAAGACACATGTGGGTGAAGCTTTTTAATATTGTGGATCACTCCTCAGAGATTCCCTTATCGTCCAACCTTTCCTTCCAATTACAACAGTTTTTAGTGACATACATTAGTAACATTCGTGCAGCATTAATGAGACAAGATAAAAATAAACGTTTCTTTAATGGGGATGGATGCAGCTGTTACATTACATTCCCCCATATTTTGCACCTGTTGATTTTCCCCTCTTTAGATATATGATTTTTGTATTTGTCAGTACCAGATCTCCGCAACTGCCAGTAGCCAGCATTATTCTACTCTTTCCTGATCTTGCTGCAGCTTGGATCTAGCTGTATGTTCAGTATCTCTCCAATTTTGATCATGATTGACTTTACACCAAATACGAAGAATTTGCACAGATGCTAAAAGGGTTCTGGGGTTTTTGTCTTTAAAGTTTGGATGTCAAAAAAACCCTTCTGCGTACCCTATAAGAGCTCTGAATGAGATACACCCAGCAGGAAGAGTAATTGCTTTCAGGGTGGATAGATGCTTTACCATTGTCCAGAATCACTACAGTATAGTCCATTACTTCAAGCAGGTGGGCTAACTCACTGGCCCACGCACCAGAAAACACTTTCTAGCCACAGGATTTCCATTCCTTTCCTTTCTGGATTCAGTTTTATTTCTTCAGATTAAGCAGTTTAACACAAGTTCAACATATCGACTATGTCCTTTTCCCCAACCTAGGGTCTTCTGCAGGAGCCTACCTACCACCTACAGGATACACTCCACAGGCTGTCTGCCTGGAAGAAAGGTGAGCATCTCTCCTTCCTAGCCTTTGCCCTGCAAGCCATCTGCCTGAGCCATATAAACTGGGTTCTTTCCCCTGCCGTGGGGTGCCTACTTGACGCAGCTCTCACAACTGAACTAACTTGCTGTGCGGGTTGTTTGTTGGGTGGGAAACATCATGACGTCAGTTATGCTTATACAATCAATGGTAATTTTAAATATACTCAGACTTGTTTAATGACAGCCAGTTTTAAGAGACTTGATTCAGAGATGAATTTGGCCTTCAGTTTTACAAGGACAGTCACTATAATAGGATCTGTTCATTGGAGTTCTCTCACCTAAAAGGCACCTCAAATATAAGTGTCCAATAATTAAAATACTACTTCTGGTAAATTGCTATAAGCAGGAATGATATTCAAAGGATTTGACTATACAACTAAATATACTGTATATAATTCATGACGTTTGCTAATTTAAACCAGTATTTTAAAAAAAGAAAAAAGCCCCAGTCAAGATCTGAGATTTCAGGTAAATTTTTCTCGTTTTAGTTTGTGCTTCTGAAAAACTGAAAGATTTAGACATTATATACCTCCACAGGAAAAACAAAAGATTAGGCAGTTATCCACCTATTATTGTGTGTCTGTGCATATATTAACTGCAAGTCTTCCAGCCCTCTCAGACAAGACTTACTAGTATTTATAATTTCCACAAGGTGGTGCTCTTGCATCAAGAATTATATTGCACCTTTTTTTTTTTTAATCAAAAAAAAAAATGTAATGCTAGGCACTGTCATTCTTACCTCAGGATGAAAGAAAATTTCAGGTCCAAGAAACCTTTCATAACCAATATCTATAATTAATTTATTTTTGTTGATTGCACTGATGCCTGTGTACTGTTTGATCCATTTTCATGGATCTACATCATATTTGGCAAATTTTTTTACTATGTCAAGGCAAATGTAACAATATTTTTCCTGTAAAGAAATACCATGCATTAAAAGTTGCCTAAACTGATCATACATAACTATTAAATATACCAAGGAACAGTTCAGAAAAACAGTGAAAATTACTTAATTGGAGAATCAAAAGCGAGGTCTAAATCTATTAACCTAGGGTTCACATTTCGTAACTACTGTTCTTACAATTCTAACCTTATTCTTAAGGAACAGACTGTTCAGGAAAAGTCCTACATAATGAATTGGTAAAGCCCCCAATCCTGCATTGAGAGATGTGCAAGACCCCACTGATTTCAATGGGGCTTCACACTGGCAAACTCCTTAGCTTGCATGCAATGTCACTGAAATCACTGGTTTCAAAGCAGAGGGTCCACCTGTACGCATTTCATTACATGATCAGAAATAGGTGATTATCCCAGTAATATTATGCAATATATGCAAGACTCAGAGGTTGAGTTTTTATGGAGAATTTTCTTAACTAGCACAGTTCAAATTTGAAGCAAATTCTAAAGCCAATTTCACCTTTAAAACACATACATATTAATTCTAAACGAAAGTCTTGCTTGATAATTATTCATATTTCTCCTTGTTTCCCCTTTACATCTTTTCCCCCTCATTTTCTGAAGAGCTTAAATAGAAGGAAAAGTATAGTTTGACAATTCCTATATTTGTATATGTAAAAAGGGCCACTGGCAATGTGTTAAAACAAAAAACAAAAATCTACCTCTCTTAAAAGGAAGGTAAATTTCACATCAAATGTTTACCTTTATGGCTTTTGCTGTCTCCAGAGACTGTTCGGGGGAATTTCCACCTCCCTCTCCCTTAGGATCTGCTGAATGAAATATGTAATATCTCCACCTGCAATAGGGATATGTTGGATGCAACTTCCAATTATATAACCTTCTGCTTATGGAAAAAAAATGCTTAGAAAAAGCTGGCGTACGAAGTACCAAAAGTTAACAGCAGAATATAATGTTCATTTTTACCCAGCAGCTTCTTGCGTTTTTTTAAAAAACGCAAAGTGAAACTTTGGCACCTTTCAAAGTGACCTCAAATTTGTAAACCCTAATGAAACTAGATGCTACTTTCTAAGGCCCTTGATTACTATTTGGAGAACTGATGCTGCTTAATATTATCTAATACAAACATCAGCAGTGAATGTAAAAAAAATAAGGATAATCTTAAATGCATGCTGAAGATAGAGACGTTCCAACCATGAGGTCTTTTTCAGGAATGATCTAAAAAGGCAAAAAGTACTCATGAGAAGAGAAAACAGGTATCCTGCACGAGAGACTGAAAAATGGATAGAGAAGAACAAAGGTTACAAAAATAATGAACAAACAACAAAAAAAGCTATTAAAGGGAAGGGAAAGTGACCAATAAACACAATAAAGAAAAGAGATGTTTTAAAATGCATCCTGAAAAAGGCAACAAATAAAGACAAGAGAAAAAGGAAAAGGGTAATATTGGCCATAGCCAGTAACAGTAAACACAATAATGACTACTTCGTATGGCAAGCTTGTGCTGTTTCTAAGAGTTCCCATTTTAAGTTCCATATAGCAAATATTGCAGGGTACAGATAACTACCAACAGGCAATAAGCTTAAAAAAAGTTAATGGAGCCCACAGCATTATAATATATTTCAGTACTTAGATGTCATTCAGGCAGACACACTGGATGCCATAATTGGAACAGAAATTAGAGTGCATAAATAATGATTACATGTTTGTATCCTGAGAGGGTTCGACAATTAGAAATTGACTAGATGCTTGCGATGCGTTTATATAAGCTTGCCTTTGTTTCACACAGGTAACCTGTACTCTAAATTTCTGACAGTAGCATGAGGAAATACCCCATGTGTGAAAGGTAGAATACTATACAAATGTCCAACCAAAAACTTTTTGGAAATGGAACTCAACACACAGAAAAGTGCTACACATTCAGGCAAAGATGAAATCTCTGCGTCAAGTGAGAACATCCACCACACTGACCAACTTTCCAAATTTGAGCAGCATTAACAAATATTGGTCATGGTAAAAATTTGTACACAGCAGGATGCATGGACAGGATTTATACAAGAATAGGAATCTCCAATAGGCATATTGACTCCTTTTTCATGGCCTTCATTTCAAAAGACAGGATATTGGGCTAGACGTACCTTTGGTCTGACTCAGTATGGCAGTTCTTACTGACCTCAGAGAGAAAGAGCTGTAATGGTATTTAATGAACTTGGATTTCAATTTTTTCCACACCACAACTACTGTAACCACATTGTGAAGACTCATTTGAAAAATGCTGACTTTTTTATGTAAATATCACCACTATAAAGTTTAAAATTTTAAAGATCTGATGATTTACATATCCTCTACTGCATAAATTTCTAATGCGTTATCTATAGTTTGGTCCTAAAATATGACAGTGTCCCTTTAACACATTATATATATAAAAAGAAAAGGAGTACTTGTGGCACCTTAGAGACTAACCAATTTATTTGATGCATCCGATGAAGTGAGCTGTAGCTCACGAAAGCTTATGCTCAAATAAATTGGTTAGTCTCTAAGGTGCCACAAGTCCTCCTTTTCTTTTTGCGAATACAGACTAACACGGCTGTTACTCTGAAACCTGTCATTATATATATACACATTCCTTTTCCCTAACTTCCACTACTCCTCACAGTGCCACAATTAATATCCACAAAATCTGGAAAAAATAAAATTGGTCTATTACCTGAAGACCAAGGAAACTTTCACACTCACACAAACAGTTTGAGATCTTAAACTGCATCCTACCACAGGAATTACATGAGTTACTCCATCACCACTGTCAATGACTATTCCTGTTAATGTATGTTCGCCAACCTGCCGTGAAGCCCAAGATGCAGCTAAAGTCCACGCTGCCTAGATAAGAAACAAAAGTTAATATTTAGATTTGGATAGAACATGTTAGATAATCTTAGAAGACCCTGCTTCAAACATTTTAGGTATATGCTTGCAGACGACCATACATACTCCAGCTATACTGTACTTCAGAAGCATAGATTCACTTTGTTCACCTGAACAGCAATGTAAAGTCCTGGTACTTTAAAAGATTCAAACATGATTTCTGCAAGATACTCTCTGTTTTCTGGAGTGTTCAACAGAGGTTCTGTCTGTAAAGAAAAGTCACCTTATTAAATATCTAATGCAGTTCAGACTTTTATCAAACTTGGCTCCTGATCCAGCAGTAACCCAATTTTTCAGTTTATGAGGGCACTCAAGAATCCCAAATAAGTCCGAGGTAAATAGATCTGATCCTTTTACTCTTTGGTGGGTAGACACAGGCCCAACCTTCCACAACATGGTTGTTAACATTTCTTTGAAAAATTACTGATTATTAGGAAAAAAGTTTGGTTTGACATGTGAACAGAAATGACATACTGTGGCCATAATAAGTAGTATGACTTTGACATATAAGTACATGTAAGGAGGAACGCATCCAGAGTAAGACACTGATCCTGCAAACACTTACGCAACTGCCTAACTTTCCTACCGAAAGTGGTCCCATTGATCTCAATAGGACTACTCACCATAATAAAGTTAAACACGGTGTACGTGTGTTTGCAAGACTGGTGTATAAGGGATAATCTGCATTATGTACAGGGAGCAAACTTAACGTCTAAGGATTCTTCACATCACCGCTACTCCTACCTGGGAGCGGATGAATTACCAAGAAAAATAAATGAAAGAATGTGCATTAATTTTAAAATAAACTAAACTAAAATCAGATTGTTTTGCAGGATTCCATGTAAACAAGTTGCATACAACTACTTAGTGTCATAAATTACAACCATCTTTCCAAACAATTCATATAAACAGCCTGATGTTCAGTGGTGAACAAGTTTCAAGGCTGATCCAATTTGGGACCTTAACTACTTAACAGTGGTCTTTACTTTAAAAAAAAAAAATCCAGCTATGAATTGTGTATTCTTTATATTTATCTCCTCCTACGCAAAACCACTGATTTTAAAAAATCATTTTGCATTAAGTAACTAATTTCATCTTCAACAGAAACCTTTCACAGAAGGGAATACATAATTGTGCACATGATTGCTAACATACAGCATATTGCTACGTGACATTTCCCCCTATTTCACTGTAATGCTTTATTTTGTTTGACTGAAGTCAGCCAATTATTTTAAGCAGCATCTGTAATTCAATCAAGCCATCCAAAGCTTTTAAGAAAATAAAGCCCAAACCAAGAAGCCTGTTTTAGAAGTGTACTAGAAACAGGGTCTAATGTGATTTTATATATTATTTCTAGAGCAATAAAAAAAATGAAAAATTACAAAAGGCTTCTAGGCTTTGTAACAAAACCTACTTGTGCTGGGAATGTTATCCACCACAATTATACCATCTCCCATTTGTGGAAGCATTTTCTTAGCCAGTTCCATTACTCACTATTAAAAAGTAATGATCCTCAGGTTCAGGGCGAAGATATTTAAAAATTACTTGCTCCATGAATCTCTCCATGAGATCCCAGTCTTCAACAAGACCATGTCGTATGGGCCACTGAAGCAAAAGAACACTTTAAACGTGTCAGTGTATGAGCCAGTAGGTAAAAATACAATGAACACGAGAAGCAAAATCCTAGTATCCTCTATGAGAACCATAAATACTAGCCTATATAAACATTGTGTCACCGTTCTACTTTTAAAAGAAAGCCAATAATTTTTAAGTCATCATTCTCTCCTGGGTCTCTCATTATGATTCTGTCTGTGGATAGGGGACTGGACTGGGAGTCAGAAGACCTAGGTTCTATTCTTAGTTCTGCCGCTGCTTTACTGTGTGACCTGGGGCAAGGCACTTCACCTTCCTGTGCACCAGTTACCCCATCTGTAAACTAGGGATAATGATACTTCTTATCCATTGTAAGCATTTTGCAATCTGTGAAAGATAGGAGCTAAGATGACAAACCAATACTTCAGTATTATATTATTTTAGACCATAGGTTCCTATAAGCAGGGGCTATCTTCACATTTTCTTTAGTGCCCAGCACACAGTTGGTGCTTAAGCTAATATATAAGAAAGCAATATCGGATATTATTTTATGAATATTTAGCATATACCTTACTTTATTAATCTCCCACAGAAAAGGGTTCTTTACAGGACAAGGAAAAACAGACTCACAGAGAAATGGACTTATAGGATGACCCTGTGCAAAGGGGCCAGGGGACATGTTCTGACATTTCTCAAAGCAAACTGATCAGCACCAAACTAGTCAGTAATTTTACCATTTAATATAGGTCCCATGCAATTTTCAGCAAGAGGAAGTAAAAAGATTTGGTATCTATGTCTATATCAGCTACTGACATTACTGGGGAAAAGAAAATGCATTAATAGACCCTCACAAGATGGATCTGTCATCAACTGTTGCTAAAGCACTGGTAGAAGAACTATTTAAAAGAAAGAACGAAAGAAAGAACGAAGCCAACCAACCAAATTTGCACATGCTAAACTGAAGCCAACTATATTCAATCCTTTCATTCTGCAACTACAACGACTAGTATACTTAATGACAGCAAGCTTCAGATAAGTGTTTGTTTCAAATCTTCTTGACAGGCATTTAAATAATCTACAAAAATGAAAATATAGAGTCAATTCAAAAAGATTTCTGAAAGATGCTTAAAGCTTCATTATATATTCTTACTTTTGTAGCATAGGTAGGTTTATCTATGGCTTCATCTCCTATGAAAAAGTCTAGATCATCAACTCCCTTCATTACTCTCCTCTGGGCTTGGTCGCCTACTTTTGCTGACTCTCTGATTGCAATAGCTAAATAAATAAATAAATAAATAAATAAATAGTCCGTCACAAAAGAACACATTAAAAATAAAACTCTTTTTCTAAACATAGAACAATGTGAGGTGTTAAGCGGTTCCCCTTTCCTGCTTTAAATAAAGCAAGCAAGGCTTCTTTTCTCAAAAATAAAGACTGGAATGTAGGAAGTGATAAGCTGACACACTAATATGTTAGGGTACATTTTCAGTGCAGTGCACGGAATTTGGTCACTTATCTCCAATTAACATCAGTGGGAGTTGCAACCAAATCCCCTCCCTCCCTCCCTCACACACACACACACCACTTTAAAAATTTACCCCATTACCAACTACAGCACTCAAGAGAGCTGCATACTTTTGGATTTCCAATACAGTAGGCACTCCTGAAGTGAGGAAATTACAGGTTTTTCTGTGTCTCAATATACCAGGCAAGTTGGAGAATTAAGAGGAAGAAGAAGGGGGAGGCAGTGGGAGCATGAAGAAAATATTTGAAAACATTAAATTACCAAGCCATTATTCTGGCTGGTAGAAAAAAAATCAATTTGCAGCCCTACAGAGAAGCTTATTGAGACATTCATGCTTGCTATTAGCAGGAGGCAACTATCACTAAAATCACTAGCAGAAGGCTGGTGTAGGCAGAAAGACTAAGCAGCAAGACATCGAGGGCAAACTATAAATAAAAACAGAATAAAATGTAGCCTGTTTATTTACAATCTTGTTTCAGTAAGCCAGAATCACACACTCAACCACTTCTAATGGAGAACAGGCAGTACGTAGAATAATCACTTAAGAGTGCTTCTAACGGTATTAGGACAAAACTTCTTCAGAGTTTGAAAACTTTTCAGAAACATACACCAGACCCCACAAAACATTCCAATTGACAAAAGTCAGATTTACATTAAATTAATAGTCATAGGAAATATTTCTTACCATATGGTGTATACATAAACCTATTTAGCACAACACATACGTATATCTTTATAAATTCTTTTGATTTAGAAAATTGTTTTAACACTTAAAACTATGTTAACTGAACTACGTAGTTACTGCACTATAGTTCTGATAGAGAGTGCTTCCCCAATAACTTCCTTGGACCTCTGGGCTTATTTAATATTTCCTTACCTTGTAGCATCTATCCAAAAAAAAGTCAGCATTCAAGGCAGGCAAAAAAATACTGTGGACATTAGAAAACTAGATGTTGTTTTAGATTAACTGAACAAAGTCCCATAAACCTTTTCAAATACAGCAGAAGCATAATTAGCACCTCAAATTTAAGGCAATATGTAGTCCAAACAAAGTTTTTAAGCATAAGATACAAGACTACGACATATTATTGATATAAAGGACAGCTAAAATCAATGGAGTTTAGAAAGGTATCAAATTTAGATTTCAACATTTTTGGTGTTAATATGGATCAATAAAAAAATTAAGTAACAGATCCAAATAAAGAGACCATTTGAATATGCTATGGGCACAGCACGTACACACCACAAAAAGTGATACAGTATATTCCTGATTCTTCTTTGAGTGATGGTCCCTATTGTAGTCTATTGAGAGTTATGCGCATGCACTACGCACCCAGAGCTGTTCAATGTAGTATTGCTTGGTGGTCCGCACATGCGCTCTTGTATTGCTTCATGGTTTCGCCTGAGCCGATAAAGGGTGGGGCAGTCCACGTCTCCAGTTCCTTCTCACGGACGCATGGTCTAAGTTGGAGCTTCTGCTGCCCTCTCATTCTTAGTGACACATTATTTTATTTTTTTAACAAAAAAAAATGGATCTTATTTTCATTCATTAGTTAAAATTTTATTGGTTTTCGTTGTACTTTGGTAATTCCTAGCATTTTTTATAAGTAAGGACTTGGGACATCACTTCAGCAGTTTTTCTCCCCCAAACAATCTCCCCCCCTTTACCCCCACTCAGCTCCCAGGTCTGGGTACTGGTTTATGCTGAAGATGCTGGCATTCAAAGTCTGGGATTCCTGCCCTCACTCGTTTTCCATCAGCAACAAACACCAGCGTCGTTTACACTATCTGGGGGAAGGCCACATGACAGTATCCTTCACAGCACGTACACGGGAAGGCTGAGCTCTCCACCTCAAGAAGCACCCCCCATATATCGGTCTGAGCAATACAAGAGTGCTCCTCCTACCCCCTGAAGCCTCTATCCAGATCAACCAGTATCAGTGCTACAGACCCCGCACTGGGGCCTAGCCATGAGCCATGGAAGCATGCACATAAGTATGGCAGTAAGTCTTCCTCTAAATCCAAGAAAGATGCTGTACTGTCCACGAGTTCCAGCCACGGAGGAGCTATGTGCTCCAAGGCCACACCACTGACCAGATCCACCAGTCCCAGTGCTGGATCCACATACCCTTCCTGCCTTGGATCTACTGGCATCCCGTGACTCGTTGGTCCTGACACAGGTACCTTTACCAGTTCCAGTCCCATCAACAGACCAGATACCATTGACTCTGTGGAGAAATTGGAAACCCTCCCTGCCCTCACGAACTGTTGCTCACCCTGGAAGGAGTGAGGTCTCCACATGTTCCAGTGCTCTCACTGCAGAGGGCTCCATAGCCTGCATTACATCTACCATGCCTGCTGGCCATACCTCTCTAATGCATCCCATTTCGATGGATACATCAGCACCACCATTCACACAATACTCCAACTCCTCTGAATCTGAGGACCCAGACATTCGGCACAGTCCGTTGTTTCCGTTCCGGAAACATGACTACCAGAGGGTTCCTATGGCTCCATGGCAGTTTCTTCCTTTGCCTTACCCAAGAAGCTGATATCTATCTCCTTGGGCACAAGTACAATAACAGCGGGATCAACGGGTTGGCCATATTGGAGCTCATGGCCCCAGTATTCATCTTCAAAACAGTCTCGTTCAGCTGGGGAGAACTCCCCTATTTCACCACCCCACCCTTCAACTAGTAGACGTTTGGAAATGGTGTTAGACAATGCACTGATCAACCCGGTTTAAACTGTACTGGCGGATCCAGAGAGATTCCCTTCACCATCTCCAGGCACAGCTATGTCATCAACACCTTCCTCCGCACCAGACGAATATCATCAGTTTCAAGAACTCCTATGGAGAATAGCCAATGCTCTTGAAATCCCACTGGAAGAGGTGCAGGACAGCCAGCACCATTTATTAGACATTTTGCATACATCGGCATTGGCAAGGGTGGCCTTACCAATCAATGATGCCATTCTTCAACCAGCACACACCACTGTGGCATACCCTGGCCATCTGTACACCGACCCTGAAGAGAGCCAAGAAAAAAAGATACTACATCCTCCCCAAAGGGTCAGAATTTTTATTTTCACACCCTCCGACTTCTTGGTAATACAGGCTGTGGACCAAACAATGCCGTCCATGCTGCACCCAGGCAGACAGGGAGGGTAAGAAACTGGACCTCACGGATTGAAAGGTTTTCTCCTCGGCTGGACTACAGTTCAGAATCTCTAACAACTTGGTACTGATGGCCAAGTATGACTTTATAAACTACGGCCGGATGAAGGAATCTGCAGATAAGCTATCTCAGTAGGATTGTACTTGATGTAAAATCACTTGTAAAGTTGGTCGCCAGGTCCATACTTCAGGCTGCAGTTGATTCAGCGGACACGTCCTCACGTGTGTTGCGACTGGAATTGTCATGAGGAGGGAATCCTGGTTACACATCTCAGGTTTTGCTAGAGAGGTGCGGACACAATTGAGAACCTTCCCTTTGATGAATCACACCTCTTCAACCAGAAAACTGATGATTCCTTACACGCTCTAAAAGACTCTAGAGCCACCTTACGATCCTTGGGCATACATACACCATCAATAAAGAGAAAATGTTATCGCCCATCACCAGCCCAACCCTATACGACTCACTTCTACCACCGATAGGCCTACGAACCTCCTCAGAAGCGCCCTAAGCTACACAGAACTCGTCCACCTGTTCCGGCAATGCAGACCTCTGCACAACACAGTCATCGTGAAAACGGTATTTCTGAGTGCACCTAGAGAGCCATCCCATCCCCTACGTCTTTTAGGCATCATCTCAAACTCCTACCAGCTTGGAGAGCTATAACAGTCAAGTGGTTCTTGGATGTCGTTTGACACAGCCAAACCATAGACTTTATGACGACGCCTCCTCCACATCTCCTGCCCCGACCCCCCGCTCAGAGATCCCTCTAATGACAGTATTCTTACCCTCGAGGTGGACTGCTTCCTACAGCGAGGAGCAGTGGAGTCAGTCTCTGCAGCCTTTCATGGCACAGAGTTCTATTCCAACTATTTCTTTGTACCCAAGAAGAAATGGGGATGGAGACCAATCTTGGATCTCTGACACCTCAACCGCTCGATTTGCAAGACGAAATTCCGTGTGGTCACCCTTGCGACCATCATTCCTTCACTAGAAAAAGGCACGTGGTTTACAGCTCTCGACATGCAAGATGCCTACTTCCATACATCCAACACATAGAAGGCTCCTGAGGTTGGGCATCGATACTTCCAATACAGAGTTCTCCGATTCAGACTTACCACCTCCCCACGAGTTTTTACAAAGGTTTTCTCTGTGATAGCGGTTCACCAACGACATCAGGGAATCCTTGTCTTCCCATACCTAGATGACTGGCTGCTGGCAGCGTGATGCAGAGAGGAAGCTCGAGCATCGACATCCTAGCTTGTTCTACTCTTCTCCTCCCTAGAAGTGAGCAACATCATCAAAAAGTCAACTTTGCACCATACTTGGCCCCTGGAATTCATAGGAGCTCGCATCAATTCAACCTCTGCCTGAGCATATCTGCCACAAGACAGATTCCAGAGCCTAGTGGACCAAATAGCAGGGATAAACTCCAACACTTCTGTCTCAGCCAGGACTTACCTCTCCATCCTAGGGCACATGGCAGTGTGTAAATATGTATCATCATTCGCCTGCCTGCACCTTTGCTGTCTACAGCTATGGCTGCAAAGAGTCTGTTCCCTTATGCATCATGCTCAACTTTCCACCAGAAGTCATCTCTTCTCTTCAATGGTGGACAGACCCGATACAATCTGCTCCGGGATGCCCTTCCTCGCCAACCGTGACAGTCATAACGGATGCGTCACACCCAGGCACTCACACTGGAGATCACATTACACAAGACACCTGGACCATGTGAGAGGCCAGGATGCATATAACATTCTCAAACTTTGGGCAGTACACAAAGAATGCCACTTGTTCTTACCGGCTATCGCCACGTCCTAATCATGTCAGACAACACCACCACAGTATACTACATAAACAAACACGGGGGCACGAGGTCCCCAGCACTGTGTATGGAAGCGATTCGCCCCTGGGAATGAGGCATCAAACCTCATATAATTTTGTCAGCAGCCTACCTGCCTGGCACCTAGAATGTGATTGCAGATTTTCTCAGCGGGAACTTTGCAACTGACCACAAATGGGAGTTGCACGACACAATAATCGTGGACATCTTTGGTCACTGGGGTACACCAATCAGAGACCTCTTTGCATCTCACACCAACACCAAATGTACCCAATATTGCTCCAGGGGAGGACTCTGTGCCCACTCACTGGCAATGCTCTGGTCATTGATTGGTCAGATCATATGAACTACGCCTCTCCCCCCTACACACACACACTCCTACCCCGCTTCCTCCACAAATTCTGGCAGGAGAAAGCGACAGCCATCTGATCGCTCCATTCTGGCCTCGCCATTTCTGGCTCTCTCTTCTTCTCTGTATGTTGAAACAACCTCCACTCTCGCTACAGACATTTTTGGAACTTCGGACACAAAACAATGGCAGACACAGGCATCCAGACCCATGGACACTACAACTGACAGCACGGGTTTTGGATGGACACCTCCATTAGTACAAGAATGCTCATTGGCAGTGCAAGACATCCTCTCCAGTAGCCGAACCTATCAGGCAAATGGACATGCTTCACCTCCAGGGCACATTGGCAGAGACCTTTGGGCGGGTGGGGGGGAAGGTTTCGCCTTCCTCTGCGGCATTGGGTCTGGGTCACTTGCAGATTTAAACTAGTGTAAATGGTGAATTCTCTATCATTTAAAGTGTTTAAACCATGATTTGAGGACTTCAGTAATTCAACAAGAGCTTAGGGGTCTATTTCAGGAGTGGGTGGGTGAGGTTCTGTGGCCTGAAATGTGCAGGAGGTCAGACTTGATGGTCTCTTCTGACCTTAAAGGGTATGAGTCCTGGGCGCAACAGCAAGGTCTTGCCACTGAAGCTGTGGGTATCCCCATGCTCTTCGACTATTTCCCCCACCTGAAAACCTAGGGACTGGCTCTCAGCTCTATCAGAGTACATACAGCCGCCATTAGCACTTTCCATCCTCCAGTGGAAGGGCATTCCATTTTTATCTACCCCTTGACCACCCAATTCTGGAAGGGCCTTTTATGTAAATATCCGCTCATTCAGCCCATTGCTCCCCAATGGGACTTAGTCCTTACCTCTTTAATGAGCTCTCCCTTTGAACCGCTGGCCTCCTGCCCCCTCTCTCTCTCTCCTCTCCATGAAGGTTGCTTTCCTTGCTACCATTACCTCAGTGAGGAAGGTTGGTGAGCTGGGAGCCATGATGGCAAACCCCCCTTTTACCACGTTCCATAAGGACAAGGTCTCAATACAACTGCTTCCCAAGTTTCTGCCAAAGATGGTTTCCCAATTCCACCTCAACCAACCCATACATCTCCCTACCTTCTTTCCAAAACCACATACTTTGAATGCGGAACGGTGGCTTCATTCCCTCAATGTGCATAGGGCCCCAGGACAAAGCCATTCTGGAAGTCTCCCAGACTATTTGTCATCATAGCGGAGAGAATTAAAGTTTAGGCCATTTCCACCCAGAGAATCTCTAAGTGGGTCTCAGAGTGCATTACGGCTGCTATCACTTGTCAAGGCTCTCCCCACCAGATGGGATATGAGCCCATTCCATGAGAGTACAAGCATCGACCACAGCCGCACTCCACGACAAACCCCTTGCGGATACATGTAAGGCGGCCACGTAGAGTTCGGTACACACCTTTTCCTCTCATTATCCTCATTCGGTGCAGCGGTCCTCTGTTCTATGGTTCCGCCATCTTCCTCACACCCTCCTCCTATCTAGGTACTGCTTGGCAATCACCCTCAGTGGAATACAACAGGGACCATCACTTGAAGAAGAGGAGGTTATTTACCTGTAACAGGGACTACACATCTTAAAGAACCCCAATCTGTATTCCAAGCCCACCCTCCTTCCCCTCTACCACAGCTCTGTAGGTGGAGAATGAACTGGAGATGTGGCCAGTCCGCCCCACCGTTTACCACCGTGGGTGAAAACATGAGGCAATAGAAGGGCGCATGCTCTGACCATTGTGCAATATTACTTTGAAAAGCTCCGGCTCCAGAAGCATGTGTATAATTCTGAGTGGAATACAGAGAGGGACCACTCATCTCGAAGAACCTCCAGTTACAGGTAAGTGACCTTCTTTTATCTGAATACCGTGGGGGTTATGGATTTTATTCACATAATTGAACGGGCAGAAACCATTCAGCAGCAGGGTGGCCTCCCCCGCAGCCAGGAGCTCTTCGTTTTCCTCGCAGTGCTGGCCAGGGGTTGCTGCTCTGCCCCGCCAGGACTGCAGCCACTCCCCACACCTTGCACCTGCAGGGATTAGGTGTCATCAGCCTTGCAGCAGTGCAGGAAGCCCTCTGCAGGTCCACTGTCACGGCCCCACTGCCATGACAGTGGGACTGCAGAGGGCTCCCTGCGCTGCCGCAGAGCCAGTGATACACAGTCCCTGCAGGTGCAGGGAAGGCTGCAGTCCTGGCAGGGCAAAGCAGTATCTGCGCCAGGGATCTCTGCTCTGCCCTACTAGGACTGCAGCCTCCCTCACTACATCGTGCACCTGCCAGGGTTGGGTATCACCAGCCTGCAGCAGCACAGGGAGCCCTCTGCAGCTCAGCTGTCACGACCCTGCTCACTGACTCCCAGGCCATTCCGCAGCAGGGTGGCCTCCCCAGCAGCCAGGGGTTTGTCCTGCTCTTCCTCCTCCTCCTCACAATCTGGCTGGGAACTCTGCTCTATTATCCGAACCGCCACATTATCTGAATCCCTTCCTTGTCCCCCAGCATGAGATACATGAATTCTGTGCCCACTGCAGCATGTATCTCATGCTGGAGACAAGGAAGGGATTCTGATAAAGCAGAGGTTCAGATATATAGGAGTATACTGTATAAGACTCCCAACCAGGGATACTGTTATTTAATATTTGGGTTTTTTACTCTGTGTAGAGTCCCAGTCAGCATAAAGATGGATACACATTGCTGCCAGGTGGTACCTGCATTTCAGTACTTAAATTGACAAAAGGCCTCCCACATACTACCCAAGCTGTAACCACAGAGTCAGGTAGAGAAGAAGTACCTTGTATTCTGTCTAAGCCAGAGTCCTGGCAGAAAAACAACAGAGATAGGACTAGAGCTCTTTTCATCTTAGTCATAGCAACCAGAAGCTGATTTAATGAGGAACAGTCCTGGCAAACTGCAGGAAGGAGTTTTCATTAGCTATACTCGAGTCAAGGATGCAGATATAGTGAATATGGACAAGAGACCTTGGAAGGTTGAGTTAAGAACTGGAAAGTAAATTATTTATTGCTCATCACTTTCATGAATAACTTTGTATATCAGAAGCTGAGAAAAAAGTTACTTACATGATGGAATAATGAACTGTGGTTCCGTATTTCCTGCATAACCAAGTTTTGTGTACCTAAAAGAGTTATCAGTAGGTCTTTAGATGCATCAAGAAAAAAATCAGTTCATTTTCAAGCTCAGTACTGACTATACAAAGTAAAGACACTAATCACGCTTCTTGCGGTGTGAAAGCCAAATAAGTGTACAGACCATCTACACTGTTAAGCACAGCTCTGCTCTAAGAAATGACTAAATGTCACATATTGGAGTTCCATATTTATGTCCAATTATTTCAGTATCAAACATTCTTAGTTTACAAGTGAAAAGGTATTTTTCCCCCCTTCTAACTATCAACTCAACTTAGGTTTTTTCCATCTCACTTATCACCAGTTCAAAAAAAATTAAAAAAAAGATTCTGCAGGACATATTATTCTGTTAAGAACATAAGAACGGCCATACTGGGTCAGACCAAAGGTCCATCTAGCCCAGTATCCTGTCTTCTGAGAGTGGCCACTGCCAGGTGCCGTAGAAGGAATGAGCAAAACAGGTAATCATCAAGTGATCCATCCCCTGTTGCCCACTCCCAGCTTCTGGTCTCCAACATCTGTGCAACCCTATTATCATTGACAGGGTTAGCAGAAGGACTACTCACAGTTACCTCTAAGCTCATTGTGTGTTAAGTTTATATTGTCTAAAGGAGGCAGATGAGAACAAGAGGTGTGTTCAAAGCATAAGCCAGAGAGACAAGAACTAGAGTTCTAAACCTGGCTCTGATATAGATTCTCTCAGTGACATTAAGCAAGTTACTAAGCTTCTTCACAGCTTGGATAAAAATCAATTTACATTGGATTTTTATTTAAATCAAATCATTTTGTTTTAAAAATCAACCTATTTCAAATTTTGATAGATTATAGTAATATTAGGCCTTAATATAGGTTGTTAAATCATTTAAATTAGAAACAAAAAAATAAAATTAAGCAGTACATGTTTGCTGCTGAAGTTTTAAAGAAAGTCAAACCACTGAACTGGTAAAAAAATCACTGTATATCCACCTGGCACTAGAGTTTGTTGAAGTGTTAAATCAGCTTTTGACAGCAGTAACCTCTTCTGCAGGTGCAGAGAGTATATTCTTCATTTCAGTTTATTCAACTAGTTCAGTTCAATAACTAGTTCATTCAAAGTTATGAAACCAACTGGGAGTTGAAACAGCAGGAAAGCTTGTTTATCTCCTCTTATCTATGAATAAAAACTAGGTGTGAGCGGATATCCACTACTTCTAGAATCATGATGTACATAGTGACCAGAAACAATCAGTTCAATTCACTATCTACAGATAGTACTTCCTTGTCTTAATAAATCAGTTAGTTTTAGTTAATTAATAAAAAAAATATTTTAAGCGTGCTGGATAGGTAAGAAAAGTTTATCCAAACATGTTTTGCATTTAAAACTAACACACTGTTTTTGTGCATTTTAATTTAATTCTAATTTTCATCCAAACAGAGTTTGACACAAATCACAAATAGAAAAGTAGTGTAATAAAGAAATGCTCCATTCACCATTTTCTAACACAGTAAAGTAGAAGTTATTAATCTGAATAAGTTATTTAAGCAATTATATATCTTAACATACAGTATCCTCCTAGTTAGCAAAAAGTAGCACCAAATTTAGTGTAAAGGCCTTATTTACTTGCAAATCAACATGTTTTAATGGTTACCAACCAATGAAAATCAATTTTGTTTATTTTCTTAAAGAAAAATACAAAAGTAAAACAAGATTAAAATAGATAATTTAAATCAAGATTGCCTGCTTGCCAGCGTGGATAAAAAATTACTTTTTAAATTTAAAATCAGACTTTTTATTTTACTGTATTTAATTACAATAAGTTTTTTCTTTTTAAAAAATAGATCTGTTTAAAATGAAATCTGAATTTAATACACAACACATAAAGGCCTAAACTACTTATAATCTCAAAATATTTTTAAAAAATAAATATGCTGAATCCATAATCTCTATCAAAATTTTTGAGTTAGGCTACCTTTCTATAAAAAAAGAATCAGGGGAAAGCATCTAGGTCAAGCTTTATAAATATGGCATGTAAGGCCCTGGACTATATTAAGGACTTGTTCCTGTGGGGGACCCAGGGGCTGAGCCACTGGGTACAAGAGACTGGCAAAGTCACCACAGGCACTGGGACCTGGCCTCTGACTCTACGAGGCACCATCATGCATCTCACCAGGATCATCCACTGAATCCACCTCAGTAGTCTCATGCTCCTATTTTATAGCTTCTCCCTACCTGAGCGCTGATTGGCTCCATTTTCAAATTATGAATATTTATAACTCCACCCACATGGATACTTACTCTCCAGCTCATGGAAAAATACTGATCTACCAAGTAACTACCAGCCTTTGCTTCTGGATGGTTCTGGGCACTTCAAGTAAACGGCCCTGCTCTGCCTCTTTGCGGGTGTATAGACAGCCAAGAAAACCAGAAATCCATTAATTTCTCAACTGCCTCCCTCTCTCTCTCTCTCTAAACAAATAAAACACGGCAGTGCAAAAAACATGTGGGTCACACAAGCAGAAGTCTGGGATTGTTGTTAGTTCTTTTGTTTTTCTGTGGGTGAGGTGGGGGAGTTATGTAGCAAGGGGGAAGGAGCAGAGAGTGTGCAGCCAGCAAGGAGCAACACTGTTGTCAAAGCAGGACATTGTGGGAAGAAGGGACAACATTCTTCAGAGAGCAGCCTCTAGTGTTGATTTCAATACCTGGGAATTGGAGGAAAAAACTGACAGGGCTGCAGGTCATAAATGAGATCATCCAGTGCACTGTCTTTTGGGAAGTTTTGGAAATGTATAATGGGTCCAAAACAAGCTTTGTAGGGATGACTGGGAGCATGGGATCAACTTCCAAGCGTGGAATAGTCTCCATCCCATAATGTCACCTGCATCCCATAATTTTTGTGCCTTTTCTCAAAATCCCACAAGGCCCTCTCTTACCATCTACCATCTTCAACAGAATCATGGAGCCTGCACAGATCTGCACTATCATCATAAGCGTTGCAAACAGAGGGCACATAATCTTGTAGTATTTGTAAGGAAGAAAAACTAGAAAAAACAAAACAGCGGGGAACATGATGATTTCTTGGAGCACAGACTGCTGTGGGACATAACGAGAACCAATTCAAGGCTGTTGGTGGCATGCACGGAGCAGCTGCAGATGCTGGAGCGCCATTTGTGGGCCTGAGAAACTACCACTGACTGGTGGGATCGCATCGTACCATAGGCTTGGGATGACAAGCAGTGGCTGCAGAACTTTCAGAGGCGAAAGCCAACATTCCTGGATCTATGCACTGAGCTCACCCCAGACCTCCTACACAGCAACACCAAAATGAGAGCTGCACTGTGGAGAAGTGGAGGCAATCACACTGTGGAAACCTGCAACACCAATTGCTACTGGTCCGTTGTAAATCAATTTGGAGTCAGGAAATCCACCTTGGAGGCCACTGTCATGCAAGTGTGCAGAACCATTAATCACCTCCTGCTATGTCGGATTGTGACTTGTGGCAACATGCACAACATAGTGGATGGATCTGCAAAAATGGGGTTCCTGAACTGTGCTGGAGCGACAGATAGGGATATGTGTGCTATTTTGATATAAGACCATCTTGTCACAAAGCATATCAACAGAAAAGGCTACTTTTCTATGGTTATGCAAGCACTGGTGGATCACCAGGAGTGCTTCACTGACATCAGTGTGAGTTGGTCAGGGAAGGTGCAGGACACTCGCTTCTTTAACAACACAGGACTTTTCAGAAAGCTGCAATCAGGCACTTTCTTTCCCAACTAGCAGATTACCACTGGGAATGCTGGAATTGCCAGTAATGATCCTGGGCCACCCAGCCTACCCATTGCTCTCCTGGCTTATGAAGCTGTGCACCAGCTATCTCAACAGTACCACCATCCAGCATGTCTACAACTTCAAGCAGCACTGCTGGTACCACCAGCAGTGCTGCAACTAAACGGATGTCAGTAAATTACCTGTATCAGAAAAGAGAGAAAAGAGAAAAGGCTGTCTTTGTCTAGTAAAACCAAGGATGAGTTCGTAATCAGGACCAGCAAATTGCAACATGACTCCATTTTGACTCCAAGATGAAAAGATTGCTTGGTTCATTTACACAACAAGTTTTCCATTTCATCTTGTTCAGAAGGGACATTTCATTAACATGGTTCAATCATTATGACCAGGCTATACAAAACCTGGCAGAGCAGACGTTGCTGTAAGGTTGCTAGATACAGCGTATGACAAGGAAATTGAACAGTGCAAAAAACATTGATACGAAATTGGTTAACCTGAGTTTTGATGGGTGGTGCAATGTACAGTAATATGTGCTTGTGTGACAACAGAATATGGCATTGTCTATCTTACAGAAACAACTGATACTTCAGGAAATGCCCATACAGCAGAGCACTTAAAAGTAGCAGCAGTCAAAGCTATAACAAACTGAACAAAAATTCAAGTGTCAAGTGCATAGCTTTGTCACACACAATGCTGCAAATGCAGCAAAAATGAGAAGAAATCTAGAAGAAGATAATGAAGAGAACCTGACACTTCTAAAATATGGGTACAGGGCTTATTTGATGCATCTTTCTGCCAAAAACTGAAGTACAACTCCGGAAATGAAGGAAAATGTTGCTGAAATTGCAAAATACTTCCATGACAAATACTTGCTTCAGCTTCACGGAAGAGAACAGGTGAATCCAAACTAATTCTCCCCCAAAAACTATGATGGAATTCAGTGGTTGACTGTTTTGAGCTATTTATAAAGAACTGGCCTATTCTGATGACAATTTGTAAAGAAAATTGAGAACAAAATAAATGAAACTAGCACAGCCAAAGCAGTGAACATTGGACTAAACAGAAATGTAGAAGATATACTGAATATACTGAAACCTATTTCCATGGCCTTGGACAAACCGCAGAAAGATTGCTGCTGTATTGCGATGCTGTTGAAATTTGGAAAGAACTTTGGAACATTTGAGAAAGAAATACCCGGTAACACAGTTAAATTGCAGGCAGTAAAAAAACAGATGGATTGAGCACTTACTCCGCCTCATTTTCTTGCCAATATCATCAACCCAAGGTAGATGCCTAACCACTGAAGAAGATGCTGCTGCTATGACATGGGCATCTAATAATCACCCATCAATAGTGACAGCCATAATAAATTTCAGAGCTGGAGGTGAACCATTCAAATGGTACATATTTGCTGAAGTTTTAAAGAAAGTCATATGACTCAACTGATAGATATCACTAGCAAAGCACCTGGAACCAGACTTTTTGAAGAGCTAAACAGGCAGTAGCCTCTTCTGCAGGCACAGAAAGAATATTTTCTTCATTCATTCAAAGTTGAGAAATCAACCGGGAGTTGAAAAAGCAGGAAAACTTGTCTCATTCTTCCAGTCTATGAATAAAAATGAGGAAGGAGAGGATGAGATCTACCAGTTTTAAAAGTTTGAAAGACAGCCTAACTAACTTAGGAGTCAGTCTCCTTTTCAAGAGATTTAGACAAGTGAGAATTTAAGCTCCAGTCACTTTCACTTAGGCACATATGAAAATTTCGCAGGCTGACCTGAAATAATCAGTTTAATTCACTGGCTGAAGTTAATCCCTCTGTTCCTTTAGTAAATAATTTAGTTGCAAATGTGAAACATGTTTTGATAACAGAAGTGTAATATCCAAAACATTTAAGGTTTTGTTTAATAAAAAAAAAAAGTGTTATATGCTGGTTTGTGGGTTTAATTAAATACCATCCTCATATAGCTTGACACAAATCATAAGCAAAAAGTTAATTATCTAGTAAATAAGCAATGTATCATTCACCATTTTGTAACATACTAAACATGTACAGTTTATAAGGCTCTGAAATATTAAGCTGTATAATTGCTTAAATAAGTGTATATAGTTAAAATGTACCTCCCAGATAGCAAAAAGATGTACCAAATCTAGTGCAAAGGTAAATCAACATTTTTAATGGTTACATCAACCAATCAGAATGTGCCTTTCTTTAGCAAATAACTGAAATACAAATGGAAAAGTTGATTATAATCAATTATTTAAATCAAGGCTTTCCACTTGGCGACTTAAATCACTCCACCCTACTTCTTTACCTCAACTTCTTGCATCTGTGAAATGGTGATATTTACCTACTTCACAGCAGTGACAATTAATTGATAAATTGTCTTGAAGACAGAATGGAGAGTATGAAGAAATCATTACAAGTAGGTTGAAAAAGAGTCAGAAAAATTCCTTTTATATCGGATCAACAGAGAAGAGAAACAGAAGGCTCAGGGAATGGGTGCTCCAATGTGGAGCCTAAATCTACTACATTAGATCACTGGTTGCAATCTAGCTCGGGTCAGTAGCGAGCAAACGCAGTTAACATCTGAGATTACAACAACTGGTTCCAATGCCTCATGCACAAGTGTCCACATTACAAAAGTAACAACAACTGGTATCCTGAAGATTGAATTGCCTTCATACCCCTAGAGGTGCTCTCCCCCCAAGTCAGGATAAAAGCACACCAACGGTGCGATGCAGGTAAACTGCACTCTTTCCACACAAAGCTAGGGAGCTGCATTATCAAGTACTGTCAATGCACAGGCACATTTAAAATCTTACACTCTCCATAGAGCCCACTACAAATGGCTCCAACACTATTAGGCTATCCCTATAGTAGAAAGTTTTTTCCTCCTTACCACATGGCAACTTAAAACAATAAATGTTCCTTTATGGAGTATGTACTGTAAAAACTCATTAACAGTCAGTCTGTTTAGCTTAAGAAATTAAATCAAATTAGCTGTGACCTTGCCTGTTAGATACTGTCCATTTCAAAATCTTTTCCAACATCCAGCCACAATTTTCAATTATACAAAAGGATCGTACTTTTATATTATCTGGTCTCTTTAAAACCTTTTCAAGGCTACCAAGATAGGGGCCATATAATTTTACCTGGACATATGCTATAGCTCTAATTCTGAAGTGCCTTGGATATTTACTAAGGCTTCAGAGAGGTTTCAGTTACAGTCCCTAAATGGACTGGTTTATGAACAAAACTGACTCTTTATGATTAGCGCCATAAGAATTCTTTTAATGTTTTATGATGAAGCCTGTAGTGACAGAACCATGCTTCTAAGGAGTATGAATAGGATCTCAAGAACTCTGATATTTACCTTTGTTTTTTGTTAAGTGGGCTTTGCTCAAATGCCTGCCGCAAGAACAAGCAAGGCTGTAATCTAAAAGCTCTCTGTTTCTCTGATTTAATCACAAATGGGACAGGCATCAAGTGAGAACCCCACAAATAACCTCATGGTCCGACTTCAGCATACTGAGACCCAGTAGTCGAACAGACTGAAAGTTAGGACAAAATATGTATAAGTTTCCAGAAGCTTTAAATTATTCAGGATCAATTTCTCTAAAATGAACACTGACCCAAATTCAGAGAGTCTCTAAATTGGTGCAATTTACACCTCCTTCCCACTCCCAGAGCACATAACTTGGACTCCTCCATACTTACTAGACTCATCTCACTTGCCAAATTACAACTTAATATGAAAAAAATCATGTTTCAAGAACCACTTTGGACTGGAGTTTGACACAGCTTTTTCCCCGCAAACGATGCATCAGAGGGGGCCTGTAAAGTAACTTAGAATGCTCAACAAACATGAACAGATCACTATCTTGCAGGTGTACTAATGTCCTTGACCGAATTTCTCTGCTAAAAATTATCCTATAAATTGGTTAGTCTCTAAGGTGCCACAAGTACTCCTTTTCTTTTTGCGACTACAGACTAACACGGCTGCTACTCTGAAACCTATGGATCTTGAGGCCTAGGTTTTACCCAATGGAAAGTAGATTTCTAATTAAGACAATTATCTCAAGACAATAACTTTGGATATTTTATTTCTTCTTCACATAGGACTGAGAGGACAACAAAGTCATGGTTATTTCCTCAAAACCTCAGTTCTTTTTACTCTTATCTTTTCTGAATTTTCACTTTATGCCATGCTTTCTTTCTCCTCTATTACAGGATAGTAGAATAATGCTAATACAATGTCCTGTGATCTGTAAATTGAGGAATAAATCCTGCGGATGCTTATAATTCCATCTTAATGCCATAAAAATTACAGCATTTATTGCCAATGAGATAGGCTCCTATTGGAAAAAGCTCCAGAGCATACACAATAGCTGAGAAACCATTTAAGAGGATCAAGATGCTTTTTAAAAAGGCATTTAAAGGACCACTATTATTAAAGTCACACTTTTGCCTGAAAAGTATAACCTGTTGTGATGAGTAACCCTTAAGATTAATAGAACAAAGAAATTAGAAAAAGTATATTACATGCACAGGAATAGATATATTTTTTCAGTTGTTTAGTTTGGGTATAATCAATTTTACTGATTCCCATATAGGGTTAATCAGTTTTCTTGTGTGAGTAGAGAAAAACATTTTTAAAAATAGGAAAAAGTGATTGTAAAGATGACAGGAGGACTCAAATGGATACAGCACCCTGAACTACTTTTAACTCATTTTTTTAAAATGACTATATTTCCAATTCAAATTCCAACCCGGGAATTGGCTTTTGGAGCATAACACCTAAAGTTATATGATCTAGAAATATAAATACCTAAACTCAGGTGGCTGACTTTATCCATCTCAATACATGGCTCACTGATGTTGCTTCCACTTTTATAGTAGTAAAGTTAAAACTCAAAGATAAACCTTGCTGTTGAAGCTCTGAAATTAACTCAGTTCTTGCTGCTTTTTGGTTCAGGTCTTTATGGATACAACAGTTCTTGCCATTTTAAACAAGTTTTAGAGTCTGCGATAGTTATTAAACTGTTACTTAATGCCAAAAGCCTTCGTGAATGCCTTGATGAAGCAGCTCCCCACATAGGCTGCTTCAACAAGGCATTGTAAGGCACCTTAGGCTGCAAGGTAATGGTGACACAGTGCCCCATCAGTCTGAATTGTACTCTGGTATGTCATATCCCTCACTGCAGAAGAGTAACCTAATATCAGTGCAGGATTTCCATACAAAAGTTTGAGTTCCTTGTATTTTCTGAGAGATTATGGTCAACGCTGCTCAAATATTCCCCAACTTTTTGAGAAGCACTAAAAAAAAAAAAAAAAAAAAAAAAAAGAGAGAGCGGTGGAGTAGGGATCAAATGCTTAAATAGGGTTAACAGAGGAAATAATATAATGTTGGTGTATTATGGCAGTTCAAAGATTATTATGGAGTGGCAGTAGACACTTCAGTAATTAGAGGTGTATCAGAACTTCCATTTTAAACCCAATTTTGGACTACCACTTATTCCCCAAAAAAATCCACAAACAATGGAATATCTGCCTCGAAGCTGACAGATAAGATTGAGCTAAAGAAGGATATTTTAACAAATGTGAAGTGAATTAAAAAGGGGGGTCCAGAATTATCACACATGCAAAACAGTGTTCCCCAATGTTCAAAATAGTTTGCTTACTTCTCCCCCACCCCCCACACCTTGTAGCAAAACTGTACGAGATACAGATTTTTTTTTTTTAAACAGTTTACTGGCTCCATCTAGTAGCAATCTAATACATATGACTAAAGATTAGGCAATAAAACTAGTTTTGAAATTTGACAACAATTTAAATAGTAATGTCAGAAAGGCACATCAGCTCTAATGGTCTTAAAATAGATTGATGTGAACATGTAAACTGATCACTAAGTAAAACCATCCATGGAGAAAGGATGCTTTAGTCCACCAAAAATGAAGTTAGTCAGACAAGCTGTTTGCAACCTAAGACATTTTAAAAAGCAGTGGTCACCCCAGATAGAAAATACTTCCTACCACATATTTGTTTGCAAATGAAGATGGAGAAATAATTAAAATTGTTTTTTAGATTCATCTTTCTGACAGGGGAGATATGCATCCCTGTTCTGCTGCCATGACAAGTTCCCAACTACCCCACTATATCCACTTCCTGCACTCCCTGTAATTCCATATGTCCACCAGTTAAGCAACTCTCAGAGACACTAACTGTGTGTCTCCCATGAACAAACCTCATAGTAGGCCTACTTACATGAGAAGGACAAAGGTTAATGCATGGACAAAGCATCAGACTTCAGTGTCAGAGATATGTATGTAGGAAAAAATACAAAATCAATCCTTGTGGTGCACATTTTCAGGACTCAAGAGGCAAAAAAGCAATGGCACCTCTCCAGAGTAGAATAAAGGTATTTTGGAGAATTTAATTATGAATGTCCATACCTCCAAATATTTCAGTTTCTTCTAACTTTAACCTTTACTCTGAGTTCCCCAGGGGAGGCATTTGGGAGGTGGCTGGGGGAGCGGATTGTTTTTAATTTTAACCAACTATTTTGTTCTAGTAAGGACTTTTATCCTTCAATTATTGTTATGCACTCCCAAACATCTGCATTTTAAAGTTTTTTTGAATGAATTATCTGAAGCTTGTATGGGAAATGAATCAAATTAAATAGCACATCCCAGGGGTGGCCAAAGTGTGGATCGAGAGCCACATGGGGCTCTTTTACCATTGAAGTGCGGCTCATGGAGCCCCCCACACCTCTGTCCATTCTCCACCTACCAGACTGGGTGTGGGGAGCTTGGGACCTCTGCCTTGCAGCAGAGTGGTGGGGTAGGGGTTTCTGCACAGCAGAGAGGAGGGTCTCGGGGCTTCAGCAGGAGTGGGGCTGAAGCACTGAGCTCAGTCAGGCACCTCCCACAGGGCTGAAGCAGGTGTGTCCTGGCTCTCAACTTCTAAAGATTGTCGTATACAGCTTGGAGCGTCAGTAAGTTTGGCGACCTCTGGCATATCCCTTTGTAATTACTTCTATCACTTGTCTATAATCACCTCGAATCATTCCACAAAATAAGACAGTCTCAGCAAACACAACGGGAACATTCCAGAGATTGCACCAGTGAGTCACAAGCTATTTCTTGATATTAACACTACGACTGGCCCTTGCCTGGCTTGTTCCAGTATTTGTTCCCATTCCGTCCTGATTTAATCTTGTTCAGCTTGAATTTAAAATCCCTTTGCTGAAAAATCTTTTCTATCTGAGAGCAGACCGCAAGCCTCACCAAATGTTAGTAAATTTAGGACACTGCCCTATCTTATTTGAATTAGGATGAGGTGGAAGCAAGGACTGGGAAATCACAGGCATTGCTTTTTTCAGATATGGTCTAATTGAAGATTTTCTGGGGAATCCCCTATTGTTTAATCCCTATACACCAGATCAAGTAATTGCAATTTCTTCATTTACTTTGAATTATTACTCTCTCAAACCATGTGCTTGGTCATTTTTCCGAAAACTGGCAGGGGGCCTGTCTCCTCGTTCAGTTGTTTTGTACAACTGATCAGATGTACCTCACCTGTAAAGGTGAGGTCTTGGAATCACTCCTCAAACTGAAAGCAAAAAGTTTGTGTCCACAGATCTCCATCGAAGAGAAAACACTCCTTAGGTCAATCTGTAGGAAATATTTCTGTAACACTAACACTTCTCTAGGGCACAACTCATTTCAAGTAAATCAGAGCGAGAATCACCAACTGCCCGAAGGAACCAAAAACAGAGGCAGAACTATGTGCAGAATGGAAGAGACAAAGTATTCCATCCCCTGAAATACTTGGACTATTGGAACTCGCAACTGGAACTATGGACTATACCATACTTGCCTTGAGAAGGCAAATAATAAATTTGTGACTGACCTGTGTACATATAGGTGAGATTTATTTTAAGTTTTGCTGGAGAACTAATCCAATTTGGGGTAATTAAAGATGTACATGAATGTATGGCATTCTCCTACAGAAGAACTCACAGTAACTCCACATCAATGGTGGGAGGAATTCTGGTGAGCTCACCTATCAGTGGCTCTAGACAAAAAAAAACAAACAAACAAAAACTTCTTAGTTTTTATGATTGGGAACATAATAGTGTTGTCTTCCTGACTCTGCTGGGAGATCTCAAGAGCACAGCTTGAGTAGCCAAGGTGTTCGCTGGATAGTTCTTTGGGTGACAAAATGTCCTCCCCTCCTCAGAGCACTCTGTGGCAGTGAAGCTACTACATGTTTGCTACTCCAGTCTCAGGTTAAAGTAGCTTCTGTGCCTTCCACCCATGACACATAACAGGAATGGCCAATAAACTTCAGCAGAAAGATACAGGCTCCACAAGATGAGCTTCTGTGGCCAAAGACAAGTGGTAGGATCTGTTCCTCCCAGAGGCAACCCGCCTCCTTTCACATCTACAGGGTGTAAGCGCTGAAGCGGCTGGGTTCATTTTACCCTCCAATGAAGTGCTTGTCAAGAACTTTCCCGAGGTTTCATCCATCTGCCACTCATCATCATGGGCAGCAGGTAAGATAGTCTCAGAATGATTTGGAAAGACCGTGAAGAGATGCTCAATATACCCAGAAAATACTATCAGCATAAAAGAGCCAACTTCCCAACTGTGATCGCTTTGCTAACTTAGTCATGTTGAGTAATTAATTCACATTTTAACCATGATCCCTTAAAAACATTAAAGACCTTTAACACAAATTAAAGCAAGGGTTGTAGGGAGTGGGGCCACGGAGGACATCTGCAGGGGGAGAGAGGGAGGGGGTGTGAGAGTCTCCAGGTTACGGGACACTGAGCTGGGGGTGATTCCCCAGAGGACGGAGGGAGGATGCCTCCCGGGGGTTAGGGGTCGGCTCCCCAGCAGGGAAGGGAAGCAGAGGGAGATGGCTCCCTGGGAGAATGGGCAGGACAGTAAAAGAGACTCCCCAAGGGCAGAGGGGAGATGGTGCCCCTGGGGAGGGGGAATGGGGGGCTGGCTCCCCAAGGGTACGGGGGGGGGCGAGGCCGGGGTGGGACGTCGTGGGGAGCCCGCTCGCGGGGGGGGGGGGGCTGCGCTGGGGAGCCGGTGTTCCCGGGAAGCGGGGAGCTGCGGGGCGGGCCGGTCCTGCCCGCACTTACCGGGTGCCTCCGTCGATCACACACGGGGGCAGGACGCTCGCCATGCTCGGGAGGCGGCGGCGGCACCCCAGACCCTACACGCCCCCGAGGCTGCGCCCGCGCCGGCCGCTGCCTGCCGGCTCGCGCGGCCCCCACCGCATCGGCGCAGGAGGGAAACCGGGCACCGCGCAGCTGGCTGACAGCGCCGCCTTCAGGACGCATGCGCCGCGCGCGCTCACGCCACGTGACCCGGCTTCCCCTGCCCGCTGAGCGGGCCCTGTCCCCCTAGGCGCAGGGCAGCGCGGACGGCCGGTCTCGCGCGGCAGCCTCTCCCAGCGCCCCGCGCCAGGGAGGGAAAGACAGAGCCCCCCTCCCCTCTGCACGTGACGGGACACCCCTTAGCTTGGTGCCTGTGGGCCTGCCACCAGGTACAGGCCATGTCGCCTAAGGACCAAGGTGCATCGGGTCAGCTCAAAAGCATCTTTTTCAAGCAATAAATTCTGCAGAGGATGCAGTGGGGATGTGGCGTTTCCTGGGACTGAAACGTGGTGGGTGCCGACCCATTTCAAAATAAACTCTGCCTCATTTTGCATTTTTTCAGTCAATCTGAGGTTTCATAATCAGTTTCTGTCATGGGCACTAACCCTTTATTAAATCATACAAATCTTGTCCTGTGTTTCTTTAGGTGTAAGTGGGTACCCTACAGTACAACACCCTCCAATTGAACCCACAGTATCTTAATCACAGGTGGTATTTGGCACACTAAAAAAAAGTATAACACTTTCCAGAGCAGTCTCATCTTCCATGCAAAGATCTCAACATGCTTGAAAAAAAAAAAATGAAGAATTAAGTTTCAACACCCTTATCACCTAGGGGGTTATTAGCCACCACTTCACACACGGGGAAATGTCTTACACCTGCAGGGCCGGCTCTAGGGTTTTTGTCGCCCCAAGCAAAAAATTTGCTGCCCCAAGCTCCGAGAGCGCAACTGCCCAACCAAAAAAAAAAAAAAAAAAAAAGTTGGCCGGAATGCCACCCCTTGAATTGTGCCACCCCAAGCACATGCTTGCTTTGCTGGTGCCTAGAGCCGGCCCTGCTGTATACCTGTGACTTATCCATGATCACACTACAAGTCCGGTAGAGCTAGAACCCACATTTCTCTGACTCCAATGCTCTCTACGCTCAATGCTTAACCACAAGACCCACCTTCCTTCTAGTAAGGGTATGGTTTTTTATCACCCTCTCTTCAACCTCCAACTCCTTATGCAAAGGCTCACACACAAAGAGAATTGGGGTTTGTATTTAAAAAACAAAAAATTGCTCTCCGAGTTGTAGGAATTCCTTATGTTCAGGCTCATAAAAAATATGCTATGCATGTAGCTTGTTCAGTCACTTAACTCAGACTGAATGTATGCCTACACATAAACCACTACAGTGCTGTGCCACTGTAGCACTTTGATGAAGACGCTACTTACGTTAACAGGAGGGGTTCTCCCATTTGCATACCCACCTCCCTGACAGGCAGTAGCTACTTCGAGGGGAGAACTCTCCCGTCGACTTAGCGCTGTCTATACCAGAGTTTAGGTTGGTTTAACTGCATTGCTCAGGGATGTGGATTTTTCACACCTCGGGTGACATAGTTATACCAACCTAATTTCCTCGTGTAGACCAGGCCTGAGAGTATGCACTCCGTATGCTTGCTCATGCCATTTTTCTCACAAATGGTGGAAGATATGCTCATCCACCATGACATGATGGAAGCCAGTCAAATTTAGTGTGCTGGAAGGGCTGTCTTAGCAATTTAAGCAGTCAGTATAAAATATCTATACGCCAGAACTACAGATTCAAAGCCTGCACTTAGGATGGAAGAATCCAATGCACCGCTACAGACTAGGGACCGAATGGCTAGGCAGCAGTTCTGCGGAAAAGGACCTAGGGGTGACAGTGGACAAGAAGCTGGATATGAGTCAACAGTGTGCCCTTGTTGCCAAGAAGGCCAATGGCATTTTGGGATGTATAAGTAGGGGCATAGCGAGCAGATCGAGGGATGTGATCGTTCCCCTCTATTCGACACTGGTGAGGCCTCATCTGGAGTACTGTGTCCAGTTTTGGGCCCCACACTACAAGAAGGATGTGGATAAATTGGAGAGAGTCCAGCGAAGGGCAACAAAAATGATTAGGGGTCTAGAGCACATGACTTATGAAGAGAGGCTGAGGGAGCTGGGATTGTTTAGTCTGCAGAAGAGAAGAATGAGGGGGGATTTGATAGCTGCTTTCAACTACCTGAAAGGGGGTTCCAAAGAGGATGGCTCTAGACTGTTCTCAATGGTAGCAGATGACAGAACGAGGAGTAATGGTCTCAAGTTGCAATGGGGGAGGTTTAGATTGGATATTAGGAAAAACTTTTTCACTAAGAGGGTGGTGAAACACTGGAATGCGTTACCTAGGGAGGTGGTAGAATCTCCTTCCTTAGAGGTTTTTAAGGTCAGGCTTGACAAAGCCCTGGCTGGGATGATTTAACTGGGAATTGGTCCTGCTTCGAGCAGGGGGTTGGACTAGATGACCTTCTGGGGTCCCTTCCAACCCTGATATTCTATGATTCTATGATAGGGATCACCCAGCCTCCTTTGAAAGTAGTTCAAGGCATTGATTAAAGATCAAATAATATGAGAATAGGGATTTGCCCTACTTCCTTGACTAAAATTCTCTCTCCCTCACAGTGTTGTGTAATATGTGGTGCAGAGCTGAGAAAAAACTGCCATGCATGCATATGGGCACCTCTGAATAGATCAGGGGTGTGCAAACTTTTTGGCTTGAGGTCCACATCTGGGTGGGGAAATTGCTTGAAGGGCCATGAATGTAGGGCTGGGGCAGGGGGTTGGGGTGCAGGAGAGAGTGCAGGGTGTGGGAGGGGGTGTGTTGTGCAGGAAGGGGTTCAGGGAAGGGGTTTGGTGTGCAGGAGGGGGTGCACAGTGCAGGACAGGGCTCAGGGCAGTGGTGCAGGGAGGGGTGTGGAGTGCGGGATGGGGCTCAGGGCAGGGGGTTGGGGTGCAGGAGCAGTGCAGGGTGTGACGGGGGCTCGGGGCAGGGGTGCAGGCAGGGGGCTCAGGGCAGGGAGTTGGGGTGCAGGGTGCTGCAGGGGGTTGGGGTGCAGGCACAGGGCTCAGGGCAGGGAGTTGGAGTGCAGGGTGCAGGAGAGGTTCGGGCTCTGGCCCGGCGCCGCTTACCTAAAGTAGCTCCGGGGTAGCAGCGGCATGCGCTGGGGCCAGGGCAGGCTCCCTGCCTGCCTGCCTTGGCCCCGGCCCCACACCACTCCCCTGCAGCCCCGGGGGGAGGAGGGGCAGAGAGCTCTGCGCACTGCACTTGCCTGTTGATACCTTCCTCGAAGCTCCCATTGGCCGGGAACAGTGAACCGCGGCCAAAGGGAGCTTCAGGGGAGGTATCAACAGGCAAGTGCAGCATGAGGAGCTTTCTGCCCCCCTGCACCCCAGGGCTGCAGGGACGTGGTGCCAGCCGCTTCCCAGAGCACCCAGGGGTGGCAATCCCATGAGCCGGATCCAAAGCCCTGAGGGGCCAGATCCAGCCCGTTAGCCGTAGTTTGCCCACCCCTGGTATAAATACTATCCTTTTCTCTAGAATCTCAACATTCTTATTTTTTAAGTAAGACTCTAAATGTTAAGGTTGTGGAGAAAAACCTCAGAAATGTGAGCCAAATATAACTGATATAGAGATGAGACAGCAGAAAGCCTGGAACAACTGTGTCATTGATCTGTGACAATTTAAACCAGCTGAGGATCTGTCCCATGAGCTCTGAGAGGTATGATCTGCCTCATTCTTCTCAATGAGGTATTACCCAATGACAACAATTTAAATGCCAACATTGTTAACTATTTCATTCCTCATGGAGTGAAATAGAATGGAGAGGGAATATCTCTGGTCTGGACAATTTACTGTAAGTTAAGTCTTCTTTTGGTGCCCCAAGTGGATGGGATTTGGGAGATACCACTGCTTCCCCTCCCTATCAAAGAGCCAAGACCAAGGACCTGTAGAGCCCCTGGGCATAGATACACAGATTTTAAGGCCAGAAGGGACCATTTTGATCATCTAGTCTGACCTCTTGCATAACACAGGACATAAAATTTTACCTAGTATTCAAACTGCATCAAGAGGGAGCCAGATTTTAAAAAGGAACCAAGCAGCACAGACTATCATATTTTGAATATCTGCAAATCTACAGTGTGTGTTGTCTCATGTTTGCGATTCATAGGATGGAGCTATTCTATGCTAAAGAGGTTCCCATACAATCCTCATTGCTGTAGTATGAGTGTCTTCCAACAGAGTATTAAATCACATGACTAACATTTCTCATGTATTGTTTGTTCTTTCTTTTATCCTCTTCTCAGAGGAGTAATTGTGTGTGTAGTGTAGTGTTTTGTACACACTGCTCTGTGTTTATATTAGAGAAGGCAGGATGAAGAAGTGCACCTTGTACTTGGAGCAGAAAGTCATGAGGTTAATCATGATATTTAGTTCCCGTGGGCATTTGTTTCACGGTCTTAGACCAGCCCGCAACAAAGCTTTGTCCTACACAAAGGAGGTTTATCCTTATAATAGAAAGTTCCATTGTACCAGAGGAGGGAAGTTGTCAGCAACAGTCTTCATCCTGGAGCTTTAAGCGATCTTTTAGATATGCTGGGACCAGGCCATTTAATACTTTGAAGAGAAGGACCAAGACCTTGAATTTGACTCAATATTCTGTAGGAAACCAGCAAAGAGAGCAGAGAACAAGTCTGATGTGTTGCTAAGGCGATGCACTACAGCATTATGTATCAGCTGGAGTCTCCAAAGGGCTGATGGTTTCCTGCCCAGGTATATTGCATAGCTGTAATCCCATGACGAGGTGATGAAGGCTTTTATAACTGAGGCCAGGTCACCATATGCCAGGAAGAGATGGAGTCTCCTAGCCACCAGAGGTGGTAGAAAGAGTTACTCAGGAATGCTGTTATGTGACAGCTTAGCAGCACCCAGCAATCCAAGAGTACTCCTAAACTAAGGACAGAATTGACTAGTTGTGGGTGTGTACTTTCAGATAAAGGAGACTGTACAGTGGCTGCAAACTCTTCAAAATGTTCTCCTCTTGCTCGGGTTTATGCAGCTGTTCTTCATCCATGAGCTGATCTTATCCAAGCACTATGCCATCTTGGTCACAGTGATGTGGTCAGATGTGGTTAAGGATAGGGTGAACTGTGTGACATCTGCATATTGCTGGCTGTGAGTTCATGGCACCTGACCAGTTTGGCTGCATGAAGATGTTTAATAGGACCAGGAAGAGAATTGATCCTTGTGGGACTCCACAAGCAAGGCATCTAGTGGCAAATGTGCCATTTCCCATCACTGCTGTTTGGGTGCATCCCTCTAGAAAGGAGTCAAACCCTTTTAGTGCATTCCCATGGACACCTGTCCCCGCTCAGGTGGAACAGCAGAATCTGGATGCGGTAGGCTGGAAGAGTACTACCACATGTACTTGAGGCTGTGTGCTGGCTGACTGCCACTCGCCAACAAAACAAATTAAAGCAGAGTACCACAAAAAACAGAGAGAAAAGTATAATAAAAAAATCTGGACAAAAGGCATCTTGGCACTATTTATTTACACTTTGTTCTGGCAAGTACAGGGTGACAATCCAATTCTGGTGGACATTATCAGATACCTGTTCTGTGAATTACTTTCAAGTCATTTACACCATACCCTACATTTTCATTGATCTGACCAGCAAAGCACCATATTTTTTGCCTTAGTCACAAAGATTTGATTGCAGCTTCAGCTGGTACAGACTTCTTGTTTTCTTGGTAGCAAAAAATAAAGATAACAGACAAAAAAATTCAAGAAGTAGGTACACAAAAGACAAAGTTATATTCCTGATCAGCTGAAATATGAGGTCAGTTTGGAGACATAATTGCAGATATTGTGCAGCTGTCATCATACAATTCTTAGGAAAGGCTGTCAATGTTACGGTGTAACACTCTTGCAGTTATGGAGCAGATTCTGGTATTTTCCAGTCAGTGGAAATGCAATTGCTTGGAAAACTGATCTTTCCTCAGAGCTGCTGATTGAAAAAGCAGCAAGACAGCATAAGTAGCAATGCAAGTAGACACCTGTAGAGTACAGATCAAGTTGTTGGAGATTTTCTTTTATATCTATCCATCTACATATAAATTGCCATAGTGGAGCAGACCAATGCTCCATGTAGTCCATAACCTCTCTCAGACGTGGCCAGTGTGATGGGTTGTCACCCCCGGGGTGCAGTCTGGGAGCTGTGGGAACAGCTGTGGGCTCTCACTCCCCAGATGGGAGGCCTCTCTCACACTGCTTTGTTGGAGATTCAGCCAACCTCACCAGGCCCTCTTATCACCCAACAAGACAGCAGCTAGCACCACACACCCAACTGATTTACCTGAGTGCTTTACCTAAGCCACTGAAGGACATAAAGCCAATTTCCCAGCCTTGCACCCCTGCTGTAGTATAAACCCAGAATTATACCATTTTACACTGCTCAGGGATTTGTACAATGTAAGCTCATTAATATAGTTTGCTTTCCCCTCAATGCGGGAAAGATATGCACACCAAGCTGGTGTTACCCAAGCTGAGATTTTTCCCAGACACTTCACTTAAAGACACTCTGGTTTAGATGAAACATAAAACAAGTTTATTAACTACAAAAAGACAGATTTTAGTGATTATAAGGGATAGCAAACAGATCAAACCAGACAACCTAGCAAATAAACAAAAATGTAAACTAAGTCTAACATACTAGATAGGGTGAGAAATTGCTAATTCAAATCCTACCTGACTGATGATACAAGCTCTCAAGGTTCCTTCCCCACTCTGAACTCTAGGGTACAGATGTGGGGACCTGCATGAAAAAACCCCTAAGCTTATTTTTACCAGCTTAGGTTAAAACTTCCCCAAGGTACAAACTATTTTACCTTTTGTCCCTGGACTTTATTGCTGCCACCACCAAGCGTCTAACAAAATATAACCAGGAAAGAGCCCACTTGGAAACATCTTTCCCCCAAAAATCCCCCCCAAGCCCTACACCCCCTTTCCTGGGGAAGGCTTGATTAAAAATCCTCACCAATTTGCACAGGTGAGCACAGACCCAACCCTTGGATCTTAAGAACAAGGAAAAAGCAATCAGATTCTTAAAAGAAGAATTTTAATTGAAGAAAAAGTAAAAGAATCACCTCTGTAAAATCAGGGTGGTAAATACCTTACAGGGTAATTAGATTCAAAACACAGAGAATCCCTCTAGGCAAAACCTTAAGTTACAAAAAGACACAAAAACAGGAATATACATTCCATTCAGCACAACTTATTTTATCAGCCATTTAAACAAAACAGAATCTAACACATAGCTAACTAGATTGCTTATTAACTCTTTACAGGAGTTCTGACCTGCATTCCTGCTCTGGTCCCGGCAAAAGCAAAAGCAAAAAAGCAAAAGCAAAAGCAAAAGCAAAAGCAAAAGGCAAAAACACACACACACACACACACACACACACACACACACACACACACACACACACACACACACACACACACAACCCTTTGTTCCCCCCAGCTTTGAAAGTATCTTGTCTCCTCATTGGTCATTTTGGTCAGGTGCCAGCGAGGTTATCTTTAGCTTCTTAACCCTTTACAGCTGAAAGGGTTTTTTCCTCTAGCCAGGAGGGATTTAAAGGTGGTTAGCCTTCCCTTTATATTTATGACACAAGCAGTTCACCAAGTTTCCATACACAGGTCCCTTTAGCCTGGGACCAGCACTTACCCCAGTTCAGTCTTTGAACCTCAGGTGTTTCCAGGAGTTCTCCTGTGTGGACAGTAAGGCCCAGAGATGATATCACACCCCAATTTATATAGCTTTTCCGTATGGTGGGAATCCTTTGTTCCAAGCTCAGTTCCCAGTGCAGTTTGTGGAAAAGTACAGGTACCAAAATGGAGTTCAGTGTCATGTAGTCTGGTCACATCCCCTTGCATGCCTTGCTGAGTCATAGCAGCCATTATCCATAGACTATCTGGACTGACTGGCTCACCAGGTGGGGGATAAGCTTCTCCTAAGGCCTACTGTTTCCCTAATGGCCCATTACCTTGAATGGGCCCTTCACTGCCAGCTGTCTAGACTGGAAGCATTTTGCCTAGTGGGTGTCACCCAGGTGTAACCACATTTGAAGTACAGATACATAGTTAATATTCATAACTTCAGATACAAAAATTATACATGCACACAAATAGGATAATCATATTCAGCAAATGATAACTTTTTCAATGACACCTCACAAGACATATCTTGTACCAGATGCATCATAATTATGTTATATTCATTTCATAACAATATCACTATGATGAATATGGGGTGTAGTGTCTCAGCCAGGAATTAAATGCTCAGGGGAAGATCCATAAATCTCCTTTACAGGCAATTATGGAATAACCAGCCAATAGGGGAAGTTTCTTCTTAACTCTGTAACTTTGTAGTTCACTTATACCTTGGATCAAGAGTGGTTACATCCCTTATACTATTTTTATGCTATTTAATATAACTGTCTTGTTTTCATTATCCTTATAAATGTCTAATATCTTGCTTCAGTAAGGAACTTAAACTGTTTCAATCTTACTGAGCTCTTGGACTCAGTGTCTTATAGTAGCGAATTCTACAGGTTAAAGATCTATTGCGTAACTGTGTTAAAAAGTACTTCCTTTATCACTTTTAAATGTGTTGCCTTTCAATTGCATTGGATAGTCTTGTGTTATGAAACAGGCTAAATAGAAGCACCTAATTGTTTTTTTGTATGTCTTTCATGTTTGTATATACCACTGTCATTACTTGTATTTGTCTCATAAGGAATTCAGGGCCCCATTGTGCTAGACACGGGCAAACACTTATTAAAATGACAGTCCCTACTCCAAAGAACTTTCAGTCTATCTTCATGGATGTCTTTCAATGCCTCTACTAATTTTCATTGCCCACTTCTGGATCCCTTCTATTTTTTTCTATAATTTTTTTGAGATGGGGCATAGGTGCTGGAACTAGAGGTGCTGGGAGCGCTGCTGCACCCCGCTGCTCCCCCCGCAGCTTGAAGTGGTTTCCATTATATACAGGTGTCATAAATATAAAGGGAAGGGGAAACCCCTTTAAAATCCCTCCTGGCCAGAGGAAAAATCCTCTCACCTGTAAAGGGTTAAGAAGCTAAAGGTAACCTCGCTGGCACCTGACCAAAATGACCAATGAGGAGACAAGATACTTTCAAAAGCTGGGAGGAGGGAGAGAAACAAAGGGTCTGTGGCTGTTGGTATGCTGCTTTTGCTGAGGATAGACCAGGAATGGAGTCTAAGAACTTTTAGTAAGTAATCTAGCTAGGTATGTGTTAGATTGATTTCTTTAAATGGCTGAGAAAAGAATTGTGCTGAATAGAATGACTATTTCTGTCTGTGTGTCTCTTTTTGTAACTTAAGGTTTTGCCTAGAGGGATTCTCTATGTTTTGAATCTAATTACTCTGTAAGGTATCTACCATCCTGATTTTACAGAGGTGATTCCTTTATTTCTATTTACTTCTACTGAAAGTCTTCTTGTAAGAAAACTGAATGCTTTTTCATTGTTCTCAGATCCAAGGGTTTGGGTCTGTGGTCACCTATGCAAATTGGTGAGGATTTTTACCAAACCTTTCCCAGGAAGTGGGGTGCAAGGGTTGGGAGGATTTTGGGGGGGAAAAGATGTGTCCAAACTATGTTTCCCAGTAAACCCAGTTAGAGTTTGGTGGTGGCAGTGGATATTCCAAGGACAAAGGATAAAATTAATTTGTACCTTGGGGAAGTTTTAACCTAAGCTGGTAAAAGTAAGCTTAGGAGGTTTTCATGCAGGTCCCCACATCTGTACCCTAGAGTTTAGAGTGGGGGAGGAACCTTGACAACAGGGCTGACAGCTTGGTTCAAGGGCTCTCAGCACCACCACCCCAATAAAAATTGTTCCGGTACTCCTGGCTAGGCATAACTAAAACTGAATCCTGTATTTTAGGTGGTAGCATAACATCAATATATACAATAGCATTATAATATGCTTATAACTATTTCCTATCCCACTCTCTGTACAGCATCATTTTTGTTTGCTTTTTTTGACCACTGCTTGCATATTTAGCAGATGTTTTCCTTGAGCTGTCCAGAATGACTTCTTAGTTCTCTTTCCTGAGTGGTTACCGTTTATGTAGAATCCAGCAATGTGTTTGAGTAGTTCTAGATAATCTATGCTCTACTTATATCACGCACATCACCATGGTAGCTGAACGCATTACAATTTTTTTTAAAATAAGAGGGGGACTGATGTGGCTTATATCTTAAGTTGCTCGCATTCCCTCCTACTAAACAGGCTTTATTTCGTTGCTTTTGATTTATTATGGGAAAGCTAAATCAAACAAGTGAATTATGGGGCCAAGCCTCAGCTGGTATAAATTATCATAGGCCCATTGACTTCAGCTCACACCAGCTGAAGATCTGCCCCTTCATATGTTGCCCTGAACACCATGACAACTGAAGTCAGTCTAATGTGATCTAGGAGTTAGCTCCACAGTTGAGAACCATCCACCAAGGAAGTTCTGGCCCTTGCATTTATGAGTCTCATTCTTGTAAGTGACACTCTCCTTGCTCTAGCTGAGGGTAGCTGTCATCAACATTTATGGTCCTATAGAGAGGCAAATCCTCATGTAACCTGGGCCAGTCCAGCAGAAAGCTATGAATATGCCTCCCATGCTCATCTTTCCATCTCTTAGCTGTGTAACGCAGAAATCTTTTAACAGCTATAATTTCAAATGCATCTGACATTGCTGAATTACAGAAATAAAAGAATGGAGCAAGCAATTTTGTATCATATACTCAGGGTGCAGTGTAGTCCGTGATTCTGCACCCATAGAATTTGCCACAAAATTAATCTCTTGCTGCTAAATAGTGCTCCACAATCTAATCCCTCATGTTTGTGAAGGAAACCTTGAAAACAGTGTCTTCCTTAATCTGCAGAGAGCCTAAACAGTAACTCTAAAGGAGGTGTGAATCACTCCATTCATCCCCACCTTCCCCTTGACACCATCTGAGATGTAGTTATGATTTGTCCATACAAATATTTGCCCATATTGAAAATGGGGAAAAATGGGGGCAACATAAAATAAAATAAATTTTAATATCAAAATAAATAACAAATGTCTATCTTTGGTACTTACATGTACCCCATTACCGTACTATCTGAGTGTCTCATGATCTTTAATGTATTTATCCTCCCAGCACCCCGTGTGCTAAAAAAGTAGCATTATCCCCATTTTACAGAGTGCAAATAAAGTACACAGAGGCCAAGGCCTAGATCCACAAAATGGATTCAGCATCACAATGCGCACAGACACCGACTTCTTCTGGCGCCGGTGGGTGCTCAACCCTGCTCTGCCCCCGGCCCCGCCCCAACTCCACCCCGTCCCACCCACTCCTGCCCCCATTCCAACCCCTTCCCCAAAGTCCCCGCCCCAACTCCACCCTCTGTAATGGTGAACAAGCAATATACTAAACACTTCCTAGCAGGCTCATCTCCTGCTAAGAAAATAGGGGTTTCAGGCAAACACTGCCAGCCTGTTACTACAGTATATTTCCCTTTAGGTCTTTGTGTGTGTCTGATTTTTGTCTTAAGGCATTAGACAGATTCTCACTTAAAGCAAGATTGATGGCAGGCATGTCACAGAATACAGATTTCACACAGCCTGCAGCACAATCACAGAATCTGAGAACAACTCAGATATATTTAGAATCTACATTGTCATTACTTTCATCGTACAGGAAAAAAAAAAAGATTATAAACTCACAGCTGGAGAACATTAGCAATCTTCTCAATGCAGGCTAAGCCTGATACACCTGTTTGTTTAACTGGAAGGGATTGGATAACCTATGGGGGAAAAATCAAAAATCTATTTTTTGTACTGTGGTCACCATGTGGCTGTTACTGTGAAGGCAGTGTTATAATAATCACCCAGCAAAGGTTTTCTGGGCCAAGCCACCGATGCCATCGAGAGTCCAACATGCCAGTGGGAAAGTGCATCCTACCACAGGAATGAAGTAAAATAACTTTTTATGAAGAAGGGAGCATGTAGCAGTCACCTTCCTTGAACACCCACATGCAGAGTGCAGCATGCAAACCTCAATAGACAAATAAGAGAGGTATGTCATCAAATAATGGAGGGGTTGTCACAGCAAGGGGCACATCTTTCTTTGCAAAGGCCAAGGCGCACACACCCAAGAGTGAATTCTTGAAATTAATGGTTTAGATCAAATTGTTGGCTGAATGACTTAGATTGTGCAATGTGAAATCCTATTCATCTTCAGTACTACATGCTGTCAAGAGAGAGTGAGAGAAGAAAATACTGAAGATTCAGATAAATAATCAACAAAAATTTACCTTGAAGGAACACCATCAATGTTTATTGATTCAAAATTGTTACCATTTCATCCAGTTTTACGTCCTTTTTAAAGACATATGCGGCACTACTTACAATGAAATCAAGTTGCCCTGTTTGTGTTCCTCTGTCTCCTTGTCTGCTAAAAGTCTGGAAAGCATTTAGTTCTTTGTAGCCACTTCTGTAAATAAATAATAAAAAGACTCCTCCAGATTATAAAGCTTGAGTTTTGTGTTATATTTAAAACTTAAAACTCCTTTGCAGATAATTTTTTTTTTAAATAGCTCCTATTTTTGTAGGAGCTAAATAACTCAGAGCTAAAATCTGTAGCCCTTAAATTAAGCAAAACTTTCACTGACTTCAGTTGTATGCAGTGTTGCTGTAGCTATGTTGGTCCCAGGATATTAAAGAGAGAAGGTGGATGAGGTAATTAATATATTTTATTGAACCAACTTCTACTGATGAAAGACAAGTTTTCGAGCTCAAAGAGAGCTCTTCTTCAGGTACTCAGGGTGCCACAGCTAAATACAATGTGGAACAGATTGTTTTAGCATAAGGAGTTAACATGTTGTAAGAGACAATTCAAGGTGAAGTGGGCCGTTAACACCCCTGCAGTTGTAGGACAAAGGAGGGTTAGTGGGTTATAGATTGTAGGCTATATACTACACAGCTTTTAGCGACATGGCTGTGTCGCTACAGCCGTGCCGCTAAAAGTCATGCTGTGTAGCTGCTGTTTGTCCGCTCTCCGCCGACAAAAAACTTCCACCCCCAACAAGCAGGGTTAGCTTTGTCGGCAGGAGAGCTCTCCTAAAGTGCTGCTCACACCAGCACTTGTCATCAGCAAAACTTGTCTTTCGGGGTGGGGGGGGTGTTTTTTTAACACCTCTGAAAGACAAAAGTTTTGTCATTCAATTACCAGTGTAACCCTTCTGCCTGTCAGAGTTGGCAGCAACAAAGGCCGGGTTCAGTATCTAGGGGTTCCATTCCAATAACACAATGCAAAACCGGCTCAAGCCCCACCCAGTGACCTGGGACAAATATATACCACCCCCGCTGGGTGCCTCCAAGAGGCAATACTTCCCCTCTCGCAAGCACAGAGTCTGAGTGTAGCAAAAAGCCTTTTAATAACAGAGAGAAACAATGTGGCATTATGTTGGGGAAACACCACCAACAGGATTCATAACACAACCCACGAGCAAAAAACCCACCCCAAGCAAATTGGGGCATGTCCTTTCCCTTTGGTTCTTGAGTCCAGCAACCCAAAATCACCCAAATTCCCAAAAGTCTCTGTCCCTGGTCAGGGCAGGCCCAGAGTTTGAAAGTTTATCTGCAGAGTTTTACCTCCCAACCTGGGTGGAGATTGACGGATGGGGGGTTAAGGGGCACCTTACGTGGTCCAAAGCTGATGGCCCCACCTCTCCATGGGCTCCGCTCTGCCAGCCGCTCCATGAGCTGCTCTAGGCATCCACCAGACTGCTCTGCTCTGATTGTCATCCCGCAAACTGCTTTGCTCCACAAGCCGCTCTGGTCGCCGTCCCGCAAACTACTCCACCATATATCTTCAGGCTCCCCCACTACTTAACACAACACTCAGTGATTTCAGCTCTTAGTAAGTTTAGCTCTTTTATGATTTCAGCTTGTAGTAGGGGAGCCTCAGGGGTACACCATTAGCCCAAAGTGAATTCAGCTCAGCAACCTGTAACTAGACTCCTAATAGAATCAAAATTAGCTCTGATATTCCACAGTGGAGAGAGGAAAAAGTGCAATTAGCATGAGCAGCCCTCACCAGAGAGCCCATACTACCAAATATTAATACCTGTACCCAACCTCTCTCCATTCACAGAGTTTGGGAACCCAAGTCCCTTGCCTAGCAAGTGCTACTTAGTTGATGGCGAGTCCCTCCATCCTAACAAAAGGCCAAGTACAGTTCCTCTGTCCTTGATTCCCATAATCAGGGTAATAACAATTTATTCTTCCTGCCCCAATAACAGACACTGGGGATCCCACAGCAGCCAAAGTGACCATTTGGGCAGCTATGGCCTCATTCTAGGCAGGGTGGGTGTGCCTATGCAAATGAGATCGGCCCCTGAAGTTCTTTTCCACGACTTGCCACACCTCACCGCCAGATGTCAGGGTGGAGCTCATCCTGACTCTGCTTACACCAGTGTAGACAAAGCCATAGTAATGAGCCATAAATCCAGTGTCTTTATTGAGTCCATGATTTTTTAGTGCCTTACAAAGTTATGAATTTAAGCTGTCACGCTCATCTTTTGAAGGTGTTGTGCTGGTTTCCTGTGAGGGCAAGGACTGGGTGGTCAGGTATGAAATGATTGTTTTGTCAAAAATGTTCACACACAGGTGATATGGTGTCTTTGCCTTTTATCATTTTTCTATGTGAGTTCATTTGAGAGCATAGTGATTGTCTCATTTCACCCACATAGTTGTTATTAGGGCATTTAGTACACCAGATGAGCTGGACTACATGTTGTAATAGGCATGTGTAGGACTCATGGATCTTGAAAGATGTGTTCTGGAGGATGTTGATCATGTTGGCAAGGTCTGGTGCTGCTTTGAGTTGCTGTGTCCTGGTCTGCGGGGAGTTTGCTTCTGATGATGAGCATGGCAAGGTTGGAGGGTTTGTTTAAAGGGCAGAAGAGGAGATTCAGGAAAGATTTATTTCATACTTCAAGTATGGATTGTAATTGTTTAATGATACTCCACATGAATTCCAATGCAAGGTGGGTAGGTGACAACAAAGAGTGTGAAATCGGAGTGGGTTTTGTGTGTGTATTGAAGCAGGTTCTCTCAGGGGTATTATGGCCCGTTCCATGATGCTGTCTACTCTGGTGGAGGGTCTTTGTTTGACATATCCAAGCTAGTGCTCATATCCAAGACTTTGTGAAGGAATGTATCAAATGCTTTACTACAGGCTGATGTATGATGCCAAACTCATTTCTGGTGCAACTCCATTGACTTCAGTGGATTTACATCAAGGATGAGTTTGCCTACATACCTCCTGCATTTCCTTCATACATGATGGGGCTGAAACTGTCCCCAGTGAAATAATGGTAAAACTCTCAACAATGATCAGAGCAGGAGCAGGCTCAGGCTATGGATTGTCCCTATTGAATGGGCATGTCAGATTTATTAATACCTTTCTTCCAGTAAAACTAACCTCTTTCTTAGCACATATAACTCTTTATTGTGAGGTGAACTTTAAAAGATTAACCACACTAAATTGACTTTTGTTTCACTACAGGATATGCAAACATAGTCAGATCATAAACCCTGGTCTACACTAAAAAGTTAAGTCAACTCAGTTACATCACTCAGGGGTGTGAAAAATCCATACGCCTGCGTGATGTTGTTAAGCCGACCTAAGCCCCGGTGTAGACAGTGCTAGGTCAACAGTAGAATTCTTCCATTGAGCTAGTTACCACCTCTCGGGAGGTGGATTACCTACACTGACAAGAGAACCTCTTCCATTGGCGTAGGTAGGGTCTACATAGAAGCACTGCAGCTGTGCTGCTGTAGCTTTTCAAGCATAGACAAGCCCTAAGAAGGCTGCTTTGTGCTTCTCTACCTTAATAGAATTCTTGGAGGGCTACACCATCTCTTTGCCAAAGTAGGGCAGGAAGCAATCTTCCCATTTATAATGGAGCCCTTGGAGGGCCAGGCAGTCTAGTGGGTAATGCACCCAGTACCATCTCTCAGTGGGAGGGCCTTTCAGTCCAGTTCCTCACCCAAAGATGGGCTTAGCTTCACCCCAGCAGGCTCTGAGTCAGTGCTTTGTGAGGGTTAACAGTGTCTGGTACCTTGGGGTGCCCTTGGAGTTACCTTCCCTTGGTCACTTTCTACCATCTCTCTCTCCCCATGGCTTCAAGTCCTATATAAAGTAACAAAAGAAAAAGACAACTAAACTTTCAGCCCCAGCGGGCTCAGCATTCAGTTCTGTTCCTCACACAGGAAGACTTCTTCGGCACCCTTGTTCAGGAGCCTTCAGGGTAGGTCTGCCTTCCTCCTGAACCCCATCTTCTGCGCTGAGTTGCTCCCTTTTAAGTTTCCTCTCCAGTTGGAGCATGCCCTGCAGGTCTGGAGGGGCCAGGCTATTGACTCAATATTGTCCTTTAACCCCTTCGGTACCAGTGTGGGGTCTGTACACTCTATCACAGCATCCAAGCTTTACCAGCCTAAAGCAGGACAAAAAGTCAAAATCTCAACAAATTTTTGCAACTTGACAACACAAAAAAAATTGGTTTGGTTCAATCAATAAGTTTTTTTGTTTTGACATTTTCAAAATGTTTTGTTTAAAGCTTGATATTTTTAATTTGTTCCACTATAATTAGCTTAAGTTTCTAAGCAAAAAGTTGTTTCAAAGAGGAAAAAACTGGATTTTTTTCTTTTAAAAATGTCAAAACAGGACAGTTTGACAATTTCAAAACCTTTTTCCAAAAAATTTATGAACCGAGAGATGTATTGAAACTGACTCTTTCCAGTGAACAGTTTCAGTTTTGACAAATCAGCATTTTAAAATTTTTTTGTCAAAAAAATTCCCAACCAACTTTACTCTGCTGGTGTTGGGGAACTGGCATAGGTTGCCAGAGGAGGAGGAGTGTGGCCAGAGCATGCTGTTCTCCAGCAATCCCCACCTCCTGTAACTGCCCCATGGGGGCTTTTGTAGGTAGCCATAAATTAGGGGATCCTTGAAGCCTCTGTAATTTATGCCAGGGATTGGCTTAGTTCCCCACAGCCCAGCCCTGCAAAGGTGGGATAGAGCCCCTTTGCACTGCACTTCTGGTCCTGCACCAAGTGCAGTCTGTCTGGACCCTAGAGGCAGGGCCATAGACTTCTAGATAAGACAAACCTAACAGAGTTCCTACTGGCTAAGCTATAGTGAAACTCACCTTGTGGCTCACCTAACTGGTCCCTGTGGACCAGAAGGGAAGTGATTTGATCCTTGGCTGTGGGAACAGAGGTTGCACAGACTTATGCCAAGTCCAAATTTGATCCATAGAACAAGTCCAGCTACTGGATGAGATACTTAGTTAGTTGGTTAAATTCACTGTAGTGTTCAGTCCCCAGCTGCTAGACAAAACAGTTGCTTAATGAAAAATAAAAGCAACAGATTCCCTTAATGCAATCCAGAGTGCTATCACTGGATGGAAAGTGTGCTCTAGCTTGAATAAAAGTTAATATCCCTCTATAGAAATAGACCTTTTCCTATTTTTACTGGTAGTAGATCTGACAGCTATTATCCTATTATATTTCATGCCTCCTAATTCTAACATATGGTGACACTTCACTTCCCAATATCCAATTGACATCCTTTTGATGTATCTTTTGGGCTGCTGTCTAAGTACATTTGCAAATAGTTTAGTACTCAATTTAAGATGAATATATTCCCAGAATTCCTTCGGCAATCAATTATTTATTACTTACAAATGTTAAGATCAAAAAGAAAAGAAATAGATGTATATTTTATTCTGACAGGAGGTCTATGGGGATTACAAAAAACAGAAATGTTAATGCTAAATTTGTGTAAAAAGGGTAGAAATGGGGATTCCCTAGTCAGTTTTCCTTCCCTTTAAGGGAGCAAATGGCCTGGATTAATCAGTTATTCTTCTTGTTTTTATTCAGTGGCTAGACATGAACATTGGACATTATTTCTCAGTATTATTTGACTGTATTTCTCACTATTTTCAAAGGACAATCAGGGGCAAATTCTATTCTGCTACATCTGTGTAACACCCAATCTCACCCTCAGCTACATGGATGCATCTCTGATTACCCTCCTTGTGGAACAGTGAAATGTAAATCTGCAGGAGAGCTTGTGCCAATTGCTTGAGAAGATCATGCTGGATGAATAGCTCTTTTGTTACATTTACAAAAGTTGCTTTTTATAAGGGGCATAAGCTGTGACTATGTAGCGTACATTCCAGTAGGGTGGTGTGGGGCACAACAGGTGGACTTTAGGAAGATCATTTCCACTTCACTGAATAGCAGGGCAGCCATAGCAGAGGACTGAAGGACACTTTCAGAAGTGCCTTTAATTAAGGTATGATCCTGTGCCATTGACTTCAATGGGTGCAGGATCAGGCCCTTCACAAGTATCAGAACAGCTATGGAGGGATACAGGCCTGCCCAGTGATTTCAGAGGGATTTGGATCAGGTCCAAAATGAAATTTGACAGAGAGCTAGGGTGACCATCCATCCCTTTTTTTTAAAGGGACAGTCCCATTTTTTGGGGGACTTTTTCTTATATAGGCGCCTATTACCCCCCACCCCCATCCTGTTTTTTCACAGTTGCTATTAAGCGTTTTTGATAAAGCATTCACTCACTCTTGACTGCTGAGAATCTTACATAAGGACCCTAAAATAAGTCCATTAAACCAGATTATGACCCAAATAAAGGCAACTTTTGTAGAAGTAACAAAAATCATTCTCCCAACATAACCTCATGTAATTTTCACAAAACCAATATTCTCCCATACTAGTTAATCACTGTGGCAAGGAGCACCTATCTGTTCCACCATGAGGTGGGGCAGAGCTGCTCTAAAGGAGGAGAGAAGAGGAGTAAAGGTGATAGCCTGGCATGAACAACAAAAGGATCATTCCAATTCAGTAATGCAAAATGGTGAAAACTGGCCTTTAGGAATAGGAAATGGTTTTCAAAGTATGAATTGGCACATAGGCCTGATTCACCGTGATGTAACTCCATGATCTGCAGTATTAAGAATATTATTAGCAATGAAATAGAAAAGTGTCAAGAGTCCAACTATGAAACCTTCACATAGCAAATGACAGAACTCACTCAAGGCCTCAGATCCTTTTCACTAGAAGTGGCATGGCTATCAATGGACTACATTTTCTTTTTGGTTGATATTTTCCATTTTATACAGCGAACTCATCATACTATTGCTAAAATCCATGAGGTTGCATCAGTGTAATTGAGTCTGTCATGAATGGAAAAATGCAGCTCTCCTGAAAGGTGAAAAGTGTCAGGAAAGATCCTGCTCAGGAAAGAGCTAATGAAACCCATTGACAGATCACATCAGTGATCAACAGAATTTTTGGAACACTGGGGCAGAGAATTGCCACATGAGACTGGAAGCAGAAGAGGTGCACCAAGAAATGAGTAGTAGTTCCCTGTTCATGCTGCCACAGGTGGATTCAGTGTCTGCCTGAAGGCTTCCTTTTTTTATTCATTCTTATTGCATCTTACTTACTGCTTTGAGATAGGCTTTCCAAGTAAAGCCTGGTGTTTTCTGATAGATGGGTAGATTACACACACAGAGGAAATTAAACTTTTCTATTGTGTCTCTCAGGGTAGTTCTGCTGCCTAATGAATTTGGGGCTTTCAATTTGTCATGTTTGGAGTAAATGTATTTAATAATCTAGGGGTTAATTAGAAAAATAACAACTGACTTTATTAAAAGAGTTCAATTCAACACTATGAATGGAGAATCTTCTCCAAGCAGGACAATTCAAGCCCAAACCAGTGCCAAACAAATGTCACCCATACAGTTCCACCAAACAAACATTAAGTGACAATACACATAACGAAACTCCTGTTGGAACAAACTCATTGGCAGAATGAACATTGAAGACAGGCAGCTCTTACTTAGCTCACTTTAATTACAGTTTCTAACTTAGCTGTTACTTAACTTCTGAGGGTTGATGTCTTTTATTGACTGAGCCTTTCACAGATGTCTTTATACCCATATTATTAGATTCTTAGTGTGTATTTGCTTCCTTAATGCTTTTGTTTCTTGCTTTTAAATACTTAGACTATATCTTTGTTCAAGGAATTTGTGAAAATGTAAAATTTGGAACAGAACTGTAATAATTCTTCAATGACCAATTGTTGATTTAAAATTAAGTTTTATTTGAAGAAAAGAACTTTTGCTGTACTGAAGATTAAATTCTGATGTCTCTAGAGCACTCAGAGCTGTGCTGGCCTTTTCCTCCCCAGGATCCATACTAACCACATGACCCAAACTAACTAGCATCCTTCTGTTGGATTAAACTAGTTGTGACTGACATATAATCTTTAGTAGGGAAAGAGCAGAAACCAGCAAACTCATTTTGCCTAGGGCTGCAATTCAACTTTAAACACTTTCTTTGCAAGCACTGATCCAGTACAGTGAGTATCTTAAACATGGGCAATGGGAAACACAGAAACTCACCATGCAGGATGCTCACTCTGTTTTCCAAACCTGTAAAATCCACATTGAGTGGGAGGGAGATACTCCAGTAAACAAGTTCAGAAAGAAAGAGATGCATGCCCATAGCTTTTCTGCAGGGAGAGCAGATGCTATTGCTTTGGCATCTTTTGCAGCTGTAACTGCTATGCAAGCAGTGCTGATGCTGTTACATAGACAGTGCTGATGGCTCAAGGGGCACCCTCAGGCTGCTCACATGCCAAGCAGAGGCAGCCTAATTTCCTACCTCTATAAATGGAACTGCTGGTGTGCAAGGTCCCTGGACGCTATATTCTTCTGTCTGGCCCTTCTGCACTAAAGGAGGATTCTATTTTGTAAAAAAGAGAGAAATGGAAGTGTGAATAGCCTCCTCCACTCATGCAGTATAATCTCTCTGGGCTACTACTTGAGAAATATGGAGGAATGCAAATAAAACTAAAGAAAAGGAGCAAAGATTGAGGGTGAAACCTTGGCTCCATTGAAGTCAATGGGAGTTTTGCTATTTACTTCACAGGGCCCAAGATTTCACCCTGAGGGAGCAAAGAGAGTTGGCAGAGATGTACTGTACAAGCAGATTTAAGATCAGAGAGGTCAGTCAGTGGATGAAGAGTCAATGGAGAGCTTTGAAAAACAGCAGAGTGTTGAACTGGATAAGGCGTTAGTGAAGTTGACTGCTGAAGTTCAGAGGGTAGCAATTTAGGATGATAATGAGATGTAAGCAGAGTCAGGATGAGCTCCACCCTGACATCTGGTGGTGAGTTGTGGCAAGTTGTGGAAAAGAACTGTAGGGGCTGATCTCATTTGCATAGGCACACCCACCCCACTGAGCGTGAGCCCATAGCTGCCCAAATGGTCACTTTGGCTGCTGTGGGATCCCCAGTGTCTCTGTTATTGGGGCAGGAAGAATAAATTGTTATCTTGATTATGTGAATCAAGGACAATGGAACTGTACTTGGCCTTTTGTTATGATGGAGGGACTTGCCATCAACTAAGTAGCACTTGCTAGGCAAGGGACATGGGTTCCAAAACTTAGTCAATGGAGAGAGATTGGTTAGTAATGTCTGGTTGTATGGGGCCCCTGGTGAGGGCTGTAAATGCTAATTGCATTTTCTCCTTTTTCTACTGTGGAATATTAGAGCTAATTTTGATTCCATTACAAGTCTAGTTACAGGCTACTAAGCTGAATTCACTTTGGGCCAATGGTGCACCAGCACTGAGGCTCCCCTACTACAAGCTGAAATCACTGAGTGTTGTGTGAAGTAGTGGGGGAGCCTGAAGATATATTGCAGAGCAGTTTGTGGGACGGCTGGCAGAGTGGCTCTTGGAGCAGAGCAGTTTGTGGGATGGCTGGAGCAGCTTATAGGGGTGGCTGGCAGAGCGGAGCAATTTATAGGCTGGCGAGTGGAGTGGAGCGGAGCCCTATGGAGAGGTTGGGGCAATTGGCTTTGGACCATGTAAGGTGCCCCATAACTCCCCCATCTCCACCCAGGTTTGGAGGTAAAGCTCTGCAGATAAACTTTTGAACTCTGGTACTGCACTGACCAGGGACAGAGACTTTTGGGTTGTTGGACTTTTGGGACTTTGGGTGACTTTGGATTGCTGGACTCAAGAACCAAAGGGAAAGGTCACGCCCCAGTTTGCTAGGGGTGGGGTTTTTTTGCTCATGGGTTGTGTTATGAATCCTCTTGGTGGTGGTTCCCCAACATAATGCCACATTGTTTCTCTCAGTTATTAAAAGGCTTTTCATAGAATCCTAGAATATCACGGTTGGAAGGGACCTCAGGAGGTCATCTAGTCCAACCCCCTGCTCAAAGCTACACTCAGACTCTGTGCTTGCGAGAGGGGAAGTATTGCCTCTTGGAGGCGCCTGGCGGGGGTGGTATATATTTGTCCTAGGTCACTGGGTGGGGGCTCGAGCCGATTTTTGCATTGTGTTATTGGAATGAAACCCCTAGATACTGAACCTGGCCCTTGTTGCTGCCAACTCTGATGGGCAGAAGGGTTACAGAAATATTTGGGCAATAACTATTTGCATTAAGGTTTGATACTTGCATCATTGTCATTATCAGATTGTCACATCTGCACCCAAAGAAAAGATAATGATATTGATAATTAAATGATAAAAATATGAATGAAGGCTTTTCCCCCCAAGGTAGAAGCAATGTCAAGGTAACAATGAATTTTGCTAGTCTGATCATCTCGTCTGACCTCCTGCACAATGTAGGCCACAGAATCTCACCCACCCACTCCTGCAATAAACCTGTCACCTATGTCTGAGCTATTGAAGTCCTCAAATCATGATTTAAAGAGTTCAAGATGCAGAGAATCCTCCAGCAAGTGACCCATGCCGCATGCTACAGAGCAAGGCGAAAAACCCCCAGGGCTTCTTCCAATCTGCCCTGGAGGGAAATTCCTTCCTGGCCCCAAATATGGTGATCAGCTGAACCCTGAGCATGTGGACAAGATTCACCAGCCAGATACCCAGGAAAGAATTCTCTGTAGTAACTCGGATCCCACCCCATCTAACATCCCATCACAGGCCATTGGGCCTATTTACCACGAATAGTTAACATGATTTTGGCAATGAATTGATTTTTATCCCATCATACCATCTCCTCCATAAACTTATCGAGTTTAATCTTGAAGCCAGATAGGTCTTTTGCCCCCACTGCTTCCCTTGGAATGCTATTCCAGAACTTCACTCCCCTGATGGTTAGAAACCCTTTGTCTAATTTCAAGTCTAAACTTCCCGATGGCCAGTTTATATCCATTTGTTCTTGTGTCCACATTGGTACTGAGCTTAAATAATTCCTCTCCCTCTCCGGTATTTATCCCTCTGATATATTTATAGAGAGCAATCATATCTCCCCTCAACCTTCTTTTGGTTAGACAGACTGACTTTAAAAAAAATTGTGTGGGTGTGAGTGTGATGGAGTTTACCAACCCCACACTAAACCAGATTAAGGCATGGAGCAATACTGGGTTAGGGAAGCTCTGCACCTCAGCAGATGGGAGGCACGCTCCAGGTGGAGGGACAGTTTAAAATGGCACTGGCAGCCCAAGGGAGATACAGGCTGCACTTGGAAGTGAAGCTGAGGGCTGGTGCTGTGGGCAAAGTGATCAGGGCACTGGTAGGACCACGCCAGAAGCAGTGATCTACAATCCCTTCCCCCTTCAATGGTGGGAACCCACAAGAGGCCCTGAAGAGCAGGATGTTTCACCCCCAGGCAGACTAAACTGCTAGTACTAAGACTGTGACCATGCCCCAAAGGGAGGAGCTCCAGCCTGGTAGGAAGAGACCCAGGGAGAATATAACTTGGGGAAGACCAATGGGTGCTCTGGACACTGTAGCACCGCTTTAGGGCCCTGGGTTGGGACCCAGTAGAGAGTTCCCCCCACCCTGTTGTGACAGAACCCCAAGAGGAAACACACAGGAGGGGCTGAGGCTTGCTGTATACAACCCAGCAATGCTCCCACACCCCCTGGACCTCCAGACCAGAGAGACTGAAAAGAACTCTGGAGCTACGGCCTGACTACTAGGCCAGCTGGCTTTCACACTGACCCACTACAAAAATTTGTGGAGACTGCAGGCAACAACTTTGTAACTAAAGGGAGCCTGTGTAAGAACACATGGGCCTAGAACTGGTGTCTGTGGGAGGCACTGCTTCCTCATCACCACCAGGGGCCCAGGCTGGGTTGCCACCAAGACATACTGAGAGGATGAGGCCTGCAGGAAGTCCTGCCCTGAAGGGCATAAGCAATAGCCATCCACAATTCCCTGGTTGGCTGGCACTCCCCATATAAACCATGAAGACATTTCTGGGAGCTTGCTGAAGAGTACAGACCTCCAGTGGGTTCTGCTTTAGATCCTGCCTCACTGCAACTTGTCCTCATCCCAGACTGCTGACCCTGATCCAGGTTTGCTGTCTTTGGCTTAAGATCATTGTTGCCCTGGTGAAAGATCCTGGTGTGGCGCAATCCCAATTCTTGCTGGTTACTCTCAGTTTGGTAATGGACTCTGACTTTTGTTGTTTTGACCTGGCCTGGCCCTGATTGATCTCTGACCGTTGGCCCTGCTACTGAGCAGCTCACTCTGTGCCCACGAGTCGCCCATGACATGGCTTTGATGGCCTGAGGTGTATTTTTTTTAAAGGAGTGGGAGGGGAGCCCTGGAGATGGATCTTGACAAATTGCTAAAATGGGTTTTGGAGAATCAGCAACAGACCCAGTTGCTGCAGAACCTGTTGCTGTTGTTGTTTTGCCAATTGCTGCAGCAGCAGCAGCTTATTAGGGAGTTGGCCACTCAACACAAGGAGCAACAGCTGGTACAACAGGTGGTGCTGCTGGTACAGCCCCAAAACATGCCATCTAACTCATTGACGGGAGCAGTTAACCCCAACTCGGCTTCAAACCTCCCCTTGAAACTGCCAAAAAAAAGAACCAGATGATGAGCCTGAAACATTCCTAGTCACATTTGAGAGGGTAGCCATGGCAGCCTTTTGGCTAGTGGAGAGTTGGGCAATCCTGGTCACCCCGTACCAGACAGGGATGGCCCAGGCCATATACTGAAGCTTCCACATGACAACTGTGCAGGACTATTCCCTACTAAAAAGTAGCCACCCGAGACACTTTTGGCATTTAAAACAAGACCCACCCCCAGAGGTTCAGCAAGAGAGATTTTCAGCTGCAGTTTGACCCAGGCCAGTGGCCCAGACTCTAAAGGAACACTGCTAACAGTGGCTCCAACCCCAGGAAAGAACAGGAGTATGGGTGGTGGAGAAGATTGTGTTGGAGCAGTTCCTCCAAATTCTCCCACTCAGAGTATGGGAGAGGATGGTACAACATCAAGTAGGGATGTAAAAGGTTAAATGGTTAACTGTTAACCCCCGAGGCCCCATGCTGGCAGGAGGAACCCCAGCCCCAGCGGTGCCGGGCCAGCAGAAGGGACACTGGCTGTGCGGAGCAGCCCTGGCCGTATTGGGCAGGCCAGCCAGAGGAACCCCAGACCCTAGCTCTGGCCAGGCCAGAGCAGGCCCCAGTCCCGGCTGGGCCAGAGCAGGCCATAGCCCTGGCCGTGCTGCACTGGCCAGTCAGAGCAACCCCAGCCCCCGCCCCCGCTGCGCCAGGCCCACCTGAGCTACCTTGGTTAACTGTTAACTGGTTAAATGATATAATTTTAACCGGTTAACTTTTTAAACCGATATTTACATCCCTAACACCGACTGGAGACTGTCAGAAATGGGGACGCTGACCAAGAACTACACACTGCCTAAAAAATACGAAGGGGGGACACAGGCCAGTCCTAACCAACTCAGACAACCAGAGGAAGGGCAAGGAGGGGAGATGTGAGAGGAACCTTGCTACCCAACCCAGGAGTGAGCCAAGCAGAGACCACCATGTCTCATGTAGAGATGGGACCACTTCTGATGGGATTGCCCATTCATGGACTGTAATTATGAGTGCATCTGGTGATGGAATCCAGAGCCTGCAAGAAGGCACCAGAAAAACTGGTGGTCCCAGTGCAGGTTAAAAATATCAGAGTCTCAGGCTTAATAGACTAAGGATGTGGTCAGACAATTGCCAGAGAATGTTTGGCAAGGGCCAAGGGAGACCCCTCAAGTACCATATTTCTACAATGCATCTAGAGGGTGTTCACCCCAACCCCATGAGATGATTGCAGTTAATTACACAGTACCATGTGAACACCGCCTGCGTGGGGGTAGCCACAAACCAGGCCTATCCTGTGATAATCAGGTGGGACTTGAAGTTATTTCAGTACTTGATAGAGGCAGGGCAAGGGAAATCCCGGAAGGAAGAAAAGACAAAGTCTGTGGACAGAAAAATAGAAGAACCCAGGGAATGGTTGGGTTGGGGAGGGATGGTGACCTGAGGGAGATGACCTCCATGTCCCCAGTTAATGGCCCCACACCTACTGATGGCCTACACCCCATGGGTACTCAAGCCAAGAACCCATATATATCACAACTCAGTATAGAGCTACTCTCAAACCAAGTTGATTTCATTGAAGAACAACGAATTGCTCTGATGCTGAGGTGAGCCTACAGGCAGCTTGCCTGGGTCAACAATGAAGTACGGCAACCACAGCTACTAAAACAGGAGAAATCAGGAACTGTTTTGTTTCACCTTGCCTTGTCACAGTCTTTTATTTTGCAGATAGATGCATCTGATGTCAGCCTTGGAGCCATACTGTCATAAGAGATGGGGTGAGAGGAACATCCTGTCCTCTCTCTTAGCAGGAAGTTGTCTCCCTGGAAGGAAGTCACCTACCTGGTGATCGAGAAGGAAGACCTAGCAGTAAAGTGGGCTGTAGAAGCCCTGCCCTACTACCTATGGAGTCACCCCTTTCGTCTAGTGACTGACCATGCACCTCTACAGTCTATGAAGGTCACCAACTCCCAAGTCATGCAGTGGTATTTGTCTCTCCAGCCATACTACGTTGAAGTGCTATATCAAACCAGCAAGGACCATAAAATGCAATTCTTTTCATGAGATGAGGGGGGTACTCTCAGCATGTCTGCCCAGAGCTGAAGGGGAGGGCGTGTGATGAGGTTTACAAACCCCACACTAACCCAAAGCAAGGCATAGGCCAGTACTAAGCTAGGGAGGCCCTGCCCCTCAGCAGCTGTGAGGCATGCTCTGGATAGAGAGAGAGTTTAAAAGTGCACTGGCAGCCAGGGGATAGAATTGATGTTGAAGCATGGAGCTAGGGGCAGAGTGACTGGCTCTGATAAGACCACTATGGAAGTAGTGGCCTCCCTTCAGAGGTGGGCACTCACGAAAGGCCTCAAAAAACAGGACGTTACCCTATCGGGCAGGCTAAACTGCTACTACTAAAACTGTGACCATGCTCCAAAGGGAGGAGCTGGAGCCCGCTAGGACAAGACCCAGGGGGAAGTATAACTTGGGGTAAACCAACAGGTGGTCTGGACACTGCCACACCCCTTTAATGCCCTGGGCTGGGACCCGGTAGAGCCTTCCCCCCACTCCCTCTGTCATTGCAGAGCCCCAAGGGGAGAAGAGGAAACAAACAGTAGGGGCTGAAACTTGCTGTATACAATCCAGCAGGCCCCTCCTCAAAAGCAGAGAGACTGAAAAGCACTGTGGAGTCACAGCTTGACCACTAGGCCAGCTGGCTTTCAGACTGACCTGCTACAGTGAGTCAAACACTATGTGCTGAATGCATCAAGGAATAGAAGATAGGATTCACATCACAGATGAATTTAACATTACATTTTATTCTGTTTTGGGCTTGGACAACTGGCTTCCCCTCAGCTGTGGTACCCAGTCAACACTATATTGTAACATTCCATCTGTTTATAATTCTTATTTATTTAATGTCATAGGTTAGCATGACACTTTACAGACATGAAAGGAGAAAAGCTCCCACAGAACCCTAGTGAAGTATGGTGGGCTAGAGGTGGGGTTTGAGACAAGTGGTGTTTTCATAGTATAGTCTGTCTCTGGATCCAAATAACACAATCAGGCTTTTTTAAATTACTGCAGTGATTAAACTAAGAACAAAATAACAACAAAATTCATTCAGTTGATGCAGTGAGTAGGTAGGGTCCATGCTATTCTCAACGTAGGTTCATCCTCCAACCAATTTCCAAGTACAATTTCTTACAACTAACGAGCATGTTGGACTCTGCCACACAGAACATTCCAGACACAGTGTCAAGGTTCCTTCCCCACTCTGAACTCTAGGGTACAGATGGGGGCACCTGCATGAAAACCTCCTAAGCTTACTTTTACCAGCTTAGGTTAAAACTTCCCCAAGGTCCGACTTGGACTTCCACTGCCACCACCAAACTTTATCTGGGTTCCTGAAAAAACATAGTTTGGACACGTCTTTCCCCCCAAAATCCTCCCAACCCTTGCACCCCACTTCCTGGGAAAGGTTTGGTAAAAATCCTCACCAATTTGCATAGGTGACCACAGACCCAAACCCTTGGATCTTAGAACAATGAAAAATCATTGTTTCCTTACAAGAAGACTTTTAATAGACGTAAAAAAGAATCACCTCTGTAAAATCAGGATGGTAAATACCTTATAGGGTAATTAGATTCAAAACACAGAGAATCCCTCTAGGCAAAACCTTAAGTTACAAAAAAGACACACAAACAGGAATATTCAGTCTATTCAGCACAGCTATTTTCTCAGCCATTTAAAGAAATCATAATCTAACACATACCTAGCTAGATTGCTTACTAAGTTCTAAGACTCCGTTCCTGTTCTGTCCCCAGCAAAAGCATCATACAGACAGACACAGACCCTTTGTTTTTCTCCCTCCTCCCAGCTTTTGAAAGTATCTTGTCTCCTCATTGGTCATTTTGGTTAGATGCCAGCAAGGTTACCTTTAGCTTCTTAACCCTTTATAGGTGAGAGGATTTTTCCTCTGGCCAGGAGGGATTTTAAAGGGGTTTACCCTTCCCTTTATATTTATGACACACAGTCATCACAGTTCTTGAAGTTCTATTCCTTACAACGATTTCCTAAACTTGAGAAAGATGAGCCTTTCTTGGGGAAAATGAAACCAATTGTGCCTGATCGCAGTCCCACCATGTATTATTAAAGGCCAATCCATCTTAATTCATGCATCTCCGGTGCCCTCTGGCTCAGTGGTGGATGATGAACTTTTGGGACAAAGGGGGTGTAGCAGAAACAAAACATGCCTGCTTGCTCCCATGGCACCACCCTACCCCAAACCCAGAGAAGGGGAGGATTGACCCTAGGCAAATTGCCCTCCTATACCATGTACAGCCCTTAATTACTTTTGCCAGTGCCAGGCCTGTACCTCCTTCCCAGGATCCTCTTCTTTGTCTTCTCCCTCTTTCGCATTCCCTCTCTCTTTCATAACCTCCTCCTGCCCTGTTCCACAAGGCCTCCTCCAGCTGCTCCATGTCCTTCACTGCAGCACTGAGCCTCAAAGCCCCAGCCAGCAGAGACCAAGAGAGGGAGTGAAAGCCCACCACCCACGCTGGTCCTACCCCCTGTACTGCTAACCTTCAGCGACCCCCACTAGTCTGTGAGGGACTGGAGGGGTGTAAATTGTAGAATGTTCTAAAGTGTTGTGTTCTAAGTGCCCTGTGTAGACCCTGCTGGCGTGCTCTAAAAGGTACGTAGGCCATGTTAAATTCTTTCTGTTTAAACAGAACTACGTCAACTCAAACTAGGTACTTTTTAGAGTGCACCGGCATTTAAAGTATCATCGCTGGACTCTGAATTAGCACCCACTGAAAGGTAGATACAATGAATGATCTTGCTATTATTTCCACCCTTTTTGCACCAGTGTAAGGAGAGGTCTTACAAATGAGCTTCCCATGTCTCCCTACAGTCTATCCTCTCTCACAACTGGAGCTACACAGCCACAAAAGATGGGTCATTCTAGATAATAAAATTGGCCCTTCAAGTCAGGTACAGTATCCTGCCCATAGCTTCTGGTGAAGGCACAGAAAAATCTCCATAATGTACATAGTTCCCTGGACATCCTTTCAGATCCCTGCAGTGATCAGTTTATGCCCTAAAGCATATGTATACCCCATTTTAGCCTACATAATTCCAAGACAAATACTATGGCTTGTAAAAATTTCCAGACCCTTTTCAAAATCAGCTATAGAAATGACTGAGTCTGACTTGTTGCAGGAGTGAATTCCACAGGCAAAAGCTATATGCCACATGGAGAACTATTTCCTGTCTCATTCAATGTGTGCCATTAATTTTATTAGACAATGCCCTTGTTTCTCAGAATTCACCTGTTGAGTAACGATAGTCATACTTTTCCAGGATGTTGTCAGGATTAAGTCAGTAACGTTTGCAAAGTGCTCTGAGATCTTCACATGGAACATGCCAGATAAGTATGGTGTTAGAGTCCCATATTTTAAAATTTAAAGGAGGACTTGTGGCACCTTAGAGACTAACAAATTTATTTGAGCATAAGCTTTTGTGAGCTACAGCTCACTTCATCGGATGCATTCTGTATTTTCCACTGTATGCATCCGATGAAGTGAGCTGTACCTTATGCTCAAATAAATCGGTTAGTCTCTAAGGTGCCACAAGTACGCCTTTTCTTTTTGCGGTACAGACTAACACGGCTGCTACTCTGAAACCTGACATTTTAAAATGTTACCCTAAATTCCTGCCTGATGTAATTGCCCCAGTGGGAGTTGCACGCACTCTGTCAGGGCTGCTTTTGGCCCACTGTTTCTATTCCACATGTAAGCATTTCACTCTGGCCACCAAATAATAAACTAAACATCTCCCCCCTTAACATTACTGGCCTCTGAGGATGACAGAAGATAATTTAAATAGAGCGATGACCATTCAAGGTGGGTAATTAACCCCTCCCCATAACAACCTTAACCGCACCCTGGAGCTCGCGCGTGCTGAGCTGCCCAGGGAACCGACCAATTGCGTAAGGCGCAACCGCAAGAGAACAAAATACTGCGACACCGCGCATGCGCAGCATCAGCTTCCCCTCCCCCCCGAAGGGTGGGTCGTGCCCGTCTAGGGTGGCGAAGTGCGCCCGCGGGGATGTGGTACACTGCGCATGTGCGACGAGTAGGCGGTTGGGCGGGAGGCGCTGCTGTTGGGCCCGGTCCCCACCCCCTCCTCGGCGCTATGAGTGATGGGTTCCGGAAGGCGGAGTCGGGCACTCAGGTGAGGCAGCGACCCCTTCCCCTGCCTGGGAGCGCCGCGCCCCGGGCCTGGCCTCCCCCGCACCGGCCCCACGCGGGGCTCGGAGTAGCGTAGCACGGGCGTGGCCTGTGGGCCGGGCCGGGCCGGCCTGTCCTGGGGGTGTCGCGCCGCCCCTCGCAGCACCATGGCCGGCCGGCAGGGGTTCCCCTGGGGCGGGGAGGACACGGACACGGACACGGACGCGGACGCGTTGGAAGCCTAGGGTGTGGGTGCTGCCGGCTCTGGGGGGGGAACCGAGGAGCTCCCGGCCGCCGTCTCTGCCCGCTGGCACGTCCGTTTCTCCTCGCTGCAGACGGCATCCTGGCCCGGAGGCGGCGGGGCTGCGTCCCAAGGGCTGGCGGCCCGCCGGAAAGATGCGCCCGTGGCCGCTCCAGCCGCGCCGCCAAGCGTTGAAGTATGTGCTTAATTCCCGTGGAGGCCAATGGGACTTAAGTGTGTGCCTAGAATTAAGCAAATGTTTAAACACTTTGCTGAATAAGGTGAACTGCTGAATCAGGGCCCGTATTCCCCCCCCCCCCCCCGTGTGCACCGATATTAACCATGCATGGGACTTGTCTACACTTGTAGAACTTCAGTAATCCACCTCGCCAAAAGGTGGTAGGTTGACAGAAGAATTCTTCCGTCAACCTAGCGCTGGCTACGTGGGGGTGGCTAGGTTGTCTTAACTGCATCGCTCAGGGGGTTGGATTTTTCACACCTTTGAGTGACATAGTTAAACAGACCTATTTTTATAGTGTAGACAAGGCCTCACAATAAACCTTGAGAGACTGTTGTTCACCTTAATGGTCATGAAGGTAGAGATGAATTGTAGCCACTTAAGCACTTTTTTAAAAACTTGGAAGATTTTAAAATTGCCCTGTAAAGTTTTGCTCATAGCAACAAGGCTTATGTTTCTTTAATTCTTCATCCAGTTTTTCTCTGCCCTCCCACCACCCACCCTCTTTCTCTGACCTTGTGACCCTGCGGATGCTCTGGAAATCTTTAAATCTTGCAGCAACACTTCCTCGTAGAATGTTGTGTAGCTTGTAAGTAAAAAAAATTCTGTGCCAAACAAATAATTCTTCAAAAATCTCATAAAATGAGTTTTGTAAAAATGGAGTGACAATGGAAGCTATAAGAGGTGAAGGTTGTCAAAGAGAGTAAGTGAATTTTTATTAAGCAAATAGCTTGTGAAAGGTAAAAATGTCTCACTCATTTTTTTTGACCAGTTGGTCTCTTAACACTTTTAATCACTATCTGATGGTGCCCTGTATAGCATATATTACTTAGAAATGTTGCATATTATTGAATGGCACCCAAAAATGTGCTGAGTACTTCCCAGAAGACATAAGAAAAACTCTTTGAATTCCATTGAAGTACCATTAACTTTCAATGGGACTGAGGCTCCTAAGTAATTTTGACATTTTTGAAAAATTTTCCCACTGCCCCTTCCTCAGCAAACTTACAGTTTAAGGCCCCTGTCCTGAAGCTTATGCCACATGGATGGATGTCTTTTGTCCACAGGGACCCCTATTTTCTACACACCAATAATCACATAAAAAGATCCACTGTGATAGAATATAAAGTGCAATTATTCAGAAGTGTATTGAAAACGCATCTAGGGTACTCTCTTACTAAGGTAGATACACACAGAAAAGTACTGGAAGGTAATCATTTTGTGGAAAAAAGGTAAAAGTTATGTAAAGGAAGAAGTAAGCACCCATAATTAAATTATGGCATGCCAATCTCAATAGTGACCAGATGTTGCTGTATCTTTTCCAGTTTTTTCTGTTCAGTTACTTTCTTTAGCAGTGCTGTGTTAACTGGTTATTTGAGCCATTCACAACAGAAGGTAGAAGCATGTGATTTCTGTTATTGCAGTCTGATTGCTACAGATATTTTACCCTATACAGAAGAACTGTTAAAAATGTTAAAAACTGCCTATGCCAGACTAGGTAGTCCCAGCTCTTGTGAAAAGTTCAATAGATCTTTAACAACCACAGATGGTAAGGTCTCCTCTCTTGTGTCTTATCTGAACACAGTTTTGCTTCAGCATCATTAAGTGTAATATGGACAGACCTTTCACAGAGTTTGTTGCAAAGTTGTTTGTTGATCCTGCCAGGAAATCACACGGTGCACAGCATGATACAAACAAAGCAAGTGTCTGTGGAGATTCTGCTTCAAAACTAGGGAGAAAACATAAGTTTCATAGAAACAAACAGGTACATTATCATCAGTGAATTGTGAATAATCTGTTCAATGCTCAAGATAAGCACCTATAGGTATTTTCAATCAAATGTATAAGCATTCAGTTCATATAACCACAGGTTCATATTTAAGCTATAATCAGATATTTTCTGAGGACTAATGACTGGATGAAAGGACCTGGAGCAATCAAGAACTACTAAATAATCCCCAGGAAATGCCCTATACAGAAAGTATTTGCTATTCTAAAATGAAAATTGGGGAGGGGAAGAGTATGGATTAAAAAAAAAAAAAAAGAATGATGCACATTTAGCTGGTACTGAAATGGCACTTTTTTTGAATTAATGCTGTATCAAGTAGTCAGACTGCTTATATTACCTTAGCATTCAGCAACTAACTCTAAATGTGAACAGCTACATGTACACGTTTGCAGAACATTGTAAAACCGTAGGAACTTGCAAAGCAGAAGGCAGGTTTCCAGCACACTTCGTATTCTCTTGAGATTCCAAGGAGCCATTAGTTCTAAGACACACTTGTTTTTATAGTTTTCATAATGTACGGAAACTTAAAAAAAAAAAAAATTACATGATTTCAACACAAGTCAATACAAACTAGCAAATGCATATTAAGGTAATCTTTGATGCAGTGATATGGCAGATAAATTTTAAGTGAAAAGAAAAGGAGTACTTGTCGCACCTTAAAGACTAACCAATTTATTTGAGCATAAGCTTTCATGAGCTACAGCTCACTTCATCGGATGTAGCTCACGAAAGCTTATGCTCAAATAAATTGGTTAGTCTCTAAGGTGCCACAAGTACTCCTTTTCTTTTTGCGAATACAGACTAACACGGCTGTTACTCTGAAATTTTAAGTGGTGCCTATGTTCAGCCATCATAGCAGGGTACCTTATATTTGTAGAGCCGTACAAAGGACTTAGCCTCACATCTTCCATTTCTTTTAAGCTGTGTGGCTAAATCCTGCACTGGTCTGAAAATCTCAGTTATAGATTCTAAACTGAATTTTCTTGTCCATGCAAAACCGCTGAGTTAGTTGAATATAATTTTGTCTTAATTTGTATCAGGAGAGTTGTTGAACCATCCATGCTACTAAGTTTTCCAATAAAGTGTGTTCTATTTAAAAAGTAGGGAATAATTTCAGTGTGAACACTACCAAATGTCATAGACCTTCCTTTTTTAAAAAGAAAGAAAAACTTGAACACTATACCAGCTAAACATTAAGATTGAGTTATACCCTTTTAAGCAGGGGTGGCCAACATGTGGCTCCGGAGCCGCATGTGGCTCTTCAGAGGTTAATATGCAGCTCCTTGCATAGGCGCTGACTCTGCGGTGGAGCTACAGATACTAACTTTCCAGTGTGCCAGGGGGTGATCACTGCTCAACCCCCTGCTCTGCCCCAGGTCCTGTCTACCCCTTCTCCCAAGGCCTGTGCCCCTTCCCCCGTGCCTGCCATGCCTTCCTCCCCCACAGATCCTCCTGCGCATGCGAAACAGCTGATTGCGGCAGGCGAGAAGTTCTGACTGGCGGGGCTACCAGTGGGTGGGAGGCACTTGGGGGCGAGAGCTGATGGGGGGGGGCTGCTGACGTATTACTGTGGCTCTTTGGCAATGTACATTGATAGATTCTGGCTCCTTCTCAGGCTCAGGTTGCCCACCCCTACTTTAAAGCAAGAACATCTCAAAACATACTTAAGTCTTCCCCTATTCATGTTGAGGGGCATTCTAGTACAAGGAATTTCAGAATAGTGGATGAGCAGTGCTGTGATAAATACATGCAGTATTGCCAACCTCAGAAGATCAAAAATCATAAGTCAGACTCCAAAAAAATTTTTTTTGTAAAAGATTATATTGTGGTAGGTTTTGATCTGTCTTGTTTTGTTTTGTTTTTTAACTCCCCTTGCCCATCCACAGTGTGTGTGAGAGATTTTATTTCTCACTCTTCCAAAATTATTGGGTAAGGTGATTTTGACCTCCACAGCAGGAGCTCTCACACCCACATCTGCACGTCATTTCCCCAGTAATTAATTCTGCACCCCACTGTCCAAATCTGTCTTGTCCTGTCTGTCCCTGCATCAGTTCTTCCCCCACATCAGTTCAACTCATCCCTGGACAACCCATCAGTTCAGCCCCCACAGCCTCACCTCTGCTCCTCCTAGACTCTTCACCCTCATCTCCCAGGCCTGGGGGAGAGAGGAGCTGTAACAGAATCTTCTTCTGCCCCTTCCCAGGCTGGGTGTGAGGGGGAGGAGCATAGGAACTTTCCCCTTTGCTCAAAAGAGCGGAGGTATAGGGAGCAGAGCTGCTGGGTTCCTTCAGTCTCTTGCGCTCCCCCCCATGAGAATGACTTCAGGTTGCTGAGGGGAGGGAGAGAGAGAGCGCTCTGGCTATAGCAGCTCTGATTGATAACTTTGCCCGAGGAGGCAGGCAAGTGAGGCACGCAGCAAATCAGAGGGGGTTCCCCCAGGCAGGGTTCAAATTTGCATAAAGGGTGGAGCTTCTCACATCATCTCAAGACAGGCTCCAGGCCGAGCCAAAATCCTGTCATTCACCAAAAAAAAAAAAAAAAAAAAAATCATGAGAGTTAGCAACACTGTAATGTAATGCAATAATTAATTATATCATAGTGGTTCTGAGGATGCTGTGGGAGCCCTAAACACACTTTGTGTTCTGGATTTAAATGAGTCTTAAACTTTTAATAATGTTTTAATAAACACTAATACAGAAACACATCTATTTGCTGCTCCCGCTTTATGCCTTTTTTTAGGTTGAAGGAGGGTAACACGGTTGGAACTTTGCCTTCGAAAACCATACTTAGCTAAAATCTAATAATTTATCATCCCAGAGGCAAGGCTGTTTATTCAAAAGTCTTAAATATATTCATAATGTCTCAGCTGGACAGCCTGTGTCTCCTGATGGCTGAGGACTTCTTAAGCATCAAAGTAAAGCATCCCATGATCTTGCGAGACTTGGATCTCTAAAACAGATATTCATATAATATTACTGTTCCCAGCCACACTGTTATGTAAAATTTGTAGTAAACTTTATTTGACTTGCAGAACGAAGTAGACTGAGTGTTTTGTCTAGTAAGTAGTAGCAAAAGAATGTAAGGAGAAAGAGGCTAGATAGCAGGATAACAATCTAACCTTTTCAATGACTAATGCTATCTTCTGGACATATATAAAATGAATGACATTTGTAAATATGAACCATTTGCTATGAAAATGTCTCACAGCTATGTAAAATGTGTTAAAACACTCTTTAGAGTTCTTGCATATCCTGATATTCTGGTAAATTTCACTTGGCTGCCATCATATTAACCACAGTGGAGCAGTAAAAGTCATGGTTCAGAGAAAGCAGGTAAGCAAAGACAGAAGGGGACAGGAGACTCACAAAGGGGAAAGATGCAGTGCAGGATGATGAGAATGTAGAGAACATAAACATAGGAGGGAGAGACTCCATAAGCACAAGGGAACAGCATCAGCACAGGAAATGAGCAAGTTATATTCAGTCTCTTCCCTGATCCTGATTATACAGAATACTATAATATTTTTTCAGTGTAACAAGTTGCAGTGTCGCTAAACTGTAACTATGGATATAACATGTATTATACAAGTATTTCATGCAGTGAACAAATGCATGAATCATGGATCCAGTATAATGTCTATTAAAGTGTTTTTATTCTACTTTTAATGAGCATCTCACAAGACTCTTATCAACACACCTGAACAGAACAGTTACAAAGGCAAACACATTGACATTTTATTAATGGAAGGGAATGGTACAATGTCCGTGGAAGTGTCTTACTTGGACTCACATCATAACCTCTTGAAGCAATTTCAGTGTCACTTAGAGTTTTTATACTACCATTAAACAAAAACACAGACAATTGGTTTTTAAATAATTTAAATTGACAATAGCAAGGAGATTCAGAGGAAAAGTTGTCCATCAAATATAGTGTGGAGGAGGGGGAAATGTGTGCTGGGAAGTTATGTTTAGAGTTATGTGCCAAGTGCCCTAAGGATGTGGCTAGGAGAGAGATTTGATGCACTTGTACAGAATTTATTTTATTCTAAAAATCATTAATTTAGAGCTTATGGATGGTCATGAGGTGGTTAGGGACTATTTAGAAAAGCTGGACGTGCACAAGTCCATGGGGCCGGACGAGTTGCATCCGAGAGTGCTGAAGGAATTGGCGGCTGTGATTGCAGAGCCCTTGGCCATTATCTTTGAAAACTCGTGGCGAACGGGGGAAGTCCCGGATGACTGGAAAAAGGCTAATGTAGTGCCAATCTTTAAAAAAGGGAAGAAGGAGGATCCTGGGAACTACAGGCCAGTCAGCCTCACCTCAGTCCCTGGAAAAATCATGGAGCAGGTCCTCAAAGAATCAATCCTGAAGCACTTACATGAGAGGAAAGTGATCAGGAACAGTCAGCATGGATTCACCAAGGGAAGGTCATGCCTGACTAATCTAATCGCCTTTTATGAGGAGATTACTGGTTCTGTGGATGAAGGGAAAGCAGTGGATGTATTGTTTCTTGACTTTAGCAAAGCTTTTGACACGGTCTCCCACAGTATTCTTGTCAGCAAGTTAAGGAAGTATGGGCTGGATGAATGCACTATAAGGTGGGTAGAAAGCTGGCTAGATTGTCGGGCTCAACGGGTAGTGATCAATGGCTCCATGTCTAGTTGGCAGCCGGTGTCAAGTGGAGTGCCCCAGGGGTCAGTCCTGGGGCCGGTTTTGTTCAATATCTTCATAAATGATCTGGAGGATGGTGTGGATTGCACTCTCAGCAAATTTGCGGATGATACTAAACTGGGAGGAGTGGTAGATACGCTGGAGGGGAGGGATAGGATACAGAAGGACCTAGACAAATTGGAGGATTGGGCCAAAAGAAATCTGATGAGGTTCAATAAGGATAAGTGCAGGGTCCTACACTTAGGATGGAAGAATCCAATGCACCGCTACAGACTAGGGACCGAATGGCTAGGCAGCAGTTCTGCGGAAAAGGACCTAGGGGTGACAGTGGACGAGAAGCTGGATATGAGTCAGCAGTGTGCCCTTGTTGCCAAGAAGGCCAATGGCATTTTGGGATGTATAAGTAGGGGCATAGCGAGCAGATCGAGGGATGTGATCGTTCCCCTCTATTCGACACTGGTGAGGCCTCATCTGGAGTACTGTGTCCAGTTTTGGGCCCCCCACTACAAGAAGGATGTGGATAAATTGGAGAGAGTCCAGCGAAGGGCAACAAAAATGATTAGGGGTCTAGAGCACATGACTTATGAGGAGAGGCTGAGGAAGCTGGGATTGTTTAGTCTGCAGAAGAGAAGAATGAGGGGGGATTTGATAGCTGCTTTCAACTACCTGAAAGGGGGTTCCAAAGAGGATGGCTCTAGACTGTTCTCAATGGTAGCAGATGACAGAACGAGGAGTAATGGTCTCAAGTTGCAATGGGGGAGGTTTAGATTGGATATTAGGAAAAACTTTTTCACTAAGAGGGTGGTGAAACACTGGAATGCGTTACCTAGGGAGGTGGTAGAATCTCCTTCCTTAGAGGTTTTTAAGGTCAGGCTTGACAAAGCCCTGGCTGGGATGATTTAACTGGGAATTGGTCCTGCTTCGAGCAGGGGGTTGGACTAGATGACCTTCTGGGGTCCCTTCCAACCCTGATATTCTATGATTCTATGAAGACTGAAGTGCTCTGTCTTCAGGACGTATACTCTGGCAGCAGTGCAAGCTTTTTTGCCAATGTGCTTTAATCCATGTATGGAAGGACATTTCTAACAGTGGGTAAAGTGTTTATTTCTTGAATTGTTGGCCTCTTTGTTGAGACAACAAATGGCACTATAGCTGGCAATGTGGACACCTGTCCATTTAAGAACTGGCCCAAGAACACCCACTTGCCTTACAAAGGCTGTTGAACAGCCATCGTGTAATGACTTTTGATCACTACCAGCCTGTGTTTGAACAAGTGATGGTGAGGTGATAGGATCTGTAGCCCATCAGAGTCCCACATCTAATGTAAGTTGAAATATGTAAGACGCTTTTACTTATATATGAGCTGAGGGACTGGATGACTCAGGAGACTGATAATGGGGAATACAGCCTTTCCCCTCCAGATGACTAGTTTGAAGTCACTGTCTGATGGCTGTTACAAAGGGACCATCTTTCCTTTCATCCTATAAAATGGCAACATTTCCATATTTCAAAGACATCCATTCTTGCAGCAGTTTTTATCTGCCAGTAGCTCATTCTTGTGGTTTTGTAAATACAGGTTCTTACATGGCACTTATCGCTATGGAATCCTGGTGCTCGTTGCTAGGAGAGATAGAAAGTCAACGTCTGTTACTGTACTGTCCAATCTCTGAGCTTGCCACGTGTATGCAGAAAGGCATTTTAAAATCAAATTATTCTGTTGACAGAGCTATCATTGAAAACACACTAAATTCTATGGTTCTGTTGTATCTTATAAATTTAATTCCCATGACCCATTATTTTTAGTTAACACAACGTCTTTTTATCTTTTTTTTTTTTAAAGCTACTTGCACGACTTGAGGGCAGAAGTTCTCTGAAAAATCTTGAACCTTGTCTGTTTGCAGATGAAGGATTTCCCATTCATGGTAAAAAAAAAAAAATTGTGTGTGTGTGATCTTACAAAACTGTACAGTATCAAAGTAAGTTTATGTCTGTCAGGTTACCTCAAGCATGCAAATAGATATAAAATCCTGAATTCGGGGAGAGACTAAATGTTGACATAATATACTTAACTTCTGTAAGGCATTTAACTTATTACTGGTACTGTAAAACATTTTGTTTATGAGACTGGAATGGTACATCAACATGACACACGTTTAATGGATTGAAAACTGGCTAACTGATAGGTCTGAAAATATAATTGTAAAAGGGGAATCATCTTTGACTGGGTGAACTACTAGCGGGTCTTGCGCTATTTAGTATTTTTATCAGTGACCTGAAGGAAAATATAAAATTATAGATGACACAAAGAATGGGGGAATTGCTAATAATGAAGAGGACAGGTCACTAATACAGAGCAATCTGGATTGCTTAGTAAACTGGGTGCAAGTGTAACCCACACACCTGGGTGTTGTGTTCTGTCCCATCTAGTGGTACCAAGACCACTTAAAGAGAGAGAGTTAAATGAGTCTGCTCTACAGCCTTAGCTAACAGCCAGTTGGCTTTTCGCTCGTGCAGTAGAGGCTCATGCACTAAGCTCCAGAGGTCCCCGGTTCAATCCTGCCCACTGACGACCAGGGTCTCTCGGCGTTACACAAGCAAATAACATACTTTTTGATATGGCCAAATGTAAAGTCGTCCATATAGGATCAAAGGCCATGCTATCCTTGGAAGCAGTGGCTCTGAAAAAGACTTGGAGGTAACAATGGAAAGCAACTGATCATGAGTTCCAAGGGCAATATTGTGGCCAAAAGGGCTAATGCAATCCTTGGGTGCAGGAACAAGGGAATCTCTAGTAGGAATAGGGAAGTTATATTATCTCTATATTTGGCACTGGTGCAACTGCTGCTGAACTGTTGTGTCTGTCCCGATGTCCAGTTCAGGAACGATGTTGGTAAACTGGAGAGCCACAAGAACAGTTGAAGGATTGAAAGATATGCCTTATAGTGAAAGGCTCAAAGAGCTCAATCTATTTAGTTTTACAAAAAAAGATTAAGGGGTGACGTGATCACAGTCTGTAAGTATGGGATACAGAAATATGATCATACAAGGCTGTATGATCTAGCAGACAAAAATATAACAAGATCAAATGGCCAGAAATTGTAGCTAGACAAACTGAGTCTCAAAATAAGGCACAAACTTTTAACAGTAAGGGTAATTAACCAGTGGAACTGCTTACCTGGGGCTATGGTGCAATCTCTTATTGCTGGCGATTTTTAAATCCTGATTGGAAATTCTTCTAAAAGATATGCTCTAGTTCAAACAGGAATTAATTCAGGGTCTTATGGCCAGAGTTGTATAGGAGTTCAGACTAGATGATCACAGTGGTCCCTTCTGACCTTAGAATCTATGAAACCTATGAAAATAAACACCATACGTGTCGATTTGGGGACCACTATCTGGAAAGCAATAAATATGTTAAACTAAAAAGACCTTGCTGTTATGTTTGCTTGAGGGAATTTAATGTCAAATTAGAGAGGCAGTAGTGCCTCTCTATATGACCCTGGTGCAACTGCATCTGACTCATTGTGTACACTTCTGATTCCTCCAAATTACTGTAAGTATAGGAAGAATTAGAACAAATAACAGAATGGCAATAAAAAGAATCATGACGACTGAGAAAAAGAAAGTGTGTACAGTCTAAAAAGAGATTAAGTGTGGAACATTTGTGTATTTATAGCATTTAGACTACGTGTCTAAAAATATGTGATCCATGCTCCAAGGTACTTTCAAACTCAGTGGAACAAAGGTGGTGGCTAGTTGGGAGAACAAGGCAACATCAGTAAGACCATATTAAGGGTAGAGCACAATATGATTAACTAAAAAAGATTTTTGTTGTTTTTAAAGATGAAAAAATAAGTAGATGATTTAGAAGACTAATTTCTTTTAGGCTTTGCGGAAGAACTGGGAGATCAACAGGAGGAATTTGAATGAGGAAGAGGGTAATGGCCTTGAGTATCAGCTCAGGAAGACTGTTCCATGATAGTGGGTAGCATGAAAGAAAGCATAAACCCAGTATGATCTTACAGCAGTTGTTGCAGCCATATTGCATGTTTATTTTAAGGATATCAGAAATGGAGTGGCTGGATCATAATTGGGGAAATATGGCAGCTTAAAATTGAATGGAAGAATTCATGGAAAGCTTTTGAACCAACTGTATTTCAAAAGGTCCTTCTTTGAGGTGGCTTGAGGGTAGGGAGGGCACAGATTTTCTCTATGTATGCATGGCTCCCCCTCACCTACATCAGTATTCAGTGTATGAATTCATAACCTAAATTAAAATTTATCCAATGGTTTTTGCAATTCCTGTTTGTACTTTATCAGTGTATGGACTTGTACTGTATCAGTGTATGTAATATCCATCTTCTCAACATTTATTTTTGTTGAAAGATGAAACAAATATTAAACTGGGTCCAAGAATTTAATTTTGCAGTTATCATTTCCAGCGTGAAAGCATTAAACAGATTCACTGTAACAGCTGCTTTTTTGGGTGCCTGTTCCAGCTTCCTGCACCAGCAGACTCTCATACAGGTGATACCATTTGGTTCAGAGAAGTTTGGACACTTTCACAATAAGGCTAATTCACATTAGTGAAGTTTTCTCTGCTCAGGACTGCTTTCTTACTCCATAATAGTAATAAAACCCAACTAGTGAAATTGATAAGTACTCTAAATAATGCTTTGTAGGGTTTGCAGAAAGGATAACTTATTTCTTTTTAAAACAAACACAAAAAAACCCAATGACTTTTCAGTCTGTTCTTTACTTCTTGAGTGCAAAGTCCCAAATGGAGATTTAGCTGGGACTATTTCTTGATGCCCCTCTCTTGATGCCCTTTTCTTTTCTCTGGATGCGAACCAAAATAATACCAATCTTAAATTTGTAGGTAGGGCCAAATATGACCTTCACAGAAGTGGAGTTGCACAGGATGTAAACTAGTACAGATTTTGACCTGTATTAATTAATTTTGTTATGCAGACCCTTATTTTATAAGTTCATTTAAAAGAGTCCTGCAAGTCATTTTTACTTACCTGAGCCCATATACTTGTTGTTTTGATCTTTTTTTCTAGCTATGCTGGTTTAAACCCCTGATGAAAATCTAACTTTATATTAGTCCTCTCACTTTAATTAGTTTCATTTTTGTAAGTTGTCTTGGCCATGTTACCATGCCTTATAAGTGAAATATTTCATAAGCATCTTTGCAGAAAAATTTATTTATTTTAGCATTTTATTAAATTAGCTATGCTTTTTCCTGTTTTCATTGTATTTGAAACAGAACAATATGTACTGTCATGTTTAAATAAATTATACATGATTCCATTATAGGCAACCAAATATTCATAATGTATAGTCAGAGCATCGTAAAATAGAAGCAATGAACATTTGGAGCTGTAATGATATTCCAGCCACTGTTCCTAATCATGTGGGAATTGTGCCTTTAAGGATACATCAGCACATTACATAATATTTTACTGTATTCCTAAGTAGTAGAAATGGCATGAGCTTTAAAAATAATCTTCCACTACTGCCAATCAAGTTTCTCCTTACCACCTTTGAATATCAAGCTTAGATGTGGGTGTAAATGTACAGCTCCGATTTTCAGCTCTAATATGACACCCAAAATTAATTTGAAGTAAACATTTCCTCCCCCTACCCTCACTTGCAAAAAGTAAAGAGTAGTGACATCCTCTGCCCAATTTCCTAAATGACTAACCTATCATTGTCACAAAGCATCTGATAGTGTGAAAGCTGCAACAGCCTAAGCCTGCAACAGTTAAGGCTACAATTTAGTCACGAGTATTTTTAGTAAAAGTCATGGACAGGTCACGGGCAAGAAACAAAAAGTCACAGCCCCTGACCTGTCCATGGCTTGTACTATAAATATCCCTAACTAAATCTTAGGTGCTGGGGTAGGGGGCGGGAGTGCTCCAACGGACACTGACGCTGCTCTGGGGGGGACAGCCCGGGACCCTGTCACTGCTGCTCCGGGCAGGGGACAGTCTAGGGCCCCACCGCTGATGCTCCGGGCAGGGGGCAGCCCGGAGCATCACTGCTCTGGGGCAGCCCCTGGGACAAACTGCTGGCCCCAGGCCGTCTGAGCAGTGGCCAATGCAGCTGGCCCTGGGGTCAGCTGCACTGGCCAATGCAGAAGTCACGGAGATCCTGGAAAGTCATGGAATCCATGACCTCCGTGAAAGACTTGTAGCCCTTACCTATAGTATAATACACATCACCACCACTAGCGCTAAGTGTGATAATAGCCTGACTAGAATTGTCTAAACTGGGCTGCAGTGCAATGGAATAGTTCTACCAGCATTTGCTAATTAGTAAAACTTAAGACATCATTTCTACTGTGTGCTTTCTGAGATAGGATGGCTAGAACTAAGCACAGTATTTTATGTGAGGCATCCCATCTATTTATATAATAGCATTTGAGGGTATGTCTACACAGCAACGTAAGCCCGGGCTCGAGCCTGGGCTCACGCCTAACTCCCTTTGCATGCACACACCAATTGTGCTACCCTAGGGCTTGGACCTAGGGTCCCAGGACCCTGCAGGTCCCAGAAGTCCTCTGGATATATCCCAGAGCAGCAGAGAGGAGTGCTGCAGGCAGCCAGTGCAGTGGCCGAAAGCCCCATTACTGTCTTCCTGTTCCAGCTCCTCCTTGTTGCTGCGCGGAGCTTGCCTGGAACAGGGAGCAAAGCTGACAGGCAGGAGGTAGCTCCTGGCCACCGGGATGTTGGGAGTCATCCCTCCCCCAGCTCTGCTGCTCCCCTTCCCTGCAGGGCAGCCTCTTGGTCCCACTCCGGTCTCTGGTCCTTGCTCCTGGGCCCCCTGCCCTCCCTATATCTGTGTGTGCAGAGGCACCCAGGCAGCATGAACTGTGAGGGGTGAGTGAGAACCAGCCCAAAAACTTCTCCATAGCCTTCTGGGAATCCCTTATCCCTGTCTTCCAGGGTGCAGTGGGGGCAGGAATGAGGCTGAGGGAAGGGGGGGGGTTTCCTCTGAAACCCACATATTATGTCAAACTTCAAAACAAACAGACAAAAATAAATATAAAGACAACCAAACAAAAACACCTTCATTGAACGTCCCATTTTAAAAATTAAGACTTGCAAAGTTTCATTTGAATAGTTTGACAGCCCTGGAGACTGATGTCCTAATAATCCTCAGAACCTGTGCACATGGGCATTTTCCTGCCACTGTGACTCGGCCTAGAGGTGGAGAGCCCAATTCTCAGGTGAGTTGGTAGCTCGCTATAAAGCCTTCTCAAACTGCAGCCATTCTACTGAGACACCCACCAAAGCAGCTAATTATGCAGTTTATGGACTCATGCTCCGTATGGGCACCTGAGTCCCATCAATAGCACCATTACAGTTAGGAAGCAGGATGGTCAGTAGAGTTTTCACATAGTACAACACATGTGTAGGGCTGAAGTGTCGACACTGGGTGGGGGGCCGATAGAAACTCTGATATAGGGTTACTTTGATTCAGGTCTGTGCACTGCAGTGTGGATGCCAGAGCCCTAGGTTCAAGCAGGGGTCCAAAAATCCTTAGCCTAGGTTTAAAACGCAGTGTAGATGCTCACGCCCAGAGTTCCCTGACATGAGTCAGCTGACTTGAGTCTCACTAACTGTAGGCTTGCAGTGCTGTGTAGATATAACTGTAGTGGCTTCAGTGTTTTCTATTTCATTCCCTATACATCCTGTATAGGTTTGCTTTTTCTAGGTCTATTGCACTTTGAACAAACATTTTTGTTGACCTGTTCACAGTGACACCCAGATCTTTTTCTGTATGATTACAGCTAATTAGAACCAATTTGTACTTGTGAATAGTCCAGGGTATTCTTTACAGTATGCATCAACTTGAATTCAGCAATACTGAATTTCTTCTGACACCAGGCTGCTCATTCACCTAGCTCTGATAGGGCCTTAATCTCTAGTCTTGATTAATCTAATAAATTTTGTGTCATCTGGAAACTTTGCCATGCCATCAGCACATTTTTTCATGTTGCTGTTCATGTACTTTGCAACTATTAGTAAATATTAGGCATCCCCAGTCGTAATATGGAAACCTTCTGTTAACCTCCTTCCATATTAAACTGGCCATTTATTCCTGCTCTGTATCTTAGTCTATGACAGTACAGTACTTCTTATCCCATAGTTATTTCCCCTCTTTTACGGCACTTTGAGATCTACTGACAAAAATATAACGGGTGGTATTAGGGAGTATTAATATTTATTACTTTGTTTCCTTAACAGCCTCTTGTGAGAGACTTTGTCAAAGATTTTTTGTAAGTTCAGTTGTCAGCCAGTTCTCCTTCCTCTGTTGTGTCATGGTTTGCCTGCTCTGATCCGCAAGGGTGAACTTCCTCCTCTTATCTTACTGTAGCAGCTCAGTCACTAACTTCGTGAAAATCTAAATTTATAAATTATGCTATAAAGGGCTCTCATTACATAGTGGTTCTTATTGCGGGCAGCCTCTTTGATAATCACAAAGGCCCAGAAGTTCCCTGCTCCTTCAAGTTTTTTTTACAGTCCACAGTGTACTTCTTTTGAGAGAATGGATGTTAACTTCAAAGTCCAATTCAGACATAAGTCGTACCTAACTGTATCCAACAAACTTCAGAGGGAGTTTAAATAAGGTGTCTTGTCCTTAGATTAAAATGAATAAACCCTCGGAGAAGCTTAGAATAGATTTTCATGTAACTTAACATTTTTACATAATTAAACTTTTTGGAAGCGTTTATCAGATCATAATGGTCCCCAATGCTTGGTGAGAACTCTTCCCCCAGAGCAGGGCTTTACAGAAGGTAACTTTATATGAATACACACATAAAATCCCAGAGGAAAACATCTTTTAAACTGACAAAACCAAATATTTACTTCATAGAATAACTTGTAATTTTCTTAAACTCACCATTGAGAATGGTGAAACAGTGCTATCCCCTACCTCAACTAAACCATTGTGTAGCATTATTGTGTGCTTTTTGAACAAGCTGTATTTCACTTCAGAGATGGCTGAAACAACTCTTAATGTTTAATTGACAAATCCAGTAACAGAGCGACATTCAAAATTGCCATTGAAGGCAATGGAAGTCTTGTGCAGAAGCCAATGGCAGGACCGAACATATATTTTGGAAAACACTTTTCAGGAGAAGACAAATTTGTTCGAAAATATTTCAAAGGCTTAGAGAAGGAGCTGGAGGAAATGACACCACCCAGCATATTTGAAAGGACTTCTTTGTGCCGGGTTCATTTTGTAACAGGGTTCTGAGATAGTTATCATGTCTTCAGCACAGTATATGTGACATAACAGATGCCTGAAAGTAGCAGTGTTAAATTTTGCAAACTCTGAATAGGAGGGGAAAGTAAGGAATTATTTAATATACTGAATAGTCCTTGCCCTTAGTCTAGCAAGGGGTATTCAGCGCAAACAAACAAACCCTGACTGCTGCCCAGGCCCCTCCGTATAATTTTGGAAACATCAAAAATTGAGAAAAATAGAACTCCAGTTTGAAAAGAGACTGCTGGATTTCACATATTATGTATTATGGAGAGAGAGTTTCCATGTATGGCTGAAGTGGATAGAACTGTCACATCATGTGTAAATTACCTCTAACGCTTCCGGTATGTGAAGCAAGAGTCTCAATTCACTGCTTCTTCCCTTGTCCCAACTTCTCCATTCTAGTCTGTATACTTGTGAACAATAATAGCCTATAAAAGTTGAGTGATGACTTGAAAAACCCTACTTGAAAAAATGAACTCAGACAGGCACAAACATATTGGAACAAAGCTGCAATTAATTCTCTGCTCTTGCCTTCCTCTGGAAAGCTCTTACCCCATTTACACTTGCCTAGGTCATGGAAATGCAAAGCTTACTGCAGTTACAGTTGTGCAATTCTAATTCTGCCAGAGTAGAGCAGTTAAATGTCCACCTTACTGCACATGCTTTTACCATAATGTGTAAAGCCCTACATGGAATTAGCATACACCATAAAGAGAGAATAGTAGCTTTCTAAAATGAAAAAGAGAGCTATTAATAAATAAGTTAACTTTTATCTTCCTCTGATGTAAGACTGAATTTTTAGGTGTCCTGTATGTGTATCTGACAAAAGAAACACCTCCCTAGTAATGGGTTATACTTACTAGTTTGTCTTTTTAACACTTCCTTGCATTCGGTAGTGTGTTTTTAATTATTTCAATTGTGGATGAAGCAGAATTTTCCAAGTAGGTTGCATTTGCCCGCAAAAAGAAAAATCCCCACCTCAGATGGCAGAAGAGTAGCTTCCTAACTCCCATGCAATCTGCAATTCCATCTTCCCAAAAGATGCAGTTTCATGTTGCAAGCACTGTCTGAGAAAATATGTAATAAATCATAGAATCATAGAAATGTAGGACTGGAAGGGACCTTGTTAACTTATCTAGTCCAGTCCGCTGCACTGAGGCATGGTAATCTGCTGACATTCCCGTTGTCAGTCACAGGTACACGTCGCTAGCTAGTGAAGGGGAACAAGCACATTCCATACCTGAAACACTACAGGCCTGTCGATGCTACAAAAATAGACATGTCTAAACATGACAGTGACATCTAACATGTTTTTTCTTCCCTGTGTTATCTCCATTTTTATTTTTTCTTTGTATAGTTATCAGAAATAGCAGTACAGTCTTAGTCTTTTATGTAGCAGCCTCCTCTTCAAGCCCTATCCACCTGTAATGACAGAGGTGCTGCCAGTCAGTGTCGTCCAGTTGCCAGTCTTTCATCAATAGCAATTTCTTTAACACTAAGTCCTTGTCTATATGGGGGGGAGGGTTACTTTGCACTCAGTTTGCACACCAACTAGTACGCCATACTAATAGCATGCACTCAGGATAGCTGTGCCTTTTTTCAGTTTGCATCATTGTGTATACATGGCTGGGGTTTGGTGTATACTAAGCATGTGGCATTCTAGGATGGTATCCCATGGTCCTTTGCTTCGTTGCTGACCTATGTGCATTTTTCTCACTGCACATTGTGTGATGAATAAAGGAAGCCAGTGGAATATTAGAACCTGGGGAGAAATTCAAAGTATCCAAGGATTCTGCTGTCTCCACCCCATGCTTCCTCTCTGCCTGGGCAAGCTACCATCATTTTAATTGTAGTCTGTTGGTCAGCATGGACCAGCAATGCATCTTGCAGGTTTGGTGGCAACCCCAAATATGCAGAGGCTGTTTGGGCTTTTTTTGAGCTGTTGGAGCTGGGAGGCCCTGGCTTTGGACTTCACCGACTGCACCACTGAGCAGATGATGTAGCGGCAGTAGCAGCTCCTCCAGTAGCAACAGCAGTGCTGGCAGAAGATGGAGGATGAGGAACATGACAGCGATCAACTGCAAGAAATCAGCTCTTTCTGGAGCAGCTTCACATGGTGCAGCATTGTTTCTAGACTTGGGAATCCACTGTTGATTGGTGAGAAAGGATCATTCTGCAGACCTGGGGTGACCAGCAGTGGCAAAAGAATTTCAGAATGGGAAAGGTAACCTTTTTTCAGATCTGTGCTGAACTAGCACTGGAGCTGCAGTGGCAGTGTACCAACATGTGGTAACACAGATCATTTGAGAGGTGGGTCACTGGTGCTATCTGGAAGCTGGCCACCCTGAACGTTACCAGCCCATAGCCAATGAATTCAGCATAGTGGCCCCAACAGTCAGTCTTCCTGTCATGCAGGTGTGTGGAGCCATGCATAAGGTCAGGTACTGTTGCACCAGGTTATAAAGCTTGATGATGCTCAGGAGATTATTGATGGCTTTGCACGATGGGGGATGGGTCACTCAATGATTGCCTGTTCTGTTCATTCGTTCTGAAGCACCTGGCATTGGCCACTGTTGGAATACAGGATACCATTGGTCTGATCCAGCATGGCCATTCTTATGTTCTTATGCATACATGGGGTTCCCAAACTATATTGTGCCAGTTGATGGGACCCATATTCGTAATGTTTGCCCCCACACACCAGGGCTCTGAGTTTACAAACAGAAAGGGGTATTTCTCCATGGTGCTCCAAGGCCTAATTGACCACCATGGCAGGTTCATAACAGAAATGTGGAGTGGTCTGGAAGGGTCCACAATGCTTGAATCTTTTGGAACTCAGCTCCGTTGACCTTAATGAATAAAGGAGACGTTGCCCCCAAGATCACTGAGGACAATAATGGAGTGGAGGTTGGTTTGGTTATCCTGGGAGACCCAGCTTATCCTCTGCTTCCCTGGCTAGTGAAGCTGTTCACAGACCACTTGGACAAAAGGAATGAACTGCTTAACTATAGCCTCAGAAGTTGCAGAATGACAGTGGAGTGTGCATTTGGCTGTCGATAAGGAAGGTGGTGCTGTTTGTGGAGTAAGTTGGAAGCCTCAGAAAAAGCCTTGCCTAAAATTATAGCTGCATGTAGTATTTTGCACAGAATTTGTGAGAGTAAGGGAGAAAGGCTTAACGATGGGTGGGAGGCTAAGGTGTGGAGACTTGCTCAGCAGTTTGAGCATCCAGCAAGGCGTCAACTAGAAAATAGACACAGCCTGGGCAATACTGTCAGGGATGCCTACTGCTCTTCCTTTGAGTCTCAAGCCTGAATTTGTGCAGATGTAATCTAGCTATTACCCTGGGGAGTGGGGAGGAATGGTTTATTAGCACTGCAGTGTCTTTTATGGGTGGTAGAAGTGGAACATCATGCCACTCCTTATTTTGTCTTAATCTGTATCTTTATACTTATGCAAAATGTATGGTTTTTCTGTGTACCATTCATTGCAGACTCTTTCTGAATACCCTTTTTTAATTAAACTACAGTTCAGTATGTTACAACCAGAAATAAACCTTTAATTAGAACAACAATGAAACACAGCTTTAAAATGAGGCAGTGCGTTGGAGGGCAGCACACAATAACATGTGGGAGCAGAGAGGCTCCAATTCATAGGCGAGTAAACATCCTGCCTCTCCCTCTTCTTGTTCTACTCCCTTCTGGTGTCGAGTGTCAGGGCTCAAAGTTTTGGGGCTGTTAGATGGCTCGAAAGAGCTGGGCTCCCAGGTGTAATTGTTCTTGCTGCCATGAGCTTGGGATAGGGAAATAAATGGCATCTGGGAGCATGGCAGTGGGGATACAGCAGGGAATTTATGATGGTGTTCCCAGTACCTGGTATTGTCCAATGGCTGCAAAACATGGCTGGGTCCTGGTTGAGGGCGCTAGATTGTTTGTGTATCCACTAGCAGCACGCACTGCAGCAGAGCATTCTGCTTCTGTATTACCCTCCAGGAGTTGCCTTGGAGGCCATGGCACACCTGGTGGCTGAGCTTTGTGACTTTGTCCTCACCCAGAACCATTTCAGATGTGGGGACAACTTATACCTTCAAGTCAGCGGCACTGCTATGGGTACCCGCATGGCCCCACAGTATGCCAACATTTTTATGGCTGACTTAGAACAACTCTTCCTCAGCTCTCGTCCCCTAGCGCCCCTACTCTACTTGCACTACATTGATGACATCTTCATCATATGGACCCACGGGAAGGAGGCCCTTGAAGAATTCCACCTGAATTTCAACAATTTCCACCCCACCATCAACCTCAGCCTGGACCAGTCCACATAAGAGAGCTACTTCCTGGACATTACAATGCAAATAAGTGATGGTCACATAAACGCCACCCTATACTGGAAACCTACTGACCGCTATATTTGCCTACATGCCTTCAGCTTCCATCCAGGACACATCCCATGATCCATTGTCTACGGCCAAGCCCTAACATACAACCGAATTTGCTCTAATCCCTCAAACACCTACAAGATCTTTATCAAGCGTTCTTAAAACTACAATACCCACCTGAGTAAGTGAGGAAACAGATCGACAGAGCGGGATGGGTACCCAGAAGTCACTTATTACAGTACAGGCCCAACAAGGAAAATAACAGAACACCACTGGCCATTACGTACAGCCCCCAGCTAAAACCTCTCCAGCACATCATCAGTGATCGACAATCTATCCTGAAAAACAATCCCTCACTCTCACAGACCTTGGGAGGCAGGCCAGTCCTCGCTTACAGACAGCCCCCCAACCTGAGGCAAATACTCACCAGCAACTACACACCACACCACAGAAACACTAACCCAGGAACCAATGCCTGTAACAAACCCCGTTGCCTACTCTGTCCCCATATCTACTCCAGCGACACCATCAGAGGACCCATCCACATCAGCCACACCATCAGGGACTCATTCACCTGCACATCTACTCATGTGATATATGCCATCATGTGCCAGCAATGCCCCTCTGCCATGTTCATTGGCCAAACCGAACAGTCTCTGTGTAAAAGAATAAATGAACACAAATCAGACATCAGGAATGGTAACATTCAAAAGCCAGTAGGAGAACACTTCAGTCTCCCTGGACATTCTATAACAGATTTAAAAGTAGCCATACTTCAACAAAAAAACTTCAAAAACAGACTTCAAAGAGAAATTGTGGAACTAAAATTCATTTGCAAATTTAACACCATTAATTTTGGGCTTGAATAGGGACCGGGAGTGATTGGCTCACTACAAAAGCAACTTTCCCTCTCTTGGTATTGACACCACCTCATCAATTATTGGAAGTGGACCACATCCACTCTGATTGAATTGGCCCTGTCAGCACTGGTTCTCCGCTTGAAAGGTAACTCCCTTTTCTTCATGTGTCAGTATAATAATGCCTGCATCTGTAATTTTCACTCCATGCATCTGAAGAAGTGGGTTTTTTACCCACGAAAACTTATGCCCAAATAAATCTGTTAGTCTTTAAGGTGCCACCGGACTCCTCATTGTCTTTCTCTACAGTGTCTTTTGCCATAGCAAAACTGTCTCTAGCCACTTCACAGCTTTCTCTGGATAGCTCCCTGTCTTCTTCTCTCTCTGACCTCAAATGAAACTTAGAGCTTGCCATTGGTTTTAAGTTTTTGCGGAGAGTCTGCAGTGAGAACTGCCAGCATCTATTTCTCATTTCCCCTCCCTAAGATTCTTCCCAGTCTTGGGCGGATTTCAGAGATGGTAAGTGGTGTGTGCATGGGGACTAGTTTGGGATTTTTGTGTGTGCAGTGTATACTGTTTGGGTTTGTAGTTGTGTCCTGAAGGCTGTGGGGGATTGGGAATTATGGCTGTGTTTGCAGTTGGGCTGTGTCTTGGAGGTGCTTATGCAGTGTTGGAGGAGTAAGCAGGGGACATCTGAAGGCAAACGGGACAGTAATCCCCTCTGCATTGCCATTAGGCTGTCCTGACTCTGGATGATGATACACTGAGGCATGTGTAAAGAATGGCCTTATTCAAAGGGGCAAAGGGCAGACCATCAAGACAGAAGCTGATTGCTTGGCTGGTCCACTTGCCATTTTGGAAAAGGGACAGTATGGCTGGGGGAGGCAGGAGCTGGAGACTCAGAAAGGCTCGCAGCTCACATGTTACAAAGATGGCTGCAGTGTGGGGCACCTGGAACAGAAGTTTGTCCAGCAGTATGATAGGGAAATAAATGGCATCTGGGAGCTCGGCAGTGAGGGTACAGCAGGGAAATTATGAACGTGTTCCCAGTACCCTGTATTGTCCAGTAGCTGCACTGGACTTATGTGCTGAGGGTCCCTCCATAGGATCGGCCTCCTCTGAGTCCCAGTCTGGGTTTTTGACTGGGAATCAGGCTCACTTTCTACACAGCTGCTCTCATGATCTGGAGTCTCAAAGAAATCATGGCTTCTGTGGATAGCTCTTCACTGCCCTCCTCATGTCCCTCATCCAATGACTCTTGCTGCTTATCCTTGGGGGGGAAGGGATCTGCAGCCTCCTTGGGTTCAGTAGTGGTGTAATCACATAATATCTTGTCCAATTCCTTAAAAAATAGACAGGTTATATTTCCATGGCTGGACTGCTTCTTGGCATCCTGGTTTTAAAGTAAGTTTTCTTGAGCTGTTTGATCTTTATCTGGTACTGCTCAGTGTCCCAGTTGTGACCTGTGGACACCTGACTAGCAGTGTCCACAAACATATCTTTATTGTGGAGGCTGGCCTCAAGAGCTTATTGCACCAATTCTGCTCCCCAGATGGCAGGGAGATCTAGGGTCTCAGCACAGTTCAAAGCAGATGCTTGAGGCATGTTGTAAAGGCTGTGGGAGTAATATTGCTGCAATGCCGATAATACTGGAATCCAGGAGCAAATGGGCTGATCCTGGCATTGTGCCAGTGTTTAAACTGGTCAACTGCACCCCATAGCAGTGGAGAGCACACAGGTGAAGAGACAGGTCAGTAATGGGCGCTGCAGAGCAGTGTGGGATAGCGGTTGGAGGACTGCCAAAGTAGCGTGCAGCATCATTGCATCCACATGAACAATAGATCACGCTAATTTGCATCGAACTTAATACACTTTGAAAGAGGACTCCAGAGTTTGTGATAAATGCAGAGTTAGTGCACTCTAAGGAATTGTGTCATATATGAAGGCATTTTCGGACCAGACCAACTTGAGTTAGTGTAGACTAAACTCCTTTGTATAGACAAGCCTTAATTAACAGCAGGTGAAACTTAATTGTGTGTTTGGGGATAGGAGGGGGAATAGAAAAAGGAAATTACTTGTTCATGTGCAGTCATCAGTAGCATATAGTTGTTAAACTATTAGCCACAAAATGGATTTTTCATGTGAAATGTGATTTTAGTTTCTATTTTATCAAATATTGCATTAACCATTGTAGTAATCATTGCAGTACATACTGATACAGCAGCATGAAGAATTGTATTTTGCAGGGTTTAATTAGATATCAAAATTAGGCTAAATAATGCACATATACTGTTGGGGATTTGGTGAAAAGTCAAAACTTGGTGGTTCTTTTTAATTTCTTTTAGGAGATCTCTTTATTTTATGTTTTTGTACTGAATACCAATGACATGCATCATCAGTTGAATCTGTGATGTATGTTCCTTGCTTCTTTCAAGGGCCTGACTGGGATAGGAATGGGAGAAGGGAGTGTTCTACATTTGTTCTACTTGTCAAAACAACAAGAAGCCACGGAGCTCCTCAGGCCAAAAGGAAGAATTGGCTTCTTTTCAGGAGTTCTGATAAGGGTGTAGCAATCTGGTTTAACTAACTAGTACAGTGGTTCTCAAACTTTTTTACTGATGACCCCTTTCACAAAGCAAGCCTCTGAGTGCGGACTCCCCCTCCTTATAAATTAAAAACACGGTTTTATATATTTAACACCATTATAAATGCTGGAGGCAAAGCAGGGTTTGGAATGGAGGCTAACGGCTCATGATCCCCATGTAATAGTCTCATGATCCACCAGTTTGAGAACCCTTGAACTAGTAGATGTAGATCAAGGGGGCTCAAAATACTCTTCTGGCCTGATTTTTCAGAAGCAATGAGCGCTGCAGCTGTCAGTGTGCAGCTCCCAGTTAAGTAAATGAATTGTGCGTGCTCTGTGACTCTGAAAAATCAGGTCAGTAAACCTTGAAAATGGAGCAGGTATTGCTTACAAACTATCTCATGTGCTTGGTTTTTTTAGTTTTGTTTTCTTTTTTAATTCTCAGGAGATGTCATTGAATTCCATGGTCCAGAAGGAACAGGAAAAACAGAAATGCTTTATCACCTGATAGCCCGCTGTGTCCTTCCAAAATCAGGAGGAGGACTGGAAGTAGAAGTCATGTTCATTGATACAGACTACCATTTTGACATGCTTCGTCTAGTTACCATTCTTGAACACAGATTGTCCCAAAGCACAGAAGAAATGATCAAACAGTGCCTTGGAAGGCTTTTCCTTGTTAACTGCAATAGCAGCACTCAGTTGCTTCTCACTCTTTACTCTCTAGAAAACAAGTTTTGCGCTCACCCTTCTCTCTGCATTGTGATTTTAGATAGTATATCAGCTTTTTATTGGATAGATAGAAGCAATGGAGGTGAGAGCTTTAACATTCAGGAGATGAATCTGAAGAGATGTGCTGAATTTCTTGAGAAGCTAGTAAGAGAGCATCATTTGGCCCTGTTTGCAACAACACAAACGATTATGCAGAAATCTTCAAACTCCACAGAAAGCTCTGTTCCTTTAAAACCTCACTGTGAAGCTGATGTAGAGTATAGGCCTTATCTATGTAAATCATGGCAACAAATGGTGACCCACAGAATATTTTTCTCTAAGCAATGTAATTTTAGCAGTAGCAAAGCGTTTTCAGTTGTTTCTTGTCACACCAAAAAAACCCATGTCATAAAATGTTCATTCAGTGTTGCAGAATGTGGAGTTCAGTTTTAACTTCAGTCTGTCTCTAAAACTAGTAAATCTTCACATCACAGTCTAATTAGCTTTACTTTAAGTTTTTTTTAAAAAAATTCTTCTAACCTATTTTATTATCTCAGATTGTTAATGAATTTTGTCACCCACCTTTAAACGTCTTAAACTCAGTAAAGGGCAGAGGAGTTTAAAGCTTTGAATTTCTGCAGAAGGTCAGCTTAAAATAGAAGAGAATGTTGAAACTTCTTGTATGTGGTTGATGCATAAAGAGATTAAATCAAGAAGACTAGAAGTATAGGGCATCTTTAACTCCTAATATACTTATGTAATGTAACATAGAGGGTATACAACCAAATGCACTGACTTCAGCTCTGTGTTGTAACTGTCTTCCAGTGACTTATGATAGTGATTGTGTTTAGGCAAATGTAGCTCTTTTTAAATATTGGTCTTAATTCATTGCCATTAGCATACATCCTTAATTCATTCCCATTAGCATTCCCACTGGGCATACATCCTGAGTTAGCAGGCACAGTTGCACCTAAGGGGTGGGATTCATCTCCTCCAGGGAAGGGTATGTAGTGTTGGTCATGGTGGTCCTAGCCAGCACTGCCCATTTGTGTCACATGCTTGGGGGAATAGGGATTCTGGCTGTCACTGTTCTGCCAGCAGTCCTCAAGCATCTGCAGCCCTCCCAAAGTTGAGGGACACAGGGCCATAGTTGACTGATCCTAGGAGGTAGCCTGAGGCCCCTGTAAGTTAGTGACAGACCTAGCAAGTAGTTAACATTTGAAAGGAAAAGGGCTAGAAACATAATTTTTTTAAATACAATTTCTAGCTCTCCTCCTCCCCCAAATCTGGGATGCCGTGTCACAATCAACGTGGTTTGTGTTACTAGTTTTAGATCCTTATTTATTATTATGCCAGCCACTGTTTGGAAAATCAGTCTAGCCACAGAATGCTCACCCAATTTTGTAAATACCTAACTTAGGGATCTCTTATTTTCAGATGATCATCAGTCCACTATCCTATGTCTCCCTTTAGGTGTATCGGCTCTACAAAGCCATGGGATTGCATGGACCATCATAATGCTAAAATGTATTCTCAAAAAGCTCCTCTACAATTTATTTTCTTTTGATCTAGGTTTTATATCATATCCTCCAGTATTTGAACATTCTTTGTACCATGCTATCTCCTGCACACTGTATTTTAATAAAGAGAGACACACAAGTGTAAATCATATGATTTGAAAAAGGCAGAGGAGAAGACTCCTGGCTAAACAGCATATGTTTCTTGGGGCACTTTATGTTCAGAGCAGTGTGCATCAGTTAGTTTAGCAATCATACAATAAGTTCCTTATTGCATAATCTTTTAGAGGTATTTTTAAATGTTACTACCCTTTTACAACTGTTTCACCTCTGTGAAATGAATTTTCATCCAAGTATAGTTCCTAGTACTAAGGTATTGCAATTACTAGTCTCAGAAGCTCAGAATTCTCAATAGAGACCGACGCATTTTCGCTCCTAAAGAGGAAGTAGATAGAGAATGGAAGATTGATGATGAGGAAAGCTTGCACAGCTCCTGCCCCTTATGGTGGATAGAGAATGCTTTAGTTTCAACAGCTGTTAATTTTGGTTCTTTTCACAGACACTAAAGACTGATTTACAATGGTGAATGTAATGTACTACCACCACCACCATCTTATGTTTGTATCTGTTTAAGGGGGAACGGAGGCACCCTGACACAACTTATGTATTTTAAAATTGTGATTTGAAAGGCAGATCAAAGTAAACATAATGAGGAGTGGATGAACAAAAAGATTTATATGCACTGTTACCATGGTAAGAAACAAGGAATATAGGGAGAGGATAAGGAATCCAGAAACACTTCTTAGTAAAATGAACATCATGTATACAGGAAAAACAAGCAACATAGTATATATATGAAAACTCAAATATGTCCTATAAAATTATGGAAATAACTGAAGAAACAAACTTGAGCTTGCTCCTTCCATATTTATTCAGAAACACTAAACAGGCAATCCAGTAAATTCACTTCCTCCTTATGATTGTGTTTGAGGAGACTGTAACCACTTCTGTATGCATTGGCCTGACAGATGCTAGTGCTCCACTCCTTCCAAGAAGTTGTGCTTCTGAATTCAGGTTCCTTTGGAACAGTCCTATCAGAACACTTTTCACATGGAAAGCAGACAGCTTTTCTACAGTGCTTCATCTCCGTATCCATTTAAACCCTAAAAAAACCTGAATCTCTGAGTCATGATAGGTTCCTGTATCAACTCTGAAATGTGTGTTTCTATGACAGGTTAGGGCTGTGAAATTCATTCTGATCATATCTTGCTCAAGAAGTCTAAACTGAAGCTGTTCTAGTGTGCTAATACAGATGAATTGGACATACCAGGGAATCACCCTTCCTTTACATTGGACAGTCTGGAATTCCACCCTTCTTTATCTGAAGCTTGCAAAGCAATGTGATTTCTCCCACATGCTGTCTTTCCATTTCTCCAGTGAGTTGGAGCATACCCTCTTGGCTGAATGCCAAACTCCCAGCCTGGTTGGGATGCCTTCCTGACTCCAAGCCAAATTTCCATCTGAACCTTTATCCAAGCTCAGGAAAAAATGCCTCCAATAGTGGCACTGCTAGTTTCTAGGGTGATGTTAGCTCCTCTGAGTGCCCCAGCACGTGGCTAACAGTAAGAATTCTCCATCACGTAATCTGTTTGCTTTCAGCTGTTTAGCCTTTTATTTGGCACTGTCTTGGTGTAGTCTGGGTTTACACATTTTAGTTTTTGGCTTGAGCTGAGGTGTCAAATGCTGCAAGTTCCGAACAATTAAAGCAGCTAGAAGAAACTCTTCCTGAATGAAGCTCAAGTAGAACATGTGTGTGCAGGATTTGGCATGCTGTGTGTTGCAGCTCTGGCAAACAAGCTCCAGACCATATGGGAAATTCAGCGTAGTTCTAGCAAGGAACAACATAACATTTATTAATCTAGAGTGCCCTTTGAAAGCTTCAAAGGGCTTTATAGGAAAAATACAGTACATTATTTAATGCAAAAAACATACATTACAGTTACAAATTCCACTCAAATCAAGAGGACAAAATATGGTTCTTGCTGCAATGTTCAGCCATGTTGCACAACATATATGTTTCACAGTTTAGCACACATCAGTATAATAAATTGCATATTTAAAAGAAACACCCCCTATAATCTGAGCCAAGATAACTGAGGCAATATTACAGTGAGCATACAGTGAGCACCCCCATTGTTATTTGAACAACCATGAAACCATGCCTGGAAACAAATATGTGGACAACGGTATATCCCAAAACCCTATAAACATACTGTCATCAATATAAACGGAAGGGTAAACACCTTTAAATTCCTCCTGGCCAGAGAAAAAACCCTTTCAGGTGTAAAGGGTTAATTTAAGAAGCTAAGATAACCTCGCTGACACCTGTCCAAAATGACCAATGAGGAGACAAGATACTTTCAAAGTGGGGGGGGGGGGGGAACAAAGGGTTCTCTCTGTGTGTTGCTTTTGCCAGGACTAGAGCAGGAATGCTCTTCAGAACTCCTGTGAAGAGTTAATAAGCAATCTAGTTAGCTATGTGTTAGATTCTGTTTTGTTTAAATGGCTGATAAAATAGCTGTGCTGAATGGAATGGATATTCCTGTTTTTGTGTCTTTCTGTAACTTAAGGTTTTGCCTAGAGGGATTCTCTGTGTTTTGAATCTAATTACCCTGTAAGGTATTTACCATCCTGATTTTACAGAGGTGATTCTTTTACTTTTTCTTTAATTCAAATTCTTCTTTTAAGAACCTGATTGCTTTTTCCTTGTTCTTAAGATCCAAGGGTTTGGGTTTGTGTTCACTTATGCAAATCGGTGAGGATTTTTATCAAGCCTTCCCCAGGAAAGGGGGTGTAGGGCTTGGGGGGATTTGGGGGGGAAAGATGTTTCCAGGTGGGCTCTTTCCCAGTTATATTTTGTTAGACACTTGGTGGTGGCAGCAATAAAGTCCAGGAACAAAAGGTAAAATAGTTTGTACCTTGGGGAAGTTTTAACCTAAGCTGGTTAAAATAAGCTTAGGGGTTTTTTCTTGCAGGTCCCCACCTCTGTACCCTAGAGTTCAGAGTGGGGAAGGAACCTTGACACCTACATTTTTTAACTTGGGTGGCCCAAAGGCATCAAGAATTATGTCTAGGCATTAGAGCTGGACAGAAAAAAAACTTCAGTTGAACCATTGTCCATCAGAGAACACAATTCTATCCAAAGGCAAATGCTTTGCAAATTCATGTCAGTTTTATAGAAATTTTGTTTTGGAGAAAAACTTTGGGGAAAAGCTCGGTGTTGAAACATCCTGTTTTGAGATTTTTGGACTGAAACATTTTTATTTTTAAAATATCTTTTAATTGTGAATATTTTATTATAATATAAGAAATCATAGTCTACATGAAACATTTTGATTTTTCAAAACAAAATGTTTCAATTGATCTGAAACAAAAAATTTGGATTTTTTTTTAGGAGAATTTCAACATTTTGCAGGGTTGTGCCTAACTAGAACACAGACAAATTTCAAAATCTCTCAATCCTCCATGAAATGGAATTTCTATCTTCTGTATAGCTCTACTAGGCATCGAACAAAGTGGCCTGGGTTTCAGAAATGCTGAGCACCTGGGACTCCCTTTGATGTCTATGGGCGCTGCAGCCAATAAGTGATCTGGAAATGCACTGTCATTAACCTCTATCAGGATGATGTCAGCTGGAAGGATGAACCTTAAGCATCCATGAAGGAGATGCAGTGGTACTGAGACTGGGAAAAACCAATTTGCTTCATATTCTAACGGTACGTCTTCACTACCCACCGGATCGGCGGGTAGTGATCAATCTATTGGGGATCGATTTATCATGTCTCGTCTAGATGTGATAAATCGATCCCCGAATCGACGCCTGTACTCCACCTCAGCGGGAAGAGTAAGTGGAGTCGACGGGGGAGCCGCTGCAGTTGACTCGCCGCTCTGAGGACAGTCAGGTAAGTCGAACTAAGATACTTCGATTTCAGCTACGTGAATAACATAGCTGAAGTTGCGTACTTAGTTCGAAACTCCCCTGCCCCTAGTGTAGCCCATGCCTAAATAAATTGGGGGAGCGGAAGTTATCACCTGCCGGCTGTTTTGGCAGCTAAGTGAATTGCGCTAATGAACTGACAGAGCAACACTGTCAGTCATAGATTCATGGACCTCTGCCCTCCTTGATGTGATCAAATATGAAGATTCTCCAACAGTGAGATTTCTCATGGCATGTTGGATAAGGCCTATGAGCGGGACACGCATCTGGGCTATGCAAAGATAAAGGAGCTGAGGCAGGCGTACCAGAAGGCAAGGGAGTCAAACTCAGTCTGGTGCTGTGCCAAAGACCTGCCTCTTCTATAAGGATCTGGACGTGATCCTTGGCGGCAACCCCACCTCCACTGCCAAGAGCCCCATGGATACTTTGGGGGGGCTGCAGACAGTGGCCAGCAGACTCAACCCCAAGGCCAAAGTGATGGACAAGGAAGTGGAATTGGAGGATGAGATGGGACAGGCGACAGGGTTGTCCAGTACTGTTGCAAGCCAGGACATCATCTCAACTCTGGAGGTTTGAGCTAGTCCCAGCACTTCGTCTCTGGCATGCATGATGCAGGAGAGGGGGGCTCTGGTAAGTGATCATTTTGAGTTGATACTGCTCAGTTACATGAGTTAGAGCTGTCTTTTGCTTTATGCTATAAGTGGGTTAAGGAATAGAAATGTACAAGACTAGCGGTGTTTAATTCTGCTTCACATTCCCCTGTGCAGCTACTCAGTGGGGTGGAACAGTGTGTTAATGTACACCGAGATATTGCGCGAATCCTCCAGAGAGATCTCTAGGAAACTTTCTGGTAGATACTCACCAATCTTCTGCCAAAGGTTCCTTGGCAGAACAGCTTTGTTGCAGGAAACTTTCCCACACCAATTGGCAATCACTTGTGCAGGGCCCAAAGCAGCACACAGGTGAGCAGCACAGGGACCCGATCTGAAGCCACACACGTGCAGGAGATGTACCCTTGCATCCTGGCTTACCCTCAGGAGTAAGATATTGGTGTGACATTATTGACAGAATCTGTAAATGTCTAGATCATTGTTGCAACCAAAATCCTATAGTGGCACCAAATCTCATACAAAAGGGGTCAAATAAGGTGTCTAAGACAAGGTTATAGTTTTCTGGTTATGATTATGCTATCTGTATATGTGTATTATTTTTGTAGTTGAAGTTATGAATATTGGCTCTATACTGTCTGTATTTCAAACTTATGCTATGCTTCTGGATGACACCCCAGACAAGTTGGTGTCAGCTCTGCCTAGCCTGCTTGATGGCCCATCAGCTATACAATTGACCTATTGAGAGAAGGCAGACACACCTTGTGACTCAGCAAGGTATGCAGGGACATGCCTATGGACAGAACTCTGAGGTTTTTCCATACCATGTGAGGGACAGCTTGTCCATGGGACAAAAAGCAGAGACCACATGGCAAGAGACTATAAAAAGCTGCTGCAGCTCCTCCATCTGGTCTTCAATCCTGCTTCTTACCTCTGGAGAGACTTTGCTACAAATGGGAGCTCTAAACAAAGGACTGATGACCCATCCCAGCTGTGGATGCACTCCAGAGACTTGATTTAAACCGGCAGTTTATTCTATCACTGTTACAAGCCTGAACCAAGAACTTTGCCATCACTGTATGTAATTGATTCCATTTAACCAATTCTAGTTCTTATCTAATCTTTTTCCTTTTATGAATAAACCTTTAGATTTTAGATTCTAAAGGATTGGCAACAGCGTGATTTGTGGGTAAGATCTGATTTGTATATTGACCTGGGTTTGGGGCTTGGTCCTTTGGGATCGAACCTTTTTTCTTTTACTGGGGTATTGGTTTTCATAACCATTTATCTCCATAACAAGTGACACTGGTGGTGATACTGGGAAACTGAGTGTCTAAGGGAATTGCTTGTGTGACTTGTGGTTAGCCAGTGGGGTAAAACCAAAGTCCTCTCCGTGTGACTGGTTTGGTTTGCCTTGGTGTGCATAGAAACCCCAGCCTTGGGCTGTAATTTCCCTGCTTTAAGCAATTTGTCCTGAATTGGCACTCTCAGTTGGGTCCCAACAGAACCAGCATCGTTACAATTGTCTTCAATGACCCCTGCCTATGGAAAAAGGTGGCAGAATTTACGATATTGTCCCTAGTTGCTTACAGTGTTCCCCTTAAAAAAACACCCTTGGCTCCTTCTTGAAGGTGTGTCATCATCCCCCTGGCCAAACTCACCATTTTTAGGGCATTGGCCAAGCTTGTGTGTTTGCCAAGGGACAGTGAGAAAGAGGTGTATTGTACTATTATGATTAGATGATGTGAGTTTACTAACAGTCGTGCTTCTGTTTGTTGTTTCTTGCTCTTTTGCAGATGTGACCTTCAGGGGAACCTCCTACACACTGATGGAGCATCTCCACCAGAAAAGGAAGCAACCAAGGAGGAGCAAGGTGTAGTCGAAGAAGAGAGCCTGAGCCATGAGACCTGAAGTGATGCCTGAGGCCAAACTAAAGTAGTAGTGAGGCCCTGCTGATATAAAACAAAGTGAACAAAAGGCAGACTGTGAGCAGAAGTCAGGCCCTGTTATAAAACATGGCTGTTTCTAAGTTCACTGGTTCTGGCAAGGACAGGGCTGGTATTGCAAGGACACACACATTCCTGAGAAGTACTAGGCACAAGACACTTATGCAAACACATTCCAGAAGGGTGGTACCAGAACACCCTGATACTAAGTGTGGTACAAACACACTCCCCAAAGATAACAGGAACATGTTAACGCCTCCTAAAAATAAGGTCAGGATGATAGTATGATGGCTAGAGATGTTTTGATTGAACCAACGTGTAAGGTAAAGGGTGCTAACGAACCGTGTCAGAGCAGCAATATGTAACTTGTTTGTATCGGTGTATAAAGAGGGGTCTCAGAAGAAGTATTTTGGCCAGCTGAGGAGGGAATAGAAAGTCCCACCATTCACTGAGCTGAGTTCATTGTTACGAGCATACAGGTACTAACGTAACTGTAGACATTGATCCAGATAGCTAGGACTGTGCTTTGTTGACTATAAGCCTGGCCAGGTGCCTTTGCTACTAAACCAAGACTTGTGGTCTTATTAGCAGTTTGATTGGAGTCTGCTATGCGGACTATCTGGCCAGAGCCAGTGCTGCACGCAGAGAGAACACACGTGCAGCCAATGACTAACTACAAAAGGAAGATGTGTTTTAGGAGGTCTCCAATGCTCTGATGGCGCAGAACAAGAATGCAGGGCAAGAAGGGAGACAGTTAATGAAAATTTAAAAATAAACAGGGGCAGGACCAAATGTTTGTTGGCCAGGAGTAGGTGATAAAGGTGATGGAGGAGCAAACGAAAATGCTGAAGTCCTTAATTGCGCTACAGGCAGAATACATGTGCTTGACACCCCTTGCAGCCCCTACAGAACTGTTTGCCATGCAGTCCCTAAACTCCTCACATACATTCCTTGCGTCTTCCAGCCTATTGCAGTACCCTCTTCACGCCACCCCTTCGGACAGCTTCCAAAATGATAGCTGGAATTGCACACAGCTATGACAGCCTCCATTGGGAGGGTGCCCTTCAGTGTTAGAAAATGCTTGGTTGAAAGGGAGTTATGTTGTGTTTAGTGCTATTTAATAAAAAAAAATATATACTTTCTGAAAGGTAATCTTTATTTCTCTCCTACACAAGGTGGTTGCTCCTGGAATTAATACACAGTGGCAATTTGCATATTTGCACACTACAAATCACGGTCAGGAAGCAATCATCAAAATTTTCATGCAAGGTGGCAAGTTAACAAAGAATGGCAGACTATGGAAACGTATTATTGGTGCTCATTGTCAAAATGACAGGTTTCAGAGTAACAGCCGTGTTAGTCTGTATTCGTAAAAAGAAAAAAGAAAAGGAGTACTTGTGGCACCTTAGAGACTAACCAGTTTATTTGAGCATGAGCTTTCGTGAGCTACAGCTCACTTCATCGGATGCATAGCATATCGTGGAAACTGCAGAAGACATTATATACACACAGAGACCATGAAACAAAACTTCCTCCCACCCCACTCTCCTGCTGGTAACAGCTTATCTAAAGTGATCATCAAGGAGGGCCATTTCCAGCACAAATCCAGGTTTTCTCACCCTTCCCCCCCCCCCCCCCCAGACACACATACAAACTCACTCTCGTGCTGGTAATAGCCCATCCCTCTTTGAAACCTCTCTTTATAATGCGCATGATAATCGAGGTGGGTCATTTCCAGCACTAATCCAGGTTTTCTCACACCCCCCACACACACACACACCCACCCCCCTCCAAAAACCACACACACAAACTCACTCTCCTGCTGGCAATAGCTCATCTTACAATGTGCACAGCAATAATCCAAGTTTAACCAGAACGTCTTGGGGGGGGGGTTTCTTTTTACGAATACAGACTAACACGGCTGTTACTCTGAAACCTGTCATTATGCAAGGCACTGCATTTAGCCGCATGGAGTGGAAATCTATCAACTGCATGAAAAAACTTGTACAGATACAGACAGACATCATCTTCCTTTCCAAATGCAAACAGATGGACATCGTACCAAAAGGACTGAAGGTAAAAAATCCATTACAATCTACATACCACACAGACTATGCTGACAGCTTGTGCCACACGCTCTCAAAGAAACTGCGGAATCACCTGATCAACATCCTCTACAGCAAACAGGGAAAGATTAAGAATGAGCTCTCAAAAATGGATACTCTCATAAAAAACCAACCTTCCACACAAACTTCCTCGTGGCTGGATTTTACTAAAACTAGACAAGCCATTTACAACGCACACTTTACTTCTCTACAAAAGAAAAAGGACACTAAACTTTCTAAACTACTACAGGCTACAAGGGGCCACAGCAATGGTTCCCTCAACCCACCCAGCAATATTGTTAACCTATCCAACTATACTCTCAGCCCAGCAGAAGCAGCTGTCCTATCTCGGGGTCTCTCCTTCTGCCCCTCCACCCCCTCGAACATGATACAGTTCTGTGGTGACCTAGAATCCTATTTTCGACGTCTCCGACTCAAGGAATATTTCCAAAATACCTCTGAACAACATAATGATCCACAGAGGCCTGCCTACCAACATTACAAAAAGAAGGATTCTAGGTGGACTCCTCCTGAAGGTCGAAACAGCAGACTGGACTTATACATAGAGTGCTTCCGCCGACGTGCACGGGCTGAAATTGTGGAAAAGCAGCATCACTTGCCCCATAACCTCAGCCGTGCAGAACACAATGCCATCCACAGCCTCAGAAACAACTCTGACATCATAATCAAAAAGGCTGACAAAGGAGGTGCTGTTGTCATCATGAATAGGTCAGAATATGAACAAGAGGCTGCTCGGCAGCTCTCCAACACCACTTTCTACAAGCCATTACCCTCTGATCCCACTGAGAGTTACCAAAAGCATCTACAGCATTTGCTCAAGAAACTTCCTGAAAAAGCACAAGATCAAATCCGCACAGACACACCCCTGGAACCCCGACCTGGGATATTCTATCTACTACCCAAGATCCATAAACCTGGAAATCCTGGGCGCCCCATCATCTCAGGCATTGGCACCCTGACAGCAGGCTTGTCCGGCTATGTAGACTCACTCCTCGGGCCCTACGCTACCAGCACTCCCAGCTACCTTCGAGACACCACTGACTTCCTGAGGAAACTACAATCCATTGGTGATCTTCCTGATAACACCATCCTGGCCACTATGGATGTAGAAGCCCTCTACACCAACATTCCACACAAAGATGGACTACAAGCCATCAAGAACACTATCCCCGATAATGTCACGGCTAACCTGGTGGCTGAACTTTGTGACTTTGTCCTTACCCATAACTATTTTACATTTGGGGACAATGTATACCTTCAGATCAGCGGCACTGCTATGGGTACCCGCATGGCCCCACAGTATGCCAACATTTTTATGGCTGATTTAGAACAACGCTTCCTCAGCTCTCGTCCCCTAACGCCCCTAGTTTACTTGCGCTATATTGATGACATCTTCATCATCTGGACCCATGGAAAAGAAGCCCTTGAGGAATTCCACCATGATTTCAACAATTTCCATCCCACCATCAACCTCAGCCTGGTCCAGTCCACACAAGAGATCCACTTCCTGGACACTACAGTGCTAATAAACGATGGTCACATCAACACCACCCTATACCGGAAACCTACTGACCGCTATTCCTACCTACATGCCTCCAGCTTTCACCCTGACCACACCACACGATCCATCGTCTACAGCCAAGCTCTGCGATACAACCGCATTTGCTCCAACCCCTCAGACAGAGACAAACACCTACAAGATCTCTATCAAGCATTCTTACAACTACAATACCCACCTGCGGAAGTGAAGAAACAGATTGATAGAGCCAGAAGAGTTCCCAGAAGTCACCTACTACAGGACAGGCCTAACAAAGAAAATAACAGAACGCCACTAGCCGTCACCTTCAGCCCCCAACTAAAACCCCTCCAACGCATTATTAAGGATCTACAACCTATCCTGAAGGATGACCCAACACTCTCACAAATCTTGGGAGAAAGGCCAGTCCTTGCCTACAGACAGCCCCCCAACCTGAAGCGAATACTCACCAACAACCACATACCACACAACAGAACCACTAACCCAGGAACCTATCCTTGCAACAAAGCCCGTTGCCAACTGTGCCCACATATCTATTCAGGGGACACCATCACAGGGCCTAACAACATCAGCCACACTATCAGAGGCTCGTTCACCTGCACATCCACCAATGTGATATATGCCATCATGTGCCAGCAATGCCCCTCTGCCATGTACATTGGTCAAACTGGACAGTCTCTACGTAAAAGAATAAATGGACACAAATCAGATGTTAAGAATTATAACATTCATAAACCAGTCGGAGAACACTTCAATCTCTCTGGTCACGCAATCACAGACATGAGGGTCGCTATCTTAAAGCAAAAAAACTTCAAATCCAGACTCCAGCGAGAAACTGCTGAATTGGAATTCATTTGCAAATTGGATACTATTAATTTGGGCTTGAATAGAGACTGGGAGTGGCTAAGTCATTATGCAAGGTAGCCTATCTCCCCTTGTTTTTTTCCTACAAACCCCCCCCAAGACGTTCTGGTTAAACTTGGATTATTGCTGTGCACATTGTAAGATGAGCTATTGCCAGCAGGAGAGTGAGTTTGTGTGTGTGGTTTTTGGAGGGGGGTGGGTGTGTGGGGGGGGGGGTGAGAAAACCTGGATTAGTGCTGGAAATGACCCACCTCGATTATCATGCGCATTATAAAGAGAGGTTTCAAAGAGGGATGGGCTATTACCAGCAGGAGAGTGAGTTTGTATGTGTGTCGGGGGCGGGGGGGGGGGGAAGGGTGAGAAAACCTGGATTTGTGCTGGAAATGGCCCTCCTTGATGATCACTTTAGATAAGCTGTTACCAGCAGGAGAGTGGGGTGGGAGGAAGTTTTGTTTCATGGTCTCTGTGTGTATATAATGTCTTCTGCAGTTTCCACGATATGCTATGCATCCGATGAAGTGAGCTGTAGCTCACGAAAGCTCATGCTCAAATAAACTAGTTAGTCTCTAAGGTGCCACAAGTACTCCTTTTCTTTTTTCTTTTTATTGTCAAAATGGTGCTTCAAAGCCTCCCTCGTTTGAATAGTCCCCATTATGCCCCTCAAATAGCCCCTCATCTTGCTGCTCAAAAATCAGCCGGCAGGCAATCTATCTTCACACTCCACCCCTGGGGAAACTTTTTAACCTTAGCTTTGCAAATATTATGCGGCACACAGCAGGCCGCTATGACTATGGGAATAATTTTGCTCATTTAGATCTAAACTGCTATAAAGGCAGTGCCAATGAACTTTTAGGCTGCCAAACACACATTCAGTAGTCATTCTGCACCTGCTCAGCCTATTGTTGAAGTACTCCTTGCTGCTGTCCTGGTTTCCCGTGTAAGGCTTCATGAGGCATGAGAGTATGCTGGGTCTCCCAGGATCCCTATGAGCATTTCAATATGCCCCATTGGTATCTTCTGGTCTGCAAAGAAAGCCCCCACTTGCAGTTTTCTGTACAGGCCAGTGTCCCTGAAAATCATGAAAATGCATCATGCACCTTCCCTGACCACCCCGCATTATCAGTGAAATGACCCTGGTGATCCACAAGTGCCTGCAGTACCATAGAGAAGTACCCCTTTCCACTGATGTACTCTATTGCAAGATGGTCCAGGGCCAAAATTGGGATACTCGTGCCATCTATTGCCCCACTGCAGTTAGGGAATCCCATTGCTGCAAAGTCATCCACTATTTCACACACATTTTCAAGAGTCACAGTCCTTTGTAACAGGATATGATTAATGGCCCTGCACACTTGTGTGCATGCAACCCCCGTGGTGGACTTCCCAATTCCAAACTGATTTGCTACTGACCGGTAGCAGTCTGGAGTTGCAGCTTCCACACAGTGACCACCACATGCTTCTCCACAGAGAGAGCAGCTCTCATTTTGGTGTCTTTGCACTGCAGTGCTGGGGTAAGCGCTGTACACAGTTCCAGGAAGGTGGCTTTGCACATACAGAAGTTCTGCAGCCACTGCTCATCATCCCAGACTTGCATAACAATGCCATCCCACCACTTAGTGCTTGTTTCCTGAGCACAGTAGCGACGGTCCATCATGTGTAACTGTTCCATGAATGCCAAAAGTAATCTGGTGTTGCTTCTTTCCAAGGCACACAGCGCATCAGACATTATGGATTCCTGTTCAGATTCAGAGCTCATGATATACTGCATCATTAGTCGCGCTGTGTTCATAACGCTGACCACAGCAATAGAGCACAGTGCAGGAGCCATCCTTTCAGGCAGAGATGGTGGGCACACAGTTACTGGGCCATTGAAAAATGGCACAAAACATAGAAGCCCTTGGAATGATGGGACAGAAAAAAAACCCTGCATTGGATGTTGAGCCTGCACCCATGATGCACTGTGCTCCACTCTGCCTTCCCACCACTCCTAACTGCAGAAGGTGGCAAGTTGTACAGTGGGATAGCAACCCACAGTGCGCTGCTCTCACTGTCAGTGCTAGAGCACCAACTGTGGCCGCACTCCACTGACAGAAGAAACATTGTGTGAACATGCACAAGTGATGTAATTATAGTGGTTTATGATCGTCGGCGTAACTTGCATCGACTTAAGTCTGTAGTGTAGACATAGCCTGAGTGTATTAGCGTGTGATTGCCTTTTCTCCCTGTGACAGGTTGGGTCACAGAAACTCCCTCAAGACTGTCAGTCAATGTGCTGGGATAACACTGAGAACAAATCCCCCCCCCCCCCCCCACCAGAGAAGGCTTCCTTCCGCTCCCATCTTGCTGAGCTGGACACACCAGTCAACTACAGCACAGACCAAGAGGTTGGGCCACACCTCCCTCCTGTTCACAGAAATTAAGATTCACTTAGCCCAGAGGGTTCTCAATTAACAGGGTCTTTCCCAGCACCCAATATTCAGTCTTTCTGGGAGCCTAAATCCCAAATGAATCCCTTTTACTCTGTATAAAGCTTATACAGGATAAACTCATAAATTGTCCGCCCTCTATAACACTGATAGAGAGATATGAACACCTTTTGCTCCCCCAGGTATTAATTACTTACTCTGGGTTAATTAATAAGCAAAAGTGATTTTATTAAGTATAAAAAGTAGAATTTAAGTGGTTCCAAGTAACAACAGACAGAACCAAGTAAGTTACCAAGCAAAATAAAACATGCAAGTCTAAGCTTAATACAGTAGGAAACTGAATACAGGTAAATCTCACTCTCATAGATGTCCCAATAAGCTTCTTTCACAGACTAGACTACTTCCGAGTCTGGGCCCAATCCTTTTCAGACCAACGTTGTGGTTTATGTCCTGGGTCCAGCAATCACTCACACCCCCGTAGTTACAGACCTTTGTTCCAGTTTCTTTCAGGCATCTCTTTGGGGTGGAGAGGCCATCTCTTGAGCCAGCTGAAGACCAAAATGGAGGGGCTTCCATGGCCTTTTATATTCTCTCTCTTGTGGGTGGAAACCCCTTTGTTCCTCTGTGCAAAATCACAACAACAAGATGGAGTTTGTGGCCACCTGAGCAAGTCACATGTCCATGAATGATTCAGCTTTTTACAGGTCGATGCCATTGATTACATGTTAGTTTAAACTTTCCCAGGAAAGCTCAGATGTGGATTGGCATCACCCAAAGTCCATTGTCAGTTAAGTGTTTCTTGATTGGGCATTTACTCAGAATAGTCCTTTCTCAAGAAGCTGACCAAATGCTTCACTGATGCTACTTAGAATCAAACACATTGAGATACACGTACATAGCCAATACTCATAACTTCAAATTCAAAAATGATACACACATACAGACAGTATAATCATAACCAGCAAATTATAACCTTTCCATAGACACCTTACTTGACCTCCTTTGTACAAGATTTGGTGCAACTAAAGGACCTTGGTTGCAGCAATGATCTATACAGTCACAGTTCATGTCGAGAACATTCACACTCCCATCTACGCCCTCCAAACTTCTAGCTATTTTGTTCACATAGGTTCCCTCAGTCCTTCCCTCCTCCAGGGTTGTGGGAACCTGGCTTTCAGATATGAGTGTAATTATTACACACATTTATAAGGCTTAAATTAGGTCATTAGCATTCCTAGTGAGGAACCTGAGTCAAACTCAGTGTAATAAATGTGTGTAATAAATTTCTCAAACTTGTTCAAAGTGTTTTTTTCTGACTAGGAATTTTCTCTTGCCACTGCTTCCTCCAAGCTACTTCTATGTTTAATTCACTGCTCCTAGATTCTCAGAACATATCCTTGTCCAGAACTGCATTCTTTCATTTATAGTTTGAAAGATGCTTCCTTGCAGAAATGCCTCTCACCACTGTCTTCAGTGCCTGGTTTGATCCTTCCAAAGGGCTCTCTGTGGGACTAATTGTGAAAGCTATCTGGAAGACACAGTAAATCCAGAATGCAGCTGCTCACTTTGGGCCAGTGCAAGCATATTACACCTGGGTTCTGCTTTCTGGCCCAGGATCTTGGCCTCTATGCCTATACCCAAATCACCATACAGATCACCTATGCGTCTCCAACTTGCTGTGCAACCTATGCTATGCTGGATGAAGCTGGAAGTAGGACATTCTGTGTTAGCAGACCTATGTCACTGGAATTCAACCCTGGCAGAAATACACAAACAGAGCCATATTTAACAAGAACTGGGCTCTCAGAGGACAGGCCAAATCCCTCTTCATTTTCTGTCAAGAAGCTTCAGGCAGAAGAGGTGCTGTGAGGAGTTTGTCTCTCCAGGGATGATCCAGTTCCCATAGGAGTCAATGGGAATTGGACTCAAGCGCCTAATTAGGAATGTTAATGTCCTAATTTAAGCCACAAACTGCACCAGATACCACTGTGATGGATGCCTTTTAAATGTGTGTAACAATAAATACAGGCGTGATCAGTCCACAGACCCCCCAGTTGCATATTAATTGCAGAAAATTTATAAAAAACAGGATTTTAGGAGGTCCAAAAGCAACCTTCAATCTCAATAACTATTCTTTTCCCATTCTATATATTAATTTATCATCATTGGCTTAAGCAGTGCATTAGTGCTCATTGAAAACTATAGAGAAAGAGCACTAGAAAGTGTTTCTTAACTGCATCTTTATCAAAGCATTCATTTGAAATTAATGCTTTCATTTCTCGATGATTTTGCTTTAGTTCAAGGTTACATCATTAAGTTTTTGTACACATTGGAACTTTGGATATGCTTTAGTATTTTAATGCTTGTTGAAGTATATGCACCCTAGAATTAAAGCAGCATTTCTAAATAAAGGGCAGCTTTTTCACCCTGGGCTGTTGCAACAGCTAATTTACAGCCAATCATTATATATGTATAGTTGGGATTATTTTTGCCAATGTGCATTACTTTGCATTTATCAGTGTTGAATTGCATCTGCCATTTTGTTGACCAGTTAACCAGTTTTGTGAGAGCTCCCTGTAATTCTTCACAGTGAGCTTTGGACTTAACTACCTTGAATAATTTTGTATCATCTGAAACTTTGCTATTTCACTGTTCATTCCCTTTTCCAGATGATTAATGAATATGTTGAACAGCACAGATCTCAGTACAGATCATTGGGGAACCCCATTGTTTACCTCTCTGCACTGTGAAAATGAACCATTTATTCCTACCCTTTGTTTATTGATCTATGAGAAGACCTTCCCTGTTATTCCATGATGACTTAGTTTCCTTAAGATCCTTTGGTGATGGACCTTGTCGAAGGCTTTCTGAAAATCCAAGTACACTATATCGACTGGATTATCCACATGCTTGTTGAACCCCTCAAAGAATTCTAATAGATTGGTGAGGCATGACTTCCCCTTACAAAAGCCATGTCAACTTTCCCCCAACAAACTGTGTTCATCTGTGTTTGATAATTCTGTTCTTTACTATAGTTTCTACCAATTTGCCTAGTACTGAAGTTAGGGTACTGACCTGAAATTGCCAGGATCACTCCTGCAGCACTTTAAAAATCAGTGTTACATTAGCTACCTTACAGTCATCTGGTACAGAGGCTTGTTTCAGCAATGGTTACATACTACAGTTATGACTTCTACAATTTCATATTTGAGTTCTTTCAAAACCCTTGAGTGAATACCGTCTGGTCTTGGTGACTTATTACTGATTAATATATCGGTTTGTTCTAACATTTATTGACACATCCGTGTGGGACAGTACTTCAGAGTTGTCGCCCAAAAAGGATAGCTCTGATGTGGGTATCTCCCAGACATCCTCTGCAGCGAAGACCAATGCAAATAATTCATTTAGCTTCTCTGCAATGACCTTGTCTTCCTGGAGTGCTCCTTTAACACCTGTGATGTCTAGTGGCCCAGCTGCCTGTTTAGCAGGCTTCCTGCTTCTGATCTACCAAAAAAGTTCTCATTGTTAGTTTTTGCACCTTTAGCAAGTTGCTTCTCAACTTCTTTCTTGGTCTGCCTTATTATACTTTTACGCTTAACATGCCACAGTTTAAGTACCTTATTATCCTCACTAGGATTTGACTTCCAAATTTTAAAAGATGCCTTTTTGCCTCTGATGGCCTCCATTGCTCTGCTGTTTTCCCATAGTGGCATTCGGTTGGTCCTCTTATTGTCTTGTCTCATTTGGGGTATACATTTAGTCTGAACCGCTATTTTGGTGTTTTTAAAGTGATCCCCTGCTGCTTGCAGGCATTTAACCCTTGTGACAGGCAGCTCCTTTTAATTTCCATCTAGAAAGCATCCTCATTTTAGTCTAGTTTCTCTTTTTGAAGTTAAATGTTACCCTGGTGGGGTTTTTTTATATGCCCCCTATAGGTATGTTAATTTTAATTATATTATGGTTACTATTACTGAGCGGTTCAGCTATAGATACCTTGTGGGCCAGATCCTGTGCTCCATTTAAGACTAAATCAGGAATTGCCTTGCTCCTTGTGGGTTCCAGGACTAGCTGCTCCAAGAAGAAGTCATTTATGGTGTCTAGAAGTTTTATCTGTACGTCACGTCCTGAGATGACATTTACCCGGTCAATATTAGGCTAGCTGAAATCACCATTATTATTGTGCTTCTCTGGTTTTGTAGCCTCTCTAACCTCCTGTAGCATTTCACAAGCACTGTCACCATCCTGGTCAGGTGCTTGGTAGTGTATTTCTACTGCTATACTCTTTATTATTCAAGCATGGAATTTCTATCCTTAGAGATTCTATGGTACAGTTTGTGTTGTGTAAGATTTTTACCTTATTTGACTCTATGCTTTGTTTAACATATAATGCCATTTCCCCTACCAGTGTGACCTACTCTGTTGTTCCTCTATATTTTATACACTGGTATTATCATGTCCCATTGATTATCCTCATTCCACCAAGTTTCTGTGATGCCTATTATATTAATATCCTCATTTAATGCTAAGCACTCTAGTTCACCCATTTTAGTATTTAAACTTTTAGTATTTGTATATAAGCTCTTGTTCATTTTGTCAACATTCAGTTGATTGCTTTCATGTACTATATTTAAATGGGACTCTATTTTGTTTGAGCGTTCTACTACCTTCACACCTGGCAGGCAATTTACCATGTGGTTCTCCCAGTCATCACAAACCCAACTATCTATATTTCTAATAATTGAATCCTCCACTACTATTGTCTCTCTTCCTAATAACAGGGGTCCTGACCTGTGGAGCGATATCCTCCATGCAAGAGGATATCAGGACATCATCTGGAAGGTGGGTCCCAACTAGTTTCCCTCCACTCCAGCTTGATGCTCTCCAGCCCCGAGACCTTCATCCTCCTTAACAGCACAGGGCCAGAGATGAGGTGAAAGTCCCTGAAAGTCTCTTTTATGGACCTCTCCGTCTCCCTCTGTTCCTCCAGTTGAGCCACTCTTGCCTCAAGAGCCTGTACTCTGTCTCTGAAGGCTGTGAGCTGCTTGCCCCCCATGAACACATATTCTGCCTCTCCTCAAGGCAGTAATCATGAATGTTGGATGTTGCACTCAGTGCAATAAACTGGGTGACCCCCACCCTGCTGCTGGCCTTCTGTCTGCATTTTTTACTCTGGTTTTTTTTTTTTTAATATAGCCTAAGTTAAGTAGCCTTATTTCTGACAGTAGCAGGTTTTGATTAAGGTGATGTGTTCAAAAGTTTTCAGTTAAGCAGAGGAGGCTAACTATGAAACAGTATGACAAAAATTTGAGGAGTATTGTACTCTACATAAATATGAAACAGAAGGGATGTTTTTAACTTGAGGATACAAAAAGCTGAAATTATAGAACAATTTGTGACTAATCTAAGGCTGAAGAGTCAATCTTGCAACTGCCTGATAAGAAATCAGATTGTGATTGGAATCCAAAACAAAAAGCAAAAGAGATTGCTGTGAGACCCAGAATTAACCCTTGATAAGACAAGTAGTATTTGCCAACCAACAGAAGTTACACCGTCCAGAATGAAGTTTATGGAAGGTGGACAGTGGTCTGACACTGTAGACATGATTGAGAATCCAAAATATCACAAGAAAAAAAAAAGATCTCAGGCAGAAAGACATGTAGAGCTCAAAGTCAGAATTAAGCAAAACATAGAGCTGCATAAACCATGTCAGCCAGCACAAGGCCTAGCACACAGGAAAAATTGCAAGATGTGTAATAGGTTACATCATTTTGCAAGGACGAGCAGAGTGTGCGCAGTCTGGAGAAAGAGGTCTAGGACTACGCAACTAGCTCAGATTTATTTGTTCTAGGAGCAATGGACACAGTTGCAGTAGGACACTGAAAGCAAATGGGACATCTATTAATTTTAAGTTGGACACTGGTGCACAAGCCAATATGTTGCCATAAAAAAGTGTTAACATTGTTTAAAAAGCCACAGATAATGAAAAGTAAACTCAGGGCTTACAGTGGTGAGCTTATCCTCCCACTGAAGCAATATTCAAATTAAATGTATGGGAAAAGAATGAACTGGAAAAGACACAGTTTGTAATAGTACCAGGGAAACATGCTTTATTGGGTTAAAAGTGTCAAGCCCTTGTCTCATGAAAAGTGTGCACTCATTGGAAGGGCAGGGGCCCAAAACAATTCAGGAAGGGTTTGAGGGAAGCTCTCAACAGCATAAATCATAGAGGTGACAGAGCCCAACTACCTGACAATTCACGCCCCTTTGAAATTTCCCCTCACCCTAAAGCAGAGGCTAGAAGAGGAGCTGGATAGTCTGATTGCTCTGGGAATCACACAGTGAGTAGAAGAACCCTCAGAGTGAATACACTCCTTGGTCACTGTAGGAGAAAAAGACGGCGCCCTTCGCTTATGTGTAGGCCCCAGAAGAATTACATAAATATGTAAAAGGGCCATTTCCCACTTCCTACAAGGGGAGAAATTTTTAGGGAGATGACCAATGCCAAATATTTTTCTATGGTGGATGCATCAGCAGAGTTCCTAGAAAAACTGGGCATCTGTTTGTGCACATTCAATATCCCCTTTGGGCATGCCATTTGGGTTGTGTTTGGCTCCTGAGATGTTACACCAGAAAATACAGCACATTTTTGATGGTCTAGAGCAGTGGTGGGCAACCTGTGGTCCACAGGCTGCATGCGGCCGATCAGGGTAATCTGACTGTAGGCTGCGAGACATTTAGCTGACGTTGACTGTGAGCGGGCACGGCCCCCTGCAGCTCCCAGTGGCCGCGGTTTGCCGTTCCCAGCCAATGGGCGCTGCGGGAAGCCCACCACTGGTCTAGAAGCCACTCAGGTTTACACAGATGATGTTTTGATCTGTGGAAAACCGGTAGAACAGCATGAGCAGAGGTTCTGGAAAGAACCAGAGCAGCGGGGCTAAAACTAAACAAAACAAAAATGTAAATTCTGTATAATGGAAATAACAGACCTGGGAGAGGAGTTAATGCAGCAACATGTAGAGGTAGATCACAGTGAGGGTGAGGCTGTCACCAACATGCCTGCCTCAATAGACATGGCGGGGTACAAAAATTGCTTGGAATGGTGAGCTATGTAGGGAAATTTATGCGCACGTTACTTGTTCAAACTACCATCCCGAGAGCACTACCATGCAAAGATGTCCAAATGGACATGGAATACAAATTTGAATAAACAATTTGAGAAACTGATGGCATCAAAAAGGTCCCAGTCCTGAGGTACTATTACAATAAGTGCAGAACTAAGTTGTACACGGATGCCTCCAAGGAGAGGGTATTGGCACACTCTTCTGACAGCAGCATGGTCAAAATTAGAGACCAGGGGCTAGACCAAAGGGATTTAGGTGCCTAATCACCACTTTAGGCACCTACGCTGAAAATTTATATCCTCAAAAATCCCTGCTCAGCTGCCATCTAACTCTGTAAGTGCTGAAATTTCCATGGACAAAGTCCTGTGGGCACCTTTAAAAAAAAAACAAAACAAACAAATAAAAAACCCCTATCTGTGAGTAGGTGCACAGCTGCTAAGTCAAAACACCAAGGCCCTAGCTCACACCCAAGCCCCAGTGGGAACCTCAAACTAAGAGTTCCCTCATGTGTCGTGCCTGCAGGGCCCACTTAATATAATAATTAAATAGTCATTAGAACATAAAACGGGGGTCTCCCACATCCCAGGGGAGTGCCCTAATCACCGGGCTAGAGAGTCATTCTCACGCTCTCTCTGGCCCAATGAATATTTAATTATTTCTATAATGTAGACCAGCAGCAATGGTGGAGATTGAGAGAGGCCCTCAGCCCAGAATAGCCCAGTGGTTAGAGCACTCATATGGGTTCAAATCCCTGCTCTACCTCAGGCAGCAGTGGGATTTGAGCCTGGGTCTCCCATACCGTGGGTAATTCTCTAACCATTGAGCCAAAAGTTATAAGGGGGCCCCAACTTGTCCTCTGGCTGTGTTTTGGGGGGCAGGGCGGGGGGACTGATCTATTAGGAGGCCTCCGAGCATGCTACTTGATTGGGCCCCTGTCATAAAAATAAAGGGAAGGGTAAACACCTTTAAAATCCCTCCTGGCCAGAGGAAAAACCCTTTCACTTGTAAAGGGTTAAGAAGCTAGGATAACCTCGCTGGCACCTGACCAAAATGACCAATGAGGAGACAAGATACTTTCAAAGCTGGAGCGGGGGAGAAACAAAGGCTCTGTCTGTCTGTGTGATGCTTTTGCCAGGAACAGAACAGGAATGGAGTCTTAGAACTTAGTAAGTAATCTAGCTAGATATGCGTTAGATTCTGTTTTGTTTAAATGGCTGATAAAATAGCTGTGCTGAATGGAATGGATATTCCTGTTTTTGTGTCTTTTTGTAACTTAAGGTTTTGCCTAGAGGGATTCTCTATGTTTTGAATCTAATTACCCTGTAAGGTATTTACCATCCTGACTTTACAGAGGTGATTCTTTTACTTTTTCTTCTATTAAAATTCTTCTTTTAAGAACCTGATTGCTTTTTCCTTGTTCTTAAGATCCAAGGGTTTGGGTCTGTGTTCACCTATGCAAATTGGTGAGGATTTTTATCAAACCTTCCCCAGGAAAGGAGGTGTAGGGTTTGGGGAGGATTTTGGGGGGGAAAGACGTTTCCAAGCGGGCTCTTTCCTGGTTATATATCTGTTAGACGCTTGGTGGTGGCAGCAATAAAGTCCAAGGGAAAAAGGAAAATAGTTTGTACCTTGGGGAAGTTTTAACCTAAGCTGGTAAAAATAAGCTTAGGAGGTTTTCATGCAGGTCCCCACATCTGTACCCTAGAGTTCAGAGTGGGGAAGGAACCTTGATAGCCCCGCAAGTGAGATAGGGGGAAAACACCTAGCCTGAGGCAACCACTGGCTGTGCGCATGCTCACAGGCAGGTTTTTAGTCAGAGGTGATAACTGGTGAGGACATGCAGGGTCACATGCGCCATTTGTTGCTTGGCTTGTACTGAGCATGCTCACATGGACTGAGCATGTTCAGTAACACTGCTGACGCCAGCTGCCCTCACTCTGCTGCTCTCCCCAGGCACTAACAGCAGGCACAGGTCGTCTCTGAAGTCTAGAGGAAACTTTATCAATGGAAACTTAGGCCCCTAGGGAATTTAGGCACTTACAAAGTTAGGCAGCAGCTGATGTGGGTTTTGAGGATCTCAATTTTGGCCTTACATGCCTAAAGTGGCAGTTAAGCCCCTAAATACCTTTGAGGATCTGGGCCCTAGAATGAACGTTATCCTGCTGCCCAAAGGCTGGTGAGAAGTGGGAGTTGGGGGAGAGAGAGAGAGGGGAAAAAATATCAATCTCCACAGCTGTTCTCTGCACTGAATGTGTACTTCAGTTCCAGCTGTTCAGTTATGCAAAAGTACTAGTGTGTTGTGCTGCCTTGGACTGAACAGAGGTCACTTGGACTGTGAAGTAGGAAAGAGCTCCAAAGGACTGTGTGGGAGAAAGATACAAAGAAAGTGAGGAGGAAATGAATGCAGGGATGTAGACAGGAGTTATGCAGGGTCTGGAAGCCAGGGGTAAGAACTTTGAATTCTTCACGCCTGGGTTTGCACTTTCAAGCATAGTCTAATAGCATCATAGAATTAGAAAGTAGAGATGGAAAACTACCTGTACATGATCCAGTTCCAGATCAAGGCCAAATTTTCCATAACACTCAACAGAGCCCTTTTTCCAAATGATCCTAGAGTCAGTTGAAGCTGGAAACAAGCTTTTGAGTATAGGAAAACTAAGTTAGTTCCTATTAAAATGCATTTTCTTAAGATAAAAAACACAAGGATTTAATGTTAAAGTTTTAAGTGGCCTTGCCAGAAGTCCCAGTGTTTTTATTCTGCGTACTGACTGATACTTGAATGGTGCTTTGCTCTTGAGCATCTGAGTGTCACTGCTGCCTCCATGTACGCAAACACACACCCCTTCCATTTATTTGAAGCCAAACCCTTTATCCTTGGACTCCAGTTAACATCAGTTTCTCATTAAGTTTAGCAATGATTTAACCTTAATTACTGGGTGGGATATAGTAAAACTAAAGTGCCAATTCATTCCAAGACTAACACACATATTTAACAGACTCTAGGACTCTTAGTGGGTGTGAATGATAACACAGCACAGATAGGAACAAAAAGGTTTTCATTTAGGCAAACAGCTGTCCTGTGAAGTAGAATGCTCAAAGAGTGCAAATAGTTAGAGGGAATTTCTCCATGGGCCCCCCATGAGGCTCCCACTTAGTATAATGGAAATTTGAACCTAATTCAAGTTCTCTTGTCGTATCACACCAATTCCCAATTCTGTCACCGTATGAAATAGGATAAAGTCCCTGCAAAAGTCCCTAATGCCAACAGAACTCCATTAAAAAAATAGAAGCCCAGATCCTATACAGTTTTATCTTCAAATGGGACTTAATGTTTCCATTTTTTTCCATTGGACTCTTTCTGACTAGTTGTTGGTTATAAAGCTGCAAAGCAGGCGCTGATAACCTTGTCTTGCACGATACTGTGGTTTGTGAATGCAAGAGGAGAGATGCAATGGTCTAGTCTTGATTTAAACAACAAAAAGACAATTCTTCTATAAAATTCCACAAAAGCCTTAAGTACCTTTGCGGATGGATATTTGGAACCTCCCACTTCTATGCAGTGGTGATGCTATGTCCTTCAATGCTATGGACTCACCTTTCTCTAGTATCTTTATTCAAGAAGGATCCCAAGGTGCTTGTAGATAGATGTGCACATTGGTTGATTACTGGCACAGCCCTGATGAATTCCTCATTTTCACAGCATAGAGTGCGCTTAGGCTTAGTGATTTGGGTTCTCTCATTTATAGGCCATGATTCTGCAAAGGTGTATGTGTATGTTTAATATTAAAGTATGTAAGCTGTTGCAGTGAAATCACTGGGACTATTCATGTGCTTGAAGTCAAGCATGTGCATGTGTGTTTCCAGGATCAGACTATAGTTAGCATTGATACCTGAACCCTTTCTTTAGTTACGTTAGTCTCAAATGAATTAATATTAACAGCAGTGGAATTCTAACACTGGCCCAAGTCATCCTTCCACAGGAAAAACCCGTACAGGTGATAAACTTCACAGCTTCCCATTAGATCATCCTATCAGAGGAGGGGGCATGGATTTACACCCCCCTCCCCTGCTTCCTCCACAGAATGATCAGAAGGCATGGTGTGGCCATTGTAATGGACAGTGGATTACTCCACACACACCAGACAACAAGAACACAAATGCAAACACATGCACATCCTGCTGCAAACTCAGAGCTGTGGAGGGAAAGAGAGGGACATGCTGACAGGCAGTGTTATCATATACTGTGAATTTCCATGGTTGTAAGGGAACAATATGATTACATGGCGACTTAGGTACCCAGGTTCATCACTCTGGTGTAATGTGAGAACCTGAATAGAATAAATACTGCAGGAAATTTCCATCTCTCCCCCACCCCCCATCCCTGCGCAGGCTTCTTCTTCAAGTACTGTCCCTATGAGTGCTCCATTTCAGGTGCACATGTGGCCCATGCGCCTTTGATTGGAGATTTCTGGTAGCAGTGCCTATTCAGTCTGCGCATGCGCCCTAGCTGCCTTGGGGCCATGTATATAGGGCAGCACGGATGAACCGCCATCAGTTCCTTCTTAACTGCCTCTTCCTGTGTTGGAACTTATTGTAGTGCCTGCTCTAAAATTTCTCTAGGGAGAGCTTAATTTATTGTTGTATTTAGGTGTTAGCCTTAGGTTTAGCTACTTACTTTAGTTTTAGATACTTACTTTCTGTTTATGAGATATTCACATCCCATAAAAATGTAACAGGTTTGAGGTGCAAGAGGAGGTTAAAAAAAAAAGTAGGGAAATTAAAATTGGGTTCCTCATGAACCTCTCCCTTCAACCTGCCTAAGATCTGGGCCTGGCTACCTCTCCTGTACAGCAGCCTTTGAGTGAACATAATACTCCGTTGACCTCCACAACCTGCTCACCCTCTACACCATCGTGGGACAAAGCCACAGAAAGTAGCACCAAAGCTTCTAGAAAGAAAGTTCCAGATCCCCTCAAAGAGAAGCTGCTTCCAAGAAACCTAGAGACCTACCATTTTGGAGACCTCGCGTCCCAGAAAGGGTACTGCTGAGGCTCAATGCTTCACCAGAACCAAGAGCTCCTCATCTAAGGCTTCAGGCTCTAAGATTCATGGCACCCAGCATACCAAGTTGGCATCAAAGTCAATCTCGGTACCTCCCAGGCATGACTGCAGTGGCAGAGACCTTAAGGCCTCTGCATGAAAGAGGCTGGCACCAACCACAGGTCCTCCAGCATTATCTCCAGTACTCAAATTGACATTTACTAAATTACTAGATCAAGACCATTGAGCAAGGGACATCCTTGGTACCACAGTCTACTACAGCAGAGCTTCATGTGGTTATAGTGCAGATCCACCCAGTACCACAGAAGTTTAGATTCTCCAAGGACTTGTCTCAGATGATCCAGAGTCCCCTTTATTTATGAGTACCAAAAGACTTCTGGTACCAGAATCTTCCAGGTCACCAATACCTTACCCTTCTCCAGTACCCCCAGTAAGGATGAAAAGAGACAAACCTCATCACCACGCATGTCTGCTCATCCCTTGGACTATGATGAGGACACTTTCTCAGACTCTCAGATTTCATTACAATGCACCCCCAGTCCTGACTTTTCTTCTGAGAGAGAGGTTTCAAAATTCAGAGAGCCTCATGTTGCCCCTCATCCATCCTGGTCTGAACAACACTGGATGCCCCTTCCCTTTCCTTACGGCCATCCTCAGTGGTCCTATTGGGACTCATGGGCTACTTATCTACAAGAGTTTTCTAGAGCACCAAGTTACTCCAGTGGGGACCACCAGAGACACCATCTCCTGCTCCCTCTGTTCTGCCTTGCCAACCTCTACCCCAAGAGTTGTCTTTTGAGGAACAAAAGGCAAGAGCTGATGAAGTGACACGCAACTAACATCTCATCTTCACCAGATGAAGCTGTGTTGCACACCACACCCACACCATTTTATGCAGATGATTTCAAAACATTTCCAGGAACTTATGAATGCTGAATTGCTCCAAATTCCCTTAGAGGAGGTTCATGAGACAATATATTGGATATTTTGCACATGGCAGCCTCTGATCAAGTGCCCTCGCCTGTAAACGAGGCTCTATTTGAACCTGCCAAAACTATCTGGCAGACTTCATCGCCACACCTTCAACATGTAAAAGAGCTGAAACAAAAGTATTATGTTGCAGATAAGGGCTTTGAATTTTTGTTTACTCACTCTTCACCTAATTCTTTGGTGGTTGATGCCATCAGTGAGTGTGGCAGACAACCTCTTTCTAAAGCAACACCATATAACAAAGACCAAAAATGCCTAGATCTCTTTGGTCGCAAAAGCTACTCCTCCACAGCATTGCAATTTCAGATCACTAACTATCAATGGCTAAATATAGTCACACAAACTACAATAACTTTAATTCATTTACTGAGCATCTCCCTTTAGAACACTGAGAATAGTTTCAGACAGCCATTGTGGAAGATCACCGCCTAGCAAGGATCTTGTTACAAGCCTCCCTTGAGGCAGCCGACACAGCAGCTCACGATGTCTAAAGCAATCATCATGCATCATGATTTTTGGCTGCAATCTTCGGGATGCCCAATAGAGATCCAGAACACCACAGAGAACCTTCCTTTTGATGGACGTAAGCACTTTCATGATTCCACTGATTAATCCCCATGTACTCTCTAGGATTTGAGAACCATGCTTGATCTCTCAGGATCTAAGTAGTGCAAACAAGAGGAAATTCAGCCAGACTAAAGGCTCCACTGTTTCCACCCAAAGACTTCCAAAGTGGGTTAGGGGTTGTATTGACTGTTAATGTCAGCACCCAGGTCTGGATAACCAATTAGTCTAGCCTGGGCATGAGAAGCTTCCCTGAAAAGACCTACCTACGTTACTGTGTCCTTGCTGGTGCTATGCTCACCCATGTGTGTTGCTAGGACTTCTGGGGACATATCCCATGGCTCTTTACACAGCAGTAAGCTGAGCCTGAGTAAAAGCAATGCCCTGGCTTTCACCCACACCCTGGACCATGCTAGGTAGCCTGTATTGAAAGCACCACTAAACTCAGAACAGAGGGGTTTGTTTGTAGACAGGAGTGGGGTAGGGGCAACATGCAAGTAAGAGCCTGAGTTAACCTTCTAGAGCAGACATACCCAGAGTCCAGGGGTCTGCTCTGTACCCCTCCCCCACACCTTCTGAAATATATTAAATGTTCTTGTTCCTTATTTGTTGGGTGATTTAACCTAAAATCTTTCTGAACAAGTACTTAACTTCCACTAGCCACATGGGGAAGTATATTAAACTGTAGAAGTAGTGAATGCCCCTTAGTTTCAGATTTTTAGAACTAGACCAGACAAAGCAGTCAAAAAGATATTGCAAAGGACAATCCTGTACTGGCAAGGCATGGACTAGAGGACTTGATCGGTCTCCTCCATCTCTAAAATCCAATTATGGAGCAACAATAAGACCCACAGCTGTTATTTTGTGAGCAACGTTTTAGCTTGTTAATTAAAAATAAACAACTAAATAAAAAGAGAGAGGGAGAGAGAGAGAGAAAAGACTACTTTGTGGCCTATCTTTAGGTAGTTGATAGATAGTGGGCAGCCATCCAGTCTTCAAAACTTCTCCTCTGTGCTGGTAACCCATGTTAGAAGGCTGTGTAATGGTCTTTCATTGATTTTGGGTTTTTTGAATAGCTGCCTTAAATGATTGATTTTTGGCCTGAGAAAACGTTTCTTACCTGGCACCTGAGTTTTGGAGATGAATACTAATGTTCTCCTCTGACAGTTCATCCAACAGATGAATTAGATTCACAGCATGCATAAGAATGATAAATCTGACATTTTTTGAAGAAATTAAAATCTGATGGCATTCATTAACAGCTTCTAGCTCCCATCAACACCCAAAAGTTTTAAAAGCATGTTTAAGCATGTCTTCATTCTACTGATGGAATATATGTTAATATTTGATAGCTCTGACTTGCACTTCTAAAAGTACTAATTAATCTCACTAGATGAAAACTGGCACACAATTGAAATTAGCTCCATCCTTCCTTACTGCGACCGTGTGCCAGTTCATCTTGGAGCACGTCATGATTTACTGTAACAGTTTTAGGTCCATAATGGGGCCAATAACTAGCATCTGGAAGCCACAATGCACTTCCCCAGTGGATGCCATTCACATATAGTTATTTAATTAATTAACAGCTCCACTAGTACAAGCCAGTAAAGGCTCCATTAAGGCTTTTTTATGTAACTTCCAAAGTAAGAACATATGCTGCACTCTGCTTTCCCCTTGGAGCATGCTTTAAGCTGCAACCTGGTTATCTTTTGACTGATTTTCAAATCCCACCGTAACCTGCTGCTTTTGCCTGAGTTTGGGATTCGACAGACATATAGCTGCAGAGCACTCGCTAGGAACAGCAAAATAACATTCTACCTGCATGCGCTCATTGCATCCTGATGTGCCAAGCCCCTGGAAAGGGTTTGGCCGCCAGAGTGCAGTTCCCAGACGCCACACGTGACACGCTCTCACTTGCCCATTTCTGTGCTGAAAAAGGATGGGAGGTCCTTGGGAATAGGCAGAATATCAGTGCGAAAACAAAGAATGCCAGAGCTTTAGGGAGTCTATGAAAGTATGTGACAGCCTAATGCCTTATGAAATGTGGAAAAGCCATCAAGGGGCCTTGAGCTAGTAAAACTGAACTCAGTTTACAGATGAAACATGGATTTTGCTTTTCCAAACTACAAGGATTCCTACTTCTTAAAAATCAAGTGCCGTTAAATAGAGATCAGGTCTTCATGCAGTTTACTGTGTGCTGGTCTGCAACAAGGTGAAGGGGTCTTAAGCACCAGCAGATAGCGAATTACATTCTGCTCCACACTCCTGAAGTTGGAAAGAGTGGAACAGAGCTGGAGCTGAAGAGCAGCTGCTCCCTGCTGCTATCCAGTCAGATGTTAATGAAGTTTGAAGCAGCAATAACTTCTGCTGTGTCCTTTTTGAACAGCTACCTCATCGCTGCAGAGGAGGCAGACAATGGCAAGAGGACAGCTCACAAGAGGCACTGGATCTTCTTAGGTGTCCTGAGATATATTGACTCTTGAGACATAGAATATCAGGGTTGGAAGAGACCTGAGGAGATCATCTAGTCCAACCCCCTGCTCAAAGCAGGACCAATCCCCAACTAAATCATCCCAGCCAGGGCTTTGTCAAGCCTTCCCTTAAAAACCTCTGAGGAAGGAGATTCCACCTCCTCCCTAGGTAACCCATTCCAGCATTTCACCACCCTCCTAGTGAAATTTTTTTTTCTTAACATCCAACCTAAACCTCCCTCATGCAACTTGAGACCATTACTCCGTGTTCTGTCACCTGCTACCACTGAGAACAGTCTAGATCCATCCTCTTTGGAACCCCCTTTCAGGTAGTTGAAAGCAGCTATCAAATCCCCCCTCATTCATCTCTTCCGAGACTAAACAATCCCAGTTCCCTCAGCTTCTCCTCATAAGTCATGTGCTCCAGCCCCCTAATCATTTTTGCTGCCCTCCGCTGGACTCTTTCCAATTTTTCCACATCCTTCTTGTAGTGTGGGGCCCAAAACTGGACGCTGTACTCCAGATGAGGCCTTACCAATGTCGAATAGAGGGGAACGATCACGTCCCTTGATCTGCTGGCAATGCCCCTACTTATACAGCCCAAAATGCCGTTAGCCTTCTTGGCAACAAGGGCACACTGTTGACTCATATCCAGCTTCTCGTCCACTGTAACCCCTAGGTCCTTTTCTGCAGAACTGCTGCCGAGCCATTCGGTCCCTAGTCTGTAGCAGTGCATTGGATTCTTCTGTCCTAAGTGCAGGACTCTGCACTTGTCCTTGTTGAACCTCATCAGATTTCTTTTGGCCCAATCCTCTAATTTGTCTAGGTCCCTCTGTATCCTATCCCTATCCTCCAGCATATCTACCACTCCTCCCAGCTTAGTGTCATCTGGGAACTCGCTGAGGGTGCAGTCCACGCCCTCCTCCAGATCATTAATGAAGATATTGAACAAATCCGGCCCCAGGACTGACCCTTGGGGCACTCCGTTTGATACCAGCCGCCAGCTAGACATGGAGCCATTGATCACTGCCCATTGAGCCTGACGATCTACCCAGCTTTCTATCCACCTTATAGTCCAAGAGCCATCTATGGCTCTGGATGACCAAATCTCTGGCCATCTCTATGAAGAGCCTAAGTCCTCTATGGAACCATTCAAGAGAAACTGTTTCCTACCTTTTGTGGGGGGGCGGGGACAGCGGGAGATGGGGATTAGCAGGGAGTGTTTCCCATTTAGGGGAGATTATGGCCCATAGTTTGTATACAGCACTCAAGGCATTTTAATATTCTGGGTATTAATAACAGCCATGACATTTCACACTAGGGAAATGGCAAACACTTTGTAAGTATAAACATCAAGCTTTAATATTTATGAAATGTCCATCTTCCATAATTAGAGGCAATTTATGCTGTTTGCCAAGTGCTTGGAGATCGCGGGATGGAAGGTGCTAGAGAAATGCCATGAATTATTGTAATATTTCATAGCTATCCCAAGAGCCACTTATTTGCTTCCTAATTTTAACAATAGGAAGGCCACTCAGAAACAATAAAAAGCCCCTCCTCCCAACACATTTTCTAGGGAGTTGCCCCGTGATACTGTAGTAAACATGAAAGGGCAGAGCTATTGGCAGGGTGGAAATGTCATTTAAGAACAACTGTCTACAATAAGCATTGATGGTATTATATGGCACAGAGTTGGAGTGCTGGTACTTGATTAGAATATATTATACATGTGACTAAATGATTCCACAGGCCCATGTCAAAGCATTGCATAATCATCAATACCAAACCCTTTCTTGCTTTCTTGACAGAATGTGTGTTTTATTCCTCCCCCTGCAGCACCGCTATGAGGTGCAGGGCTCTCACCCTGCTATACTACAGTGAAAAAACAGTAAGGGACATTTGTGGTCATCACCTCTCATCTGGTTCCTAGTCTGTGATCCAAGGTATCTTCCATTTCCCCAGAGTTTTTGTACCAATTAAACTGATGGAGTTAAAATGGTGCAACCCCCTAGTGTAGACGCAGCTACACCAGTATAAAAAGGGGATCATGTCAATACAGCTATTGCTGTAAATTATTCTGGAAATAAGCTATACCAATAGAGCTGCTTTCATATTAGGGCGAGGCAGCAATTTAAGTTTTTCAATCTCTAAACCAATATAGTTAATTTGCTACAAAAACTGCATACAGACTAGCTTTAAACCAATAAGTCAACTGCAAAATATTCACCAATGCACTTTGCGCTGCCCTGGAAATGCAGAGCAGCTGTAAGCCCAACTTAAACTTGCTGATTTGCACTGCTCTGGTACACCAGTAACTATGCCATTAAAAGTTTACCTCAGAAAAACTATTTAAGGTTAATGCTACATCTCTTCAAATCATTAAAAATATCACAGGGGAGCTTTTTCTTTAGGTTTCTTGTTTAGAGTTCATGTATGAAACTTCTGATAATTTTAAGAAGCAAGGAAAATCTAGACCAAAACTATGTTAAGATGGAGTTTCCATTGAAAGTACATATCAGTAACTTAAGGGTACAAAAATTACAAAAATATTGTAATTATCCCAAAACCAAGTATTAGAAACCCAAGAAATTTGGAATTTAGGTTACTATTAAAAGAAATCTGAACATGTTAAGGAAATGCACAGATGAACAGACACTTCCTGTGATAATTTTCATTTTGTCAAAACCTCAAACTTCTGTTTAAAAAAAAAAAAGTCTCAGAAATTTGTTGACCAGCCCTAGCATAGACTATGACTTTCCCCAAGGTCATACACAAATTCAGAGGCAATCACTAGTTGAATCTAGAAGTAGTGACACCGAGCTATCTGACCTAACCTCTAGACCTGCCCTCCTTCTGTCATGTAACTTTACAGGAATGTCAGGTTGTCAACTTGAAGGGCTGAAAACCTTGGCATTGTCCTTTGACTTGCTCAGTTGAGGAAGGAAATCATGGATCACTCCCTGACTACTTCATTTAATAGAAACACCAGGATTGCATGATGGCACAATTTTCTGGTTCCAATAGTATTTCTTCATGATCAGTGAATATCCTTAAAGCTGTATGACAACTTTCACTGGACATATGCTACATATTGCTATATATTGTAAAAACACTCAAAGGATTAACAGTTATCAGTGAATGTATCTCTGGCTGTGCACATACGGTGAATCCACAAAGAGGGGATTAGAGATGTAGGATATGAATTTAAGAAAAAAATATTACAGTGCAGCCAAGAATGAAGTCACAAGAGGGTGCTTACCCCATGATGGATAGTATTGTGTTTTATACAAATTACTGTTATTTATTTGTACTATAGCAGCATCTGGACCCCTCCCCCCCGCCCCAATAAGGGACTGGAGTACCATTATGCTAGGTGCTATACAGGGACATAAAAGAAAAAACAGTCTCAGCCCCCAAATAACTTACAATCCAAAGGCTAGATCCTGTAAGCGGATCCACATGAATGGAGGAGTCTACCCACAAGGATCAATTTCCAGGGTTTAGTTTTTATATAATAAATTAATCTGATATTAATTGAGTGGTTAATGGGAGGGGTTAAATGGCATTTATTAGTTTTAACAAGGTAGAAAAATAGCAAAAGTTGAAGGCATAGTGATGCATAATAGAAGAACTGGGTAATTTCTGATGAAAAAAATATACCATACAGGATAGATATATCACTGTCATCTTTAACTTGAATTTATGGTAAAAATCTGAATTCTAATTTAGGAAACCTTTTTGGTGAAATATTGAATATCTTCTAACTCTTCCAAAGATACTTAACTTACCATGGTAGCATGCTTAAAATCTGAACATTTCAAACATGGGCATGTAGCCTTCCTTGCATTGTCTCAGTACAAGGAGAGATTATAAATCAAACATTCAACATTACTAATGGCAGATCGACATGGGCTGTTAAGTTGGGGGTTGCAACCAAGTTTCAGGGGGAACGTGATGGCTAGATGGGCAGTAGGGTCTTAAAACTAACTTCTGTTGTAACATGGGGTTACAACATGGAAAAGGTTCATAACTATTGGCCTGGTAGGACACTACTTTTTTGTACTTGACTATTTATACACTGATTCTTGAACACATGCTACGTTTCCATGGGCCACCCTGTGACACAGAGGGATAGATGAAGGGGTAAGAAAAGTGGCTGGTGCATTGGTGGTAGTAACACAAAGAATTTGGAAATCTTATTTTGTTGTTGGAAAGGAGATGAATAGGGATTTCTTTCCATCCCCCATGGCATCTGCAAAGCTTGAGCAGTGGAGCTGCGTGGTGGGCTGGACACCCTGCGGAAACCTGGTAGTCTCCACTCAGCAGCGGAATTGAGTGTTTCACAACCTGAGGAGTTGGGAGTCCTTTGTGGAGTAGCTTGTGGAGGTGGGGGGCAAACCTTGGAAAGCCCCAGAACCTCAGGACTCCTTCCCCAAAGCAGCCAGCACCAGTTGAGAGCACAGGAAGTGAACCAAGCCTTCTTACACCAACCAATATTACCAGATCAAGAGAACCACTAGGGCACTGAGCTCAACAGACTTGCCTTCCGCATGGGAAATAGAACCCAGTAGGAGGCGCTTTCATAGCCTCCTATCATCATATGCACTATTGTATTAATTTAGATGGAATATACGGGCCAAAGGTGTTAACATAAACCCTTGTTTAACACTGTCCATCATTAAACAATGTTAAACAAGGTTCAGGTTTGGTATAGCTTAGGACGAAAGAATTCCATGCACCGCTACAGACTAGGGACCAAATGGCTCGGCAGCAGTTCTGCAGAAAAGGACCTAGGGGTTACAGTGGATGAGAAGCTGGATATGAGTCAACAGTGTGCCCTTGTTGCCAAGAAGGCCAATGGCATTTTGGGCTGTATAAGTAGGGGCATTGCCAGCAGATCGAGGGACATGATCGTTCCCCTCTATTCAACATTGGTAAGGCCTCATCTGGAGTACAGTGTCCAGTTTTGGGCCCCACACTACAAGAAGGATGTGGAAAAATTGGAAAGAGTCCAGCGGAGGGCAACAAAAATGATTAGGGGACTAGAACACATGACCTATGAGGAGAAGCTGAGGGAACTGGGATTGTTTAGTCTCGGAAGAGAAGAATGAGGGGGGATTTGATAGCTGCTTTCAACTACCTGAAAGGGGGTTCCAAAGAGGATGGATCTAGACTGTTCTCAGTGATAGCAGGTGACAGAACAAGGAGTAATGGTCTCAAGTTGCAGTGGGGGAGGTTTAGGTTGGATATTAGGAAAAACTTTTTTACTCGGAGGGTGGTGAAACACTGGAATGCGTTACCTAGGGAGGTGGTGGAATCTCCTTCCCTAGATATTTTTAAGGGAAGGTTTGACAAAGCCCTGGCTGGGATGATTTAGTTGGGGATGGGTCCTGCTTTGAGCAGGGGGTTGGACTACATGACCTCCTGAGGTCCCATCCAACCCTGATATTTTAGGATTCTATGATAGCGAGACCACCACCTGCTTCAAACCATGGAAAACACCCCATTAAAAATCCTTTTAACTTTATATTAAAGATACAGAAGAAAAAACAGATAAAGCATTTGAAAGGTAAATTATTACATAAGGCTTTCCTTTAAACAACATCTCTTGTTCCCTTTCAATGGAGAGAGTTCTAAAGGGAAGAAATCCACTCTCGGACTGTCAAACAAGGTTCCCCTCTCAGACTGTCAAACAAGGTAGTAAAGATGGCAATAACTGCCCTTTTGGGGAAAAGAAAGCTAGTGAGGATGGGCTGGAGCCGTTGTTGCTGCTGCTGTTAAAGTCTGATCCCATTTCATTATGGGCGGTGTGTGGGATTCAGCTGGAGCCAGTAAAGGTGGCAATTTTATCTGGGTCCCTCACGCTGGCTCAGTCTCGTCGGGACATCTCTCAGGATTAGGTCAAAGGTGGTCTGGGGTCCCAGCCATGGCGGTGAAGCTTGCTTCAGTAGCCTCCATCTGTTCTTCTCCCCACCCACCAAAGTCTTTCTTTAAAGGCCCATCCCCTCATTACTTGGTTCACTAATTAGGCTTTTAATATCCAACACAACAATTTTTATTCGTTAGCTTCCAACTCCACATCCTCCATCAACTTGGCCTTTGTGGTTCAGACCAATCCAGTTTCTCTGGTTTTCTTGTGCCTATTCCCCTCAACATTTCTTACTTTAGGTTATGGTGACATCTTATGAACTTACACTCACTTTTTACAGTTAAACTCACAGTTAGGGTAAATTTGTAGGCCCCATTATCACAATGGCAATTAGCTCTGAAATTTAGACATAACTACTCACATATGCTGTACTGCCATTAGTTTTTGGTCTGCTTGCATTCCACCACTCTCCTATAGCTGCATCCATTCAGCTGTCCATCCTCAGCCTCCCTACCTTTTACCTTTCCTTTCTCTCCCTTTAAACTTTTCCTCCACCAATTTCATTCTCCCTTTACCAAACTCCCTTCTCTTATTCCCATAATCCCTTCCTTGTCACCACCTCAGGCTTCAGTCCCACCCACCCTCGCTGGTCTGCATGAGCATGAATGTGATAACCTTCTGGTTACTTTGCAAATCCTGTCGATCTTCCCAAGCTCTTTCTGGTGCGAGAGGGCGAGACTAGATGGCAGGAGATTACTAGAAAGTTCTTGATTTTGCTTAAGCAGAGACTGCTATTAATGCCATGATGTATAGTGGTTCCACAAAGGGAACAGATTTTCAGTCCATTAAAACTAAATCATTAAATGGAATATCCTTGATGGTTATTATTTCCCACTTCCCCAGAGATAAAAGGCACGATTCAGCCCCCTGATTTGTGAGTTAATCTAGAATGAAAAAAATAAAGTAAAACAAAACATTAATTTGTAATGTTTTATTTAATCTGCTTGTTAGTGCTTAGCGCCTAAACTGGAGTTGTGAAAGGACTTTTTCTCACTACAGGCTAAATAAAGTACTGTACTGTTTTTGTAAGTGTCTTAGGCTTTGCCAGAATACTGCCAATGAAGCAGGCTGGCAAGAGACAGGCACTGTCTCTGTTCTGTATCACGGAAGTAAGCGTAAGGACTGCTGCCAGCACCTCCCATCAGCAGGAATGTGACCAATGAACTCCCAGATGATGTCATTGCATGGCAAGATTACTTCCCTCTCATAGCACTTACTGCTTTGCCAACTCCAACCTTCAGTGTATTTTCCTCAGTCTGGTCCATGTACTGTAATAACTAAGTCAACTGGAAAAAATATTGGAGAAAAGACTAGGAAAAACAGAGTGTAGGGGCAGCTGGAGCCAGCAAAGAAGGCACACAGAGCTATAAAGAAGCATTGTGCAGCAATTTCTCTCTACTTCAGAGTATTTAATTCCCCGGGAGCTGGAGAAGATGGGTAATAAGCTGGCCTTTATTTTAAGGGATATCCCTTGGAGTTTCAGCTGCATAAAGATCAGTCTTTGAGGTATGTGGAAACAGTGCTAACAGTCTCTCTCTTTCAATACTTCCCGCTACTCACTCCATTGAATGGCCATGGTCCAGCAAAAAAAAAAAAAAAAAAGAGCTTCTATCCAGAATTGATCATCAGGCTGTGAAAAAGAAGAGGTGATGAAGATAGGTTAGAAGTAATGGGAGGAAATTGTTATTTCTTATATAAAATGCATGTTACCATAGCACCTGGAGACACTGATCAGGGACCCATTCTGTTAATTCTTGAATATAGTTTATGTATTTACAATCAAATGCTCAGGTCCGGTAGCCAGTGCACACACAAAGTTAAGCATGTGTGTTAATCTCATTGACTTCAGTGGGACTACTCGTATATGTAAAGTTAAGCATACATGTAGCTCTTTGCAAATTCTAGGCCTAAGAAGATGAGTGACTTATGAAAAATGAGAGGTGACAGATACAACTGAATATGTACAATGTTATAAACCTATCTACCGTTGCAAGTTATTTTCTGTATTATTTTAAATAGATAAATTAAATGCCAATGATGCCCAGCTAGCCCTTAATTTGTTTATTTTTTAAAGGTGTGGTGGCACAGGTGAGCTTTGAGGAAAGATTGGAAGTAGGCGAGGGTAGTGGCCTTATAGATCATTGCAGGGAGAGTGTCCTGTGCATCCTGGGCAGCGTGCTAAACTGATCATTTGAAAAGAGTTTACATTTAAAGTGTTTTACCTGGAAAACACCCTAAAAGCAAATTGCCTAGATAGAATATAAACTCAAGACTGTTAGTAGGCCAGCTCAGGCATTCTACTGTGCTAGGCAAACCAGACAACATTCACCCTTCCCATGCTATAAGCGCCTGTACAGGCAGTTACAGAATATTTTGCACCAGACATAGATGATTTCCTGTTTTACCATCATGATAGAGCTGACTGTGCACCGAACATCTTAACTTTGGTAACCACAAACATGAAAAGCAAACAAGCAACCCTTCTGGTACAACCTCCCTTGGCTAGAACATTGATGGTAGCCGGAGTGAGCGAAGAGCAATGAAGAACACAAAATACATTTTTTCATATGTCATTTGAAGGTTCCCAGAGAGACTCAGTCTTGTCTTATCAAATGCTTCATGAATTTTCAAGCTAGCAAAATGTAAAGTGACACTAAGTGAAATAAACCACCTTATAATTCAGTTATAAGTAGCCCCAAGAACCATATGACCAGATTATAAACTCCTTAATAAGGGAAACATTCTTGTTGTTTTGAAAGTAAGAAGTGTGGTTATTTTAGCTTTCCAGATAAATCTATCACAAACAATGTAATCATTATATAGCAGTATTTCAGTTGTCCAATCCAGTTCTAATGGACCAACTGTTCTGCATGCATGAGCGTATTTACATTGAATTCTTTTCTTGCAGGTTTCATTTTCCTCCCCCACTCACCAGCAATGTAATCACTTACTTATACTATCAAAGACATGAAGGCAATGGGCAGGCATTTCATTACCATGGTGCTGAATGTACTAGAAATACCTATAGAGCTTGATCCTACTTCATTTCAAGTCAAGAGAAAAACCTCCCCTTGATTTGAATGATGCAAGTTCAAGCCCATAGACAGGGGATCGATTAATTCCTTGACCCCATCGGTAGAAATGGACTGTAACAAGGCAGAGTTTCTCCCCCAGTTCCCAAAGACATGCTGCCACAGCCTCTCTTATTTTATTGTCCAAACTTAAACCAAAAAAACAAACAAACATTTTCTCAGCTCACCCTGGGCTACAATCCCTTGAGGATTTTTACCTTTCAGGGTCTCACAGCTTCCCCTCCCAGGGAACTTTGGCAGTCATCCTCCTCCTCCTCCTCTCTTACTCCCAGACCCCCTCTTTTAAAGCCTAATCTGGGTCAGCTGATGTAGCACGGGTGCACTGGCCCTGCTCTCTCTCTCAAAGGGCCAGTGTCATCTTGTGACATTCCTCCTCATGTAAGGCCTTGTCCACCCTCAGGGCAAGCCTTACCATCTGTACCATCTCCTCTAGGGTACTGTCTTTAAAGCCTCATCTGCTTCACTAGAGCGTCAAGATTGCTTCATGCAGAGTCTGTAGCTGTCCCTCAAGCTCATTGACCTTCAGGATCAGACACACACTCTTTTCTGAGTGGCCCAATGTTCCATAGTCAGCTGATCTTTTTCTTGTCAGACCATCTATAGCTAGTGTTCTGCAGCCATCAGTTGTTCTGGCAGTTTGCCAGTGACAGGACCCATAGAACAGGTGTCCCCTGGAGCACTGTTTTTGCCCCTGATTTCTTACCTGGGCCCAAGCTTGCTGTTGAGGTATTGTCTGGGTCCCTACTGTATATTGCTCAGCTTGAGCTTCTGCCTGGGTCTCCACAGCCTCCTGGCCAGACTGAGGCCCTGCCTGGCTCCCCACTATACACTGATCAGCTCAAGGTTCTGCCTGAGTCCCCATTATACACTGATCAGTCTTTGCCATCATCTTCTGTTCCCTTGCCCCCTTTTCTATCTGGAGCAGGGCCAATTCCTGCTCCAGCATTGGAATGCTGCCGTTTCCCACTCTCTGCCTCTACCCTAGAGTGATCCTTCTTGTTCCAGTCCTATCAACTGAATCGATAATCTTCTGCCAAGAGGCGGTTACATCTTCTAGCTCTCATCGATATATTTTTAGCTGACCCTGAGAGCTCTGAAGACGGTCAAGGGCTTCCTCAATTCAAGCTTCCAGCTCCCTCCACTCCTTTTTCAATCAACCATTCATCTTCCCCATCCTAGGTTGTTGTTCTACTCTTCCCTGCATCAGGGCCAGGAAACCCACTCTCTCCCCAGGATAATTGGAAGGTTCTTGACTACCCTGACACATAGTCACTCTCTCCTGCCCTGGACCCCCAGTTCAACCTCTGATGTGGGGTACATGCATCTCTTGCCATGTATGCAGGAGACCTGCATATGGGGAGGTGCTGGTCCATCTTCATTGCCAACAGCTTATTTTCCCAGACAGGGGTCCACCTGTAACTGGACTCCATGAGACCTACTGACCAATCCAATCCCTCTGATTGGAGCTGGATAGATAGCCTGATGCTTGCTTGGTAACTGACCACACCTGCCAGCCTGGTTAGCAGGAGCTATAAGGCTGGGAGGAGGTGGAGACCAGGATAGGAAGGTCAGGCTCAGAGGGAGGTGGGAGTCAGGAGTTGGGAGTCTCCTAGTCTGTTGCGGGCCAGGCCTGTAGTAGGCCAAGCTGTTGTAATAAGCCTGTATATAGTTGGAAACTGGTGGTGGGGCTTGATCACAAATAAAGAGCATGAGGATTGCACCAGCCTGAAGTGTCCCTGAGTTTTTAAGAAAAGGGGGAGAAGGGCTAAACTGGAGACGCATGGCATGTGCCCCATTATAGACCCCAAGCCACAAACCTGGCTAGAACAGCAGCCCAAATAATCACATTCCATTATCAAGCATTCTTGCCGAATATGCCTAAGCATGCTGCATCTAAAGTGCACCACTGAACTTCCCCAGATGCCCCCAGAAGTGCTTCTGCTGGATTAAGCTTCTGGATCCAATCCATGTGTATAGGTTGCTTACTTTTCTTCCAGGATATTGTAGCCTTATTGTATGTTGCTAATTGTTGTAGGGTGGCCTCCGCCAGAGCCCTGACAACTCCTAGGCATCCCCCTGTTTTGAGCTATTCAGGATCCTCTCCTATGGGCATTCCCTGCAACTTTTCCTTGTCTGGCCTCCTCCAGGAGGCCCTTCCTAGTCTGCCATGCCATTCAGGCTGCTAGTCTCCTTTGACCTCAAAGGCAGCTTCTGCCCATTCAACTACCAAGGCTGAAATTGCCTTGCCCCACTCTGGGCTCCCACAGGAACCACTCCAGGACCACTTTGTTGACGGTTTTCCTCTATTGAATTAATCTCTACACATAACCACCAGGCAGCAAGGTCCCATAATCTTTGAACCATGATGCATGGTCGTGACCCCTGCAGGAACGGTTCAGCCTGAAACTGCTGCCTGTATACATTAAGAGTCAATCCAAATCTACCTAAGACAGCAGCTTTCACCACAGGATAGGAGCCTGCCTGCTCACCATCTCGTGGTCTGCCTGTGCCTCACCTGTCAGAAACAGTGCTATGTGGGCCTCCCAAGATGATTCTTCCCAGCCTGCTGCACTGGCCAATCACTCAGAGGTATGGAGGAAATAAATGATTAGGGGACTGGAACACATGACTTCTGAGGAGAGGCTGAGGGAACTGGGATTGTTTAGTCTGCAGAAAAGAAGAATGAGGGGGGATTTGATAGCTGCTTTCAGCTACCTGAAAGGGGGTTCCAAAGAGGATGGATCTAGACTGTTCTCAGTGGTAGCAGATGACAGAACGAGGAGTAATGGTCTCAAGTTGCAGTGGGGGAGGTTTAGGTTGGATATTAGGAAAAACTTTTTCACTAGGAGGGTGATGAAGCACTGGAATGCGTTACCTAGGGAGGTGATGGAATCTCCTTCCTTAGAAGTTTTTAAGGTTAGGCTTGACAAAGCCCTGGCTGGGATGATTTAGTGGGGATTGGTCCTGCTTTGAGCAGAGGGGTTGGACTAGATGACCTCCTGAGGTCCCTTCCAACCCTGATATTCTATGATCCTCAGGAACCAGCTTCACCAGAGCTATCCTCTCTAATACCAGCTGAGCTCCCCAGAGACCCTTGGCCCAACCGCTTCTACAACCACTCCTGTTATTGGAGGTGGGCCTCCAGTCACCATTGTTGCATGGCAAATTGTGCCTCTTGTTGCTTCTGCAAACTCTGCAATAGCAGTAGCATATCCTGGGTCTGGTTCTGTTCCTGCTGTCACTGTAAAGTAGCTGTTGGCTTGTGCTGCACCACCACCACCAGATGTATCACCTTCTCCATCTTTCTTGGTCACCTAAATAAGGAGGGGTGAGTCAATGTTTGGAGGCCTCAGTTTCCCCTTGATGGATTCCAGGGCCAATGGCCCGCCTGCGTTCTCCACCACATGCAACAAGGGAGGGCTTCTCCTCCAGCTCCCAAAGACACATCCACATCCACAGTCTCTCTAAGGCAGTTTTATTGGCCAAACTTAAACAAATGGTTTTGCAGCTCACCCCGGGCAACAATCCCTAGGGGATTCCCCCCCCCCCTTTTTTTTTTTTTTTTTTTTTTTTTTTTTTTTTTTTTACTTTTCAGCCTCTCACTGCTTCCCCTCTCAGGTCACTGACTGTCCTCCCGCTTTTGCCACTCTCTAGCTCTGAGCTTATCTTCACTACCAGGGCGATCAATGCTGCTGCAATCAATGCAGCGGGTGTCGATTTAGCGGGTCTACTGAAGACTTGCTAAATCAACAGCGGAGCACTCTCTGGTCACTCCCGGTAATCTAGTTTCCCAAGAAGAGTAACTGAAGTCGGTGGGAGAGCGTCTCCCATCAACACAGCCCAATGAAGACACCAGGGTAAGTCTACCTAAGCTAGATAGCTGGAGTAGTGTAACTTATGTTGACTTACCCTGTAGACAAGGCCTCTGATTCACTAGATGTCTCTCTCTCTCTCTCTGTCCCAGGCATACTATTTTAAAGCCAATCTGGGTCAGCTGATAAAGCACAGGTGCACTAGCACTGCTCTCTTAAAGGCCCACTGCAACAGACTCAAAGTTGAGTCTGTTAACTGTGGCCTTGTCTACACAACCGGGGTAAGTCAACCTAAGTTACGCTACTCCAGCTATGTGAATAATGTAGCTGGAGTCAATGTAGCTTAGGTCGACTTACCCCGGTGTCTTCACTGGGCTGTGTTTGCAGGAGATGCTCTCCCATCGACTTACCTTGCTCTTCTCGGGGAGCTGGAGTACCCGAGTCGACCGGAGAGCACTCTGCCATCGATTTAGCAGGTCTTTACTAGACCTGCTAAATCTACAGTTGCTGCATTGATTGCAGCAGCGACTATCTCCCCGCTAGTGAAGATAAGCCCTGAATCTCACCAGGGTAAGTTGACTGTTCCCATTAGCCTCATTGTGACTAAGCAGATAAACCATTTAAATTTATGTTGTACAAACTTTTCAAGTTATTTCACAGTGGTCCAAGAATTTATCCGTACATTTAACTTTTATCACTGACAGAAATTAAATTTCCCACATGCTAGATCCAATCCACTTGCATAGGTAACTTGTCTGGCTTCCAGGATGTTGTAATCATACTGTATGTTGCTAATTGTTGTAGGATGTCCTCTTCCAGGGCACCCCCTCATGGCCCAAGTTTGTTCTGCCTCAGTTTCTCTCTTCAATCTTTTTAGTCCACAGGTCCCTGGGGTCAGACAGGCTTTCTTGCTGGGTTATAACTATATCAGCCTCTTTCCCCTTGCGTTAGGAGTCCATAGCCACCTCATAGTACCAGACTGGGATAAAAGCACTTTCCCTCCTTGGATCAGGAATCCAAAGCATTCCTCCTGAGCTGGATTAGAGTATAAGCAGTCTCTGTCACTCTGTCCTTGAATCATGAGCTTACAGAACTCCTCCTGGTCTGAGTTAGAGTACAAGAAGTACCTCCTGGGATAAGGAGTTCCCCAGTCCTCTTTTCAAGGCTGAGTCAAACTATAAGCAGCCTCTCCTTGGGTCAGGAGTTTACAGCCCTCCTCTTGTGGCTGGGTCACAATTCCTGCCAGCTGCAGGCGTTGGCCAGCTTCTCTTCTCTTCTTATTTCATACTTGGCCCACTTTCCTTGAAGCAATCAGCACATAGATGCGAGCCTGCTCCTGCCTGTTATGAAGGAGCAGGAAGCATATATACTGCCCTGCTCCTTCCCAGGGCTTGTCCTGGTTGACCAGAAGAGAAGGGATCCCTGCCTCACAGTGCACTACAGGGCTCCTGATCTTGAGCCCTTAAACAGACACTCGCCTGGGTTTCCCCCCCACCAGCTGCTAACTCACCAGGGCCACTTCCTCTCCTCCTGCTCCAGCTTCAGCCGCTTCCTAGGCATTCATTTGTTCTAATGTTCCTGGAATGGGGTCTTCTGATGCCATGTAGGCTTAAAGAGCCAGTATACCTCATTACATTAATATAAAGAGGTTTCAGAGACCACTAGAGAGTACTATAGTTTGGGTCTTCTCCCTTTTATTTCCACACCCCAACTATTAAACTCGGGGATGGTAGAGACCAATTATCCTTGCTGAAGAACATAGCATATGGAAGCTCATACAATCAAGGGTCACTGATCCATAGACGTTCTCATATTGCTCTCTAATTAAACCAGAGAAACCACCAACCCCATCCTTTCTGATATCTTCAAAACGGCTAAGACTAAAACCATTGGATCTTCTCTGGGGGCTACAGAAAGAAGAAGCATGCTCCAGTGCGGACATTCATCACACCTCTATCCCTGACATCCTACACCACATTTATTATGTTCTCCGACCTTCCACTGGGTGAAAATGCAAGATAGCATGGGCCTTCTTTAGGTGGTCTTAGCCAGTAACTATTACTTGAAAGTTTTGTTGTAGTAGTGGTGGTCCTGGAATTGAAAGTTATTAGTCTAGGGAGAAAGGTAATTGAACTTGAACATGTTCACACATCATACCCCATCCTGTTAGAAAGGACAGATGTCGGCCATGCATCAAGGATGTATTTATCAGTGTGAAAGAAAAAATAAAAAACCAAAAGAAAATCATTCCGGTGATTGAGAAGCTCCCTTTTTGATCCTCTGCGTATCACTACCTCAACTCTCCTGATGCAAGACTGTTTCAGTTTGTGTTACAATACATGAAATATGTTCAGAGCCTCCTGCTAAAACTAGATACACATTTTGTCTAGCTAATATATCACTTCTAGTATTTGGTATGAGGGGGAGATTTTTGAAGCGCAAAACGAAGTTAGGCACCCAACTCCAATTTGTGGTTCTGAAGAACTCCCCTTTTGGGGGAAAAGTGGCAGATTGAATTTATATGCCTTAAAGGTCAACACCCATGCTCTTTTTCCAACATTTCAGCAGTCCTAGGAACGGCACGCTCACAAACCTCTTACCTTTTCTCTTCATCTTTTCCCTCTCTATCGTCTACTTACATTGCGCTAGTAGCACTGGGGAGAGGGGGAATACATGAATTAGGCACTGTTCCCTACCGTAAAATTACATAGAGAAGATCTAAGCTAAGGACACATTTTGAAAATATTAGTGTGTCATGAGTCCTGGTCATCTGATAGAATATCAAAGCTGTTTGATAAGAAAAATTCTCTGAGTATCACAATCCATGTGCTTCCAAGCTTGCAGAAAAGTAAAGATGAATAAAAAGAAGTAGCTGGAATTCTCAAGCCCTTGGAAAAATCAAAATTAGAAAATTACAATATTGGAATATTTTCTGGCTGTGTCTGAATGAATTAACATTGAAGATGGAGTTCCTGAAACAAAACTGGTAATTACATCATTGTGATTCCAGAGATTACAGCTGTCATGCTATTGCATATTCCTGGAAAAGTCCATACAGAAAAGGCTATACTGTGAAAAAATGCTTGAAAAATTATTTGGGCTATGGCAGGCAACCAGCATCTATTCATTAAAGTCTTACGATGGTGAACTAGCCCTTCATCTTGCACTAGACCTATAAAAAAGACTCAGAGTGACTATAAATGTGTCCCTTGAAGCAAATTATGGAAGACATTATAGGAAGACTGGTTTCAAGCCAGCTTTTTCAGCTTAATGAATTCCTTTCAAGGAAGTGTGAAAGCTGCATTGAGACCACTGGCGAGTATAGCTATAGTCTTCTGGTAAGACTTTAAGGGATCTGTGCAATTCTGTTCTTATTTTCTCTATTTTTGGAAAGGAGTTGGAATCGGACATGAAAATGCCAGTTCTTTTTCAGGCACCTATGGGTGCTCCACTTCAGGTGTGCATGTACCTCTTGAGCCCTTGATCAGAGATTCAGTTAGCAGTCTGTTTGGCCTGGGCAAGCGCCCTATGCCTCCACATGCTGGATACTGAGGCTATATAGGGGTGTGTGGGTGGACCGCCCTCAGCTTCTTCTCAGCCACCTTGGCCTAAGACTGAAATGGCATGTCCACCTTGAGCATGCCTCAGCTTTTCTAATATTTCCACAATGGTTAACATTTTTATAGTTAGTTGTTAGTATCGTTAAATAAATAGTGAGAGGATTGTTTTACTTCTTTCTCCTTGGGGAGGTTTTTCCCTCAAAGCAGGGCACTCCTGGCTTGCCAGGTTTCAAACATCGCCTCTCCTGCTGAGAGGCTATATCTGTGAGCAACAGCCACTCTAAGTGTGCCCCTTGCCTGGGGGAGTCCCATATCTCTCAGAAGTGAAACTTCTGCCTGGCCCTCAACTGCAGGGTATCATTGAATCACAGGAGGTTAGGGTTGGAAGAGACCTCAGGAGGTCATCTAGTCGAACCCCCCGCTCAAAGCAAGGTTAACCCCAACTAAATCATCCCAGCCAGGGCTTTGTCAAGCTGAGCCTTAAAAACCCCTAAAGACGGAGATTCCACCACCTCCCTAGGTAACCCATTACAGTGCTTCACCACCCTTCTAGTGAAATAATTTTTCCTAATATCCAACCTAGACCTCCCCCACTGCAAATTGAGACCATTGCTACTTGTTCTGTCAAGAAAGGAAAACCAGGGAAACCTTAAGAAGAAGAGGTTACTCACTAGGTGTGGTAATGGCAGTTCTTTGAGATGTGTGTTCCTATGGGTTCTCCACTATCTACCCTCCTTCCCCTTTGCTTCAGCCTGTTCCTTAGGAGATGTTTGGATGGAGAATGGACTGAGGACCATTTGCCCATGCACCCCAGTATAGCCTCGGTATCTGAGATGAAGATGCATAGGATGCATGCATGAGCCAAATGGCCACTGCTAACTGAAAATCTACGACCAAGGGCTCAAGATGCATGCGCACCTGAAATGGAGCACTCATGCGGACACATATCTTGATGAACAAGTTACCGCACAAAATGAGAAACTCTTCTTCAAATACTTTTCATTGTGAGAACAGACCTAATGTGACCCATGAAGAGTCAGCAAAGGCTCCAATGCAAATCAAGTTGCATCATAAAAAGCGGTATACAGAAAACTAGAACTTCTGCTCAAGAGAACCAAAAACACTTCCCTATGTGTGTTACAATAAAAGCTCATTTAGCTTATTTGTTCACATTACTAACTTTGATGTGCACATACAAACATCAGCTGTACATTAGAAGGAACACAGAACATTAAAGGTTAAAAAAAAAAAGACATTTTGTCAAACGGCACATACCCTGTAAACCTAATTCTATTCTAGTATCTCTTCCAATAAAATAAAATTGTAATATTTAATGGTTACAGATTAGCTACAGTGTTTCCAGTTTCTCCATTAAGGACGGAGGGACAGTGACCTGCACACTCCTCTTGATGGGTGGAGCTCTCTCATATCCTGCCTCTAACCCTGCACACTCCCCAAGCCAACCACTGCTTAAATTCTTGCTGCCCAAGATGTGAAGACCTGAGGAAGGTGAGGGAAAGAGAGTGAGAAACATGGAGGAAACCTGCAGAAATAGATGTGACAAGAAGGGAGGTAGGTGGCCGAGGAAGTGGGAAAAAGATGGGGAGGAGGGTGCAGAAAGAACAGCATATAGAGTACCAAAAAATGGTGCAGAAGGTGTCTGGAGATCAGAGGAGAGAATGATGTGGAAGATGGATAGACAGAAGCAAAAAAGAAGGAATGAAAAATGAATCAAGACTCAATTTAAAGGTTAGTAAAGTGTTTTTTATTTTGTGGTTTCACCTCTGGCTGTATTAGCAGAGCCTGGTATACAGCATCTGGCTGAATGTAACAGGTACTAGTACAAACCTACATGTCATGTCTATTTAAAAAAATTACATAGTGCCAGATGAACTGTACATATTGTGCTAGACTACATCAGATTATTGCAGTTAGTTTGCACAGTGCATTGAAGCTGTAAAATGCTGTATACGTGCTAAGTATTAACAATAAAAATATAGATCTCAATAGACATACTACAGGTGTCATTACATTAAGAAAAAAAAAAAAAAACAGACACACAGTAGAATTGTCGCTGCCAAATTTCAACCAAAGTGTCAACCTGAAGCATTCCCCCCGCCCTTGATTGATGAAGTTTAAAGTGTTACTTTATTCTGTTTCTCAGAGATTACATAGAAAATATCTGAGAATCAGGTGTTTCCTGCCAAATGCTACTGTAATAGGCTACATATACAAGGCCCAATCCTGCAATCAACTATGAAAATCTGAGCTAGAGTGTTGAGGCACTTCCTCTTTTTGTTGCTTTTCACATTGCAGACAGAGGGCTAAATTCATTGCCTGTGTAATTTCACTCAAGTCTGTGCACAAATTGAAGGACTGCATTAGCTCAAGGCAGTGCTGCTATACCAGAGATGAATTTGGTCCAGAATGTTTTGGCTGATGGAATGTTCAGGTGAGAGTTCCATGGCAGTTGGGAATGACAGTTGTGAGCAGGCAGTAGCAGAGAGAAGGGGCCAAACAAATGTGTAGAGACCATGGCAGTTGTTACTTGGGGCTAGGGGGATTCAAGATCAAACCAAAAATTTTGAGCAGGGTGGACATCCTGAGTTGTACTTTAAGCAGTTTTTGTTTCTCCCATCATTTAAAATAATAATAAATAATAATAATAATAATAATGGAGAGGGGGAATTCTCCTCCCATTGAAATCAGTAGGAGCAAGATGAGCCCCCAGTACTTCAAATCTTGTAATCTTCACTCACTTGGAGTCAGGCAACATCCCAGGATTTGGCAACAAGGCAACAGAGACCTCAAAAAGGTAGCAGTGACAGGCAGCTCATTTTAAAATACAAGGATGTGCTTGTTGGACATTTAAAGCAAGGAAGATTCAAAACAGAGCTAACATGAGGTTGGGAAGGATTAGAAAGGAGGGAGAGAGAATTTAAAAGCAGCTAACATTGAACAGATGTAGACTTCTCTGTTTTTTTAAATAAAACTTCAAACTAAAACCAATTATTACAGACACAATCAGAACAAAACTCAGATAGAAAAAGACACCATCCAAACCCTCCCGACCCCAGACTGTGTCCTGAAAGAGAAGATCAATCTGGTATCAAGGCCCCCATGCTGTACACCATCCTGCCCAACTCATTTGTTCCCCCCCACACTATTGCCAGCAGCTGAATAACTGCATAAGTAGCGTGAACTAGAGTTTCAGGTGTATTGTTCTGTTCCTGAAGACAGGTCAAACAGCAGTTCTGCCATAGGTAACATAAAACCATTGCATTAACAACTGCCAGAGTTTCAAGGAACACACACATCCTTTCTTATCGAGGCAGCCTTTGAGTCCTCTGGTGCCTGAAAAGATCCAAAAGCCAGTTGTCCATAAGTTTGGCCATGAAACAGCAACACTCCCAGTTTTGAAGTTAACAAACCCCAAATATAGACATTAAAGGAGCAGAATAATAGTGTGTTCCTTTGTCTCCCCCTGATCCAGGGCAAGCTTCCGGAGGACCACCTTTATTTGTATGCATCCCTTGTAGGTTACCTCTAACATACAATTTACCATGAAATACCTGCCACCATATATCCCTGGACTTGAAGGGAACACTTGTTTCCAAGCTACAACAATGCACCACTGAGAAAATTTTCTGGGCAATTCAGTACTGCTAAATGTCATTCTGAAACATATTCCTTACACTCCCTCTGGTATAGTGCTCTCCTAAACTGTGAGCCACTATGCTGGAATGCTGTTGCCTTTCCCCTTGGCAAATTCAGGTATCTTAAAGCATGTTGTAAGTAAGAGGGAAGAGGACACAGACGCAACATAAAAGCAAAGGGATAACAGGAATTTTTTTTATTAACATCACCTTTTCTGCCAATGTCAAGGTCCATCTCTTCTACCTCATTACCTGAGCTTGGCAAGCGGCAAACTGCATCTCCCAGTTCAACTCGACCACTGAATCACCACGAAGGTGAGTCCCTGAATATCTATAGCCCAGACACCTTGTCACAATTTACAACTCCTCTGGAAGAGGAGGAGAGCAACCCAAAATCCCCAACCACAAAGCCTTGCTCTTCATGTTAATCACTGCTCTGTCTACAGTATAAAGTGTCAAAATTATGACACTATGTCAAAAATTAGATAAAGTGTCAAAACAAGATGAACCTTTTATGATGGGTTCCCTCCGGGGTGCCACCTGTAACTAGGGTACCACTGAGCTCCCCGACCTACCAACCTGGGCTCCCTTTTACACTGTACTGCTGTGACAAGCTGAAAAGCCCTCTCTAGCCTGCACTTTCACCAACATACCTACAGTTAGGGACATGTCCAGCTGAAGTTATATGCAAGCAGGGTCTCTGACCAGCCCCTGCATGGGAAGGCTCCAGCTAGAGTACCTCCCAGCTCCTCAGGCACTTACCTCCTCTGGAGTGTAAACCCAAAATTTTATCATCTTGTGCTGCACAGGGAACTGTACAGCATAAACTCATAAGATTCGCCCCCTCCCTCAATGTGGAGAGGAATATGCAACAGTTTTCTGCCCGAGTTATAATTTCTACACACTAGTTTAGATAAAGCAAAAAACAAAATTTATTAAATACAAAAAATAGATTGTGATTATAAGGGATAGCAAACAAATCAAAGCAGATTACCTAGCAAATAAACAAAAAACTTAATCTAAGCTTAATATACTAAATAGGATGAGAATGTGCTATTCATATCGTATCTAAGTGATGATGCAAGCAGGCTACAGATTCTTAAGGGGCAAGCTGCACTTGCTTACAGCTTGGAAGCCCCGGATGTTCCATTCACAGGCTAAAAATCCCTTTAGCCTGGGTCCAGCACTTCCCCCAGTTCAGTCTTTGTTCCTCAGGTGTTTCCAGGAGTCTTCTTGGGTGTGGAGTCAGTGAAGAACCAAGATGATGATGTCACTTCCCTGCCTTATATAGCTTTTGCATATGGTGAGAACCCTTTATTTCAGGATACTGGGCTAGATGGACTTTTGGTCTGACCATTCTTATAATCATATTCAGCAAATCCTAACCTTTCGAATGACATTTCATATGCCTGATCTTGTATAAAATACATCATAATTATGATATAATCATATCATACTAATATCACTATGAAGCATATGGGGTGCAGTGTCACATCTATCTTCTGTACTGCCCACCAGCACTGACATCATCTGCTTGGGCAAAAATTTTCACTGACAGTGAAATTTCTCTCCCATGATTTAAACTTCAAAATCCCCTGTTGCCACTAGCCACAGTAAAGGATTGAAAGAAAAACAATACAACAATGGACTCAAAGGACAACCTTGCCTTACCCCAGAATAGTTCTGTAGAGCTTCTCCCCTCCACCAATTTTACTAAAGAGATTTATAGTGCATGAATATACAAGAGCCACAATCAGTTAAACTATAGGGAAGTACCATATTAACAGATTCATAAATGCCAAGGCCAGAGGAATCAGTGGGATCATATAGTCTGATACTTTGTATGACACAGGCCATAGAACTTCCCCAAAATCATTCGTGGAGCATAACTTTTGGAAAAACATCCAATTTTGATTTTAAAAAATCGTTAGTGATGTAGTGTCTGCCACAACCCTTAGTAAGTCGCTCCAGTGGTTAATTACTCTCACTGTTAAAAATGTATGGCTTATTTCCAGTGTGAACTTCCAGCCATTAGATCATGTTATACACCTTTTTCTGCTAGAGAAAAGAGCCCATTATTGAATATTTGTTCCCCATGTAAGTACTTACAGACTTATCAAATCATCTTTTAGCTTTCTCTTTGTTAAGCTAAATACAAGGAGCTCAATCTTCTAGCACAATAAGGCACATTTTTCCAATCTTTTAATTAGTCTCATGACTCTTCTCTGAGCCCTCTCTAACTTATCAACTTCCTTCTTGAATTGTGGACACCAGACCACCAAACTGAGACAGAACCAGCCATAAGTAAAGCGGGTTCATTTAGCTAAAGCTTTGGCCTGATCAAAGGCCCAAACATAATCTTCCCAGTCTCATCAGCCAATTTCAAATACTTCCTGCAAACTACACAAAGTGTCTGCCACTATGCAACCTTTATTATTATTACAGTGTAATAATGTTCCTATTTTCCCCATATCTCTTGGCTAGAATAGAAGCCAAATTTTATAATCTGTGTGGAATGTTCTGATGGGGGCTCCCTCAGTCTCCCCTGAAGAAGCTCTTCCACTGTAGATAGATAATGAAAATGATTAGAGCAGGGGGACTGAATCATCTGTCTCCCACTTCTCAGGTAGGTATTGGAGCCACTGGTCTAGAGAGTCAATTTTTCCCTGTTTCTTCCCCCACCCCCTGGATAACTACTGAAATAGTAAAAATAGCAACAGAAATAACATGGTCTTGTAAAAAGGCATAGGCCATTTCTACACACCCCTTTGCAGCCTGGTGGAGCACTACAGCTGTGACTCATCTTAATTTCCCCCAACTGGGATAGCAAACCTTAACATCCCAGGACAAGAAAAAGGCCAACATTCACTAACCAATAGCATGTCCCCTTTAATAAGGTTTCAGGACTGCAGTAATTACAATAAACATTTAATCAGGACCCTGGTTCAGAGCTTCCAAATGTAGAGCTCTCAAACCAAGACTCAGTCAGGTTAGGCTGGTTTCCTGAAGCCTAAAAGACAAGCCACCACACACAGCAACCTGCATAACCTCTTCTCCCCCCTTTTAACTCAGCTTCCAAGTTCCTGTTTAAATACCTCAGCCCCAGGTAAAGGTTTCCTTCATCATCCTCACGCTGGGAACCGGCAGCCTCTCTCTTAAAGGGGTAGTACACTCCTTCACAATCCTGACCGAACTAAAAACACTTACAGTATGATCTGAAGCTTTCCATATTCAGGATCTGCAGGACAGTCAGGGATAAGGTGAAAATGCTCTGTTGTCAGTCTTAGAAAGTTACAGGCACTAACAACCAAGATACCCCAGAGCACTTAGGAGGCAGAGTCTTTAATAATTGATTTCCAGACCATGTAACATTTATAGTTAAATGTAACTACAATAGAATCTCAGAGTTACAAACACCAGAGTTACGAACTGACCGGTCAACCACACACCTCATTGGAATCGGAGGTATATAATCAGGCAGTAGAAGAGAACCCACAAAAAAGAAAAAAAAAAAAAAAAGCAAATACAGTACAGTACTGTGTTAAATGTAAACTACTAAAAAAAGGGAACGTTTAAAAAAAGATTTGACAACATAAGGAGACTGTTTCTGTGTTCATTTCATTTAAATTACAATGGTTAAAAGCATCATTTTCTTCTGCATAGTAAAGTTTCAAAGCCGTATTAAGTCAGGGTTCAGTTCTAAACTTTTGAAAGAACAACCATAACTTTCTGTTCAGAGTTACAAACATTTCAGAGTTATGAACAGCCTCCACTCCTGAGATATTTGTAACTTTGAAGTTCTACTGTAAAACCCAGCACTGAAGAGGTAGCCAGTATAGTAGATGTTGCTCAGGTGATATACGATAGCATTGACCAAATCTATTCAAAAGGCCACTGCATTTCACATCTCAAGCTCCCAGAGGGTTCTCATTGCTTGCCCTAATTAGAGCATAATCCATCTTGGAGATGACAGAGTTATAGATAACTATTAGTCCAGTGGTTAGAGCACTCTCCCAAGAGGTGGGAGAGCCCTGTTCAAATCCTCTCCCCATTCTGGCAGATGGGGTGAATTGAACTTGGGACTCGGACTCCCATGTCCTAGCTGAGTGCTCTAACCACTTGGTTAATAGTAATAAAGTAGGTGCTGCTGCCTTCTCCAGCCATTCTGTGCAGAGCAAGACAGACACTTACCTCGTTCCTGCAAGAAGTAGCTTAGCTGCCTAGTCTGCCTGACTCTAGACAACATGTTCCTGGTTGTGGGTCACTAGGCACATATAGCTGCCTCCCTACAGCCCAGACTTAGCACATAACTCTGAGAGGGGCAAGACCCCTGCATCACCATCTCCCAGGGCCTAACTTAGGTGCCTCTCTGCCTAGCATTACTGGCTTTTGTAGATCCCATTCTAAGGCACCTGTCTCTCCCCATTTTTTTGTATGGAGAGCCAAGGTACCTAACTCAGGCTTTGTGGATCACAGCGATGATCCTGTGATTTTCTAGGTCCCTAAAAGTTAGATGCAATGATACTAAATGTTATAGTACCTGAGCCCCTTTGGGTATGTCTACACTGCAGTTGACCTGAGTTATTGACTAGCCCATGCCAGCTGGCTCAGGCGAAGGGGCTGTTTAATTGGGGTATAGACATTTGGGTTTAAACAGCAGCCTGAACTCTGGGACCCTCCCACCTCATCTACAGTGCAATTAAACAGCCCCTTAGCCCAAGCCCAAGACAGCTGGCACAGGCCAGCTGTGGGTTTTTAATTGCAGTATAGACATACTCTCTGTGGATGTGGGCCTCAGTGCCAATGTCACAGCTGAGTGGCATTATGGAAGTATTGATTGCAACTCCAGAGTTAAGGATACATCGAGTTTTGCACTGAAGAGGGATTCTGCTTTCTTTTAGGTGAATAATACAGCATATCCATCCCAAATTTACAGCATTTATTGTTTAAGTGAAGAACTGTTATTTTTGAGAACTTACAAGTAAATCTGATAACTAGTATGAGTTAAAGTTCATTTCAAAAGGGATCCTAAAGAAATTTAGCACTTACTATCAGACCTCTAGTGTCACAAGTGATCTTAATAAACAATACAGAAGCTTCAAATCACATATTGTTATTGAAAGCTTGTATGCAGACTACACTTGATGCAATTAGGCTGTAATTAAGTAATTAATAATTGTATCTAACAGACTGGGCCAGGTCAATAACTCAGGTCATTCTTAAATAATATCATAGTATTGGTTGAGGTAACTCAACCAAATTACTGCCCTTCCTCTCCAGCTCATTTGCATGCTTCAGTTTTATTGGCTGGAATAAGTCAGTTATATTAAGAGACTGTATACATATAAACCATGAATCTATATGTGAAGAGTTCTCATTGATAGATTTCTTGATGGCCAGCTGTCATTGAAGTGGCCTCAACTGTCACTGCTCTTAAAAGTTCCATGGTTGTATACTAGTCAGTTAAAAGCCAGATTCATCAGAATGCTCTAACTGCTTTGTGCTACTCCAGTGATGCAAAACAGATGTACACCTGGTTTCACTGGCTGATATACTTCAGCTGCTTTGCACTACACCAGTGATACAAAGCAGCCAGAGCATACTAGTGAATATAGCATTATAAGATAAATTTTAAAAATTAAGTAAGGCTGATACTACATATCTTTAAATCCTTTAAATAGCTTCTGTGCCCAACGATGGAAAGATAGCTAATGTAATGCCAATATTTAAAAAGGGCTCTAGAGGTGATCCCAGCAATTACAGACCGGTAAGTCTAATGTCAGTACTGGGCAAATTAGTTGAAACAATAGTAAAGAATAAAATTGTCAGACACATAGAAGAACATAAATTGTTGGGCAAAAGTCAACATGGTTTCTGTAAAGGGAAATCATGTCTTACCAATCTATTAGAGTTCTTTGAAGGGGTCAACAAACATGTGGACAAGGGGGATCCAGTGGACATAGTGTACTTAGATTTCCAGAAAGACTTTGACAAGGTCCTTCACCAAAGGCTTTTAGGTAAATTAAGTTGTAATGGGATAAGAGGGAAGATCCTTTCGTAGACTGAGAACTGGTTAAAAGACAGGGAACAAAGGGTAGGAATAAATGGTAAATTTTCAGAATGGAGAGGGGTAACTAGCGGTGTTCCCCAAGGGTCAGTCCTAGGACCAATCCTATTCAACTTATTCATAAAAGATCTGGAGAAAGGGGTAAACAGTGAGGTGACAAAGTTTGCAGATGATATTAAACTGTGCAAGATAGTTAGTTAACACCAAAGCAGACTGTGAAGAACTTCAAAAGGATCTCACAAAAGTAAGTGATTGGGCAACAAAATGGCAAATGAAATTTAATGTGGATAAATGTAAAGTAATGCACATTGTAAAAAATAACCCCAACTACACATACAATATGATGGGGGGCTAATTTAGCTACAACGAATTGGAGTCATTGTGGATAGTTCTCTGAAGATGTCCATGCAGTGCACAGTGGCAGTCAAAAAAGGGAACAGGATGTTAGGAATCATTAAAAAAGGGATAGAGAATAAGAAAGAGAATATCTTATTGCCCTTATATAAATCCATGGTACGCCCACATCTTGAATACTGCATACAGATGTGGTCCCCTCATCTCAAAAAAGATATACTGGAATTAGAAAAGGTTCAAAGAAGGGCAACTAAAATGATTAGGGGTTTGGAATGGGTCCCATATGAGAGATTAAAGAGACTAGGATTTTTCAGCTTGGAAAAGAGAAGAGTAAGGGGGGATATGATTAGAGGTATATAAAATCATGAGTGGTGTGGAGAAAGTGAATAAGGAAAAAATATTTACTTGTTCCCATAATATAAGAACTAGAGGCCACCAAATGAAATTAATGGGCAGCAGGTTTAAAACAAATAAAAGGAAGTTCTTCTTCACACAGCGTACAGTCAACCTGTGGAACTCCTTGCCTGAGGAGGTTGAGAAGGCTAGGACTATTAACAAGGTTTAAAAGAGAACTAGATAAATTCATGGAGGGTAAGTCCATTAATGGCTATTAGCCAGGATGGTTAAGGAATCATGTCCCTAGACTCTGTTTGTCAGAGGGTGGAGACGGATGGCAGGAGAGAGATCACTTGATCATTGCCTGTTAGGTTCGCTCCCTCTGGGGCACCTGGCATTGACCGCTGACAGCAGACAGGATACTGGGCTGGATGGACCTTTGGTCTGACCCATTATGGCCATTCTTATGTTCTTATATCTTCAACTCATTAGATATTGAAGGTTAGCATGATAGCTGGATCTGATAGGGTTTCTTGTTTAATGTTCATTTATAAAAAGTTTAATAGTTTTATTTAAAAAAAAAGGAATTTTCCCCATGAAAAAATTAAGATGGAGTTAAAGGGGATGGGAAGTACAAGAATGGTGTAATAATTCCAACAGAAACATTATCAGAACAGAAACATTATCAGATCAAGTGACTACAGGGCTCTGGGAGTAAGGGTGAAGGAGTTGGGAGTGCAGATGGTGTTCTCTTCGATCCTTCTAGTCCAGGGTAGCGGCCCAGGCTGAGACAGATGCATCCTGGAAGTGAATGCCTGGCTGCAAGGATGGTGTTGAAAGGAGGGCTTCAACTTCCTTAACCACAGGATGCTGTTCCAGAAAGAAGGACTGCTAAGCAGAGATGGGGTCCATCTATCGAGGAAGGGGAAGAGCATATTTGGCTAACCTCGTGAGGAGGGCTTTAAACTAGGTTCGAAGGGGGCAGGTGACCAAAGACCACAGGTAAGTCAAAAACATGGAGACCTGAGGGAAGGGTTGGAATTTGGGGGGCACATGGGCTGTTATAGTAGGGATAAGGGAGAGACAAGACAGGACTGGGGGCAGAAATCAAATCAGTATCTTAGATATCTGTATACTAATGCGAGAAGTATGGATAATAAGCAGGAAGAACTTGAAATGCGAGTAAATAAACACAACTATGACATAGTTGGCATCACAGAGACTTGATTGGATAATACACATGACTGTAATATTGGTATAGAAGGGTACAATTTGCTCAGGAAGGACAGGCAGGAAAAAAAGGGAGGAGGTGTTGCCTTATGTATTAAAAATGTATACAGTTGTACTGAGGTTGAGATGGAAATAGGAGACAGACTTGTTGAAAGTCTCTGGGTAAGGATAAAAGGGGTAAAAAACAAGGGTGATGTCATGGTAGGGGGTCTACTACAGACCACCTAACTAGAAGAAGTGGTGGATGAGGCTTTTTTAAGCAACTAACAAAATTATCCAAATCACAGGACTTGGTGGTGATGGGGGACTTCAACTGCCCAGACATCTGTTGGGAAAATAACACAGCCAGGCACAGATTATCTAACAAGTTTTTGGAATGTATTGGAGACAATTTTTTATTTCCAAAGGTGGAAAAAGCTACTGGGGAGAGACTGTTCTAGATTTGATTTTGACAAATAGGGACTAGTTGAGAATTTGAAAATGGAAGGCAGCTTGGGTGAAAGTGATCATGAAATGATAGAGTTCGTGATTCTAAGGAATGATAGGAAGGAGAACAGCAAAATAAAGACAATGGATTTCAAGAAGCCAGACTTTAGCAAACTCAGGGAGTTGGTAGGTAAGATCCCATGGGAAACAAGTCTAAGGGGAAAAACAATTGAAGACAGTTGGCAGTTTTTCAAAGAAACATTATTAAGAGCACAAGAGCAAACTATCCCTCTGCATAGGAAAGATAGGAAGTATGGCAAGAGACCATCCTGGCTTAACCAGGAGATCTTCAATGATCTAAAAATCAAAAAAGAGTCCTACAAAAAGTGGAAACTAGGTCAAATTACAAAGGATGAATATAAACAAATAACAAAAGTATGTAGGGACAAAATTAGACAGGCCAAGGCACAAAACAAGATCAAACCAGCTAGAGACATAAAGGATAACAAGAAAACATTCTACAAATACATTAGAAGCAAGAGGAAAACCAAGGACAGGGTAGGCCTGTTTCTCAATGAGAGGGGAAAAACAATAACAGAAAATGTGGAAATGGCAGATGTGCTAAATGACGTCTTTGTTTCGGTTTTCACCAAGAAGGTTGGTGGTGATTGGATGTCTAACATAGTGAATGCTAGGGAAAATGAGGTAGTCAGAGGCTAAAATAGGAAAAGAACGAGTTAAAAATTACTTAGACAAGTTAGAGGTCTTTAAGTCACCAGGGCCTGATGAAATGCATCCTAGAATACTCAAGGAGCTGACAGAGGAGATATCTGAGACATTAGCAATGATCTTTGAAAAGTCATGGAAGACGGGAGACATCCCAGAAGACTGGAATAGGGCAAATATAGTGCCAACCTATAAAAAGGGAAATAAGGAGAACCCGGGGAATTATAGACCAGTCAGCTTAACTTCTGTACCCAGAAAGATAATGGAGCAAATAATTAAGCAATCAATTTGCAAACATCTAGAAGATAATAAGGTGATAAGTAACAGTCAGCATGGATTTGCCAAGAACAAGTTGTGTCAAACCAACCTGATGGCTTGTTATCCAGTCAAAAAAGCTTTGTGGATGGGGGGAAGTGGTAGATGTGGTATATCTTGACTTTAGTAAAGCTTTTGATACTGTTTCACATGACCTTCTCATAAACAAACTAGAGAAATGCAACCTAGATGGAGCTACTATAAAGTGGGTGCATAACTGGTTGGAAAACCGTTCCCAGAGAGTAGTTATCAGTGGTTCACAGTCATGCTGGAAGGGCATAACGAGTGGGGTCCCACAAGGATCAGTTCTGCGTCCAGTTCTGTTCAATATCTTCATCAATGATTTAGATAATGGCATAGAGAGAACACTTATAAAGTTTGCGGACGATACCAAGCTGGGAGGGGTTGCAAGTGCTTAGGAGGATAGGATTAAAATTCAAAATGATCTGGACAAACTGGAGAAATGGTCTGAAGTAAATAGGATGAAATTCAATATGGAAAAATGTAAGGTACTCCACTTAGGAAGGAACAATCAGTTGCACACATACAAAATGGGAAATGACTGCCTAGGGAGGAGTACTGCGGAAAGGGATCTGGTGGTCATAGCGGACCACAAGTTAAATGAGAGTCAATAGTGTAACACTGCTGCAAAAAAATGAACATAATTCTGGGATGTATTAGAACAGGGGTGGGGAATCTACGGCCCGCTGCTTCATTTCATCCGGCCTGCGGCAAGTCTCCATGCAGTGGGCCAGAATCTCTGAGCCTCGGTGCCCCCCGCGGGGCTGGATCCATGAGCACCAGCTTGCTGGGCTGCCAGAAGTCCAGTCAGCTCTGCGCAGCTTCCAGCAGAGACCGGCATGTCCCTGAAGGCACTAGGAGCAGGGGTGATCAGGGAAGCTCCACACGCTGCCCAGCCCCCAGCACCAGCTCTGCAGCTCCCATTGGGCGGGAACCACAGCCAATGGAAACTGCAGGGGCAGCACCTGCGGGCGCAGGCAGCACGGCCCGCGCAGAGCCCCCGACCCCTCTGCCTAGGGCCTGGACATGGTGGCCGCTTCTGGGAGCAGAGCAGAGCCCCTGCAGGCAGGGAGCCTGCCTTAGCCCCACTGTGCCACCGACTGGGAGGCACCTGAGGTAAGCACCACCAGTCCAGAGCCCGCACCCCGAACCCTCTGCCCCAGATTGGAACCCCCTTCCACATCCTAACTCTCTCCCAGACACTGCACCCCCACCCACACTCCAACCCCCTGCCCCAGGTCAGAACCCCCTCCTGCACCCAAACTCCCTCCCAGAGCCCACACCCCAAACCTCCTCTTGCACCCCAACCCTCTGCCCCAGCCCTGAGCCCGCTCCCGCACTCCAAACCCCTTGGCCCCAGCATGCAGCCCCCTCCTGCACCCCCTCCCCCTCATCCCGAGCCCCACACTAGACCCCGCACCCCGACAACCAGAGCCCTCACCTCCTTCCATACCCCAACCCTCTTCTCCAGCCCAAAGCCCCCTCCTGCACCCTGAACCCCACATTTCTGGCCACAGCCCGGAGCCTACGGGAAGCCCCGAGCCTCCGCACCCCCCCAAGGGATGGTGTGTGGCCCATGACTGATTTTTTCTATTGGCTATTGGCCCCTGATAGAAAAAAGGCTCCCCACCCCTGTATTAGAAGGAGTGTTGTAAGCAAGACACGAGAAGTAATTCTTGTGCTCTATTCTGTGCTGATTAGGCCTCAATGGGAGTATTGTGTCGAGTTCTGGGTGCCACATTTCAAGAAAGATATGGACAAATTGGAGAAAGTCCAGAGAAGAGCAACAAAAATGATGAAAGGTCTAGAAAACATAAAAATTGGGTTTCTTTAGTCTGGAAAAGAGAAGACTGAGAGGGGACATTATAACAGTTTTCAAATATATAAAAGGTTGTTATGAAGAAGAGGAGAAAAATTGTTCTTCTTAACCTCTGAGAATAGGACAAGAAGCAATAGGCTTAAATTGCAGCAAGGGAGGTTTAGGTTGGACGTTAGGAAAAACTTCCTAATGGTCAGGGTGGTTCAGCACTGGAATATATTGCCTAGGGAGGTTGTGGAATCTTCATTATTGAAGATTTTTAAGAGCAGGTTAGACAAACACTTGTCAGAGATGATCTAGATAATACTTAGTCCTGCCATGAGTGCAGGGGACTGGACTAGATGACCTCTCAAGGTCCCTTCCAGTCCTATGATTATAAACCCAGAAAATTCAGTGTTAAGATTAAATTTACAATAAATCCAAATATGAAATTGTATGAAAATGCACAGTCAAGGTATCCAAACAACCTTAACTTTGCCCTGTAGTGACACCATGCAATAGCATATACAGTTAAAATCAAGGAATTTTAGTGTTAGTAGTTCCAGATTAGAATAAATTGATTTGTAAAGATAAATTTGTTTCTAATATAGTGGGGGGGTTTTATGGCAAAAGTCCCAATAATTTCTACAAGGCCAGAATTTGATCCCATGACTCTAGTGTTGGTGTTTTGGTGCACATCATGATTAAACTGTGCCCTTTCTTTTAAAACCCCTATTACAGAGGCCAAAGAAGGAAATTTATTGTCATCTTTGTCTTCTTGCTGGGGGAGGGGAGAGTTTGAGGTTAGGCTTCTGGACTTAAAAATCTTACCGCAGAGATAGAAAACAAGGTTGGCTAACCACAGTGACTTGACTTAAAAAGTTGGTAATATTGAAAATAGAACAAGACTTGAAATCTCAGGAGGTTTGGTATCCCTGAAAAATCTGGAGTCAGAATCTTGTCTGGTTTTCTCAATAAATACCTAGCTAAAATTCCAGGACAGGAAACTCCACAGGCATCTTTTAATTTTGTTTCAGCCCTGTAATAGAGCAGCCTGCCCCTTTAAGGAGTAGGAGGCCATCCAGGTCTGTTCAATTAGCCCTGCTACACCTGGACTGGTTGTTGGATTTAAAAGGATGGTGGGGATGCTCGAGGACAGCATTATGCTGAGTAGTGATTGTAGAGGCTCTAAGGAAGTGGTCCTGGGAGGCTGGTGTTCCTGAAGAATAAGAGCTGAAGGGGAGCTTAAGAGGGATGAGAGTCTCAAGCCTAGAGAGGAGCAGAAGAAGTTTCAGTGGTGTTTGATTTTGTTTGTAGCTCTCTGAGTTCTACTGAGAAGGTGTCAGGAGAGAAACCCTGGGACCTGCTACTCTGGAAAGAAGAACACATTTGTGTTCAGCTCCATTTGATTTGGAAAGACTTTGCTGTTGGCCCAGGGGGAGGGGACAATGAAGAGGCCAGCTAGGTGAAGCTAGCTGAGAGCCTATCCAGTTACAGATGGATCAGGATACCCTGGAAAGGGTTAAACTTGTTCAGAGTACATCTATGCTCCAGCTGGGGGTAAGCTACCCAGGGTCGACAGAGGCACTACTGCTAGTTGGGCTCAGGCTAGCGTGCTAAAACTAGCAGTGTGGATATTGTGGCAGAGGAGATTTGGGCTGGCCACCCCAGCTCAGATGCAGGGGGTCAAGTAGGTTGGAGAGCCCAAGCTGCTATCTGAACCATAATATCTCTGGTGCTATTTTTAGGGGACTGGGAGGTTTGCTCCCAGCTGTAGTGTAGACATATTGCTGGTGACTTGGCTGGAAGGCCAAGTCATGTCGCCAAAACAGCCTTCCTCACATGGGTCAAAGGGGACCCACCTCAGGAGAAAACTGAGGCTGGGAATGCCTGCAGCACCATGCTTGACCTGTGACAAATGTACATCAATGTCTCTCCAGACAAGTCTAACTCAGCAGAAATGTGGAAGGCCATCATATAAGTTAGATAAGATGAATATAAGAGCCAAGGGAACAGACCAATTTCAGGATTGAATATCTAATTTACTAATACAAAGAAACAGCATTTAAATTGACTCTGAAATGAAAGCCAAGGATCTGTGTATTTTGCTATCTTTGACAAGATTACACAGAAAGAGAGGGGTAAATACACCAGACACCCAGGAACTTTTATTTCCACCTTTATTTGCTACTAATTAATAGTAATGGACTTTGAGAACTCTTCATATGGTTCAAAGTGAATTAACATAAAATCTATTCTCTTTAAATCTATTCCTTGCTTATGATAGGAAGTACTAATAGCTGAAAGCCTATACTGTCACATGGCTGTAATTTGTAAAGTCATGTGTGTTTTAAAAAAAGCGAAAACTGGCTGAAAACTTAAACTGGCTGGTGACAGATCATGAATCCCAGTGATGATTGAGCCTGCTGATATTCTGAACAAAAAGAGCTCTCAACCATGCTTGTAGTGGCTTCTATTGCTTTACACTGACTCTGACATTTTAGGCTTCAGAATGACATTCCTGGAATCTTATTATATAGATTGTTCAGTATTCATCTTCCGCCAGTGTCAGCCTAGCAGCACAATGATACTGTATAAGGGTTGCAATTTCTAACACACTACATACTGCAACTGGTTGCTATCAGCATGACAAAGAAGCTGGGTGTGTGTGTGTGTGTGTGTGTGTGTGTGTGAAGCCAGAGTCAGTTTATAAAGGAGTCAAGTATGCTGTGAGAGGATAGTTTCCCTCTCTGGCAATTGGGGGAAGCCATACGTCAGTTTGCTTTGTGGGAAACAACTAGATTTCCAAAGCATAGCCTCCTCTTGTGGGATCTTGTTTAATAAAGTCTCATTAACATACAAATATCTCCCAACGCTTATATAAGGAATCCCTTCCCTTCCATCTCCTTAGAGTTGCTTCACCCACTTGTTCCAAAAATCTATAAGCCACTTCAGTGGCTCATAGAAAGCAGAAGTCTGATTGAAAAGGAATAAGTGGGCAGAGCCTCATCTAGTGTAACTTGTCATAGTGACATTCATTTCATTAAAGTTATAACAGTTTGTGTCAGCTGAGGACCCTCTCCACCATCTCACTCCTTGGAGCAGAAGTTGATGCCACCGAGTAATTGGAGAAGTCTAAAGGTAAAGAGGGGAAGAGAAATGGACAGTAGTTGGAGAAGTGGCGGGGGAAGGGGGGAAATCAAAAGAGTTTTGAGATGAAGAGACAGTGCTATGTTTGAAGGAAGAAGCAGAAAAAAAGAATTTAGGAAGAGGGATAGACCAAGGGAGGGAGTTAGGCAGGTCAGGCTGAATCAACATTTCCCAGTGAAGCCCCAGGTCTGACAGCATAAACTTCCTTTTACCTATTCTACTAAGATGAATTGAGGGAGCTCTTGCCTTCCCCCTGCAAATTAGTTGTGAAAGAAATTAGAATGGATTAAGTAGGACTCTAGGCCATTCACACTTTCACTGTGGAACAGTCTGTTTTCTTTTAGACTATTAGACCACTGAGTTCATCCCACAGCAAGAGCAGGATTTAGTGTCTCCCTCCCCCCCCACCACTATCTCCATCCCCACCAGAGAATATATCCGATTTCAAACTGCCCTGTATTAAATAGTTAATGCAGAGAGCAAGAGGGCAAGCAACACTCTCTCAGACCAGCTGCCGGGGGTGTTTAATAACCATACGCAGACTATCTCCACCGCTCTCTCAACTGAAAGCATAATTTGCTGTGATGCTTATAGTGCCCACTGACCCAAGGAATAAGAGTGCTGAGTTCTGTCCCAAAAGTTAGGTTCACACTACCAAGTGATGGGGTTGGTCTTTGCCAAGACATTTTTGGAGGAATTATAAAAATCCTTCTTACAGAAGGGAATTATACATGCAGTGCTTAGGCAAAACAGTCATTCCATTTATAAATATAATTACTTTTGCCATTCCAGCATGAAAAAGAATTTACCGTTAAGGTGTACAGAGAGAGTCATTTGTGTAGTCACTGTATAAATGGAGAATAGAGCCAGCTGAAACTAGGAGGGAAACAAAAACCACGAAGAAAAACAAAAGTAAGACTAATATCTTGTGATATTAAGTGATGCCTACTTCGGTGCTTTCCTTCCAATGGACGTACAACCCTTTCTTTTGTTATGTTTTTATTTTAATCCTTTGCTTATGCTCTTAAGGGCAAATCCTATACACATCCATGGATATGCAAGGCCTTTAACACATGAAACAGGTGCTATTTTGCGGAGCAGAGAGGGACAGGATGTGGTTTGCAGGTGCTCCTTCTGCCTCATTGTGCAGGAGCATGGGGAGAAACAGGATAGGGGAGAGCCAAAGTGACCATATCAAACTCCCACACATGTTCGTGGGGGAGTAGCAGCATCTGTTGGGGAAGAATTCGGATTCCCCCTTCTATATTTCCACACACACTTTTCTACACACTGCCCATTTACCCAGGCTGTTTCTGGGCCAAACTGCATAAACTCTGTTTTAGATTTTTTAGGTTGAGAACACTTATAAATTTTTATCTGACACTATTTTTAAAGATACTAATGATTTATCATATATCTATATTTTTATAAAGCTGTAAGATACCAGGGTGATTAACATAGTATAAGAGCCTAAGATATCAATAACATAGCTATAGATTTTGTTCTTTAAGTGCATGGTTTTAGGCTGTATGTAAGAACTACAGAAGTTCCATAATGGAAGCAGGTGATGGTATCTTTACAGTAGCCTAATCTAGGGAGAATACAAATCCTTGTGTCTTATTTCCCTCATTTATATCAGGCCTCTCAGATCAATTAAGTAGAGGTAGATTGGTTATCCTAACTCTTTTGATCATCTAGGTTTGCTCCTTTGAGCAATCTGAGAGGAGATGGGCAGGGCCAGATCTCCAATTAGGCACAGTAGGCATGTACTTAGTGGCGCGGGCATTCTAGGGTAGGGATGTAAATATTAGTTTAAAAAGTTAACCAGTTAAATTATTACAATTATTTTGTTTAACCAGTTAATCATTAAGCAAGGTAGCTGTGGGAGCCTGGCACAATCCGGCCGGGGCTGGGGTCCGTCTCGGCATGGCCGGGGCTGGGGTCCAGCTGGCTGGGTGCATCTGGGGCTGGGCTCTGGCCGGCGTGGTGTAGCCGGCGCTGGGCTCCCACTGGCTGGCACGGTGCAGCTGGGGCTTGGGGTCCCACCAGCTCAGCCAGTGCAGCTCAGCCAGCGCGGCCCAGCCAGGGCTGGGGTCTTGCTGGCACGGCTGGGGCTGGGGTCCTGCTCAATGTGGCTCAACAGGGTTAACGGTTAATTTTGGTTAACCGGTAACCTCTTACATTCCTATTCTAGGGGTGCCTAAAAGTTAAAAGTAGGTTAAAAGTTTCATTTTTTACAGAAAACGTGAAGGTCAGCTGTAAGCATGGCAGGGATGGGGGGTGCTGAAGATGCTGTGCACAAAAGGTATAAATCCAGCCCTGGGGATGGGGAGGTAAGATGCAATAAACTACAAGCATCTCCTTGTCATACATTATACTACCATGTTTCTGGTAGAAAATTATTATGGTTTTAAAGTTGCCTTGCAAATTTAACATGTAAATTTATCAGGACAAACACAAAAATCTACTGACACTCCCTTTTCCATGATGATTAATGGTAATGAAAAGCTAATTAAATTTTACTTTCACATCCAAAATTATTTGAAAAATTGAAAATATTGCAAGGATGATTTAATAACTAAATTATTGCTGGATGGGGACTAGTATTGATAGACAGTGATATCCATTTATTTTGAAAAAGCAATCCTCGTCTATAACATCATTCTAATAAGTAGTTACTTTAATTGTATTGTTTCCAGAGGAAGGATTTCTAAAGTTGTTGAGGAACTGAAAAATTGTTTGTTATGGACATATTGGCACAAATAGCAAGTCTGTGCTATTAAAAACAGATGGGGTGAAAATTTTATGGTGGTGATAGTTGAACAAGTGTATTGTGCAGATTGAGATTTAAGTTTTAGATAATGCACATTTTTCTGGCTCTCGTGGAAATGTATTGGTCTCTGTTAAAGTAGTTAGATGATACAAAGTGAAGGGTATTTATTGCACTTACTGACTACAGCTGTCAAACACTGTCAACTTGGTCAGCGGTCACATCTGCATTTTGTTTTTGCTGTTTCCTTGGTTTAGCAAACCTAAAGTGATACTTCCAGTTCATCACTTGATAGTGAACGTTTACGTAATGTGATAGCCCATAAAATACTTTACCTTTAAAAAGAGCCCCGCAGAAAGACGGGGAAAAAAGATTAGAGACAGGAAGGCTCATGAGGGTTTCCAGTGCAACACTGCAAAAACCCATCTCAGCTCCTACTACAGGGTGTACTACAGACTTCGTGACACCCAGTATTGATCCTTCCACACAAAATAGTGCCTCTGTCATATTTCAGCTTCTGCAAATAAAGGGACACCTCATGGAAACTAGAACAAACAAAACAAAATCAATGCGAAAAAAACTGCACAAGGGAGTGGAGACACCGATCGCATTTGGCTGGGGAAAGGAGGGGGGCTCAGATCGCACATTGCAAATGGGTGAGCCGCACAAACCTGCTAGAATCAATATTAGTAAATAACTCCCACAGACACACCCCAAACACTTTCACAAACACGCATCCAACTAGATAAGATATAGCTTAGCCACCGGAAAGGGGAGAATACAGGGATCTGCGCTGCCACGGTCTCCCCCCAAACTCTATTCACCCTTCCCCCTGCCTGTAACAGACCAAAGCTCCCCACCCAGTTGCCATTGATTCGAAAGTAAAAAACTGATCCGATCAGCCCGGTGGGTGGGTGGGTGAGAAGAGTTGGAAAGCTACAGATCCAGGCTGGCCCCGTTCTTCTCCCCCCTACCCGTTCAAACCTTCTCCTCCCTCCCACACGGCAGGGGGAACGGGCTAGGGAGCGAAAACTACAGAAGAAAAATGTACAGGAATGGGAAAGCCTACGTGGAGGCTCCTTTTCTGGGAATCCTTCGGTGTTTAGATCCCCCAGCTAGAGGAGAGACATTTACACACGACAAATCCTGTCTAAATATTAGACCAAGCCTTTGCCTGCCCAGTGCCACGCGGGGGAGGGGAACCTCTGGCTGGGAAAGAAGCTTGACCTAGTTTGCCTAAAGTGGATTTGACAGGTTGGTAGTTAGCTCAGCTCCCCCTTCCTGGTACCTCTCGCTGAGCTGCAAGGCTGGCAGTCCCTACTACTCCAGATTTCCTCTCTGTACCCTTTACAGATCTTGCTCTCTCTCCACCCTTTCCTCCTTGGTTCCCTTCCCTCCCTCGTTTCCATCTCTTCTTTCCCTGACTGTTCCTAAATTCAGTAAACGTTAACAGCGCCTCTGCAATCTCCGCCACGGCAACACAGGATTAAAAACCACCCACCAAAATCTGAAGAACCCCATAATTTCAGTTTTCTATAAAACTGGTCACTGGTAAACAAAAGAAAAGCCACCCCTTTGGGAAGCTTTTCATAGCTTAAGGATGAAAATTAGATTGTAATGGTAATGTTTGCGCCATTGTAATTAAGGTTCTGTCAGGACTTTCATTAAAAATCGTGTTTTCTTCAAGGGTCTGTGACTTGGAGAAAATATTTACTTGAGGCTGAAATACAAGATAGATCTCAAAAGATTATGTGTAACATTGCATATCTCAACACAGTCTTAACAAAGGAGACACTACCAGTGCTTCTATAATGTATATGGAGAAAATTGTCCTGAAACATATTTGAGTCATTAAAGTTAACAAATAAAAAGCTTCATTCTGGCTGGACCCTAAAAACAGGGGTCATGGTCCCATAAGTGTACTTGCTGAGTGAGGACAAAATCCTGCTTGTAAACATGTGACATCCTCCTCCTTTATGACAACCCTGCAAGTGGCCCCTTGCCTCAGTTTCCCTCTTGGCTAAACCAAAGGACTCCACTTCAGGCTCTTAAAGAATATCCCTCCTGAGGGACAGTTTATTGCAAAATAGTCTATAACAGTCCCAAAACATAGCCCATATCAACATAGTGTAATCCTCCATACCCCAGGATCTTCTATCACAGCTAGGCTCCTTCAGTGTCTTCCATCCCTATGCCAGGACCCCAGTCCTTCCTACTACAATACAACTGGGTCAGACCAAAGGTCCATCCAGCCCAGTATCCTGTCTTCTGACAGTGGCCAATGCCAGATACCGCAGAGGGAATGAACAGAACAGGTAATCATCAAGTGATCCATCCCCTGTCGCCCAGTCCCAGCTTCTGGCAAACAGAGGCTAGGGACACCATCCCTGCCCATCCTGGCTAATAGCCATTGACGGACCTATCCTCCATTAATTTATCTAGTTCTTTTTTGAACCTTGTTATAGTCTTGGCTTTCACAACATCCTCTGGCAAAGAGTTGCACAGGTTGACTGTGCGTTGTGTGAAAAAATACTTCCTTTTGTTTGTTTTAAACCTGCTGCCTATTAATTTCATTTGGTGACCCCTAGTTCTTGTGTTATGAGAAGTAAATAACACTTTCTCCACAACAGTCATGATTTTATAGACCTCTATCATATCCCCCTTAGTCGCCTCTTTTCCAAGCTGAAAAGTTCCAGTTTTATTAATCTCTCCTCATATGGAAGCCATTCCATACCCCTAATCATTTTTGTTGCCCTTTTCTGAACGCTTTCTAAGTCCAATATTTTTTTTTGAGATAGGGCGACCACATCTGCATGCAATATTCAAGATGTGGGTGTACCATGGATTTATATAGAGGCAATATGATATTTTCTGTCTTATTATCTATCCCTTTCTTAATGATTCCCAACATTCTGTTCGTTTTTTTGACTGCCGCTGCACATTGAATGGATGTTTTCAGAGAACTATTCACAATGACTCCAAGATCTCTTTCTTAAGTGGTAACAGCTAATTTAGACCCCATCATTTTATATGTATAGTTGGGATTATGTTTTCCAATGTGCATTACTTTGCATTTATCAATATTGAATTTCATTGGCCATTTTGTTGCCCAGTCACCCAGTTTTGAGAGATCCTTTTGTAGCTCTTCGCAGTCTGCCTGAGACTTAACTATCTTGAGTAGTTTTGTATCATCTGCAAACTTTGCCACCTCACTGTTAAACCCTTTTTCCAGATCATTTATGAATATGTTAAATAGGACTGGGCCCAGTACAGACCCTGGGGGGACACCACTATTTACCTCTCTCCGTTCTGAAAAGTGACCATTATTTATTCCTGCCCTTTGTTTCCTATCTTTTAGCCAGTTACCAATCCATGAGAGAACCTTCCCTCTTATCCCATGACTGCTTACCGGTACTTTGCTTAAGAGCCTTTGGTGAGGGACCTTATCAAAGGCTTTCTGAAAATCTAAATACACTATATCCACTGGATTCCCCCTTGTCCACATGCTTGTTGACTCCCTCAAAGAATTCTAGTAGATTGGTGAGGCATGATTTCCCTTTACAAAAACCATGTGGACTGTTCCCCAACAAATTATGTTCATCTATGTGTCTGACAATTTTGTTCTTTACTATAGTTTCAACCAGTTTGCCCAGTACTGAAATCAGGCTTACCGGCCTGTAATTGCCATGGTCTCCTCTGGAGCCCTTTTTAAAAATTGGTGTCACATTAGCTATCCTCCAGTCATTTGGTACAGAAGCTGATTTATATGATAGGTTACAGACAACAGTTAGTAGTCCTGCAATTTCATATTTTAGTTCCTTCAGAACTCCTGGGCGAATACCATCTGGTTTTGGTGACTTATTAGTGTTTAGTTTATCAGTTTGTTCCAAAACCTCCTCAAATGACACCTCAATCTGGGACAATTCCTCAGATTTGTGACCTAAAAAGAATGGCTCAGGTTTACGAATCTCCCTCACATCCTCAACCATGAAGACCGATTAAAAGAATTCATTTAGTTTCTCTGTAATGGCCTTATCGTCCCTGAGTGCTCCTTTAGCATCTCGATTGTCCAGTGGCCCCACTGGTTGTTTAGCAGACTTCCTGCTTCTGATGTACTTAAAAAAAAAAATTGCTATTACTTTTTGAGTCTTTGGCTAGCTGTTCTTCAAATTCTTTTTTGGCTTTCCTAATTATATTTTTACACTTCATTTGTCAGAGTTTATGCTCCTTTCTATCTTCTTCATTAGGATTTAACTTCCACTTTTTAAAGGATGCCTTTTTGTCTCTCATTGCTTGCAGTGGGGCAGTTGCCCCACTTTGGCAGAGAAGGGGTTAATAGCAACCCTTGGAGAGGCTGTGCAGAACCTGGCCAATCAGGGCCAGGCTGGGCCCTATATAATGGCTGCAAAGCAGAGCAGACAGGAGTCTCTCCCTGACTAGTAAGTGAGAAGGACTGGCTCCTGAGGTAAGGAAGTAACACTTTGGACAGAGCAGCTCAGGGGAGCAGAGGGAAAGTTCCAGCCTGATACCTGCCAGGCTGAGGCCTCTGAAAGAAAGGGCTGAGAAGGTGCAAGGGCCAAAAGGAAGTGGACCAGGGAGCACGAGCAGTAGAGGGGAGAGAAGGAGGGCAGGACATGGCTGTCACCAGAGGGTCCCTGGGCTGGGACCCAGAGTAGTGGGCGGGCCTGGGTCCTCCTCTCCTCCCTAACATGGCACCTGGCCGTGGAGGAGCATGACCCGATACAGACTCTGGCTTGCCCCTGAGGCAAGGGGCTAGACTTTGGGGCTGCAGTTGGCCACGAGGGCAAGTGCAGACTGAGGACTGCAGATACCCCTGGAAGAGGAGAGAACTGAGTGGGGACAGCCGGAGGGCTGTGTCCAGAAGAGGACGCTGCAAGCCAGGGAGCAACGTGGGTCCTAGACAGCACAGCAGAGCAGGTAACGGGTGGGACACCACCAACTGATGGTGCTCCACAGCTGGGACAGAGCTAATTCTCAGAGCAACCAGCAGGAGGGCTGCGGTGGTGAGTCTGCAGCCTGTTACACTGCTTCTTTTAGTTTGTTGTTTAGCCATGGTGGCTCTTTTTTGGTTCTCTTATTATGTTTTTTAATTTGGGGTATACATTTAAGTTGAGCCTCTATTATGGTGTCTGTAAAAAGTTTCCATGCAGCTTTCAGAGATTTTACTTTTGGTGCTTTACCTTTTAATTTCTGTTTAAGTAATCTCCTCATTTTTGTGTAGTTCCCCTTTCTGAAATTAAATACTACAGTATTGGGCTGCTGTGGTGTTTTCCCTGACACGGGGATGTTAAATGTAATTATATTAAGGTCACTATTACCAAGCAGTCCAGCTATATTCCCTCTTGGACCTGATCCTGTGCTCTATTTAGGATTAAATCAAGAATTGCCTCTCCTCTTGTGGGTTCCAGGACTAGCTGCTTCAAGAGGCAGTCATTTAAGGTGTCAAGAAACTTTATCTCTGCATCCCTTCCTGAGATGAAATGTACCCAGTCAATATGGGGATAGTTGAAATCCCCCATTATTACTGAGGTTTTTTTTTTAATTTGAGTAGCCTTTCTAATCTCCCTGAGCATTTCAGTCACTATCGCCATCCTGGTCAGTAATATATCCCTACTGCTATATTCTTATTATTCAAGCGTGGAATTACTATCCATAGAGATTCTATGGTACAGTTTGGTGCATTTAAGATTTTTACTTCATTTGATTCTATGATTTCTTTCACATATAGTGCCACTCTGCCACCAGCATGACCTGTTTGGGGTGCAAGCTGCCCTGAGTAAGAAACCTGCAGGGGTTGAGAGGTGGGGCATTTTCTTTTTTCTTCTTCTCTTGATTTAAAAAAAGAGACCTGGGGCTAGGACTACACCGTGGTCACAACTATTTGACCTAATCCACCTAGCCCGGAAGTGGTTACACCCAGAGGCTCTCAGCTCTGAGGAAATGATGGTGCTCCTGGTGCTGGACCACTATATAAGAGGACTACCCTCATGCTTCCAAGCCTGGGTAGGCCAGAATGACCCCTCCACCTATGATGAACTGGTCACCCTTGTGGAGAGAACTGGCAGCCTGTGAACTGTTCAAAATCCCGGGAGGTGAAACATGGCGTTCCAGGAAACCAGTCCCAACTCTGAGGCCCCGGATCATTGAGAACTCCAGGAAAGTCATAGCTGGAAGAACAGGCACCAAGAAGGGACCTGGGGGGAGAGGGCTGGGGGAATCTGGGAGTGCTGTCACATTGGTCTCAAGGAATTAAGTCGGGCAAGACCAACTGAGGTGGGCCAAGAGCACTGGAGTGACGTGTGTCACCAGTACAGTAAATTTCTACCCCACAATCCCAATACGGATTGAGATCTGGGGGAACGCTACCAAGGTGACTGCACAGGTGGTCCCCAAGCTCCCCTACCTGGTGTTAATTGGCAGGGACTTTCCTGGGTTCGAGAGTCTACTCCCCTGCATCGAGTTAGGGGAGGGCAGTAAACCCCGAGCAGAGATCGAGGCACCGATGGATGGCCCTGCAACAATTTTTGCTGGGTTTTCCCCAGAGTTATTTTCACCCCCTGGGAAGTCATGGAAATCTAGACTGGAAAGGAGGGCAGATAAAAGATTAGGAACCAGGATTTTGGCAGCAAACCAGAGAGCTGTCTGGTTGGGAGGAAGCCCTGTCAGGGAAACTGCAAGGTAGCACGGGTCAGTGGAGACTCAGATGGCCCCCAGCACAAGCGGAAGCACCCAAAGAGAAGGAGGGAAGCCCAATCCGATAGAATCAGGCCCAATCACACAGGTGAGTATTTTGGGCAGGACCAAGTCTATGACCCACTGTATGTGAACGTGAGGGAGGAGGTAGTAGAGGTAAATGGCGTGCCAGTAGAAGGGAAAACCAAAGGCCCACGGCCATACTACATAAACTGTTGTACCAGGTAGTGCCAATACAGGAGGAAGTAGTAGAACAGGTCTTGGTGCCACGGAAGCACACAAGGGCTGTATTAGAGTTAGCTCACAATCATCTGTTTGGGGGACATTTATGCAGGGTCTTATCTGCTCTTATAGTCCTAAGGAGGTTCTGCTGGCCGGGAGTACAGACAGAATTTCAGCACTATTATGCCTCCTGCCCAGAGTGCCAGCTGCATAGCCCCCAACCTCAGTTAAGGGCCCCATTGGTACCCTTGCCTGTAATTGAAGTCCCCTTTGAAAGGATAGCTATGGATCTAGTGGGCCCACTAGAAAGAACGGCCTGGGGCCTCGAAGCATACTTGTCATCCTGGACTATGCTACACGGTACCCCAAAACCGTTCCTTTAAGAAATCCCACATCCAAGGTGATTGCAAAAGAACTGGTGCAGGTTTTTGCTAGGGTACGCATCCCTAAGGAGATCCTGACAAACCAAGGGACTCCCTTCATGTCGATAGTAATGAAAGACTTATGTACCCTGCTCTGCATCCAAGCCTTGCGGACCTTGATCTATCATCCCCAAACAGATGGTCTGGTTGAGTGATTTAACTGCACTCTCAAGAGCATGATCTGAAAGGTGGTGGCCCAAGACGGAAAAGACTGGGATACCCTCCTACCATACCCGATGTTTGCAATACAAGAAGTTCCCCAGGCATCTACTGGATTCTCCCCCTTTGAGCTACTGTACGGATACCACCCAAGTGACATATTGGACATCGCGAAGGAGGAATGGGAGGAACAACCCAACCCGGGGAAGAATGTCATCACACAGGTGGCCCAGATGAGAAAACGAATAGCCCAAGTGACCCCCATAGTATGAGAGCATTTGGAGAAAGCACAAGAGGCCCAACGAACCTACTACAACCGTCAAGCAAAAACACAGAAATTTCAACCAGGAGAACGGGTGCTGGTGCTGGTACCAACAACAGAAAGCAAGCTCCTAGCCAGCTGGTGTGGACCCTTTGAGATCATGAAAGCCATTGGGGAGGTGAATTATAAGGTGAAGCAGCCAGACTGCTCAAGGCCAGAGCAGATCTACCAATCAACTTGCTGAAACCCTGGCTCGATCGGGAGACGTGCCTGGCTGTCCTGCCGGCTCCACCCCAGGCAGATGGCCCACAAGGGCAGGTAAGGATATCCCCCAAATTAGTGCCAGAACAATGTACAGAGGTAATTGAAATGATCCAGCGGAACCAAGATGTGTTCTCCACACAACCAGGCCATATGACACTGATCCAACACCACATTGTCCCGTGTCCCGGAGCAAGGGTGACAATAAAACTATATCGCATACCAGAGGCAAAAAGAGAAGAAATTAGGGCAGAAGTAAGGAAGATGCTGGAACTTGGGGTGACTGAGGAATCCCACAGCCAGTGGTCCAGCCCTATTGTCTTGGTCCCCAAGCCTGATGGCACCCTGAGGTTTTGTAATGACTTCCAGAAGTTAAATGAGGTATCCCAGTTCTATGTCTACCTGATACCACATATTGATGAGCTGGTGGATCAGTTAGGCAAGGCCTGATACTTGACCACCTTGGACTTGACAAAAGGCTATTGGCAGATCCCCTGGCTGAGGATGCCAAGGAAAAAAACTGCTTTCTCTACACCTGATGCCTCTTCCAATATACTGTCCTCCCTTTTGGGCTCCATGGGGCCCCTGCAACTTTCCAACAATTGATGGACAGATTACTTCAACCCCATGCCAACTATGCTGCCACCTATTTAGATGATGTAGTAATCCATAGCCCTGACTGGGAGATGCACCTGGGGAAAGTGGAAGCTGTACTAGATGCTCTTAGACAGGCTGGCCTCACCGCTAACCCATCCAAATGTGCAACAGGGTTAGCCAAGGCCAGATACTTTGGGTATGTAGTTGGAAGGGGCCTGGTGAAGCTCCAGTGGACCAACTGGAGGCAATACAGGAATGGCCCTGCCTGATCCGCAAGAAGCAAGTCAAAGCATTCTTAGGGATGGTGGTGTACTATCATGGGTTCATCCCTCACTTCTGATACCAGTCAGCTCTGTGTTCTTGGGGAACCAGGGTGCAGTATCCAGCCTGTCTGACTCATGAAAGACACTCCCCCACCAGCCTCTGTTTAAACCAAAACCCATCAGAGAAAAAAACTTGCAGAGAGCAGTGAAGGGCATTGGGAGACACACCTAGACCCCTCCTGACAAGGGTGACAAGATTAAGACATCTCCATTAGCATACAGAATGAAGAACAGAGACAACTCCCCTAGTCACATCTGCATGAAAGATGGGACAGGGAGACATCTCAATTTGCACACAGAATGGAGAACTGCACTGAACTCTGGGACCAGAAAAGCAGGGACGCACTGCATCATGGGAATCTCTGCTCCAGATGTTAATGAACCTACGCCTGCACACACCCAGCTCCGCAATTATCAGACCAATTCTAGTAATCAATCCTTGATTGATATCCAAAATACTGAAGCAGCCTGGTTGCATTGTGAGCTCCCTGGAAGAAACCACCACCCAGAGCCAAGAGTGATCAGCTCCTATTGTCTAGCCTAAAGAAAACCCTTGAGTCATCAGTTCACCTATAAACAAATCTAGTGTTCTCCCTTAAACCATTGTATTTTCTCTACAAAATTCCCTACTCACCCTCCAGTCAGTGTTCTGATGCTTAGATCCAAACTATGCAACAGTTCCACTGGGATTTTCTCCTGACTGATCCTGCTGGGGGCTCTGCCTATCTCCTGCCCTCCAGACCCTGAGCTACCACCATCACCTGGGAACTGTGACCAGTTCAAGCCTCCTGGAATGGGTGAGATCCCCCTCTTTCTCTCTCTATTTTCCTTTCTACCTCAGGTATTAACCTTTAATAATGTATGTTATGTTGGTTTAGGCTCTCCTTGTGTAGTTATCACTGTTATTCAATAAAGTGGGATAGGGATGTGTTAAACCTGTGGCACATGAGGGGCGGGGGAGGGAGCTGAAAGTGCTGCTCAGCCCAGCCCAGCCCATTGAGTACAGTGACAGATAAGGGGATCAGCTTGAGAGTGCTGATTGACCCGGTCCGCTCAGACTTGCTCTGTTAGTGTGGGTGTGTACGCATGCATGCACATATGCACATTTATCTAGTTCTAGGGCTGGAGGAACCCAGTCCTGGGGAAGCTAGGTCCTGCAGGATAGCTCCGGTGGGAGGGGACTTGCAGAAGGAAGGAGTAGAGCACTATATGAACACACAAGTGACATAAGCAGTACATTAATAGAATTACAGAATCTCCCTGTCCCCCCCACCCAAAGAGTAACCCTAATAAATGAGTATACCCCAAAGTAACGGGCACATCTGGTAACACTTAGACATGAGGGCTGCGCCTCTGATGGACCTGATAAGAGCTCAGGCCCTGGAGATGGTTAAGTGGACCAAGGCAGCGGAAGAAGCTTTCACAGACCTAAGGACAGCCCTTTGCAGTCATCCAGTGTTCATAGCCCCAGATTTCAAAAAGAAATTCATCCTACAAACGGACGCCTTGGAGGTAGGACTTGGGGCCATCCTTTCACAGATGGTGGGGGATGAGGAGCACCTGATCCTTTACTTCAGCCGAAAGCTCCTGCCCAGAGAGCAACGGTACGCTGTAGCAGAAAAAGAATGCCTAGCACTTAAATGGGCCATGGAGATTCTATGATACTACCTACTTGGTCTGTCACAAGGGTGAACCGCTGCCACGCCCCATTCCAATGGATGCACACAAACAAGAAGAGGAATGCACAAGTGACTAGATGGTTCCTATCCCTACAACCTTTCCACTTCTGGATACAGCATAGAGCCAGAAGCCAATGCGGCAACACGGACGACCTGTCATGACAACACTGTCTCTCATCCCAAGTAGCCCAACCCCCTAGTGTTGAGGTGGGGTAAGGGGGGCGGGGAGGAGGGTCAGGGAGCAGTAGGAGAGGGGAAAACTATAAGCCCTGGTATAAGGTGTGGTTCCCTGTAGACAAGGGAGGGTTGCTACAGGTTAATTGGAGCACCTGTAGTCAATTAAGGCCCTATCAGGAACCTAATAAAACCTCCTGCTTCAGGCAGTCAGGGTGGGTGAGAAAAGAAAGAGGACTGGAGCTGTGGAGACTTAAAAGACCAGAAAACCAAAGTAAGGGAGACCCTGCCCCAGTGTCTAAGGACTGAGGGTAAGAAACCTGCAGGGGTTGAGAGGGGCTGGGGCTCAGACTCAGAGTGTGGAGTAAACTCAGACCGCTCCCCCCTGCTTCCCTCCTCTACCACCTTCCTGGGCTACTAGCAGGGCCCTTGGTGCCCCAAGAGCAGGGGCAAGGGGTGGTGTCTTAGCCCCTGGACAAGAAAAGTGTGGGACCCACCATAATAACATTAGCCATTTTGCCACATACTGCATTTTAACCTAGAAAATCAATTAGTAGTTAAAAATAGGAAGACTTGCATGTAAGCGATTTGTGCTGTTAATATTTTAAGTTTTTTAATGGAGGTAACATGCAAAACTCTCAACCCTGAAAGACAATGTTGTCTAAGGCCTTGTTTACACAGGAAAATGTTACCTATTGATATAGTTATACAGGTATAGTGATACACGTATAGTTGAATCCCTTGCCCCCCACAGGTGGCACCCCTCCCCCATATGTTGGCCATGCAGACACATTTATTCTGGTGGCTTTTTTAGTTCTCTTAAACCACTTCTCAAGCAATATCAGCTAAACCAAAAAAAAAAAAAAGCCACTCTTCTACATGGGGGTTATACTTGTAGTACTATTGGTTTAAATTCACACTTTAGTTTATACCAAAAACTTTCCTGTATGGAAAAAACCTAAAATTCCTAAGGCCTCGTCTAGACTAAGGTGTAAAGGTCTGATGTCAGCACACATTAAACACATTTTAAAAGTCTAGTGAAGACAAAGTACTTCGCCTTTAAAATGTGCCAAACTGATTAAATGAAAGCCTAGGGGGAGTATATTAGGGTCCTATGGGCCAGGTCTAAACTAGGAAATTAGGTTGGTATAATTATGTTGCTCAGGCGTGTGAAAAATCCACACCCCTGAGTGATGCAGTTAAACTGACCTAACCTCAGGTGTAGACAGCACTATGTTGTTGGGCTTGTCCCACTGACAGAGCTACTACCTCTTGTGGAGGTGGACTACCTATGCTGATAGCACCTTCACTAAAGCACTGCACTGGTGCAGCTGCGCTACTGCAGTGTTTTCAGTGTAGACCTGCCCTTGATGGGTAAAAAGGTGTTTCTCAACCACATTAGCTCAACTGAGTTAGTATAACATGAATGAAAAACATGTAGCACTAATTAAGATGGATGCTAAGATGTTTGGTGCTGTGTTAGCTGACCTATGCTCCGCTAGGCTTTCATTTGATCAGTTTAGCATCTGTTAAAGGCACAGCGTCTTGTCTACAGGGGACTTTTAAAATGTTAGTTATCCTGCCTTAAATCCTAGTGTAGGCAAGGCCATTGTGACTACTTGGTGTTCTTTTCTGAGAATCATGCAGGCACATGTCCCAGAGAAACCAAAATTAAATCTCTAATTCATTTTATATAGGTTAGTGAACATCATTAGATCGATCTGGATTTGAATTAATAACATGAAGGAGAAAGTGCCTGTGGCCCATTACCAGCTCCTTGAGTCATCTTATTCCTCATTATTTTTGTTGCACAACGCTGTTTTTAATGCTATAATGATACAACAGTATTTACATACCAGTCCTCATGTTCCTTTAATGGCTTCCATAACAAGAGCTGTGCTTCCTCTCACTCTTGTTTTGGCAAGTCTGTGTGCATTAGAATTTTACTCCTAGTTTGTCATAAACACATCTAAAATTGTCTTGATGTGCTTAAAGTTAAAAATTGTAAATGTGCCTTGTTTAAATAGTCTTGCATGGGGTCTCAGTTATAGGTTGAAACCTATTTGTGCAGGCACTGAAAACACTTATTTTGAGGAGGGTTAGGAGTTTATAACTTCAGCTGGCATTTTCAAAGGAGTTCTGCCTTGATGGGCAAAAACAATTGAAAATACATTTATCATTTCAATTGAGTTAGCGTAATATGAATTAGAAACCTTCTTAACACCCATTAAAATGCAGGGTGCTGCCTTGGCTAAGGCTATGTATTCACTGCAAAAAAGTGTGCTTCTAACTCAAGATAGCTAGCTTGGGACATGTCTACACTTGACGGTTTTACCAGTATAGCTATACCAGTACACTATGCCAGCAAAGTGCTATGCAGTTTGTACTAGCAAAACTGCATTTTTACCTGTATATATGTTCCAGTCCCTCAAAATGAAATACGTTTTACTGGCAAAAGCACAGTTTTGCTGGTATAGCTAGATCTACACTAGGGGCTTTTGCTGGCAAAACTAGGTCAGTCATAAATCCTGCCCAACACATCCCTGACAGACACAGCTATCCTGACAAAAGTTTATAGTGTAGACCTGGCCTTGATGTAAAATCCTAGTGGAGACAAGATACTTGGATTGTAAGCCTGTTTGGGGGGGGGGAACCATCTTTTTGTTCAGTGTTTGTATAGTGCCTTGCACAATGAAGTCCTGGTCTACGATTGGGGCCCTTAAGTACTATCCTAATACAAATAAAAAGCTATAATAGGAGTTTTACCTCAGTGTAGATAGTTGAGGTAAACCCTACATGGGGATTATAGCGATGACCTCAACTAGCTTCATGGAGGTAGCCAGTGTGCCTTGTCTCCACTGGCATTTTACATTGAGATACCTATCTTGATGTAAAAAATACAGTTTAATTTATTTTTGCAATATTTCTGAAGGTGGCTAGCAGGAATTTTTTTAGGGAAGGGGGAAAAAGTTTCTTTTAGTTTTGTTCATCTGGTCTTTTACCCAGATGCTGGTGACAGCTCTAGCTTTATCTGCTCCCACTTCGTTAGTGGTCAGGTTGTGTGTAATGGCAGACTAACTCAGGAAGTCATGGGTACACTGTAGGTGGGTAAAGACAACACATCAGCCAGTGCAAGTACACTTTTCAAAATGCTATCTATACCCCTGTTGTGCCTATACACTAGTGTAATAATTAAGACCATTCTTCTCAATCAACTGGGGCCAAAAAGTAAGGCAAAGTCCTAAAAAAGGAACACAACATAAAGAAGGACTTTACAAGTTTTATTTGACCTTATTTATTTGGGGTCTTTTGTGGCATTGAGCACCAAAATTTCTGGGCTCCTCAGCAAAGTTTTTAAATGAGTACACACAATGTCTGAGTCACCGCTGTATATATGAATGACTCAAATGCTGTAGGATGTTCTTTACCATACATAACATCAGTTTCATGATTCAGCATTTGTGATGTGAATCACTTATTTTCACACAGGTGAAACAGCACCGGACTGGCCTGGGAGGAAGGTAAATGTGATTGTGAAAGGAGAGGGACTGACGTTCCCTCAAAGTGTACAGCTGAGGGGTTGGGGTCCTGAAATACTCTGACGAGCCTTGGTGAGGAGCAGCGCACAGGAGCGAGGGCTGTGTCAGACTGAATGAGGGACGCAAGTCAATACATCCAGAACAGAAACACATTCAGCAGAGTCTTTCCTGGCAAAGAGGAGCAGATTGAAACTCTGCAAAACTGACTCCAGGGAGGGAGGTGTGGGGAGGCAAGAGCAAAGCAGGCGCCTCTGGCCTCCTCCCAGTCTCTCTAGCTCAACTCCTTCCCTGGGCCGGGCTGCGCGTTTGGGGCGGATCCGGGATGAAAGTCCAGCTGTGCGCTCCGCCGCTGGGGTAAATAAGGCAGCTAGCCGGCCCGTCCTGCTCAGGTACCAAGCCCTTACGGCATGACGGCATCTTCCCAGGGCGACTTCCTCGCCCTGTGCCCGGACGTTAGGGCATCAAGCCGCGTATCTCCTTGGAGCCAGACTCTAGCGGGCTGCGGGACGTATTAAATCCCGTGTAATAACGAGTCTTAGTCTTAACCCCTGCGCTGAGCCCCAGTGAATCCGGGCGGGCAGGCCGCCAGCTAGGCCCTGCCCCGGGGGGGAAGCAAGGAATAAGATTAGCGCAAACACAACCCCCCTCCGCCTCCCTAAAGCAGCCGCAGCTGTTGCAGCGAGAGTTGCTGGAAACCTTCCACGCTGCCCACATTATGTCTCTGTCTCAGAGGGCCAAACCCTACTCGCTCCTGTGATAGGAGCCAGGCTCCCGGGCACTGCTGCCTGAGTCCATGCCAGAGAGAGGGTTTGGCCCACGGTGCCCTGAACACGAAGGGCTGTGCACTGCGAGCACACAGCCTAACTCCAAGGGGAAGAGCTGCTACATACATGCCCGGGGCCACACGGTGCACAAGGAACAATCGCCATTGGGTTTTTGTATTAGACGCACACAGAGTGTCTGTTTTATCTGATGTGTCTGGATTTCCCCTACCACTGTGTAAGGAACACATGTGTGTATTAAACATCACACACACACACAGAGTCAGGAGAACTGACAGCTCCGTGCACCTTGGGCTAAATTCTGCTCTCCACTCATCGGGTGTAAATGTAGATTAACTCCAGTTGATTTAATCCGGTTTACAGGGGTGCAAACGAGAGCACACTGTGCCCCCCTGGATCCGGCTACACGCTCCGTCCAGGTACGTGTTTTCTGAGCCATGGCTATGTACACCCAGCGCCGATTCCCCGCTGGTGCGGCTCCCTGGGAGCCGCCCGCAGTCTCAGCGGGGATGAGCGCACAGGGTGTCACACGCTCCGCGCCGCCGCCGCTCCGTGCTCGGAGCCCAGTCCCAGCTCCTGGGCTCCGCACTTTCCCCGCAGCCGCCGCCAGCCCGGCAGAGGCAGCGAGCCCGTGAGGTCAGCGTCGGCGGCGCGTCGCAGGGGTGTCTGTGCTGTGGGACGGTGGCTGGGCGGGCGGGCCGGGCAGGCGCAGTGTGGGGCCCGCGGGGGGAGGCGGGTGAGTGGCTCTGTGTCTATGTGTCGCACTGACGGGGGTTACACACCAGGGCAGCCGCCGCCGTCGCCGCCGCACCGGGATCCCTCGCCAGCCGCAGGCCCCAGGCTTCCCCTCCGTCCCCCAAGTAAACTTCCTGCTCCCGGCCCGGCCGGGAAGGGAGCGGGGCCCGGCCGGACTCTGCCCCCGGCACACACACAACAGCTGGAGCTGTCAAAACTTCCTCTCTGCCTCGGCCCCTGCCGCCGCCCGCCCCTCCTCCGCCCCGGGGGCGCCGCCAGGGGGAGGGCGCCGCGTACAATGAAGCGGCGGCCGCCGCAGCCGGGCAGCGCAGGAGCCGGAGCAGCCGCTTGTTCCCGGGGCCTCTGAGCGGGGCGCCCCGCCGCGGGAGTGTCTCTCCCTCCCCGCCCCCTGGCGAGCCCGCTCTGCGGGGCGGTTATTGTGCGTGAGCCCCTTCCCCCCCTTCCTTCCTCCCTCCCGGCCCTCCCGATGCCGCTCCCCCTGCTACCTGCACTGGTCGGCGGCGGCTGAGGCCAGCGATGCGAGGCGGAGGTGGAGGAGGCGGAGGTGAGGCGGAGAGGCGCATCGGGAGCAGGAGGAGCACCGGGATCCTCATCGCCACCCTCCTCCTCATCCATGTGTCTCTCTCGTCCTGCTGACTAGGATGTCAACGGAGGACAAGAGTCTAGTCGGGGGGGTGGCGGAGCCGCCGCCGCCGCCCCAGCAGCCCCCCGAGCCCAGAGCTCCCCCCCCAGCAGCAGCCACAGACAAAAGACCTAGGGGCCGGCCTCGCAAAGATGGCGCTTCCCCTTTCCAGAGAGCCAGAAAGAAGTAAGTTCGGAGCGTGTGGGAGAGGCAGGGGGCAGGGGGCAGGCAGCGCAGGGCGAGCTGTCAGCAGAGGCTCGCTCCTCAGCGCCCCCTCCCCTCTGCCCAATGCCATTTTGGGAGGGTCCCTTCCCTTCTCACCTTTCTTCTTTCTTTTCCTCCTCTCCCACTGCCCTCTTCTTCTTCACCTTTGGCCTCCTTCTTCTCTCCTTCCTTTTCACTTCTCTCTTCCTTTTCTCCTCCCCTCTTTCTCTCCCCCTTTTCCCAGCCTTGCCCATGGACCCCTCTCCTCTTTCCCTTTCTTTTGCACCTTCCCTCTGCCCTTCTTGGGTCTCTCTCCTCCTCCAGGGCTCTGGCTTGCCCTCTATTTCAGCTTGTCCCTTGATGTCTTCTGGTTGTTTCTTTGGGGCTTTTTTTTTTAAAAAAGAAAAGATTGATCTAGCCCTAACTGGATGACCCTAAAAACCTCTCTCTTTACGCAGAAGTTTAGACAGCAATTTCCTGTAGCCAAACCAGCCCCGGAGTGTGTTTGAAAGTGGAAGCTGCTTTCTCCCTGGAGCTGTCAAACAGCCTCAGACGGGGTCTGGTGGCCAGGCTAGGGGAGGGTGTAAGGTAGCAGGCACAACAAGAGGGTGGTTGGGAAGATTGTGGTGTTTTGCGTTGTTGTTTGCTGTCGCCGGTTTGCTTCCTTCTCTGGTCCCTGCTCTCCTCACGCTTCAGGCGGAACTGAATGTGCACCGTACACTTTTAGCAAACTAAGGCAGGCTGCCCCTTGCAACTGCGTCAACTATCAACAGCGCATCTCAGCCAAACCTAGGGAGCGCGTTGGAGTGATCTGCTGCGTCCATATGTGGTGCAGGTGGACTGTGGACTATGTTTGGCTTTAAATGGAAAGTCCCTTTTGTGGCGCTTTTGTGGGGGAGTCAGGAATGTGTTATATCTAACGTCCATGTTCTGCTGTGTGCACTAACAAATACTCTGACAGTGTATGACTCAATTATTTATCATAATACTAATGTGTGTGAGGTGTATTAGAGAGACAAGGTGGGTGAGGTAATATCTTTTGTTTGGACCAATTTCTGTCTCTCTGTTGTGAAGCAGGACTCCAAAAGGCCTCATTCCCATAGTGCTACTTATGTACCAACTGCACTCGGTTTTGGTTTTTAATGAGAGGCCTTTCCAGGATAAAAGTAGAATAAACCTGTTTGCTACTATTTTTAATGTTTATGTTCTAAATGTAATGAACTACAGGCTATGGACCATGTTGCAGGCTTAAAGTTTTAGTGTTTTGTTTTTTAAGGGTCACAGTCAACTTGACATCTAGTCAATTTAAAACAAAAATGTTTTGTTAAAGCTAGTTTACTAAATCTTCTCCTGAATCTCCCAGTCAGTTTTTGTAGCTTTATAATGAAAGACCTTACACAAACAACAGTGGAAACAAACTGTACAGTATATAGGGAAACTGTGAAACTGACTATATACAAAGTGCTGTTAAATGCATAAAATAAACTGAACACAGAGGAAAATATTTTTGTTTGATCATTCAGTTGTATTGATCTTCTATATTGTTTGTAATGAGTAAATATATTGTTTTAGATAAAAATCAGATTCATTTTTGTTGTTTGTTTGTTTGTTTTGTTTTTTTGTTTTTTTTTCCTGCTCACAGTTGACTTTAGAGGCTTTCTAACATTGACTGTCTGGTTTTAGTGTGGCTATGTCTTCTAGTAGCATTTAATTCATGACCCCATCCCTCTTAAATCTTTGTGTTTTGTTAAAATAATACAGATTTTTCCCATAGTGGAGGTTTAAAGTGGTTAGCAGTCCTTGCTACTGTTTGTGTGCAGCTCAGTTGTAGACCAGAAGGGACCATCATGATGATCTAGTCTGACTCCTTCACATTGCAGGCCACAGAACCTCACCCACCCACTCACTCCTGTCATAGACCCGTAACCTCTGGCAGAGTTACTGAAGTCATCAAGGGAATGGATCACTTGATGATTACCTGTTCTATTCATTCCCTCTGGGGCACCTGGCATTGCCCATTGTTGGAAGACAGGATATTGGGCTAGATGGACCTTTGTTCTGACTCAGTATGGTCATTCTTATGTTCTCAAATCGTGATTTAAAGATTTCAGTCCTTGCATTCAGTACTGATTCATCTGCTTTACCCTTATATTTGAAAAAAGAAAAGGAGTACTTGTGGCACCTTAGAGGCTAACCAATTTATTAGAGCTTAAGCTTTCGTGAGCTACAGCTACTGAATGCATCCGATGAAGTGAGCTGTAGTTCACGAAAGCTTATGCTCAAATAAATTTGTTGGTCTCTAAGGTGCCACAAGTACTCCTTTTCTTTTTGCGAATACAGACTAACACGGCTGCTACTCTGAAACCCTATATTTGAATACTTCTTCCCGTTTTATTTGTACATATAACAACATCTAGTTACATATGAAGCACTTGAGTTACTTTTACAAAAATAGTTTTTATAAAGAAACTCTGAATGCTGCCTACTTATGCCTATTCTGTGTAGCTACAGAATATTAAAAAGTGAACTAATTTAATTAAATCATTTTTAAAATACCGCAATTTATGGAAAAACTAATTTCTTCCATGCCAGTTTAAGATCATCTGTGTACTTTGTGAAAAGTGAAGTGTAAGTGTAATTTCTTTCTCAATTATATTTCTAGCATTAAAGGGAGACTGCCAGTTAGTTTTAAGGAGAAATCTAGATTATTTTTTATTAAAAAAACATTTTCTAAACCTTTGAAAAATATAAATACTTATATATAAAATGTGTACCAGTGTGTGAGAGTCAGAAAATGAAACTAGCTAGAGAAAAAAGTGAAACTGTTTTTCATTAGCTATATCTAATGCACATGAATTGTGTGAGTGAAATACAAAAAGTAAAACAGATAGTTCAAGTTGTTTGGTTTTTTTTTTCCTCCACAATTTTACTATTACTGTATGTGACTTGATGCTGGAAACTGATCCTTGCAAGAGGACTTCAGTGTGTGTATGGAAAGTTTTTGTGATTGTAGCCCAAGGTGTTACAGTAACACAAGGAATCAACATTTCTAAAAATAGGATTTTGGCGTTGGTAGTAGTGTTGCTCCAGTTTATCACTGATCAGATGAAGACTGGATTGTTTTTAATCACCAGTGCTTCTGGAAAGAGAGGTTTCTTTTAAAGTATACTGTTTCGATGTTTAAACCAGTCTAATATCTTTGAATCTTAAAATTAGCTATGCAGATGCAAAACAAACATTGCGTGAAAATAAAGTTTCCATTTTTTGTATGATTGCTTAGCTATGTCTTTCTCGTCTCTCCTGTGCTTTCTAGTTGGATTAATATGTCTCTTGTAAATCAGATAATAGAGCATATGTCTGAGCACGTTTTGTACCATAATCACATGTCTAAGTCACTGTTAGCCAATCAGATTGTTCAGCCACTTTATCCCATTACGGAAAATGTTCCATTGGATATTCAGTCTAAGTAATGATCTAAATAAGAACACTACATTAAAACAAAATAGCCGGAGTAAAAGGATTTATGAGTTAAAGGTGCTGCCTTTAAAGAACAATATTTGAAAAATACTCAATTAGTAGTATTTCACCTCCTTGTTGACCATGGTTTCAAATGGATGATTGAGTTAAGACTGTTTTTTCATTTTCCTGTATAGGGTTTGCTCCCGTGAGATGCTCAGACCCCACAACTCTTCACAAATGTAGGCCCTTTATTTATTTATTTATTTATTATGGGAGCACAGAAATTTCCATACGAGTAGAGATTTACATAGTTCTATCTAAACTGGCATCCTGCCTCTGGCAGCAGCACTACCTGACGTGTCGTAAAAAGGCTAAAAATCCTCATAGTGCACCTAGGCTTTGTGCCATGTTCTGCATAAGAAACATGGGAAGTTTCTTGTAGGTGAAGAAGGAATTGGTATACACTATGAAGGAGGGACTCATCAGTTGTCAATACCTTGAGCGTTTCTGCCTGTAGAGAAGTATGTCAGAACAGCTTTTCTCAGGATGTGGCAGAATTGAATGTATAGTTATGTGAATGATGTTTCCTGGGGGCTATATCTTAGGTGAATAGTTATTTATTATCTGTGTAAGTGGCAAAAAACTTAATTAATGAACTGTTAAGTTTGCCTGGTGACAGCTTGTACCCTTCCAGAACATCAAGTTCAGTGAAACTCACTTCTGAAAATCAAGGAATACAGAATTAAGATAGGTTTCAGAGTAGCAGCCGTGTTAGTCTGTATTCTCAAAAAGAAAAGGAGTACTAGTGGCACCTTAGAGACTAACCAATTTATTTGAGCATAAGCTTTCGTGAGCTATAGCTCACTTCATTGCATCCGATGAAGTGAGCTGTAGCTCATGAAAGCTTATGCTCAAATAAATTGGTTAGTCTCTAAAGTGCCACTAGTACTCCTTTTCTTTTTGAGAATTAAGATAAATACTCATTCAACCTTGACTCCGCCCCCTTAGTGTTGGCAATCACCACTGGAAATTATCTGCATGCATTCCAGCTGTATTCACGTTGTTAGGTGTAGCTGTATTGAATGGTGGAGGAATAAATTGGAGTAACATGGAAGAGTTGTGTTCATGATATGAGAGATCTGGGTCTAAGTCTCCCCCATGTGTGTGATTGAAGGAAGGAGATGTGTGTGCACCCTGAGGTGCCAATCTGCATCATTTCAATACAGAATTGTGTAGGTTATAATCAGTAGCAGGGCACTGGGTCTTCTTGCCATGGCTAGTGTCAGAAGTGAGGTGGGACATGAGAGCAGTCTGCGGATTTAATGAGGGATATGAGAAAGTATAGGTTTAAGTGGTATCCTGTGTGTTTAATTTCAGAAGTGTGGTATTGTCAGGTGAGTAGGCTCGGTGTTTGAGTGTAGGGCAGGTGCAGGTAATGCTTCATTACAGTGAAAAGGCAGAGTGTGAGTATGTGCATTCTGGGCATATTGGAGCATTGTTCAAAGAGGGTGAGTTAAGGTTGTGTGGGCGTTTGTTTACCTTACCTCTGTATTTCCTGGTTTTCAGATGTATGAGTTTTGCTGAACTTGATGTTCTGGAAGGGCACAAGCTATAACTGGACAGCCTTCTCTGTGTTAATGAAGTTTTTTTTGCCATTTAACTTCATACTTTTTTTAAACAGGAAGAGAAATGTTGATAGGAGTTAGTGGTCATTTAAATCACCTGGATTTGCAATTGATAAACTACTGTGGCTAGGTAATAATATAAAGACCTAGCTTTTATATAGTGCTTGTCATGAGTAGGTCTCAGAAAACTTTACATCATTAACCCCATTTTACAGATAGAAAATGAGAGCATAGAAAGATGAGGTGACTTGACCAAGGTTACCTAGCAGGCCAGTGGCAGAGCTAGGAATTCAAGTCCAATGGTCTTTCCACTAGACAACACAGTTGCTGTGTGATTACTCAGCACTCCACCCCCCTCCTCTACATTTTGTCATAGTGGAATGGGGATAATGGCCATGCTTTGAAATGTTTGCAATGTGCATTTGGTAACAGGGCTGATGAGAGACCAAGGATGAGATTTGTGTCCCAAAAACTGTGACAGATTTATGACATGGTTGTTACATAACTTTAAGTGTGTGAGAGAAGACTGGTGTGTGTCTCTTTCCTTCCCCACAGCTTTCCTCACCATTCCTTGCAACATGTAATCCACCCCTGCCAGCATTTCCAGCTCTCTCCTCCCCTCCCCATCCCACTAAGCCATTAGTTGGCATTGTAGAAACTATTGACATGTAAGAAGTTGCTCCTCTTGTCTCCTGCCCTATGCTACTGAGAAGCATATCACAGGCATCACCTTACTGAAGGGCCAGGTGTTACTTTGGTTATGTAGTCCAACCTGCATGCTGAGCAGGTCCTCACTCCTACTACCCACCTTTAGCTGGGACTCCAACCCCTGCTTCAGCCAGGCTTCCCTAGCCATACCCCAGGTCCACCCAGTCCGTCCCTCCCCCATACACTCTGGCCAGCCATCCACCTCAGATCCCAGCTATTCGTTTTCTGGATTTCAGATGTATAAATTTACTTTACCTTCATTCCCCCACCCCAGATCTCAGCACACGTGGAGAGGCAGGGAGAGGGGCTGAGACACACCCCAAGAGCAGAGGCTCCCAGATCCCAGAACATACAGTGGGCAGGGAGAGGGGCCCAGACCCCCACAGAGGGGTAGGGCTCCCTGAGATCCTAGCACACATGGAAGGGGAGAATTTAGAGCTGACATGCCCCGAACCCCATCACCCCACCACTTCCTCTGCTACCCCTCATGTTCTCCCAGCCCCTCTTGTCTTCTCCTTTTCCCCCCTAATTCCTACTTCTCCATTTTACCTGAGATCCCCAATCCCTCATTCCTCTCCTACCACCTATTCCCATTTATCCCCCTCCCCATAATACCCCGTCCCTCACCTCAGACCCAAGCCTCCCCTCCCAGTGAACATTCAGAGATGTAATTTATTTAATTTTCAAAAATAATTTGTGTGCAGATTACATTTAAAAAACAAACAAACAAACCCCACAAACACACAACAACAAAATAACTCCCCAACCCAACAATTTGACAGAGATTTTGAGCCAAATGTTCCTTTCCTACCTCCCCAATGCTGGACAGCCTCTACTATTTGGCAAGCATACCCATTCTTGGCTCCTGACACCAGTCTCAGGCCATGTACACACTGCAGCTTATGTTGGTATAAATTGTCGCTCTGGGATGTGAATAAACCACCTCCGAGCAACGTAAGTTACACCGACCCAAGCGCCAGTTTGGACAGCACTATGATGGTGGGAGAGCTTTTTCCCCCCCAACATAACTACTGGCGCTCGCGGGGGCTGGAGTAACTTAAGCTGGCAGGAGAGTTCTCTCCCTTTGGCTTATAGCGTCTGCAGTAGCAGTGCCGCTATAAGCTCTGCAGTGTAGCCATAGTCTTAGTGTGTTCTTAGTGCATAGTCTGAGCATGCCTGTTCTAAGCGTCCCATGGGACAGAGGGGGCTTCCCCAGATTCCCACTTACATCACATGGGGGCAGTAGAGTGAGACCACCCCAGATTCTGCCACGAAAGGTGTCCCCGCCCCTGTTCTCCCACAGCCCCCTGCCACTCATCCCCATGTGCCCCGGTCCCTTCCTCTCCCTTCAGCTCCCCAGCCCCTCTCACCTGCCCCACCATCTATCCCAATTTATCTCCGTCCCACCAGTGCAGCCCTCAGGGACAGATTTTAGCAAATATGCCATCCAACCTTCTCAAAGTTCCTGCCCATGGTGGGACTCAGACTGACACTGGCTCAGTCAGGTTTGAAGGACTACTGCTTATCCTCTTGAGCTATTAGTGTGAAAATCTGAAGGCAAACAGTCCTGTTAACTCCTCTGCCTATATATGCTCAGTATAATCAATTGGTTGCCTGAACTAGAGAAGCAAAATATTTTTGAAATAATGTTTTAATTTGATTTCACCCAAAGGGCTGGTGGGGTAACCAACCCTCAAGTGATTTAGATCCTGGTGAAATGATCTGATTCTGAGCCCTGATCTGATCTGTTTGTGAGCAAAAAAAGGGGGGGAGGGTGGACAGAATCTATCAACTTTAAGAAAAGCTGTTTTTTTCCCCTGGGGGCTGTATCTTGGGAACCCTTTGGTCAAATTCCTCACATGTGGATCACTGCTACTTCATATGGCTGATGTAAATGAAGAGCAACAACTATAATTTTACATTTAGATGGTTAAGCCACATAATTGGGTCTGAAGTAGCCGAGTGTATTCTTGTGGTGCCTCCTTTGTATTTGTGAATTGGGCATTGAGTTGTTATATGTTCTATGGTCTGTTCTGGGTGACTACAGTTGCACGCTGGAGAGTTTTTAATTTTCTATTTGTGAAGCAAGTATCCGCATCTGGCATGATTTGTGTTGATACGGTTTAGGGTTGCCCATGAGCTTTGTGGGAGATTGTGAAAGAACCAATGCAGAAGATCACTGGCTTCAAAGTGTTTATTTGTGACTTCTTGTGAACTCCATTTGGCTTTCCAAGCTTCATCAGGGTTGAAGTTGCATTGTTGAAGGTTAAATGTGTGGGTCCAAAATGGCTTACATGACTTCAAGTGATGGTGAGGGATGTTGTTACAGTCCTGGTGGATGGGAAGATGTTCATTTTTCCACAAACCTCTGGAATTCCCAAAGGGTTGTGGCGTTGCTGCGAATGGATGGGGGAGCAACGTGCAACAGCACTGGCAGCCAAAGTGTTGGGGTCAACTTGAGGGTTCTAGTGATGCACCGCATTGCAGTATTTAGTTGGATACCAAGTCGAGTTTGGCTACTTCTGGCCTATGCTGGTGCACAGTACTCAGCAACAGAGTACACAAGGGCCATCACTGATGTCTGTAACGCTGATGATTCCCAGCTTGTGCTTGCCAGTTTCTGGACCAGGTTGACCCTTGTCTTCATCTTGGCAGTTGCCTTCTTCAGAGGGTCATGATCCAGCTTCACTCTGAGATAGGTCGGAGTGGGGTCATGTCACACAGTGTTGTTGCAGAAGGTCATTTGCAGGGTGCAGTTAGTGTTTCTGTTATCAAGATGGAATGCAGTGACTGTTTTGTGGGGATTTGGCTTGAGCCTCCATTTCCATAAATATTCCTTAATGGTGTTTAGGTCCTGTTCAAGGTGGACTCGGTGTCTCTGAAGGTGGCTGCTTGAGTTGCCAGGGCAAGGTCATCCGAATTTGTGACCCAGTGACCGAACATCGATTAATGACCTCCTGGTCTTCAGAGCAACAACTTAAGCCACCGTAATAGTCCTCTTCAGGGCAAAGTAACACACCAGATAGGTTCTGGAACAAGGATCCTCCAACTTAACACTGAGGAACTTTCTCGGACGAAGTGTGTGTGTGTCTGGCATAACATTGGTGTCCTGACACTCCAAGAAACCCATGTCTCCAATGATCAACAGGCCAGCTGCTACTGTATCCATGGTTACAACCTCACAGCTAGCCACTACCATCCAAAATATGGCCTAGCCATATACGTGAAGAACACCATCATGGATTTTGATGTTTGCCACCTACACCACTGCCATCAGGATAGGGGAGCTGCACATTACCAACGTGTAAAGCCCCTAATGCAAAATGACTGAACTCAGTGCTCCCAAGAGCACTAATCCCAGACCTATACATTGGTGACTTTAACAGCGCCACACTATGTGGTGCTGTGAAGTAAATGAAGCTGACGGTGAAGACCTTTCGGACAGGATGTCTGTGGAAGGTCTGCAACTGGTCTTTGATCCAAACAGCAATCAGCTTTCCACTCTGCTTGCTGGCAACACAATTACCTCACCATTTGGATCACTAACAAATTCCTTTGAGGTACACCAAATTTCAGGGCAATCTGATTCACTGTACAGATTTTAGAGCACTTAGAGTTGAGATTTAAACAGAATGCTGTTGCTCTGCTATAATTATGGTTGCACCTAGAGACCAGAACCCCATTGTGTTAGACACTGTCTAGACATACAACACAAAGATGGTACCCACCCAAATGACTTTACAATCTAAATTTAAGACAAGACAGCAGGTGGATAGGACAAGGAGATTGGGGTGATGAGAGCATAAGTGAACAATGAGGCAATTATGAACAGTGGAATAAGCGGTGGTGCCTAGCCATTGTCAAGTGTTTTGCAGACATCAAGGTATAAAGTGGATTTTTAAAGAGAGATTTAAAGGGAGTAATGTAGTGACCTTAAATATTTTTACAGAGATCTTCTTCCATGCATATGGGGTGCATTGGAGAGACTATGATGGTACAACTAAGGCAGGAGTAATGGCAGGATTTAGGTAGCTGATAAGTAGAGTCAGAATATCCATGAAGGGCCTTAAAGTGAAGGCATATAGTTTGTGCTTGATGTGGTGAAAAAGGAGGAGCCATGGAAGGATGGAAAGAGAGGGATGATCTGTCCAAAGCAGTGAGTCAGGAAGATGATTTTTGCGGTAGTCTTTGGTATGGATTTAAGAGGTGGCAAGATTATATTTGTCAAGGCCAGAGAGGAGGAGGTTGTGATAGCTGAGAAGCAAAATAATGAAGCCCTGGAAAAGAATTTTAGCTATGTGGAAGGAGAGGAAAGGCTGGATCTTAGTGAGGTTGTGCAGAAGAAAGTGGCAAAACATTACCTTTATGTATGGGTCTGGAAAGGGGCTTAGTTAAGGATGACATCCATGTGATGGTGGTGTCGTCGTCCATAAAAGGGGAAAAGGTTGGTGATCAAAACTGAGTTCTTGATCTTTGTCTTGTTGAGCTTGTATTAACGGCTAGATATCCATGAAAAGTTGTAAGAATAATATGGTGTAGGTGTAGTAAGACTTCTGAAAAGTAATTTTATACAGTAGAACTTTGTTAATCTGCTCACACTGTAATTAGTACAAAATTCTTTCTATCGCCACTTCATAGTAAAGATTTAGTAGCCAAATCCTGCACTGAATTCTCATTGGTTATGGTGGTGATAGTTGTGACTCCATAGATAGAAGGAAAGTCTGGACACAAACCTAAACCCTGTTTTCAACATTTATCTAACTTTTGATTGGATTAATAGATTATTTACTTTGCAAGTGGCTATGCTTAAAATAGGGTCTGAAAAGATCTTTTCCAGAGACTTTGAAAAGTGTTTGATTAAAAATGTTTATGCATGCTACTTAATTTTAAATTATTTGAATTATTTTGGCCCACATTCGCAGCAGTAGGTTTTCAAAAGTCCAAAATTTCACATATGCAGATAGTTTTTCAGACAGACAAGCACAGAATGTTTTCCAGAAAATAATTATTTAAGAATCTTTTTCATTAGTTTGACTGCAATCTGCGTCAGGGTAAGCCAGCATTTAATGATATCCACATCAGTTTCAGAAGAGCCGTAATGCAATTCTACATTTTCTCTTTGTAGCTTAGTTATGTTTCTTTGGCTCATCCCCTGCTCTCCACTTGATGTACCATTCAGACCCCTAATTTTTCCCCTGCTCTATTTGGGCTTTTTTACATTTGTAAATTGTAACATTAATTTTTTGAAAATGTGTAACTTATAAATATAAAAATATAGGAATTGGAGAGCAACATGGGGGAAGCCAGGACTGCTGCCTGGCAAGCGTGGAATCCTTATATGGGTGGAAGGCCAGACTTTGTACATCCATTGCCTGGATAAGATTTAAGGAACTAAACTTTTGATTCTCAATTATGAGTGGAACTTGTGTAGTGGATGAATAAGAAGATTGTTGTGTACATTGGTGGTTTTGTAACTGTTTTTTTCATGATCAGAGTTGTTCAGGTGCTTATTACTGTGGAATGTTTTTGTTGTTTGTATGTGTGCATGAATTTGGTGTTAAGGTTGGGACCAGAGTTATTTATGTAATTGTGGTTTATGATTTCCATAGTTTTGAAAGTTTGGGTTGTTTTAAATGATGTGTTGTTAAATCTTTGAAATTGTAGTTAACAACATTACTACACATGCAATAAACAGTTAATATGTTGAGCTTCTACAGCACCTCTTCTCAAGTATCTCAAGGAGTTTGACAAACATTAAGGGATTAGGGCAGGGGTAGTCAATTATTTTTTTTTATCAAGGTCCAAATTTCTTGGTTAAGGTAAAGTCAAGGTCCAGACTCTCTAGAGGAACATTTTTCAAACCACAATAACAATAAAGATGATAATAAGGGCAAGTCTACACTACAAAATTAAGTCAGCCTAAATTAGGTTGACGTTCAGCAACTGCAGTAATTACTGCGGTTTTTCATGTCCACACTATGACTCACCTGGTTGGCGGCATGTGTCCTCACCAGGAGCACTTCCACCGATTTAACTGACCTTGTGGGGCACTGAAAGCCCAGAGTCCTGCTTCCTGGGACTGACAGCCCAGAGCTTTGTCAATCCCATGGCAGTGGGTCTCTAGCCCCACACTTGCATCACCTGTTGCTTGCCTTTGACTGCTTGAGCTGTCAGCACTGGCGGTCAAAGGCAGTCACAGGTGACGCAAGTATAAGTAAATAAAAAGATTTCACCGTCTGGTCAAATGGATTGGCCCGCGGTCCACCTATTGACTACCCCTAGATTAGGCATTCCAACACCCTGTGAAAAAGGATGTGTTAACCCCTTGGTCACAAAAAGGAAGACTGTGGCAGAAGTAGGAATAGAACCCCAGGGTATTGCACTACCGGTGCTACAGTGGCACAGCTGCCCCACTGCGGCTATGCTGCTGCAGTGTAGACACTTACTACGGCAACCGAAGGGGTTTTTCCAGGGCTGTAGTAAATCTACCTCATTGAGAGCTGGCACGTTGATCTAGTGGCATCTGTAGTGGGGGTTAGGTCAACCTAACTACATTGGATAGAGTGAAATTTTCACAGCCCAGAGTTATGTAGCCAGGTTGACCTAAGTTTTAGGTATAGACCAGGCCTCAGTCTCCTGACTTCCAGTCTTTGATACAGCCACAAGACCATCATTTCACCATGTGATCTATGACATAGGAGATTTGTTAGGAAATGCCAGACTTCTTCAAGTTATACTAACAAATATACTGTAGTACATTTATTAATACATTATGAAAAAGCAAGTATTAGTATTTATTATTATTACTACATTTGTCAAAATAAAGAATATTTTGTGATACAGTATCTTTGCCTTTTTATAGTTTGCTCACTTACTGAACTGAATTTGTAAGTAACATTCAGTGGAGGCCTCCGAGTCATTCGTACAAATGAGCAGGTTTCTACTGTTTTTTCAATAATTCTCTTGAACTATTTACATCTAACCATATGCTTTGGATTTTTCACTGCACAGTTACTAGAGAGAGGGCATGAGGCATCACCATTCATATTGTGGTACAGCCATTGCTTAGTTCATCAGATGATGTAATAAAAATCAGTTTTGTCATTTGCTGCAGTGATCATTCTGGAAATGAGTTTCTAAGAGTACTAGTGCTTTCTTGTGAAATAAATTAAAACTGGATAGGGTAGAAATATAACTTTAAATTTCAGGACATGTGTTTAAAAATATAGGCAGTGATGAGCAATGCACTCAGACTGAAACACGAGTTGTTCTTTAACTCAGTCACATGGTACTTTGAGATTGCAGCTTCTAAGGAACTTTGGAGAAGTTCCTATAATTCTGAGCGATGTTGTAGTTGTTGAGTTGTTTGATTAAAAAAATTGCAATGCTGTAGTGTAAATGGTGCATGGTAAATGGTGCACCTACAGTATCTAGGTGTAATAGAACAAGTAAAGGTTAGGCTTAGCTCAGTTCAAAATATTTTTGCTTTTTGCGTACGTATCTCTCTCTTCTTTAATTCAAAATGTATTTAAAAAAACCCAGTCCACACCTTATTGCATGCCATCCCAACATAGTATACAAGTGCTACTATGCAATGTAATGCTTCTTATCGAGATTCTAATTTTTGTTGTTTGGGACTCTCCTGCATACTCTGTTAAAAGGGTCTATTCCAAAAGTGTGAGGATGTTTTTCTGAGGTTTCTTTAATGATAAAAGTTAACTTGATAAGTGTCTTAATTAGCTGGTATCAGGAACAAATTGAACGTAGAAGCAATTTACTTCTTCCTCTTAGTTATTTTTATATCCTACCCATGACTGTGATATCTAACCACCATACGACATCCCAAAAAGAAAAGGTGTTTTTCATAAGATTATGTTCTTTCCCTTGTTTCTGCCTGTCTTTCCCCTTGTTAGTGTGCATTTTCTCTGTTGCCACATCCTTGGTTTCTCTCTCCCTCCTTTTTTGTATGAGAGCTTAATGAGGGCTGTGACAGGTTGGATCACAGAAAACCCCTTGGGAACTGCCAACTGATGTGTTGAGACTACCTCTGTCCCTGCTTTCCCTGCCAGCTTGGGGCTTCAGTGCCCTGCCTGGTTTGAGCCAGACATACTAGCCTGCTGTAAACCCAGGCCCAGGTCTGAACAACGTCCCCCCCAAACTACAGGCTTATCTAAAAACCGCTTACGGCATGTTCCTGTCTCCAGCACTCAGATGCCCACCTCCAAATGGGGTCCAAATAAATCCGTTTTATCCTGTATAAAGCTTATACAGGGTAAACTCATAAATTGTTTGCCCTCTATAACACTGATAGAGATGCATAGCTGTTTGCCCCCCAGGTATTAATACATACTCTGGGTTAAGTAATAAGTAAAAAGTGATTTTATTAAATACAAAAAGTAGGATTTAAGTGGTTCCAAGTAATAACAGACAAAACAAAGTGAATTACCAAGCAAAATAAAACACACAAGCGTATGCCTAATATAGTAAGAAAGTGATTACAGATGAAACCTCACCCTCAGAGATGTTCCAGTAAGCTTCTTTCACAGACTAGTCTCCTTCTAGTCTGGGTCCAGTCCCCCCTCTTCCCCCCCCCCCCCCCCCATGGTTATTGTGCTTTGTTCTAGTTTCTTTCAGGTATCCTTTGGGAGTGGGGAGGACATCTCTTGAGCCAGCTGAAGACAAAATGGAGGGGTCTCCCAAGGGTTTAAATAGGCTTTCTCTTGTGGGTGGACACCCCTCCCTCCCCCTGTGTAGAATCCCAGCTACAAGATGGAGTTATGGAGTCACATGGGCAAGTCATATGTCCGTGCATGACTCAGAACTTACAGGTAGCAGCCATTGTTCACATGCTACCTTGAACGTCCTCAGGGAGACTTCATATGTGGATTGGAGCCTTCCAAGATCCGTTGTCCGTTAAGTGTTTCTTGATTGGGCACTTAACCTGCAAATTCCTTTCTAAAGAAGTTGACCAAATGCCTTACTAAGGCTACTTAAAATCAAACAAGTACACAGCCAATATTCATAAATTTGAACACAAAAATGATACATGTATACAAATAGGATGAATATATTCAGTAGATCATAACCTTTACAGAAATATGTTACATGGCATATGTAGCATAAAACATATTCCAGTTATGTCGTATATACATTCATAATCATATTTCCATAAAGCATTATGGGTTGCAACGTCACAAGGGCTTCTAGGACTCTGTTTATTTTCCTGTTGTTTTCTGTCTGGCTCTGTATCACGGTGACACACCTTCCTGCTGACAAGGGCTTGGAAGCAGCTTCTTCCATAACCTGTCTACACTATCCCTTCAGTTGGCCTGAGGGGTGACTAAAGAGCCATATGTGGCATTCCCTTCCCTGCCCAAGCTTTTGATTGTGCAAACTTTTAGGGGTGATCTACACTGCAAAGTTAAGATGGCTTAACTACATCACTCAGGTCTGTGAAAATTTCCACACCCTGTGTGATGTAATTAAGCTGACCTAAGCCCTGGTGTAGACACCACTAGGTTGATGGAAGAATACTTCCATTGACCTAACTACTGCCTCTTAGCCCTGGTCTACACTGCGGGGGGAAGGGGAGGGAAATATCGATCTAAGTTACATAACTTCAGCTATGTGAATAACGTAGCTGAAGTCGACCGTACTTAGACCTACTCACTGTGGTGTCTTCACTACGGTGAGTCAACGGCTGCCACTCCCCCATGAACTCTGCCTGCGCCTCTTGTGATGCTGGAGTACATGAGTCGATGGGAGAGCGCTTGGGGGTCAATTTATCTTGTCTAACTAGACACTATAAATCAACCCCCACTGGATCTCTGGCAGGTAGTGTAGACATACTCTTAGAAAGGTGGATTTACTTCAGTGATGGAAGATCCCTTCCGCCACTGTCGTAATTGTCTACAGTGATACAGCTGCACTACTGCTGCTGTGCCACTATAGCATTTCTAGTGCAGACATAACCTTAATCATGTGCAAAAATTTACTCATAGGAGTAGACTTGTTGAGGACAATGAAGCTGCTCACATGAGTAAAGTTACACATCTGCCTAAGTGTTTGCAATATTGGAGCCTAAGGCTATGTCCACTGCAAAAAAGGTGGTGGTTTTTTTTCTCAGCAGGATAACTAACCTGCATTAATTATCCTGCTGTAAAATCCTAGTGGAAACAAGGCACTGTAGTTTTTACCACAAGGTAGCTAAGTGAAGTAAACACTATATCCTGCTCCTGGTTTACCTTGCCTAACTACCTCATGGTAAAACTATAGTGCCATGTCTCCACTAGGATTTTACAACTGCATAGCTAAAAAATGGTAGATACCGGTTGGAAAAAATGGGCCTTTTTTTGGTCAGTGAAGTCATGGCCTAAGTGAGTTGCGGTTGCAGTGGTCCTCTTCCCAGCAAAGCCAGAGTTTGAACTTGGTTTCAAACTACTCCCATCTGGAAGGTTCAGCTAATGCAGAATGAGATGGTTCATTTTATTAAGCAGTGTTTCATGCTGAGAGAACATTATACCTCTGCTTTATAATCTGCACTGGCTGCCAGTATACTTCTGGGTGAGATGCAGGTTGTTGTGTTTGACCTATACGTGACTAAATGCTTTGGGATCTGCTTTACTGAAACAATGGCTGCTCTCCCCATGTGATACCCATGACAGCTGTGATCATCCATGATGCTCAGACTTCATGCCTTCTGGTCAAAATGTGAAAGGGGCTGGCAGCATGGAAATTATGTTGGAAACTACATTGATGGCTGTATTAATTGTTAGGAAAGTTTTTTATTGTTCAGGAAGTTTTTTCACACACTTAACAAAATTGAACGATTGTAGTTATTTTCAAATGTGTGGAGTTTAGATAGGAGCAAATGGAAACATGTTTAAATAGATAAAATAAAGATTATTTAGTTCCACTACACTAATTCCCTCCCTCCTAATTTCCCCAATCTTTTCTTCTCTCTTATGCTTTACTTTTTTCATATTCCCCCCCCTTTTTTTGTTCTCTGCAATGTGACCCTCCACACCCAAATAGCCATGTTGCCAACTCAAAATATTTGGTATTTTTCTTAAAATCCCTCCTCCTGGAGATTTGTTTGAGAATCGTAGCTTTCATTTAAAAAAGAAAAATGTATCTAGCTTTCATGGTGGAGGAGGAGAATTTAAAAATACGAATCCTAGGGGCTCCAAAATCAGAATGCAAATAAAAGTACCCAGCATTTATTTTTAAATTTTAATTATTTTTAAGCCAATCCCATATTTTTTTGTGGCCTGACTTATGATATTTGAATGCTTGGAGTTCACAATACTGCCACAGCACCTGTATCACTCTGCTTGCCCAGTGTTTTCTAGCAGCAGCAGAATGAAACTCACATGATCCTCCTCAGTTCTGCTTTCATCCTGCTGGGGAAACACTGAGCAAGAGTTAATGCTTCTCTGGCCTGTAGGGCATAAGTGTGGGAGAGAGCACTCATAGCAGCATAGCTCCTCAGGGAGCTGTGCTGCCAGGGAGGGGGTGGGGTAACCAAGCCAGAAAGCATCTGAGGTTGCAGCTCTCCAAGCTACAACTCCAGAATCTGTGTGGGTATGATTTTAGTTTTTCCTGTTTAATGCTCCAGTGAATTTCCAGACCACAACCCTTGCAAAGTTAGAGATTTATTCCTGAGAAGAGAATGGGAAGGCGACTAAGAAGGATTTTAACTTGTGGGGTTTCCAACAGGCTTTTCTACCTGTATCTCATAGGGAAAACTATAGAAGAAGATGATTGAGTCCAGAAATTCTGGAAAACACATTCATAAAATAAACGTTCTGTAAAGAAAGTTTTTGTCAATAAAATATATTTCTAAAATCTTCTATGTAACATTAAGGGTCAGATTGTGGCTGGCCCTTGCTCTGGTGCATAACTTGGGAGGAGAGTTCAGAGCTGTTCCTTCCCTTCCAGGTGCCCTTGAACAGCAGGAAACCACAGTGGTACTCCTTCCTTGCACTCTCTGGGAGTGCAGGGATTTTTGCCAGCTAGTACAGTTTGAGGTGTAAGCCTCTGTGAAAGTGAGGAGGAGGCAGGACCTCTTGGGGACCTGATTTCTGGTGGTGTGACTTTGCACTGCTCCCAGTGTGGGGCTGTGCCATAATCTCGCAACCTGGCCCTAAACTATTATGCAGGCCAAATCATTAGCATCTATTGTAAAGGGACTTAGTTCACTTGGGACACACATTTTGAGACCGATATCAGTGCAGCAGTTCACAAAGGCTGACTGCACAATCTTATCTACTGAAATGTGCTCTTATCTGTGGTATTAATAGCCCTTTACATTATTAACATTTGGTGTAGTGACTTAAGTACTCTATGTCCTTTGTATCTACATAAGGATTAGGACACACAGGTAGAGTAGTGCGGAGAAGCTTTTGTTGATATTGGTTTATGTATCCATTGCGTTTCCAAGCAAGGGACTTCAATCTCCAGGCTTATGAATCAGGTATTCTTTAATAACAATTTAGTTTATTTAGAATTAAATGTGAGGAAAACAGAAAATATTTTTGAAATCTCATTTACTTTTCAACATTTTGCGGTCTGTTTTTGGATTTTATTGATCTTCTTGATGGGCAAAAAAGTGTGAGTATTCTCAATCCTGTTTAGTTTAAGGTCTTGTCTAGACAAAGATTTAAGGTGTGGTGATAGTATGTGTTTGTGTTAGTGTTAGCAAGGAACACTGCCTTTAACATGTACTAAACTGGCGGAGTTAAAAACTCTAAGGCTATGTCTACACTGCCCACATTACAGCATGTCCACGGCAGTGATGTGACGTGGGCAGTGTAGACACACTTTATTGCCGGGGGAGAGCTCTCCCGGTAATAGATTTAAAAAAAACCAAACCCTTATCCTGAATGAGGGGTGGTATCTTTATTGTCGGAAGTGCAGCTCCTGGTGATAAAGTGCTGTCTATACTGGTACTTTTCAGCGCTAAAGCTTTTGTCACTCAGGAGGGTGTCTTTTCACACCCCTGAATGACTGAAGTTTTAGTGCTGAAAGTGGCATTGTAGACGCAGCCTAACTTGGCCACTCTAGTACAAGCTAAAGTATAACTTGCCTTATTTTGATTGGAATTTTAGAAGGTGTTTGTCAGTTTCATCAAGCCAGCTAACACAATTTAACAACATGCCTTTAAATGTTAGTCTAGACTAAGCCATGAATTCAGGCTGACACATGTGACGTTGTGTGAGCTGGGTGTGCTGTAGCCTACGGTCCCTCTAGCCTTTAATGTGGCCAACTAATACAGCTTCATAATGTTAGTGTGCATTTTTAAACTAGTATTAAGAGGGCTTCTCAGTCATTGAAAAATAACCTCTTTTTGCCAGTCAGGACACAGTGTCTTGGGGTGAAACTAGACTGTTTTATGAGTAGTTAGTTTCAATTTCAGGTTCTCATGCAGTATTATAATCTAGTTGAAAATGTTAAACATTTTTTTCAGAGCTTTTTAAGATGTTTTCATACATGAACAATAGGTGCCCTGATCTTTGTTGTTTGTACTTGTATGAGGTAGGAAATAAGTTATTTGGGACAAGGTTCTTTAGATCTTAAGTGTTTCAACATGGTGTATACTTACAGAACTATGTAAATTTAATTGTAAACCATTTGGAGATGTAAGCTTTTTGACTATAGATTGTGGTCTGCATTTACCAATGGCTTAATTACTCTATCTTGTCAATTTTTCTTTGCCTCTCCTTTTTTAAAATATTTTAAAATTAAGTTGATTTTAAATTAAACTAACTAAGGACAGGAAGCTAATGCTGCAAAAAAAAAAAGTTTGGGTTTTCTCAGATATTACAACATGAAATGTTATACTGTACCTTCACTCTGTTGGAAGGGATTCGTCTTCTGTATTGATTTTGATGGGGAAGAGGCTTACAATATTTTTCTGGGAAAGTCTTATTTCCTGCTACCCTTTTCTTGCCACTAACCCTACGGTAGCTAATCCAGTTGTCATTGGTCTCTCTGGTTCCACATAGACTAGAAAATGATCCGTTGTTGATAATGGTCCTGAGGTCCCTTCCAACCCTGATATTCTATGTCAGAAATGGCTCCCTCTTACCACTCCATCTCAAGCGGTATTGAAAAAAGGTTAGCTGCTAGTGTAATCTGGACAATGATGTTTTCAACAGCATTGAAGAAATGGTGGCAGACACCATGTTCCACTGGGGTCTCCGTCATGCTTTCTGTAGCAGTGTTCAAAATAGTCTTACCCTATCTATGCTAACAGGTAAACCATTCAACATCAGTGGAGGGGAACCCACTGTTAACAATTATTGCAAGCAAGAGTCACTCCCCTGTTGCGGTCCTAGGTATATCCTGTTTATTCCATCTCTTTCTCTCCTTTTGCTCCTTCCTTTCACTTGATATTCAGACTCCCTCTTGCATTTATTCCCCTCCCCCTTGCTTTATTTCCTCCCCTTCTGGAGCACCAAGTAACTTTCATTAGCACTGTGCGTGCTGCGCTTTTGCACAGAGGAGCTTCCCCGCAGCAGCACTAGCAGCAGTATAAAACTGACACAGATCACAAGACCCTTGTCACTTCCCCAGTGGTTCTGGGGGAAAGCATTCCTATGTATGACCCAGCTCTGATAGTTTACAGTTCGTACCAGATAGGATGTTTGTGTTAGGAGTGGGTAAAGGAAACTGCGAGCTTTGTGCAACCGAGCACCAAATTTAAAGCTTTGCAGTGTTTGGAAAACCCTGAAAAGTACACTCACTACCAAACCACAATGGGTTGTATGTGATACAGCTAGTTCCCTGCTTGTTGGGACTGCTTTATTTAATTGAAATAATGAACCTTATTTTAACCTGACGTATTCTGTGCTACTCCATTGATGTCACTGTGTGATAGGGCAGAATTTGGCCCTTTTGTATTTAGAGAGCTATTGCTATTACTGAGCCTGCACCTTGTTACTGTTTTAAATTCTGGTTAATGACGTGGTCACTAGAGATGTATCCATATTTAATGGCTTTAAATCACACTTATGTTGTTATGTTATCGTGTGTGTATATAGTTAATACATGAAATGTACTTCTTGACTCTAAAGGATAGTACCAACTTCTGTTGGCCCCAGATGTGATCTATGTCAGTATTGTAACCGTGTGGGGAATTTCATTTGGATGCTAAATATCTTTTTATTTTGTAATTAATTTTCAAAAGTATGATTATTCCCTCTGGTCTGTTAGTTATCACTTTTTTTGTCAGTTAACAGAGAAGCTGCATTTACTGAGAGAGGAGGAACAAATGGATTAGTAGCATACGAGGCTACTAAACGATAACCCACCTCTACATTTTAGTAGAATATCAAACCTTAAGATGAAAAGGAGTACTCGTGGCACCTTAGAGAGACTAACCAATTTATTTGAGCATAAGCTTTCATGAGCTACAGCTCACTTCATCGGATGCATGATGCATCCGATGAAGTGAGCTGTAGCTCATGAAAGCTTATGCTCAAATAAATTGGTTAGTCTCTCTAAGGTGCCACGAGTACTCCTTTTCTTTTTGCGAATACAGACTAACACGGCTGCTACTCTGAAACCTTAAGATGAACGTTCTTTTGATCTCTGCTGCTGCTTCCTCCCTTTCTCCCTTTTGTACAGTACAAATGTAGTATTCAATGTGGAGTGCATATTCAGGTAAAACTTTGATATGCTCTAGGAATTATTTTGGGGAAGTTCTATGGCCTGTATTAAAGAGGAGGTCAGACTAGACCAGGGATTCCCAAACTGGGGGTTGGGACCCCTCAGGGGGCCATGAGGTTATTATGTGGGGGCTTGTGAGCTGTCAGCTTCCACCCCAAGCCTCGCTTTGCCTCCAGCATTTATAATAGTGTTAAATATTTTAAAAAGTGTTTTTAATTTATAAGGGGGCGGAGTCACACTTAGAGGCTTGCTATGTGAAAGGGGTCACCAGTACAAAAGTTTGAGAACCACTGGAGATGATCACAATGGTCCCTATTGGCCTTGGACTCTGTGAACCTATGATGTCAAAGTTCAAATAAGAATAAAGGGAGAAAAGAAGTTAAAATACACGAGGAAAAAAAGAGATGAAGGTTTTCGGTTCCTTTTTCTCTTCTCTTTATCTTTCTTTTACTGTTTGTCAGTCTTTTCATTTTTCTTTTTCACTTCCATTGTCTTTCTATACGTCTCATCTTGTCTTTTCTTTAAGGTTCAGGCTGGCAGCTGCTGAAGAAAAATAGTATCACTTCTTTCCAGAAGAACTTTATTCACAAAGTCTACTGTTGGGTAAAATTGACTAGGAGCCCAGTCCTACGTCCCTTAATCACAAGTTGTCCTACTGGGTTCATTGAGTAAGGGCCATAGGATCAAGCCCTTGTGTTGGCGGATCTAAATCAGCTAATCAACAGCTGTGATTAAAATGATTCTGTGCAGGAGTGTGAAGTTATTTGTATTGTCCAGCTGCTAGTGCTGTGCTTTTTTTTTTTTTTTTTTTTAAGATGTCATTTTGGTTTGGGTGGCAAGGGGAAGAGGTAGGAATCTCAGAATTAATTGAAGGTGGCCTACTGATGTGTACATCATTGTAGATCTCAGACACTGGTACAAAAACTCAAGTCAAACCACTGGGAAATACGATGAGTTATACAGTAGAACCTCAGAGTTATGAACACAGAGTTACAAAGTGACCAGTCAACCACACACTTCATTTGGAACTGGAAGTATGCGATCAGGCAGCGTAGAACAAAAAAACCCAAATACTCTGCAGTATTATTAAATCTAAAATACTTAGAAAGGGTGGGGGAGGGGAGGAAGGATTAAAAAAAAAAGATTAGATAAGGTAAAGAAACTGTTTCTGTGCTTGTTTCATTTAAATTAAAATGGTTAAAAGCAGTATTTTTCTTCTGCCCAGTAACATTTCAAAGCTGTATTAAGTCAATGCTCAGTTGCAAACTTTTGAAAGAACAACCATAACTTTTTGTTCAAAGTTACAAACCTTTCAGAGTTACGAGCAACCTCCATTCCCGAGGTGCTTGCAACTCTGAGGTTCTACCATATTGCAATAGAAAAGTAATGCCGGTGGAGTCAGTTTTTGTCAAATGGTGAAGGGAAAGCAATTTTTATTTTCAAAATTTTACAGAAAGAACTCTTTTTTTAAAGAAAAGTTGGTATAAATAGAAATATTAATTTAACATGCAACATTAATTACTTAACTCATAAATGCACAGAAAACCTTACAAGACACATGGTCTGTACCTTGAAGGATTTCCATTAATGCATGCAAAATAAGGGCCTGATCCTGTGATCCCTTACTGCTATGTAGTTATCCCATTGATTTCAGTAAGACAACATGTAATCGCAGCAATATAGTTGGTAGTAAGGTTTTCAGGATTGGACCACTAGAGACAATAACTTAACTTCAAAGACCCGTCAACTTCAAATCTAGTCAATTGGGGTGGGGGAAAAAAAGCAGTTTTGGTTAGTATATCTGCCCCTGAATCCCACTGCCATTTTTTGTAAATTTACGGTCACACTTTCCTATTTTTTTCCTCTTACCTGCTGCCTTGTGGAAGATCCATCGCAACCATAGGTGAAACTGACTATACCCAAAATGCTGTCAAATGCACAAAGTACATAAACTGGGGGAAAAAGTGAGGAAATACTTTTCTTATTTTTCAGTTTAGTAATTTTTGGGGTGTAAGTTGTAACAGAAGGCAAAACGTTTTCAAATGAAAATGTGACATTTATGTGTTGTGTTATTTCTTTACATTTGCATCATCATACTCTGTACAGCTTAATCCTTCACTGCTTACATGGTCACTCTCTGTTGTAGTTAGCGGGAGGAGTGACTGAGTGAAGCACTATGTAACTTGGGCATTAAGGCCCTGTAATAACTTTGCCTCTACCCCCAACACTTGTGCAGAGCCCCTTTTAAATCAGTGGGATGCTGTGCGGGCATGGGGGTCTGTGTAAGCTCGTTGCAAGATGGGCTGACATCGCTTTTCAGGGGGTTTATAATGCTTATTATTATTTGTTGTTAGAAAAGTGTCTCCTGAGTAGAAACTTGTTACCCAAGTTCCAAGCCCTCATCCAACTTTTCCCTTTCTTCAGATTTACAAAATATAAAATAAAAATCAGTTTTTAGGGTTTTGATAGGAATTTCACCTTCCTCCCTCAGATCGACTTCTTGATTGCTCTAATAGTGTTGTTTTGTAAAATAAAAAAATTGCAGGGGATTAATTCTGAAGGAGGGCAAATTGCTTTGATTTTATTTCTAAAAAAAGTTTTAAAAATTAAGTATTTCTCTTAGAAACTGAAATGCTGTATTTGTCTTCCATTTTTGTAATTCCATAAATTAATGCAGTACTTAGCATGAGCTTCTGTGTACATATGCAGAAATGAAGTCTAGATTTCAAAGTAAGGGCTTGTCTGTACGAGAAAGTTGCTCCGGTTTAATTTAAGGTATAATTTTAAATTTATTTAGTTAAACCAGTGCAAATCCTGGGTATGTTTTTAATCACTAGCTACACCAAGTTAGCTTAATCGGAGTGAAAAGCCCTTCACTGACTTGGTCTACGCTTAAAAGTTGTGTTGGCATAGCTATTTTGGTCAGAGGTGTGGAAAAAACTTTTGCCAACAAAGCCCCCAGTGTAGATGCAGCTATGTTGACAGAATGATGGTTTTTCTGACAGGAAAAACTCCTTTTCTTGGTGTAAGGCTGCATCTACACTAGGAGACCATCCTGGCATAGTTGCATAATGCAAAGTAGATATGTGTTGTCTACACTAGACCCCCTCTTTTTTTTTTTTTTTTTTTTTTTTTTTTAAATCTAAGGCCTTGTCTGCATGGGGAAATTGACCAGAACAGATATTGTGGAATAAATTGTTCTGGAATATTCTGGAATAGCTCTCTGTGTGGACAGTATTCCAGAGTAAAATAAATTTTATTTTGAAATTTTTTCCTGCTTTTTATTCTGTAATAAAGTAAATTTTACTCTGGAGTAGAGTGTCCAGATGATGGATTAAGCTAAATTGTAAAAGGGCACTCTTATTCTGGGGATATTTTGGTTATACCAAAATAATTATTCTGGAATAGCTACTTCAGCAAATTTCCAAGTGTAGACAAGCCCAGAACATTTGCAGCTTCTGTGTTCAGACAAGATTTTAGGCCTAAAAATGTTTAACTCAATTGGGTTAGAAAGAGTTCTTATCAATTTAAACTAAATTGATATTATGAAATCTTAAACCCATTTAAGAGAATCCACAACAGAAGTCTGCACCAATTTAACAACAACAATTTCTAAAATGATGCAATTAAAGCTTTTGTATATGGACAAGCCTTAAGAGTCAGTTTCTTTTTCTTTTTAAATACAGGATAAATCTGGAGTAACCCCATTGATTTTATTGGAGTTAATCTGGATTTACAACTATGTAATTGAGAACAGAATTTGAACCTAGAATTTCAGTTTTCAGTATAGCCAGAGAATAAAATTCTCTGGTCCTCTTTAGGATTGCCAGCTATAGCTCAGTGTTGCTGTCGGGATTTTAATCTGTGGACTGAAAACAGACCTCAGATTATTGAAAGAAGTATTAAATCCCTTTCCCTTGTCCCCCCCTTCCCCCAAAAAACTAAGATAGACACAAAACAAAACGTTTCCCAACAAACCTGTGGTGTTTCCTTTTATTAATGAAACTCATAATTACCATACTATTTAAACTGGTTCGCCTTTTAAGAATAGATCCACACAAATGGAATAATGATTGCGTTTTTTTTCTTTCTGTGCAGTGCCAATAGAAGGAAACTTTGCCAGGGGCCATTTCGGGGAGTGGGAAGGGCGAGTTTTTTTAGGGACACTTATCGGACCAGGTTTTCCAGCGAGTCAGTTTCAAACTGGGTTGGGGAAAAGTAGCAGGCGTGGCTACAAAAGGGTTAAAGAAGCCCAATTAATTTCAAGGCAGGATTTTAGCTTGAATAGCCGCTTAATACCCAAGACGTGTGTCCGCTAGAGGAGGAGGAGGGATCCATTTGTACGTGTTGCAACTTTTAGTGGTGCTTTGTGAAATGGGAAAGTACGATTCGCCGGGGGGGTGTGTGTGTAAAGGGGGAAATAAAGCGTGTTGAAGTCTGGCGCCTACCCCGCTTTGGAGGTGTTTGCCAGAAAGGGGCTATGGGGAGGACAGATTGCACTCGCCCCGGGGCTAATCTGCCAGGCTGTGCGTTCGCAGCCCTGCCGGGAGCAGCCGAGGCGCCGAGAGACGTGCTGTTCCTCATGCTCTGGCGGAGCTCGAGCTGCATTGTGCAATGCCAGCCCTTGGTGTATTTCTCTTCGCTGCTGCTGCTGCACCACCAACGTTACAATACCGCAGGCAGGCTGCCGCTGGGGAGCGGGGCTGGCTGGGTGAGGGGCCCCGTGCGATGAAAACGTCTCCAGCCGGGTCGTTAAGAGTTAAGCTGGGGGCCGCTTTGCTTAGCTAGAGCAGCCGGGACTGGTGGCTCCGGCTCCTGTCAGGGGGAATCCAGGCCGCACATTGGTGGCGCCCGCAGCCGTCGGATCTACTTTCTCTAGCCCTGCTTTTTTTCCTTCCCCTTCCCCTCTCCTCCTCCTCCTCCTCCGGCGGCTCCAGTCTGGCTCGGGGAGGATCCTGAGAGCCGAAGTTCCGAGGCGATTGGGAGCTCGCGGAGCGGCCGCTGCCATGGGGGCTCTGGCAGGACGCGTCTAGAAGCGCGCGCCTGCCCCTTGCCTGTGCCCAGGCTCCCGGGGAAGTGCTCGCAGCCGGCGGTGGATTTGGGGGAGTAACATGGCTGATCTAAGGGAGTGCTGAGCAGTTTGTGTCTCTGAACGACGCCGGGCTTGGATTGTAACATGTAAATAACTTCTCTTTCCTCTGGACAATAAGCCAGGGCACGGATGCCAGCCCCTCCATTTTCCAGAGAGGTTTTGTGAGAGGTTCTCAGGCTCTGGATTATGTTGTGCAAAAACAATTCGCTGGGGGTGAGTGTGTCTTGCGTTTAACTTCTTTGTATTAAAGGGCAAAATGTGACAGGCGGCATGGGGCTGCAAATGGCAATCTGCATTATAATTCTATGGAGACAGATGGGGGTGTCAACATAAGGAGGGGTAGTGGGACCTGAAGCACCAGGTTGGAAACTTATCAAGAGTACTGTGGTGACACTGACACTCTAGAGAGAGTTTTCACACCCTTTGGTCAAAATCCATCTCCTGAAATCAAAATGTATATATTGGTCCAAGTTACAGGTTCACTAGATAGTCTTCAACCTCAAATAAAAGACACAGCTCAGGACTGACAGGTATTATATGACCAATAATCTGGTCATTTGTTTCTAAGTGAGTGATTGTGTAATGTACATGTTTTTTTTAAAAAAAACAAAAACCAAGAACAACTTTTTTTTCATGGCCTAAATATAATAAATTAATTTTATTAGCCTTTCTTTCTTTCACTTGAGTGCTGGGGTATCCTAAAACTTAAAAATACAGTAGGGAATAGGATTGTTTCTTCTATATATTTCTTAAATATTCTACACATGCACATAGCTATTCTTGTAAAACAATGCAATCTTAAACATTTTCACATAATTTTAAAATATAGTACGTCTACAACATTTTAGATTCTCTTCCCTATCCTTTTCCTGCTCATATTAATTTTAAATCAGAGAAATACTATTAATTACCTGTTCGTAAAATATACTGAAAATACACTGAAAATACAGCACATACTGGATGTTTAAACCATCTTATATTTTGATCTGTGATCTATGAGCAATAAACAAATAGATCAAAAGTCAAAGATTGGATTATGTAACTGCTTTGGTTCAGTGAATTTGATACAAACTATAAGGGAGAAGAACTGTTAAGTATGATGTTTTAATGTGCTTATGGCCCAGTTAATTCAGTATCCATACTGTTCTTAACCTATGACTTTTATCATGTAACTAATGCTAGATACTAAATATCAAACATTTGACAAGTGAAACATTTGTTAGTAATGTACTAGATTCATTGTATCTTTGAAACACATTCATGAGCACATGTGTAATTTTTATTATTTGACTTGTCAGTCTTTGTAGTATAGTATGATTCTTGCATTGTTCAAAAGGGGTACTTTTTAAAGAACCTTATGCCAGTTTTAAAGTAGTCACATGTTGTTATGCCTGTGGAAGATAGAAAAGACAAATAGTCAATTTTGCTGTTGCAAAACTAAAGCAAATATGCCAACGTTTGAAGGCTTTCAGTGAACATAAAAATAATGTGCTCAAATAAATAAAATTAAACATAGCAGAAATGCCAAGTATAGCTATAGTCGTATATCAGCGTACTGTAAATACTTAATGTACTATGTTCATGCAAAATAAACTGCACACATCCTGTATAAAAAACTGTAGTTCCCTGCCTGCCTCGTGCAAATATTTTTAACCACTATGGTTATAAGACAATTGGAGACAGAAGATAAGATATACTTTTATCAACAGTGCTAATGTGATGCAGCTGCATCCATGCTAACCATTCATTAATTTCTCATTAAAGAGCACTGTACATTTTGTTTGTTAATGTTTTGAAAGCAGTTGATGCATGCCCTTTTTAATACATCCATCACAAATATCCTTTTCTTCTGACAATATGCTTTGAGTATATTGGCTACCCAGAATAATATCTTTGTCAGACTTGTATTCTCTGTTGACTGGTGGCCTAGAATAATGAAATATTACTTATTTTGCACTCTTCTTTCACAAAGAGAGACCCCTGTAGCCTTTTAGTGAAATTGTTGATTATGATTTTTTGTTTTAATTGTTTATTTTACATTATGGCATTTGACAGTTTTTGTCATGAGAGTGGAATGTGATCACAGCTTGTAAACTTCCTTAGCATAGATTATTCACCATTTTTCCCCGAAGAACATTCTCCTAAAGGTGAACTGCATAGCCAAAATGAAAATAAGTCCTGTATGGATTTCTTCTTTGAATGCGTCTTCTGACCAGGCTGTCGGGGATGTTCAGCATGGCAGTCTTTTTAAAGGGACATTGCCAACCTGAAATCTAGTCAGCTTAAAAAAAAAAGTGTGTGTGTGGGTGGTGAAGAAGAATCTCCCCTGTCTCCATCCCTCACAGCTGTGCCCATTTATGAAGTTTTACAGTTCTGTTTTCCTAGTTTTTGAAATGTGTTTTCTCTCCACACTTGAGTTTGAAGAATTCAGCCCAGCAAAGAGGGAACTGCCTATACACAGGATAACAGGGAGCATGACTATCCACAGTGTTGTCAAATGCACAGTGTAAACAAGCTGAAAAATATAGAAATATTTCTTTCTCCAATCTGTATTTCAGTTCTAGTAATCTTGGGAGTTAAAGGTAACAATAGTGGGTAATGCTTTTTCAGAGAAGTATGATTTAAAAAAAAAATAAGTTGACAGTGTGCCTTTAGCTAACCTTTTATAATTCTGTTTTTCCTCAATGAAATCTTTTTGGCACAACCTGGTTCACTGGCAATATCCCACAGTGTGTTATCACAGATATCCAATGTCTCAATGCAATCCATGGCATTTGCTATGTCATAGTGGTACATTCTGGGATACCTTCAGTGAACCCAGAAATGCTGTTAGGAGTTTGGAAGGAGATAGTAGGGAAAATATTATAGTGGAGTGATAGCCACATCATAGTGAAGATCAGTAGAGAGTTTTCAGTTTAATGGGAGTCTTAAATGTTTTTTTATCTGATTAATCCAATAGAAATTTAAATAAAGTTAAAAGAAAAGGAGTACTTGTGGCACCTTAGAGAATACAGACCTTGCGAATACAGACTAACACGGCTGTTACTCTGAAACCTAAATAAAGTTAGTTTAAACCATATTTCTGTGTGGGATCCAGGGTTTGTGGAAAGTATTCAGCAAACAAATATATGTTTAATTCAGTCTTGTTTAGGTATTTTCAGTGCTGGACTTCTTAGGCTACAAACAACCACTAAAATAAGTGGCAAAACAGCATAGCTTTAATTACATAACAAAACAGATCTATTTTTATCTAGGAAAGGTGTCTACTTCGTGAAGAAATGTCTTCATCTGCTTTTGAAAACACATCAAAGTAATAATACTCTACAGTGCCTTGTGTAGGATTTATTTTCCTCTTGCCGTGCACGTGCAACACCAGCCTTAGTGGGAGATCATTTTGTATATACTGAGGATATTTGACCTCCTCCATTAGTGATGCTTTAAAAGTTAGTAATAGTAAGATGTTGCTCTACACATTTTCTTCTTACCTTGATCCCGCACCCAGCCCATTTGTTGAATAGGATCACTGTTGAAATGTTGTTTTGAACAAGTGTGGTTTGCGCTAATGGTGTCTTTACAATACTATATCTGAAAAAAGTGTGGTGTGCTAGTTCAACCAATATTTGCATTCTAATTGTCACAATATTGAAAAGTAAAATTAAATATCTCAGATGATATTATTAAATTGAACACTAATAGAAACTGAAGCCATGCATTTTCAAACCAGACCTCAGTTTTTGCAGATGTAATATTATTTCAGTAATGAGTTTTGTTTTAAATACTACTGAGAAGTGCACATGCCTAAATTGAATAGTTATGTGGTCTTATTGCAAACTGTGTACTTTCTTCCCACTTTTTGATTTTGTTACCCTTGTTCACAGTCATGCCTAAAAGGAGGCCCCAGTTCTGTAAAAGGATCTACATGCACAGCCTGTAAGAGAGGTTAGATTACTTCAGTGGGACTCTCTCTGGGAGGAAGGATGGGTGTGGATTTTTATTACTCATCATTTTATAGTTGTCACAAGTTTTCTTCACAAAACAGATAGGCCCCTGCCTCAAACAGCTTACAATCTAAATGATGGACTTAACAGACAAGTGAAAAGGAAGGAAGAAGGAGAGGATTAAGAAAAGACCTTGCATATGGATATATGGATAACTGGTTTTTTAAATTACCCACTTGTACCATTAAGATGTATATATGTCTGTTTGGTTTTTTTTGTTCAAGTGAGAACAAAGGACTTGCCATACTAGCTCGGAACAATGGTCCATCTAATCCAATATCTTGTTGCTGACAGCGACCAATGTTACGTTCTTTGGAGAAAGGTGCAAGAAACTCTGAAATGGACAGTTATGGAATAATCAGTTCCACAGGGGATCTGTTAAGAGATTAAATTATGCCCTGAAGCATAAGTGGTCATGTTCTTTCCAAGCTTTTAAAAACCTACCTAATGTAATGTGTTTGGCACCACAATGAGAAGTGTCTTTAGGAGTGGCTTGAATGAGACAAGGATGGAAGGTTGACAAATAGATTTTTGAAGGTCTACACAAGCCTGATGAAGAGAGCTTGGTGCTGTTGGCAGAGCAGAGTAGAGAATGGAGAGAATGTGAAAGGAAACCAGTTTGGAGATATAGTGCATTGAAAGGAAGGGCTAGAAATTTGAACTTGATGTGCAGCACGGTAGGGAGTCAACATAGTGACTCAAATTGGGGCATGATATGGTTTAAATGAAGGATGAGAGAGACTCTGTTGGCAGCAGTATTATGGCTGTACCAAGAAGGATGAGGTAAAGGTCCAAAAGACCTGAGAGGAACATAAGATTGGCCATGTTAGGTCAGACCAATGGTCCATCGTGTTCACTGTCCTGTTTTCTGACCGTGCTTGCTGCCAGATGCTTCAGATGGAATGAGCAGAACAGGGGAACTATCGAATGATCAATCCCCTGTTGTCCCATCCTAGCTTCTGGCCATCAGAGGCTTAGGGACACCCAGAGCATGGGGTTGCATCCCTGACCATCTTGGCTAACAGCCACTGAACGCTCCCTTGTTACAGTGTGTATGGTAACACCCATTGTTTCATGTTCTCTATGTATATAAATCTCCCCACTGTATTTTCCACTGAATGCATCCGATGAAGTGAGCTGTAGCTCACGAAAGCTTATGCTCAAATAAATTTGTTAGTCTCTAAGGTGCCACAAGTGATCTTCTTAATATCTCTTCATATGGAAGCTGCTCCATACTCCTAATCATTTTTTGTTGTCCTTCTCTGCACTTTTCTCAATTCTAATATACCTTTTTTTGAGATGGAGCAACCAGAATTGCATGCAGTATTCAAGGTGTTGGCATATAATGGATTGATAGAGTGACATTATGATATTTACTGTCCTATTATCTAGCACTGTCCTAATGGTGCCTAACCGTTTGTAAGCCTTTTGGACTGCCACTGCACACCGTGTGGATGTTTTTGGAGAAATATCCACAATTACTCCAAGATCTTTCTTGAATGGTAACAGCTAATTTAGACGCCATCATTTTGTATGTATAGTTGGGATTGTTTTCCAGTATGCATTAATTTGTATTTATCAGGATTGGATTTTGTCTGCTATTTTGTTGCCCATACATCCAGAGTATCTCTTTGCAGTCAGTTTGGCCTTAACTGTTTTGAGTAATTTTGTATCCTGTGTTTTTTTAAAAAAAAAAAAAAAAAAAAAAATTGCCACCTCACTATTCACCCCTTTTTCTAGATCATTTATGAATATGTTGAACAGCGCAGTCCCAGTACAAATCCTTGGGGGACCCCGCTACTTACTTCTCTCCATTGTGAAAACTGACCATTTATTCCTACCCTTTGTTTCCTATCTGTTTAACTAGTTACTGGTCCATGAAAGCACTTTTCTTCTTAACCCATGACTGTCTACTTTGCTTAAGAACCTCTGTTGGAGGGACCTTGTCAAAGGCTTTCTAAAAGTCCAAGTGCACTACGAAGTTCACTGGATCACCCTTGTCTACATGTTGATCCCCTCAAAGGATTCTGATAGATTGGTGAGGCATGATTTCCCTTTACAGAATCCATGTTGACTCTTCCCCCAACAAATTGTGTTCATTTGTGTCTGATAATTCTGTTCTTTTCTATAGTTTCAGCCAACTTGCCTGGTACTGAAGTTAGGCTTACCGGCCTGTGACTGCCAGGATCACCTCAAGAGCCTTTTATAAGAAATTGGTATCGCATTAGCTATCCTCCAGTCATCTGGTACAGAGGCTGATTTTAAGTGATAGGCTGCATACCACAGTTAGTGGTACTACAGTTTTCTGTTTGAGTTCCTTCTGAACTTTTGGATGAATACCATCTGGTCTTGGTGACTTATTACTGATTGATCTATTAATTTGTTCCAAAACTTCCTCTTTTGGCACTTGTCACCTAAAAAGAATGGTTCTGCTGTAGGAATCTCCCTCACATCTTCTGTAGTGAAGACTGATGCAGAAGACATTGCCACGGCACATAATTAGGGAATGTGTCCAGAATCTTTTTTTTATCCTTACCCATGTTGTTATGTGACTATGGCCAGGAAATAAAGAGCTGTTTCTTTCCACACCTATCTCACACCTGCCTTACATAGAGTACAAATGTCTTGGCCAGTGAGACAGAAAGGAAGAATTATAATTCATTGTAGGCTCAAAACTGCTCACAAAATGGAGGCCTGAATTGAAAATCTGGCTCTGTGGTGTTAAACATTAGCAGATTGATGATGATTTCAACAAGAAAACAAATAGTTGGACAATGCTATCTCAACAGACTTCATTGCTCATAGGAGTGAGTAGAACATCAGCCCAGAATGCTTGTGAGAGAAATTGTCTTGCATTGGTTATGAGGAGGGAGTCCAGAAGTCAGAGGAATGATGAAGTGAGCTGTAGCTCACGCAAGCTCATGCTCAAATAAATTGGTTAGTCTCTAAGGTGCCACAAGTACTCCTTTTCTTTTTGCGAGTACAGACTAACACGGCTGTTACTCTGAAACCTAACATTAAATGAGATGGGTAAGAGATTGAGGGTGGGAAGTACAGATTTTAGTCCCTTTTTTCACCTCCATCCATCTTGGTGCAATTGTTTGTCTCTGAGCAAGCTCTTTTCAGGTGCATTTAACCTCCTCCTCCTTCCATTTGGCTCTTGTACTTTTTCATTAGAACGGTGATATTTTAATTAAAGAAACAGTAGTAAAGATAATTCCAGTTGGTATTTCAGAAGCACAATATTAGTTTTTAAAATCTAGCTCTGAGAGGGAGAATATCATATTGAAGAGTGATGGAGGGTTTTTGAGTCAAGGTCGAGGGTTTTGAGAGATGGTTTGTGTGGACTCTGATATAGTCTTTTTTAGGAATCTCTTCCTAAAACTGGGCTGGGAGAAGACTTTTTATTTTTTTTTAAACCTTTTTACCAATCTGCTCTTAGTGTAACGAGTAACATATTGTTCTTTCACAACTTACTTACTTCCCCTCAATATCCGCATATATCTTCTCTATATGATGGTGTTTAACTGATGGCTATTGTCAAGCTAAAATTTTTATCAGTACAATTTAAATAAACACTTAACTCTGTAATTGGCTCCTAGCAACTATTTTTTAGTTGTTGAACCTCAGTCACTAATGTAGCTTCCATGGAGATCTTTGGAAACCAAGTGCTGTGTATCTAAGACCTGTTCTACACTAGAAAATTAGGTTGGTTTAACTATATCAATCAAAGGTGTGAAAGATCCTGAGCTGCGTTGTTAAGCAAACATAAGTCCCCGTGCAGACAATGCTAGGTCAAAAGAAGAATTCTTCCATTGACCTAGCTACCACCTCTTGGGGAGGTGGATTACTTGTGCCAATGGGGGAACCCCTTCTATCGGCATAGACAGTGTCTACATTGAAGTGGTGCAGTTGAGCCACTGTAGCTTTTTTAGTGCAGAAGTACCCTAAATTAATCATAAGCATTTACTACTGTAGCTATTTCTGTTGTCTTTCTTTGAGCATCCAAAACTTTCTAAAGTTGTTTGACTGTTTGTGTAGAACGTTATTTTAATGTATTGATGTGTAGTTCCTGATTATGGATAGCATTATGATGGGGAAGTGGTGCTCCTAAGAATTGATGGTACAGCTTGCTCTTGCAATTCAAGTATAAAAGACTAATATTTTTGCTCATTTTCTCATTGTAGAACAATCTAAACATGTTAAAATATCTTCTGGACACAGCTTTTCCAGAACTACCTAAATATTTTCAGTGGTAATGCACCTAAACCTTCAAATAGACACGCGTTTATAATATGTATTGTATAGCTTCATTGAATTTCTAATTAAGATAACAAGGTATTCTGTACATCACTAAGGACCTCATCCAAAGATAATTTGAAGCCAGTGAGAGATTTTTCTTTTGATTTTTAATGGGCTTTGGATCAGGTTCTAAAGGTTAGTGTACAATCCTTACCTGTGCTGATGACCATCTACTCATGCAAATAATCCTATTGAAATCAAAGGGATTATTCATGAGAGTAAATGCCACCAACAGAAGTAACTGTTGGGCAATCCAGCCTCTACTTCTTGTAGTATTTTGAATAATTATTAGGGCTGTCAAGCAATTAAAAAATTAATCACGATTAATCGCACTGTTTAAATAATAGAATACCATTTATTTAAATATTTTTGGGTGTTTTCTACATTTTTCAAATATATTGATTTCAATTACAACACAGAATACAAAGTGTACAAGTGCTCACTTTGTATTTATTTTTTTATTACAAATATTTGCATTGTAAAAAACAAAAGAAATAGTATATTTCAATTCACCTAATATGGGTACTGTAGTGCAGTCTCTTTATCATGAAAGTTGAACTTACAAATGTGGAATTATGTACCAAAAAAAAAATCTAACTGCATTCAAAAATAAAACATAAAACTTTAGAGCCTACAAGTCCACTTGGTCCTACTTCAGCCAATCGCTCAAACAAGTTTGGTTACATTTGCAGGAGATAATGCTGCCTGCTTCTTGTTTACAACGTCACCTGAAATTGAGATCAGGCGTTCACGTGACACTGTTGTAACGGGTGTTGCAAGATATTTACATGCCGGATGCACGCGAGATCCATATGTCCCTTCATGCTTCAACCACCATTTCAGAGGACATGCATCCATGCTGATGACGGGTTCTGCTCAATAACGATCCAAAGCAGAGTGGACCAATGCATGTTCATTTTCATCATCTGAGTCAGATGCCACCAGAAGAAGGTTGATTTATTCTTTTGGTGGTTCGGGTTCTGTAGTTTCTGCATCGAAATGTTACTTTTTTAAGACTTCTGAAAGGATACTCTACACCTTGTCCCTGTCAGATTTTGGAAGGCTCTTCAGATTCTTAAACTTTGGGTCGAGTGCTGTAGCTATTTTTAGAAATCTCACATTGGTACCTTCTTTGCATTTTGTCAAATCTGCAGTGACCGTGTTCGTAAATCAAACAACATGTGCTGGGTCATCATCGAAGATTGCTATAACATGAAATATATGGCAGGATGTGGGTAAAACAGAACAGGAGACATACAATTCTCCCTGAAGGAATTCAGTCAAAAATGTAATTAACATGCTATTTTTTTAATGAACATCACCAGCGTGAAAGCATGCCCTCCAGAATGGTGGCTGAAGTATGAAGGGAGATACGAATGTTTAGCATATCTGGCACGTAAATACCTTGCAATGCTGGCTGCAAAAGTTCCATGCGAATGCCTGTTCCCATTTTGAGGTGACATTGTAAATAAGAAGCAGGCAATCATATCTCCGGTAAATGTAAATAAACTTGTTTGTCTTAGCGATTGGCTGAACAAGAAGTAGGACTGAGTGGACTTGTAGGCTCTAAAGTTTTACATTATTTTGTGTTTGAGTGTAGTTATGTAACACAAAAATCTACATTTGTAAGTTACACTTTCACAATAGAGATTGCACTACAGTACTTGTATGAGAAGAATTGAAAAATACTATTTATTATCATTTTTACAGTGCAAATATTTGTAATAAAAACTAATATAAAGTGAGTACTGTACACTTTGTTTTCTGTGTTTTAATAGAAATCAATATATTTGAAAATGTAGAAAAACATCCAAAAATATTGAATATATTTCAATTGGTATTCTGTTGTTTAACAATGCAATTAATCATGATTAATTTTTTTAATCGCAGTTAATTTTTTTGAGTTAATCACGTGAGTTATCTGCAATTTAATCGACAGGCCTAATAATTATGCATATTGATGTTGTAATGCAATTATGATGCAATAATGATGTTGAAGATATTAGCCAGTTTTTGTGTGTGATTACTATACACAATCTAAAACTATGGGGAATTGGATGACTGGTTGTATCGATGTGCATTGCAAGCTTGTTCCCTCATATCTTCTTGAAACTTGAAGAGTGAGGCTAACTTTCATAGAAGCGTAGGACTAGGAGGGACCTCAGTAGCTCATGTTGTCCAGTCCCCTGCATTCAAGGCAGGATTGTGTAATAACTAGACCATTCCTGATGGGTGTTGGTCTGACCTGTTCATAAAAACTTCTAGTGACCCAGATTCCACAAGCTCGCGAGACAATTTGTTCCAGTGCTTAACCACCCTGACAGGAAGTTTTTCCTAATGTCCAACCTAAATCTCCCTTGTTGCAATTTAAGCGCATTGTTTCTTACCCTATCCTCAGAGGCTAAGGAGAATTTGAAACCTGTTATATTGTCCCCTCTGTCTTCTCTTCCAGTCTTCTGGAATCTCTCCTGATTTCCATGTATTTTTCGAAGATAATTGCTTATGGCTCAGATATCTCCTCAGTCAGCTCCTTGAGTAATCTAGGAGTTCCATTGTCTTTCCACTGATTTACACTCCATGCAGCAGTATTGGGGTTCCCATTGACTCCATTAGGGTTTTCTGGGCTGCAGTTAATTACAGAATTTGGTCCTTGGTTTCTGTTGCAGACTTCTTCTGATACTTAATTTTACTCCTGATATTACAGGTGTGTTGACAGAAATCACAGTGACATTGTTTTGTGTTAAATCTTTGTAAAGTGGTGCAGGACTGGATGGTTTTGGAGACAGGACTATCCATAGCCCAACCTCACAGCTGTTCCCAACTTCTCTGCCATTGTTTTCTGCTCAGGCCAAAGAATATGTTTGGAGGGGCTGCTCCTCCTTCGGGTCCCTGTGACAGGGTGCTAGGCAGGAAGTGCTTAATCAGCCCCCTGCCACACCAGCCGCAATCAAGGGGAATGGAGTGGGGCTGGATGAATAGCCCTGCCTGCTTGGCAACTAGGAACAGCTGCCAGCCTAATTAGCCAGGGGCTATAAAGGCTGGGAGGGAGGAAGCCAGGGAGGGGGGAGAGAAAGGTCAGAGGCTGAGAGGGACTGGTGGCTCTGGTCTGTTGCTGGTAAAACCCTGTACATAGATAATAAACTGGTGATGGGAAAGAACTATAAATAAAATACATGGGTGATTGCATTGACCTGAGGTGTCCCTGATTGGTTTTGTGAGGGCAGAAGCAGGAGGGGCCTAGCTGTGCCTCACTACAGTCCCCTAATAAAGTGCAGGGACTTGCAGATAAGGAAGAGAAGGCCTTTTCTGAATAATAAATCTGGCTTGGAGACTTACTTTTGTAGTAGAAAAGCAGGTAATAGGCTGTAAATCAGTCTCTTTAGCCCCTTGGAGAAGTTTCTGTTCTTCTCACACTTTTGTGTAATCCTTTGAGCTGAAGACAGTTACAAGGAACTTAAATAAAACTTTGCCCCTCCTGTATGTCTCAAGTACAGGAGACATTTTAGTACATGAACATAGTCCTGGAGTCCTCCTTAGGTTGACATTGTAGTACCTTCTGCATCTTAGAAATGCTTCTTATCTCTGTGAGGAAATGTTTCCCTAAGAGATGCATTGGACAAATAAGTAGACAGCAGTTAATTTTCAACTGTTTGGGATCTCAGTTAAATATTGATTCTGTGCAAGGTTAGAGCAATGTTAGAATGTGTAGGGAAACTGAGTGTCCTGTCTACTGGAGCTGGATACTATTGCAAGTTAGTAGATAGGAGCAAGATATCACCTCGCTTTCTGAAATGTCCTAGAAAAAGACATGCTCATGTTATCTTCTAAGATTATATCAAATAATCTGGTGACTATGAGAGTCCATTTTTAGTTGAACAACCAGAAGAATTTAAAAAAATGTTTGAAAAGAGAGGTTTTAAATAAAAGCTTAGATGCTGCTGAAATCAAAGGCTTGTATCTGTGAGGGACTACTTTCTGCTGTTGTAGTTATTTTTAATCTAGAAAATAACTACCACCTATCCAGGGAACAAGGAGTAAGTGCAGGTCACAATTATCCTTCCAGCCAGTGTTGATAGAAGTCAAAGCAAATAACTTATCCATTAAAGGGCAAGATATTTTTTCTGTTGGGATTCTTCAAGGAAGCATAACAGATAACAAACAAGTGGGTTCTAGCAGTAGGGAACCTGGAATACCAGGAAGAGTCCCTAAGTTTTCTTGCAGTACCCAGAATACCATACTTTTTTTTTTTTCTTGCACCACCTCACAGTCAGAAGACGTGACAGTCTTATTTACTATATTGGATCTGCATGTTGAAAGAGCAATTGCAGTGTTTTGTTTGCTTTACTTTTTGATGAAGGATTTGGATCTGGATGATAATTCCAACCTAAAACTGTCATAAAGTGGCTGAAAAAGTTATTCTGATGACTCATAAGGAAAATTTTATCAGTGATTCTGACCCTTTAAAATTGGTGACTTCTGCTGGAGCTATCAATACCTCATCTGGAGAGTGATCAATTAAAAACAAGCAAACAGAAATTCAACGTACAGTATGTTTTCACTGAAAACAATGCTCTCCTCTGAAGACAAATATTTAGTTCCCATTGTTGAGTGTGATCTTATTTTCCTGTACCTTCCTTCCCTACCAAAGGTGGTTGTATTAATTTAATTTAGATAGTAAGCATCTTGGGACAGGGACCTAGTCATGTTAACCACTACTATATAAATAGTAACAATAGAACAATGAAGAGTCAGGACCCCATTATACAATCAAATAGACTCATCTGTGCTCTCTAAGAGAAGCCCTAAAATTGTTGCCGTGGCTGGAAGTAGTAAAATGGATCAGCCTCCAGAGTTGTTTCTTCTGAAATATGGAGTTTAATATGCACCAAATCTGGAGACCCGAAGGTTCACATCCACAGATTTTTACTGATCCCTTTGAACTGGAGGATTGAGAGCCACCTACTAAAAAGCATAGACCTATTGGAACCATGTTGTAGTTGTACATGCCTGATGGTAGCCTGTTATGTTAGGGTGGGGACACCATAGAGTTCAGATGATACTTGGAATTTGGACAAATTGAGAGTCCTGCTTCTGAATCAATATTTTGTAGATAAGGGGATATGGAGGGTACTGTAGAAATTCAAATATCTGACTTTTATGTTGAGACATTATCGAGTTAGATAATTTGGTACGTGTAATTACATTAGGTAAGAGGTGTCTTTAAAAGGAAAAAAAATTGTGTATGCAGCAGGGTGGGGAATTCCTGTGCTGAAGACATCTGAAATTCTGGAAAGTGTGTATCCCCAGTGAGAAGGAGAAATCACATAGCTGGTATAAAGCAGGAACTGTTTTCACTTGCTTATGTGGCCATATCTAGAAATAGATCAGTTTTAGGATTTAAATTGTTTGAGAATTGAAATTCTGAGGGGATTGAAAACAGAAACATCATCTTCAACTAGATTACTATTTTGAATTTGGCCCAGGTCAGTAATGAATGAGGGTTTCTAGCATCAAGTGGCTGTGTATCCCCCTGTGAAATGAGTCTCAGTCCAGTGTCTAGAGGACAAGTGTCCTCATCTCTAAAGCCACTACCACATTTGATACTAATTTGGCATCCATATTGGTAGTTTAGCATAAGAGATAAAGGGCTGAATGGGCATGAATGCTAGAGAATCCTTTCATGCCTGGAGTTGGTCTTTCTATGTTAGGTTTGAGGCACTTGGCAGAGCAGTGTGGAGAAACTTGAATTACTGCAGCCTGTTCTGTACCCAGAGGAGATGGATTTAAATTTTCTATCTGGCATCTTTCACAAACTTTTTAATACATAGATAATTGTAATAAAAACAAGTAAATTGTTGCTTGAGAGTGAATCAATCACATCATTTTTTAGTGATTTGGAAAGTGTCAGGCAGTTGAAGCAAATTCCATTAACGGCAAGAGATTTTTGAAACATTGAATTCTTATAGATATACATCAGTATAACAGACCAGTCCATTTAGAGTTAGCTGTGTCTATGTGGCAGTCATACTTTATTGGAATTTAGTTGAAGTATAACAGAGCACCTAAAAAGCAAATTAAAATATTTTTCAGTGTATTCGAATAATGCTTCTAAAGTGCTGATCCAGAAGAATGCTTTCTAGGGTTCTCTGTAGCAACTTAAAAAAAAAAAAATGCTTTTTTGTATCCATCAAGAGTTGTCTGAATGATTTGATTGAAGTCAGTTTGGCAGAGTAATTAATGGTGAATACATTATTGCAAGAGGCAAGGAAACGTGCTGTGTGGAACAATATGAGGAATTTTTAGTCTAGCTAGGTTTGTATATAGTATAGTTCAGATTATTTTATTAACAGCCATCTTGGAGCATTTGTTGGAAGTGAGCATAAATTTACTGTGTGTAGAAGACATGACATTCAGATTTTGTGTATTTTTTTCTTAAAAAATTAATACATCGGTATACTTGACTGCAATATGTTAGAACTTTTGTGCAAGAAATAACACTAGGTTGAAGCTTGGTAGCTGAAGATCTGTAAAGAATGCCAGTTGACTATTTTTTCGTGCAAGCTCCATATCCAAAGAGGGTGAGTCGTCATTAGATTCCTGAAAGTCTCTAAGCTTGGCAGCCCGAAGAGTCTTTTTTGTATGTGGTATGGCTATGCCACATAGAAGAAATATTGTTTTTATTAAATATTTTTAAAAAGAAATAAAATAACAGAAACCTTTTTGAAAGGCAGTTTTTTAAATGTAGTTTAAATCTCTTCATAAAATTGCTTTTGGGGATGTTTTAAGCTTATTGTGGTTCTCAGAAGTATTTGAATGGTGTATTTGAAATCTTCCTAAGAGAGACTGCGTGATCTCTGCATTGAAGATCATGTTGGTAGCCATATATTCAATATTTTTGGGTTTGGTTTTTCAATTTGTAAAATGTGATTACCAGTATGCACTTGTTACTAAAGATGGCATCCTATTTAGTTTTAAATTCTGGCTTGCATGATCTTTTTTAAACATAAATATGTTATTTTAAGTTCTTTTAATTTGTGATGTAGTAATTTAATACATTAAATGGTATAATTACATCTCGCTCAGGGGAACTTAGTATGTTATGATTTATGTAGATTTATTTCCCACATGTAGACCAACTAATACTATATATAAAATTCAGTAAGAGTGCCATAACCTAGCATGTAACTTCCTAAAATCACATTCCCAGTAATTTCAGAGTTTGCCATTAACTTTTTAAAACACTGTACGGGTGTTTTTAGAAATATATATAATAAAAGTAGTTCACTGGTCAGACTCCTTTTATATATCTGCAAAAACAGTAACTTATGTTTCAAGTTTCAAGATTCAGGTTTCAGTGTTAACAGTAATACTGGAGCTAACTTTGCTTGATTGCAAGGGACCAGTATTCTCGATCTGTTGTCACATTTCCTATTAAGTGCATTTTCTTTTGCTTCAGTTACTAGGTTGAAGAGCTGATCAGCCTCAACATTTTCTGTTGCTTTTCTTAAGCAACAAGTAACTGTTTAAAAAAAAGATTTAACTTTTATGTCTGCAGTAGACTATTAGGAGGTATGTGGTAGTCTCCTCTTCTCACTCAGAAAGCAGACTGCTTGATAAAAGGATCCAGAAACTGACCTAATGTTGAAGATTTGATCTGTAAACTTCAATAGCAGATGCTCAAAGTAGTGTGTCAGTCAACTAATGCATGTTGCGGGGTGGTTCCACTAATGAAATGAGCAAAGGAATTGAGTTCATGTAATGCTGAAGTAGGTGCTGGATAGTGGAGGTGGCATTTTGTGCTTGCTGAAATACATGGAGAGAGGTCTATTTTTATTTAGAATTTTCAGAAGTTTATGAAGTATCCTCTATTCTTTCCTTCAGCATTCTTTGTTTGATTTTTTTTTTTTTAAAGTATGCTATAGTGTGGTTTTTTTTGTTTTTTGTTTTTTTTAAACCAACAAAGTTGTTGGGTAGGCACAGAATGTCATTTTTCACGGCTTTGAACTAGCTTTGTGATAGTGATGCTGTACATATCGACTGGTTGGACGTTTAATTCTAAAATCTTCTACTCAATCATGCATTTTGGCTGTGACCAAGCATGAGAAATTTCAGTCCCAAAGGATTATTTTTTAAAAAGTTGTTTTATACTTTAAAATGTGTCTTTTTCTTCAGTTAACAAAATATGCCTTCATAGCTCCTTGAAATTTTTCATGTTTGAGGGTTTTTTTGTCTGTCTTCTCAGAGAGAGCAACACTTGAAATAGAAGGGATGGAATAGAAAGGGAGGCCACTGGAGAGCTATTAAGTGTTCCTCTCTGCGTACATCTTGTATGGAAACTCTCTCTCAGGCCCTGGAAGTGGTGTGTTTTTGCTATTGTGTTTACTGGATTGTCTATGTCCTAGCATACTCATTTGAAATATGCCTTTGACTGGGAAACAAATGAACATACAGGTTTTTTTATTACCAGTTTCATATCATATTACCAGTTTCCAAGTAGCAGCCATGTTAGTCTGTATTCGCAAAAAGAAAAGGAGTACTTGTGGCACCTTAGAGACTAACCAATTTATTTGAGCATAAGCTTTCGTGACCTACAGCTGTTAAAAAGTTGAGTTTACCAACAGTTTTCTCATATGTTCAGAGATGTAATTGTGTGGTGTCATTGGGCAAATGGTGACTGCTGTATATTGTCCTTTTTCCTCTTTTTTTTTTTTTTTTTAAACCCCTTCCCCCCTGAAGGACTCTCATGCTGAGCCTTGCCAGTCTGAGAACTGTTTAACTGTTGGGATATGCAAATACTCACAGGTGAATCTAGTGATCCAAAGCAGAGAGTTTTGTTTTTTTTTCTCCCCCCGGTGAGCTAAGCACCTTCAACTTCCAGTTAAGTTAATGGGAGATGCGGATGCTCAGCACTTTTAAAAATCGTATGGTCTGATTTTCAGTTTACTAACCATATAAGAGTATGTGTGCATGACTCTGTTTTTAGTCAAGTTTAAAGTTGTAGTATACTGTATATTGTATTCTACTTGGATCTCTTCAAGAGGTTTTAGGTTTAAATATTGTACCTCCTGCAACAAAACGTTAATCACTGATGTTTGTATGTAAAGCATTTCCTTCAAGGGCATTCAGCCACATTACCTTCATTCTGTGAGCCAAAAGAAAGCAAGCAAGCAAGACAATGCCTGGTCCTGTATTAGAGGAAGCTTCATCCATTTGTTCTGCTGCTCATAGGCCAGAGATGCTGGACCTAAAGCTTTTGGATCTACCTCAATATTGTTCGTTGTTGTTGTTTTCCCCTCCGCTAAGTCTTAGGGTATGGGGCCATTTTTGGGAGTATTGGGAGTCTGGGGTATACCATTTTCAGCTATCCTTAAAAAGTTTGAGTTAAATGAGACATTCTTTCAATGATGTCTGTTCAATAAAAATTTGTTTAAAAGGTGGTGGTGTTTGGGGAGGAGAGGGGAATGAGAGAGAAGGAGAGGGTACCCAGGTTCTCAAGGACTTGTGCTCCTAATACACGTTTGAAAATACCACCCCTTAGGAGCCTAACTTTTGGCTCCCATTTTTGAAAATATTTGCCTGTTTGTATAAAACGAAATTCACAACAGCTTGTTAATGTGTTGAAAGTCCAAATAACGTTTTCATTTAGAATTGGGTGAATAACTGATTTTTTTTTCAGTCTCCCGCCCACCTTGCCTCCCCCCCCCAAAAAAAAATGGGGGGGGGGGAGAGAAACTGTATCTGAAAATTCTGAAAAGCATTGTCAAATTGAAAAAGTTCTTTTGGGGTTGAATTAAACATGTAATTCAACCCAAAATGTTTTGTTTCTGTGCATCTTTAAAGGGCACAAAACACGATGGGGGAGGAGGTGCCATGCCCCTCCCCCAATATTCCAGTGATTAGGACATTCCCTGTCATGTGGGAGACCTAGGTTTGAATCCTTGCTCTGTAGCAGAGATTTGAACCCAGAGGTCCTCCTCCCAGATGAATAAATTGTTCATCTGAAAAATCTTAGCCCTATTTTCTTTGTACTTCTGTCAGTGTTGTGTGGCACCTACTGTTCTTTTAGGGAAAATAGTGCTACTGATGATGTATGTGTATTGTTTGTAGGGCTTGCAACCAAGGTGAGGCCTACACTTAAAAGTTAGATGACATAGCTGTGTTGGTCAGAGGGGTGAAAAATTCATACCCCTGACCAATGTAGCTCTGCTGACCTAACCTACATCCCCCATATGTAGGCGCATTTATGCTGATGGAAGGATGCTTCTGTCAGCATAGCTACCATCATTCAGGGTGGTGGTGTTCCTGCACAGATGGAAAGACTCCTCTTGTTAGTGTAGGCGGCGTCTGCACTATGGGTTTATACCAACATAGTTAAGGCAACGTAGCTGTGCTGGTACAGTCTCTGTAGTCTAGATGTACCCCTAGGATATGAAGGGAAAACAGTAGATTCCCATTAAAGCATTTGATGAAGTCTCATGAAATGTTGCTTGAAAAATTACTACAGATTTAGGCATTATTCAGATGAGGTTAGAACGGTTCTTTTCGCAGCCAATGTGGATTGAAAACTGCGTAAAAGAAAAGGGCTGTATTTAGTTGGGGGAGATGGCTAATGCAGGACTGCAGGGATCAGTGTGAAGTTCATTTTTATTTAACATCCTCATTAATGAGCTGGAAGAAGAAAACAGCAGACTAATGATATTGACGGACAATACTAAATTAAACTGATTTGCAAACACCAGGAGAGAGAAAAACCCAAAGGAATCTAGACCGATTAGAAACATGGACAGAAAATAACTAGATGAGATTTAATTTAGAAAAATATAAACCTCTGGAGCTGGAATCTAAATGTCTCCATAATGAAAGTGAGAAACCTGGGATATAGTAAAGCTGAAAGGTACCAAAGGGTGATAGTGGACAGCAAATTCACGGATGCCGTTGACAAACTCTTGCTGCATCTCTGTTCCCTATCTGTAAAACAATGCTACCTTATCTCATAAAGGTGTTGTGAAGATACATGCACTAATGTTTGGGATGCAGTCATATACTGTGGTGATAAGCACAATAGAAAAACCCATGATGAAATAAATGATTCTCTATTCAGTGCAAGTATTGCTATTTTTTCAAAGATTAAATAAAATATCATTTTTTCATATTGCAATTGAAGTTTTAAAAATATGTTGCAGACAAAATTCAGTAGTAAAAATTCAGCAGTTCAGGAGTAACAACTTTTAACTTTCTATCTTTTTGGAGGGCAGCTGAAGGGGTGAAAATTACTGTGACTTCTAGCCAGACAACTTTGTCTTCTCTTTCCAGTGTAATTTTGTTTTAAAAGTTCCTATATTAAAGCAAAGGGTTTTCATAAAATACTGCCATCTATTAAGAGTCTTTCTGTTTCACAGTGGATGAACGCATCTAACAATGATGATTATCCTTAATTAAAAAAGAAGTTCTCTGTTGAAATGGCCTGAATGAAATCTCAGCTGCTAAACAGACACAGACAGGAAGACTAGACTAGCAGCATTTACCAGCTGTGTGTAAGAGCTACATTGGACATAAAGGGATTTTGCGTTTTATTATGTGGGAGGGATGATGTCAGTTTGGTTGATTATGCCCCTTTCAAGCTGCTGTGATAATTACCTGCTTGTTACCAGAAGTGTCGAACCCATTTTCAGTTTTTGTTTGCTTTTGCTGTCATGCCCTAATTGCTACATAATTTTGTCCCTGCCAATTACTACCTTGCTGTTGGATTTTACAGTGAAGAGGTTGCAAGAATTGATACTTTGTTTTAGCCTTCATAGTTTCAACAGAATATTCTGTTGCCTAATTCCTGGAATACTGTGTTACTTGGTGTCCAGTACTGCAAGGTGGAAAGTGTCTACAAATCCCATTTAAGCCAATGGGAGTTATTTCTACCAGTTTAGGTTAAAAACTTCCCCAAGGCACAAATTCTTCCTGATCCTTGGACAGTATCACTGCCACCACCAAGTGAGTTAGACAACGATTCAAGGAAAAGAACCACTTGGAGTTCCTGTTCCCCAAAATGTCCCGCCAAGCCCCTTCAACCCCTTTCCTGGGGAGGCTTGCGAATAATATACCAACCAAATAGGTTAATAAGGTGAGCACAGACCAGCCCCTTGGGTTTTTAGGACACTAAAAACCAATCAGGTTCTTAAAAGCAGAACTTTATAATAAAGAAAAAGTAAAAGAAGCACCTCTATAAAATCAGGATGGAAGGTAATTTTACAGGGTAATCAGTTTCAAAACACAGAGGATTCCCCTCTAGGCAAAACTTTAAAGTTACAAAAAAAAACCAACCCAGGAATAAACCTCCCTCTTAGCCTAGGAAAATTCACAAGCTAAAACAAAAGATAATCTAGTGCATTTTCTTCCTATTACAATTTGTAACCTTAGATGCTTAGTTCAGGTATGGCTTTAGGAGATGTATTTTCCCTGTCCTGGTTCCTTGCTGTCCCAGAGAGAACACAAAGAAGCACAAAACAAAAACCTTCCCCCACAGATTTGAAAGTATCTTCTCCCCTTAGTGGTCCTTTTGGTCAGGTGCCAACCAGGTTATCTGAGCTTCTTAACCCTTTACAGGTAAAGGAGGGATTTTATGCTACCCTTAGTTTTATGTTTATGACAGAAGCCCCCCAACACTTTGACAGATCAGGCCCTTGATGATGAGAAGACTGATTATATGAGACGAGAGATGTGGAACTGTGGTGTTTTCAGTTTTCGAGAAGTGCATGAAATATGTGTAACATTCTCTGTGGGCATTGACACTTCTGTTAACCACCTTACCCCCAATTATTTGAGTCAAATAAATTGCTTTACATGTAGATATGTTTTGTAAGTGACTTCTATAGAGTTATCTGAATAACGTGAATATTTAGTGCTACATTTTAATATGTGGTGTTCCAGCTATGCACCCTTCCCCTGGCCCACTGGTCCTGTCCCCTACACAAAGAGCCGGGAGTGTGGCTGGTGTAGAAGTGCTATGTCAGATCTTTGCCGCCTTGGTATTCACTTGAGGGGCTTGGTTAAGATGATTCTCTGGTTACTGCAAATCACCTAAGTGGCACAAAGCATCCAGAGCAGGGGTCGGCAACCTTTCAGAAGTGATGTGCCGCGTCTTCATTTATTCACTCTAATTTAAGGTTTTGCGTGCCAGTAATACATGTTAACGTTTTTAGAAGGTCTTTTTCTATAAGTCTATAATATATAACTAAACTATTGTTGTATGTAAAGTAAATAAGGTGTTTAAAATGTTTAAGAAGCTTCATTTAAAATTTAAATTAAAATGCAGAGCCCCCCGGACCGGTGGCTAGGACCCGGGCAGTGTGAGTGCCACTGAAAATCCGCTCCCATGCTGCCTTTGGCACGCGTGCCATAGGTTGCCTACCCTGATCCAGAGTGTAAGTGTTACACAGGAACTTGTATAACTTAACAAAACAAAAAAAAAAGGCAAGAAGAAATAAAAGTATAAATACCCAAGCAACTATCAATCTAGAAACTTAAAAGTTTAAATCAGCCTCATGATCACCACTCTTCTTCTGACAGCCCATTAAATGAGTTACCACATCAGTGAGTATTGAAAGAAGCTCTGACCAAATATTAAAACATTTTTCTAGCATGATAGTTTGGCTCTGGCCAGGTCTGGAAGGAAATTAATTTTTCTCTTTAATTTAAAAAAAAACTTTGCACTTCCATATTGCTCCACCATTCCATCTCTGTTGGTGACAGAAAAGTCACATAGCTCTCTTTAAAATAGAACAGTTATGGATGGCAATGAGTGGCATATTTTTTAATAGGATTCTGAAATATTGTAGAATCTGGAGAGGAGGAATAAATTCAGCATGCAGCATTTAATTCTAAAAATGTAATTTGTTAGAAGAATTCAATTCCATATCTTCAGGTAACCCTCACATATGAATCTTAAATGCTTTAGCACTCTTTTCCACTGACTCAGCTGGAGTTCTGCAGTATTGAGGCATGGTCTACACTAGGCATTTAGATTGGTATAGCTACATCTCTTAGAGGTGTGAAAGATCTACCCCCCTGAAAGACATAGCTGTACCGACCTAACCCCCGTTGTAGATAGCACTTCTTCCGTCAAACTAGATACCTGCTTTTGGGGAGATGGGTTACTTTTGTCAACAGGAGAAGCCTTCCTGTTACTCCTGAGAGAGTTCTGTGCCAAAAAATTAGTTCTGCGCCAAAAAAATTATATGCACAATTTTTTTTTTTAAATTCTGCAAATTTTATTTGTCAGTAACTAAGTGTGGCTCCAGCATGGCAGTGGAGAGCACTGGTTGCACTGAGGTGAGAGATCACCCTGAAGCCCGCACCTTCCCCGGTACAGGGACTAGGCAGCGAGCCTGCATCCGACCCTGACCCAGTTCAAGGGCCGGGCTTGCCCCACAAACACCCCGGGGCCCTGACCTTCTGTACCGGATATGGGTGGGCAAACTCAGTCCAGCAGGATCCAAGTGTGGGGGGATCCAGGTGTGGGGTGAGAGGTTTCTGTGTGGGGACAATCTGAGTGTAGGCAGCTCATTGGGAGATCTGGGTGCACGGGCTCATGGGGGATTCCGGCTACCAGGGCAATGGAACTCTGCAGGGGATCCAGGTGAAGGTGGTTGGGGCTCGGCAGAGGGGTCTGGAGAGTTCAGTGGTGGGGTCCGGGTGCTGGGGGAGTCAGGCTTGATGGGGGGTGTCCAGGTGAAGCTGGTTGGGGCTCAGTGGGGTGGGGGTCAGGGTGTGTGTGGCTCCTTGGGGGGGTGTCCAGGTGTAGGGGGGTAGAGCTTGTCTGGGTGAGGGCTAGATGGGCCTGTTTAACAGGGGAGCCCCAGCTGCTGCTGACGGGACGTCGCCTGCCAGGCTCCCACTACCCCTCATGATTCCCCTATCCCTCTTTTCTTCCCCATCTCGTTCCACCACCCCCCCCCCCCCTCCGCACCTCACCATGGGCGCTCACTGTTGCACAGAAAACAGGAAGGCTTCCAGCACACAGAAGGGGAGCACAACTGGCAGGAGGACACAGGAGGAGGAATTCCGCTGCAGAGTAAGCAGAGCCACTCTACCTCACCCTCCAGGCTTCCCTTTGCTTCCCTACCATTTTCGCAGGGAAGCACAGAAATTCTGCAGGGGTGGGGGAGCATTTTCTGCAGGGGCGCAGTCCAGCAGAATTCCCCCAGGCGTATCTTGTCGGCCTAGATAGTGTCTAAACTTAAAATGCTACTGTGCTGCTGTAGCTTTTTAAGTGTAGACATACCCTAAATTACAGTTTATACTCCTGGCGGGATTCTGTGCCACTGCGCATGTGCAGAATTTATATCCCCCGTGGATTTTCTTGCTTCACTGTAGAAAAATGAATTTCTGATGGGGAAGCAAAGGGAAGCTACAAGAGTGGTCATGCAACCCTCCCCAGCAGTATATTTTGGGTGCTTGGGGCAGCTGGCAGTGAGGTAAATCACTGTGGGGCAGAAAGCAGGACTCCTACCCTGCGCTGGGCTCAGCTGCTAGTCCCGGCTGGGCTGGGGAGAATGGGACTTCCTCTTCACCTGCATGGCATCCGGGGCTGGGTCAGACCCACCCCCAGATTTCTCCCTGGGCTGCAAAAAGCTCTGCAAACTGCACCCATCGCTCCTCGGCTTCAGGGGGAGGGATCCCTATATAGGGAGCTGCTCGCCCATCTGCCCAAGCTCCATGCATCCAGACCTCCTACCCAAATCCTCCTGCTGAGCCTAACCCCCACCCCCGCAGTCAGAACCCCCCTGATGAGCCCCACTCCCCCTGTACCTGGACTACCCTGACGAGCCACCTGAATACCCACCCCACCGAGCCCCAACTAGCTGCATATGAACCCCCCACTGAGACCCCCCACGTCCAGACCCCTCCTGCCAAGCTCTATCCCCCTCACACCCAGACCCGCTGAGCCCCAACCATCTTCACCTGGACCCCCTTGCAGAGTCCCATTACTGTTGCACCCAGAGTCCCACAACAAGCCCCCCCTGTGTATCCAGATCCCCCCCTGCACCTGGATCCCCCACTGAGCTGCCCACACCCAGATTGCCCCACACAGAACCCTCTCAACCCACACCTGGATTCCCCCACACTAAACCCCTCCACACTTGCATCCTGTCTGCCCACACCTGGTGCACCTGGTACGGAGGGTCAAGGCCCTGGGGTGTGGGCAGGCCTGGTCGGTACACTGTGTCAGGGTTGGGTGCAGCCTCACTGCTGAGTCCGTGTCCTAGGGTGGGGGAGCTGCACAGTGATCTCCCACCTTTGTGCAGCCAGTGGCCTGTGCTCCCCAATGCCATGCTGGAGCCTCCACATTTATTTGACAAATAAAATTTGCAGAATTTTAAAATATTGTGTGCAGAATTTTTATTTTGGGGGAGTAAAATTTTTAATGTTTTGCAGCAGAATGCTCTCAGAAGTAAATATATGTAGTTTACAAGGAGAATCCATAATCAGTTAAAAGTGAGGATTTTTGTTTTAGGGAATTTGTCTTGGATTCAGTTGAATCAGAATGAAGTTGCAAAGTGTGTATAGCAGTAAAGACAGTGTTCAAGTGTGCCTTTAGAGAGTTTTTAAGAAACTTGACACAGGGATACCAAGTCATCGTCATCCTGGATGGCCTCTATTGTAGTGGCTGCTGTAAAAATATATGCTGAATGCTGAGCCCTGCCATGTGACAGTTTATAATCTTCACCCATATCACATGGCTTGGATCAAGAAATAGATCTTTCTCTTGCCAGAGGTAGTGTGTGTTATACCCTTATTATAGCTGCCAGGGAATGGGAAGGGGAGGGATGATAAAACAAGGGCACCAAATGCTGATACCACACATTTATCAATTCCCTTATGTTCCTTGGTTTTTAGTTGTCTCTTTAGGGCTATTTCCAAGAAATGAAGGAAAGCACTAACACTTTATTTGAGATTAATGTAGTACATTAAATCCATATATTTGGGGGGAAGTAGGATGATAGGGAGAAGAAAGAAAACACCATGAGATATTTTGGCACACCACAGCTTATAAAAGGGAGAAAATTCATAATTTTCCCATTGACAGCAATATATCAGTTTTCAAAATAGGAGAGGGATAATTTAACAATCCTCTGAACACTGGTGCAGAAAATATTTAACAGCTATTCATAGTATTAAAATATCAGCAATTTCCAGAAGGCTCAGTAATGTGAAGTCTCAGAAGGTCAGAAACATCCTCTTCAGGGACAGGATGGGGTGATGGGAAGCAAAACTTTGAAACAGCCAAGTCCATAAAGATGACTCATTTATGTATACTTGCTAAAATTATGAAACACGTTTAAGGACATGTATTAGTTCTGCTTCTATATGATCATGTTCCGGAGATAGCATAATACTATTTTTTTATTGCACCAATAGTGCTTTAAGAGTTTAGTTACCAGGGTATAGGAACAGGTGATGTCATGCAACTTTTCAGATTATAACTTTAGTTTTTGAAAAATAAATTGAGAGAAACTGCTGGTACTGTATTTTTATTGGTTAATTTATGCTTGTGTTGATGTTTGTTAGTCATGTCATCTCTTTCTTTTTAAGTGTACTTTAGTTTTTTGGGCTTTTCCCAACACTTTGAGTAGGTATTAATGAATTAACCAGTTTGTGTTCCTTGTGTTTTTGTCCCTTCAGTTCCTTAACAGTTCTAACAGTTTCAATTAAAAGATATATAATTCTTGCATAAATTCATATTAAGGAAATAATTGATTTGAAATATACAGCAATATACAGAAACGCATTTTGTAAGGGGTTTAGGTGGGACTGGGTGACTGAGTAGAATGATAACATGATACAGTATTACAACTTTCACCTCTATAGGTTGTATATCTGAATCTAGTTCAGACTGGTAATGACAGAAAGTAGTTACCATCTGAGAGCTACTTGGCTTATATGCAGTGAGTTGGTCTTGGTCCAGTAGTTATTTGGAGAGGTTTTCCCATAACAGAAAACCATATATGATATGGCACAAGGTGACATCTTTTGGTGGTAGTCTCAACAAATAAGCCAACCATTGAATGGGCATGGAGACTGAACCTGGCCTCTCATGTTTAGAGGTGGCCCTTCAGTTTAGCGTTAAAGACATTTTACTGGGAATTAGCGGGAAAGATAGATTGATATTGCCAGTACTGTGCTCTTTCTATATCTGTTCATCACCTTTCACCAGCACAGATATGAAAATGAAGGGTAGACATCCTTCTCCAGCCTTTTCAAGTAATCCTCTCACAATCTCTTAAAAGCACTCTAAGAGATTTCTCTTGAGCTAGGAGTAATAAAATAGATCCCTCATCAGTATCGGGAAAAAGGGATTTTGCATTCATTACTTTATAATTTTCAAGGGAAAAAAGACACTATACTTGTTCCTGGGTCCAAACAAATGTATTTGAAAGTTCAAATTTAATTTGGTGACCCTTGCCTCAGTATTTCCATCTCTTAACTACACAGGATTCATTCATGGTTCTCAGTCTAAAGGATGCATACGTCCATGTAGCTATTGGATCAGTCGACATGAAACACGTAGTGTTTGTGTGAGCAACAATCATTATTGATATGAAATCCTTCCCTTTGGTCTTTTTTTCAGCACCAAAGATTTGAAAAAAAATATTTGGCCATTCTGGTAATCTCCAATATCCAAAGATTTATGGGTATCTGTGTCTTGAACACTGGTTGATATGGGCCCAGTCTTGTTACTTTTCTCATGGACAAATGTGAACCTTATGTCTCTTGACCCAATCTTTGGGATTTAGCATCAGTAAGGACAAGCTGGTGTTCATATGACTCTTATCTTTTACAGGAACAGTTCTAGACTCCAAGTTAACAATTGCTTACCTTCCTTAAGGAAGTGCTGAGAAAATACAGGAGGCAGTCACGTTGGCCAGACCCCAGCTTCATCACACAGTATAGCTTGCCGCAGGCTTCTGGGCCTAATGGCTTCCTGCACTTATGTCATTCCATTTGCAAAAATTGAGTTGGGACTATTAGAAGTATGTCTGGGACAAGTCATTTTTCAACAACGAGATGACATTGCTCCCATAGTGATTATAACTCCCTGATTTGGGTAGACAGCTTTGGAGAATACCTGCAGGCAGTACATCCTATTTGCCTTTTCCCAATCTCTCACTGAAGGTAATTGTGTTGGACACCTCTGGCAAGGTTGGGGAGCACATTTAGAACAGTTGATTGCAAGAAACACAGAGGCTCAGGGAAGCCAGCGTTCAGGTAAGAAAACTAAAAATGAGTAATTCGTGCAGCCATTAAATCATAATTAGAACAAGGAAATACAGATTCTCACAGACAACACCATAGTGATATCATGGGGGAGCTCACTCAAAACTTCTGTGTCAAGAGACCATTCTTCTCCAGGAGTGATGCATTCATCATCAAATGTTCCTTGTGACAGTTCACCTTTCTGGGAAAGACCATTTTCTAGCACATAACCTAAGATGCAGATACAGCATTCAGTATAAGCAATATTTGAAAGACTCACTACTAGCTTTGATGATTTAGAGGTGAAGGAAATCTCTGGTAGACCTCATTGATACAAAGGAGTACAGAAGGTATTGGAACAAGAGTCAAGTCTTTGTGATCAGTGACATCCTCCTTGAATAGAGGCAAGGTTCCTTAATGCTTTCTCTTGAATACTACTAATCCCAGGGGTCATATTTATAATGCTGTGTATTTAATGTTTGTGCACTCAGCACCATACAAAACAAACATGAAAACATTTCCTGCCCTGAATGGCTTACAGTCTGTGCCCCTTATGGAGGAGGGAATAATGCAGTGTTCTAAAAGTATTTTTTGTTTAAATGTGACCTGCAAAGGTGTGTGTGTGTGTGTGTGTGCAGGGTTTTTTTTAAAATGAGCTTGTGCCCTTTTTTGCGTCTTTATGACAGGATTACTGGTCTCATGGATTGGGAGTGGAGAGGAGCAATAGAATAGGCAAATCTTGATATTAGGCTTTTGACACAGGCCCACATGACATTCTCCTAAACAAACTAGGGAAGTGCGGTCTAGATGAAGTGACTATAAGGTGGGTGCACAACTGGTTGAAAGACTGTACTCAAAGAGTAGTTATCAATGGCTCACTGTCAAACTGGGAGGATGTATCTAGTGAGGTCCCATCTGGGTCCAGTACTAGTCAGTATTTTCATCAATGACTTGGTTAATGGAGTGGAGAATATGCTTATAGAACTTGCAGAATAACACCAAACTGGGAGGGGTTGCAAGCACTTTGGAGGACAAGATTAGAATTCAAAATGACTTTCGCAAATTGTAGACAAGTGCAAAGTACTTCACTTAGGAAGGGAAAAAATCAAATGCTTAGCTACAAAATGGGGAACAGCTGGCTTGGTAATAGTATTGCTGAAAAAGATCTTGAAATTATAGGGATCACAAATTGAATGAGAGTCAACAATGTGGTGCAGTTGTGAAAAAGGCTAATATCATTCTGGGGTGTAAGACATAGAAGGTAACTGTCCTGTTCTTCTTGGCACTGGTGAGACCTCTGCTTGAGTACTGTGTCCAGTTCTGGGTGCCATATTTTAGGAAATAAGTGGCCAAATTGGAGAGCAACAAAAATGATAAAAAGGTTTAGAAAGGAAAAGCTGTGAGGAAAGCTTTAAAAATAACTGGTCATGTTTTGTCTTGACAAAAGAAGATTGAGAGGGGATCTGATAACTGTCCTCAAATGTATTAAGGGCTGTTACAGAGAGGACAGTGATCAGTTGTTGTCGTCCATGTCCACTGAATACTGAGCCCATTATTCTTTATCCAATCTTCAGCAAGGGAGATTTAGGTTAGCTATTAGGAAAAACTGTCAAACTATAAGAGTAGTTAGGCTCTGGAATGGGTTTCCTGGGGAAGTTGTGGACTCCCCTTCACTGGAGGATTTTAAGACAAGTTGGATAAATACCTATTGTGGAGGTCTAGGTTTACTTGGACCTGCCACACAGGAGGCTGGAGTTGATGGCTTCTTGAGGTCCCTTCCAGACCTACATCTCTATGATTCTATTAAGAAACCATAAAAGGGAAGGTGGGTGACCATTTTTTTTTCTGCTTGTTTTTAACTTTCATATATCAAGGATGTAATATCTGCTCCTCCCTGGTTTTATTGGAGGACTAATGGGAGGCTATTAACCAATAAGGTCAGGGATGCAAACTCATGCTCTCTGTGTCCCTAGCCGTTGACTGCCAGAAGGTGGGAGTGAACCACAGCGGATGGCTCACTGCATGATTGCTTGTTCTGTTCATTCCCTCTTAAGCACCTGGCATTGGCCACTGTTGGAAGACCGGATACTGGGCTAGCTGGACCATTGGTCTGACGCAGTATGGTCATTCTTATGAGCTATATAGGACATTTATTTATTATGATCTCTTAACACCTCAATTGAAGGTGTGAGCATGTTGATGTCACCCCATATCCCATGCCTGCTGACTGGCCCCATGGGCAGGGTGCTGTGAGGAACACAGCTTCTTTCTCTTCCCTATCTGCAGCTGCAGTGCTCCTGCCCTGGGATTGGCTGCTCTCTGTTCTGGCACCACAGCAGTCCTGGGTGGGTGAAAGAAGTAACTGCAGCACCTTTCTGGCTGAATATATTTTTTGCCGACAAAAAATAATTCTGCATGGCACGTGAATTCTGGCCGTGCGCAGTGGTACAGAATTCTGCCAGGACTAGGTATTATTACTAGTTAATCTGCCAGTAGGGAATCTGTTCAAGCAATACTCAAAGAAATTGGTTATTAGGATTTTCTAGATTACCTGCACAAATTCATACTCCCACCTTTCTTTCTGAGGAAGAGTTTAAAGCAACGGTGGCAGGGTAGATTGAGTTAAATCAAAGTGATTTCCATAACTGATTTTAATCACAATTTAAATAAGCAAGCAGGAAACCTAGATTTAAATAATTAATGTTAATCGTGGTTTGCATTTGTACTTTTTAGTTATATTTCTAAAGAAAGGTTGATTCTCATTGGTTGGTCACTAAAACATGTTGATTTGCACTTAAATGCATCCTTTTCACAAAATTTGGTACTTCTGTTTTCTAACCAGGAGGATACACTAGATCTAGTGACCATTATTTAAGCAATTATGTAACTTGATTTTTGTCTGTTTTTATGTTAAAAATTGTGATCGATGCATTTCTTACTTACTAGAGGACTAATTTTTTACTCATAATTTGTGTCCAGCTGGATTTGGATGGAAATTGGAATTCAATTAAAAATGCACAAAAGCAGCATGTAAAAATTATTTTTTTGTAATTAATTTCAATAAAACTACCTTAAGTGTGCTGGATACATAAGGAAAATTGATCAAAACATGTTTTGTAGGGCTGTCAAGTGATTAAAAAATTAATCGCGATTAATCAAACAATTAAACAATAACAGAATACCCTTTATTTAAATATTTTTGTGTGTGTTCTACATTTTCAAATATGTTGATTTCAGTTACAACCCAGAATACAAAGTGTAAAGTGCTCGCTTTATATTTTTTTATTACAGATATTTGCACTATAAAAAAAATATTTTTCAATTCCCCCATTACTAGTTCTGTAGTGCAATCTTTTTATCATGGAAGTTGAACTTACAAATGTAGAATTATGTACAAAAAAATGCATTCAAAAATAAAACAGTGTAAAACTTTAGAGCCTACAAGCCCCTGAGTCCTTTTGCATTTAAAACTAATTTAATTAAACAAAGCAAGTATTATCAGTAGTTAGCGAATTGAACAGATTGTTTTCCTCTTCTAACCTGTGAATAAAAACTAAGTATGAGAGCATGAGATCTACTAGTTGTAAAATTTTGAAGGACATGATGACCAAAAACAATTTGTCTTGCTTTATTAGCTCTCAGTTTCTTAACTTTGGGTCATTGAGTTTAACTAGTTGAATACGCTGAAATGAAGAAAACATTCTTGCTTTGCTTGTAGAAGATGCTACTGCCATCAAAAGCTGGTTTGGCACTTCAGCAAACTTTGGTTCCAGGTGCTCAGCCAGTGACCTCCACTAGTTCAGTAGTTTAACTTTCTTTAAAACTTTGGCAGCAAATAAGTACAGCTTAACATTATTTATTTTTTTATTTACTATAAATCACTAATAGAGTATAGTAAGATTAGGTCTGAACATAGGTTGTCATAGTTTCAAATTTAATTTTTAAATTTGGCTTATTTTTTAAAAATATTTAATTTAACACAATCCAATTTAAATAAGTTTTAATTTTTTATATGAATCATCAATTTCTTCCCCCCGCATGGTGCTTTGTGTGCCCTTCCTTCCAAACATTTGATCTGTGATGTAATGCGTCATCCCTAATCACCATTGTTTTTCCAGAAGGTTCTAAGCACATGCACCAAGTGATGCACACATTTTCAAGAGCATGGATCCATGTGTAAACTACTTCAAGTGATGGTCCCTATATGGATTCCAAATGGTGTGCACGTGTACCATGTGCCGGAGCCAGAAGGTTTCCCTAGCAGTGTCCATTGACCCACACATGTGTCGTGCATTCCTCTTATGTTCGCAGCTGAGGCTATAATAGGCCATATGGGTCGACACTGCTCTAGTTATCTTACCACTGCTTGGCTGGAGTCAGAATCCTGTTACTTCATGCCCTTAGCTTTGGTAAGAGAGTGATTTACTGTCAATTTTTCTTGTGTATATACTTGTAGTTTTGTGTTCTGTAGTTATTGGTTACTTGCAGGTAGCTTAATTACTATAGCTTTGCCCCCGTTGGAGGGAAACTCTCCCTAGCCCACTCCTACTCCCTCAGGAACTATGCCCTGGATTCCAGGCTTCAAGGACTGTGCCTCTTGCCCATGCTCATTTGTTGTGAATGATAAGCATCAGTGTTGCCTCTAGTGCCTTGGCGAGGCCCACACTTCGGCCTGCTGCACCATTTGTAAGTTGTTCCCGCCCTGAATATGGGAGGCTTGAGAACTTCACCTCCGGAAATTCTTAATGGAGTAGGCTATGTGCCCACGGGCGCATTCAGCTCTGGGACCGCCAGAAATGGTGATGCATTGCCCATCACCAGCAGCGAGCATTTCTCCAAGCTCCTCCAGGGCACTGGATCCGTCAGTGCCAAGACCTCCGGACAAGCCCTGCCATGAGAGAGAGAAACATTGACACGGGCATAAGAGAAGATTCCTGTCCAGATATACAGTTTCCTCCCCAAGCTGCACCAAGTCGGGTGAGAAGTTGTTGTGCGTGGATCCGGCTGGACCACCACTCAAGTTTCCCAGAGTAGCGGGTAAGGCACAGTGGAAGCAAGATCCAAGGGTACCACCACCTACCCTGGTACCCATACTGGCGCTCTCACTGGCTCTTGCACCACCCATCCTATTAACTCTGTCAAATACACCTGGACCCTTAGGATTGACCCAAATGATGCCTTGCACTCCTGGGCACGTGGAAGTGCTACTATCAACAGAGGAGCTGTTCTTCCCGTACTCACAATCTCCACTCCTCTCCACGCTGCCGCTCCCTGCCATCGTCCCTTCTGCAGCAAACAAACCATTGCTGCTGCCATGTCTCATTGCTCCACTGTGGCCTTCCAGTACTGTCGGTGCCTCCCTTCCCAAAACCATCTTCAGAGTCTGAGGGCGCCTCAGAGCTGGAGCCCTTGTTTTTCCCTGCCCCACCTCGGAGTCCAGACTCGTGCCCCAGACTACCATACCCCCCTGCTTGTGATCCTTGCCCCGATTGGGTCAAGATCACTGTGGACTGTTGGGTACTGAAGATCATCCATCATGAATACTCCATAGAATTTCTGTCATTTCTGCCTCATTGCCGACCCCGGCTTTCACTTTAGGGACCCATCCCTCTAATGCATCCTCGAACAAGAAGCCAATACTCTTCTCCTCAAGGGTGCCGTAGACCCTATCCCACTTCACTACAGGGAGTGGGGATTTTACTCCCCATACTTCCTCATGCCAAAGAATGGCGGAGGGTGATGCCCCATTGTGGACCTTTGGGTGCTCAACTTCATCAGGAAAGCCAAACTCCATATGGTCATGTGTTGATTATCCCCTCCCTCCCACACGGAGCCTGATTCACGGCTCTCAACATGAAGGACAACTACCTCCACATCGACATTCACCCAGCCCACTGGAAATTTCTCTTATTCAGGGTTTCATGGTCTGATTCACCATTACCAATTCTGAGTCTCTCCTTCGGCATAGCGACGACGCTGTGAGTCTTCACAAAAGTTTTCGCTGTCATAGCAGCACACATACGCTGCCTCTGCTACTCTGTATTCCCCTACTTGGGCAACTGGTTCTTCACTGTATTGTCCCAGCAAGGCCTCCTCTCACTTGTCCTAGCTCTTTGCGCCCTCTTCACCTCTCTCCATATTTGCATCAATGAGGAAGAAGTCTGTGCTTGTAGCTACCCAGATGATCAACTTTATTGGGGCATGGGTAGACTCCGACTGGGAGGAAGGTTTGTGCTGTGATGAACGCTTTGCTATACTGAATTCCATTATTGCAGACCTATGCCACAACACCTGTACCACCAGCCGCCGCTGTCTCTCCTTCCTTGGACATATGGTAGTCTGTACTTCAGTGACACCGCATGCATGCGTCCACATGAGTTGCTTACAGATGTGGCTCGTTTCAATCTACAGACCACACAGGACTATTGGTCTAGGGAGTAGGACTCTCCTGTCCAATTCTGGCCTCCTTCATATGGTGGACTGACCCTTCCAAGGTCATGATCTTTACACCTCCTACCCCACAATCCCCCATAACTATGGATGCCTCCCACTTGGACAGTCACACAGCGCAGACGTCTGGATGTCATGAGAGGCCAGAATACACATCAACATCCTGGAATTGAGGGCAGTCAGTTTTGCATGCCAGGCATTCCTCCCCCTCATCTGGTGCTGTCACATCACAGCAGTAGTTTACATCAACAAGCAAGGCAGCTCCAAGTCTCCATCATTCTGTTCTGAGTCCATCCACCTTTGGAACTGGTGCATCAAACATCAAATCATGCTCCAGTCCATGTACCTCCCAGGCACCCAAAACTCCCTGGCAGATGTGCTTAGCAGGACTCTCTACATGAACCATGAGTGGGAATTGCATGATGCCACACTGCAATACCTGTTCCACAAGTGGGACGCCGCGTCCGGAGACCTTTTTGCAACCTGCAAGAACCACAAACTGCCTCTTTATTGCTCCAGAGGAGCCGGGGGGGAGGACTCACAAGGTGACACCCTTCTCCTCCCTTGGACGGGCAACCTACACTATGTACCAGAGGGGTAGCTGTGTTAGTCTGTATCCACAAAAACAGTGGGGGGAGTCTGGTGGCACCTTAAAGACTAATAGATTTATATGGGCATAAGCTTTCGTGGGTAAAAAACCCCACTTCTTCAGATGCATGGGATGAAAATTATAGATGCAGGCATAAATATACTGACATGTGAAGAGAAGGGAGTTACACTGGTTCTCCACTTGTAAGGTGAAAAAGGCCAATTCAGTCAGGGTGGATGTGGTCCACTCCCAATAATTGATGAGGAGGTGTCCAATACCAAGAGAGGGAAAGTTGCTTTTGTAGTGAGCCAGCCACTCCTAGTCCCTATTCAAGCCCAAATTAATGGTGTTAAATTTGCAAATGAATTGTAGCTCTACAGTTTCTCTTTTGAAGTCTGTTTTTGAAGGTTTGTTTGTTGAAGTATGGCTACTTTTAAATCTGTTATAGAATGTCCAGGGAGATTGAAGTGTTCTCCTACTGGCTTTTGTATGTTACCATTCCTGATGTCTGATTTGTGTCCATTTATTCTTTTACGTAGAGACTGTCCAGTTTGGCCAGTGTACATGGCAGAGGGGCATCACTGGCACATATCGCATGAGTAGATCTGCAGGTGAATGAGTCCCTGATGGTGTGGCTGATGTGGTTGGGTCCTCTGATGGTGTCGCTAGAGTAGATATGGGGACAGAGTAGGCAACAGGGTTTGTTACAGGGATTGGTTCCTGGGTTAGTGTTTCTGTGGTGTGGTGTTTAGTTGCTGGTGAGTGTTTGCTTCTGGTTGGGGGGCTGTCTGTAAGCGAGGACTGGCCTGCATCCCAAGGTCTGTGAGAGCGAGGGATTGTTTTCCAGGATAGGTTGTAGATTGTTGATGTGCTGGAGAGGTTTTAGCTGGGGGCTGTACGTGATTGCCAGTGGTGCTCTGTTGTTTTCCTTGTTGGGCTTGTCCTGTAGTAGGTGACTTCTGGGTACCCATCCTGCTCTGTCAATCTGTTTCCTCACTTCCTCAGGTGGGTATTGTAGTTTTAAGAATGCTGGTAAAGATCTTGTAGGTGTTTTGTCTCTGTCTGAGGGATTGGAGCAAATGCAGTTGTATCTTAGACAATGGATTGTGTGATGTGTCCTGGATGGAAGCTGGAGGCATATAGGTAAGTATAGCAGTCAGTAGGTTTCCGGTATAGGGTGATGTTTATGTGACCATCACTTATTTGCACTGTAGTGTCCAAGAAGTGAATCTCTTGTGTGGACTGGTCCAGGCTGAGGTTGATGGTGAGGTTGAAATTGTTGAAATCCAGGTGGAATTCTTCAAGGACCTCCTTCCCGGGGGTCCATATAAGATTGGCCCTACTGGGTCAGACCAGAGGTCCCAGTATCCTGTCTTCCAACAGGGGCCGGTGCCAGGTGCGCCAGAGGGAATGAACAAAACAGGTAATCATCAAGTGATCCATCCCCTGTCGCTCATTCCCAGCTTCTGGCAAACAGAGGCTAGGGACACCTGGACATATGATGAAGATGTCCTCAGTGTAGCACAATTAGAGGAGGAGTGCTAGGGGATGAGAGAACAACGCTTCCTCAGATAAGTCAGCCATAAAAATGTTGGCATACTGTGGGGCCTGTGGGTATCCATAGCAGTGCTGTTGACTTGAAAGTATAAGTTGTCCCCAAATCTGAAATGGTTGTGGGTGAGGACAAAGTCAGAACCTACACGATGCCTTTCCTCTCTTTCTGTTATTGAAAATTTGCTGGGACCAAGCTACAGTAATACCTGTAGCTCTGTTCTGGCCCTGTCAATATTTGTTACAGACCTCCTGTGAATCTCTGCTTGCACCCCATCCCACCTCGACATACTCCCAGATCTTTTCACACAAGATCGGGGCTGGCTCCAGCATCCCATTCTGGGCTCTCTTCACCTCACAGCTTGGTTTTTGGATGGGGCTTGAGGATAGACATGGCATGCTTCAGCCTGGCGAGACACATCCTTACACAAAGCAGGGGGGCATCCACCAGGGTCTGCTACCCAGTGAAGTGGAAGTGCTTTACCTCATGGGCCCACTGACATCAGCATCCCCGGGATGGTATCCATAGCTATCATCTTCGACTATCTTCTCAAACTTAAAATGTTGGGCCTGGTCCTCAGCTCCATATGGGTCCACTTGGCAATGCTCAATGCCTTTCTCCCCCCGATGGATGGCACCTCAGCATTCATACAACCTACCACCATCTGTTTCTTGAAAGATCTGTGCAGTACCTTCCTGCCAGTTCTCAAGCCCACACCTTTGTGGAACCTTAGGCCTTGTCTACACTGCCACTTTACAGAGCTGAAACTTTCTCGCTCAGGGGTGTCAAAAAACACCCCCCTCAGTGATGCAAGTTTCAGCACTGTAAAGTGGTAGTGTAGACAGTGCATGAGCACTGTTAGCCGTGCTCCCAGCGCTGGTAGCTACTCCCCTCATGGGGGTGATTTTTTTACAGCGCTGGGAGAACTGGTGAGAGCTGGTGCTGAGCCTACACAGCCATGTTAAAGCGCTGCCCCGGCCGCGCTTCAACATTGGTAGTGAAGACATACCCTTAATCTCATTCTCTCCACACTCACAAAGACCCCTTTGAGCCCATGGCAACATGGTCTCTGTCCCATCTCTCCATGAAAGTGATCTTAGTGGCCATCACCTCAGCTAGATGGATCAGAGAACTGGCGGCCATGATGGTGGACCCCCCTTACACCGTCTTCCAGAAGGATAAGGTTTCCTTCTGGCTGCACCCAAAATTCAGAACTAAAGTAGTCAGAATTCCACCTAAATCATTGCATCCGCCTCCCTGTCTTCTTTCCCAAACACCACGCCTTCCACTTGGACAGAGCACTACACTCCCTTAATGTCACCATGCACTGGCATTCTACCCTCAGCGAACTTGTGCCTTTTGGGCATTACTGATACTCTTTCTAGCCAATGCAAGGGACAAGCCCTCTCCTCTCAGTGAATCTTCAAATGGGTCTCCAGGTGCATCCACAAATGTTACACACACACACCAATGTACCACCACCTGATGAAGTCACGGTGCATTCTATGCAAGTTCATGCAGCTACATCGGCTTGCCTCGCGAGTGTCTCATGGCAGGATATCTGTCGTGCAGCAACGTGCACTCCATATGCAAGTTCATGTCCCATTACACCATCGCCTCAGCTGCAGACACATCTGCAGGCCGCACCATACTACAGACTATACTTCCTTGTACATCCTCACATCCACCTCCATTTTGATCATTGCACTCTATTCACCCACATTTGGAATCCATATAGGGACCATCACTTGAAGAAGAAGAGGAGGTTACTTACTTGTGACTAGAGGTTCTTCAAGATGTGATTCATATTCGGATTCCAATACCTGCCCTCTACCCTTCTGCTGCAGACTAGACTTCAGTGGTAAGAGGGATACTGGAGCAATGTCAGCCCGCATGGCCTATTATAGTCTCAGCTGTGAACACGAGGGGGACTCAAGACACACATGCTGGTCAACGACACTGCTAGGAAAACCTTCCGGCACATGGTGTGCATGTGCACCCACTTTTGGAATCCAAATAGGGACCACGCATCTTGAAGAACGTCCAGTTACAGGTAGGTAACCTCCTTTTTTGCATTAATATGATATTGCCAGCTTCGAGCATCCAGAAATTATAACTGTATTAAATATAAGATTTTTAAAAATAACTTTTGAATTTTTTTATTTGCCTTCTGGTTTCAGAGCCTCAAATTTTGTCTCCATAACCATGAAGCTAGAAAGTCTACTTTTATTAAATAAAAGCAGAGATTCTCCCATAATCACAGGACTCAGAAGCTGGGCTTTTAAGAAAAAACACCAAATATTGTGAGGCTTATAATAAATTAATGAGAGGTGGCAACACTGAATTGTATTCCCTTTACTAGAAAGGGTTGAGTTGGAGTGGGAAGATGGGGGGTGTGTGTGTGTGTGTGTGTGTGTGTGTGTATTTAAAAAATAATATAATATACGCTTGTGCTCCTTATTCTGTTAGGCCTGGTCTATACTTAAAATGTAGGTTGAAATAGCTGTGTCACTCAGAGGTGTGAGAAATACACACCCCTGAGCAACATAGCTTTACCGATCTAACCCCAAGTGGACGTTGCTATGGTGACAAAAGAATGCTTCTGTCAACCTAGCTACTGTCGCTTGGGGAGGTGATGGTCCTATGCTGATAGGAAAACGCTTTCTTTCAGTGTAGTGCTAGCATAGCTGCATGCAGGGGTTGTTCCAGCATCGCTGTGGCACTGGGGTTGTGCTGATGTATGTCGTCGCTGTAGGGCAGGCATGGCCTTAAAGTGAAAACTCATCCCCTTATAAAGGTCCAGTGCCAAGGTTGCTACTTAGGGGCTAAATATAAGTTGTGATCAGCGTCTTGTGTACAATTCTCTGCTGTCAGGTGAATTTCACCTGAGAGACCTCTGAAAAGGAAATGGTATATTAGAGAAATGGCAGCAATGGGTACATTTAGAGTATAAAGTCTTCTGTAACACCTGGGAGGGGAGTGTTTTGGCATAGCCCAGAGGATCCTTGGTTATCCATTTCGTTCCCTGCTGCTCCTGGCTTTGGCTACTACTGTAAGTGAAACAGTGAGTTCTGCTGATTTCTGATTTCTTCAGCTTTTCAGCATCTTTAAATTAAAGTGTTGTTAGAGTACTTTTTTTTTCTGTAGTTCATGCACTGAAAGTAGAGTTGATCAATTTGATTCCTACTTTGATTGTTACACTGAATTTCAAATTTAGAGAAGGCGAAGGTAATTTGAGGAGAAAATTTTCAGTTATTTACAGAGTCGGAGAGAAAGTATTAAATCTTTGACAAGTGTTTACATCAAAGAAAATATTGTTGTACAAAAAATTTGAGATCCTTGGGAACCTAAGGCTAATATTAGAATGCAAGGGATTCTTGCATCAGTTAATTAAGTACGTTTGAGACAATCTACAGTTTTACGTTTAGATTCCATTTTTGTTGAGAAATATCACCCAATCTAAATCTTCTTATGGTCACTACTAAAACTCCTGTAGTTTTTTAGATCTAATTCTGTTTAAGAATATTTATTGTAATTTAAAGTCCTATGGAACAGTGAAAATGCTTACTCTCTTCACAAATATAGAGGAAATATTCAGTATTGCAATAATATGATTACAACCAATCGAGACACATCTAGGAATAAAAAGGTTCGAATGGAAAAATTAAGTGTACATGTTGAAATCCTATCAGTGGGTTATATTGCTACTATTTGATATTTTTCCTGCTTTTTATGACGAAACTTGGGAGTTTTTAAATTTAAGAAGATGTTCAAGAGATCTGATTATTTAAAATTGTAATAGTTCATGGAGGATTTGAAACCGATTAAGCATTATGCAAATATGAGTAGAATTACTACAGTTCATTTTATTTTATTATTTTGTCAATTGATATTTTATGTGCCAGAATACAATTTGTTTATTAAATTAAATTTTTCTTTGGTTTCTTTGCATTAAATCCTCAATGTGTTTGGAGCACTTCTTGGTTAATGAATTCTATTTCTGTGATGATATCTGTTATAAACATGAATGGTATGATATATAATCCCCCTCCCCCTCCCAAGAGCTTTGTGGGGAAAAAAGATCGGTGAGAATCTCATCACAAAACACTTGACGATAGCTAGACTGCTGGTGTACCGAGACCGCCATCTGTAATGCTAACAAATATTGACTGTGTATATTCATCAGTTGTTGTGGTCTTACACTTCAGCGGCTACAGCAGCACAGCTATCATGTTGCTGTAGCGTAGGCTCTTCCTACGTTGACGGAAGAGTTTTTTCCATCCATGTAGATAATCCACCTCTCCAAGAGGCGGTAGCAAGGTTAACAGAAGAATTCTGCCATCCACCCAGTAGGGTCTACAGTGTGGTATTGGTCTCCCTAACTACGTTACACAGGGTGCAAATTTTTTCACAGTCCTGTGTAGTGTAGTGAGGTCAGTCTGGTTTTTAGGTGTAGACCAGGACCCAGATTGTAAACTCCATGGGCAGGGTCCATCTTTTTCTTTTTCGTTTGTATGGTGCCTAGCACCATGGGGGCCTCGTCCATGCCTAGGTCTCCTAGGTGCTAGAGTAATACAAATAATAAGTCTTTTTGTGGTGGTGATGGGGAGGTTGAGGTAGGGAGTGCTGGAAGGCTGGCATCCCTACTGGAGCAGAGTTAAGGCTGTGATGTGTTGTCTGAGGTCTGGTCTACACTACAAAGTTAGATTGACGTAAGCTGCCTTGCGTTGACCTAGCTGTGCATGTATCTACACTTAAATTTGTCTCCCACCAATGTAAGTGCCTTGTTACAGTGATGTAGTAACACCATTTCTCCAAATGGCATTGAGCCATGGTTGACGTATTGATGTCAACAGAGCACAAGTGTAGACATTGTGTTACTTATGTTGACCCTAACAGTCCTCCAGCAGCTGTCCCACAATGCCTGACATGGACTGCTCTGGTCACAGTTGTGAACTCCTCTGCCCAGGGATCACAGAAACCAAAAGGCCCCCCCACCCCTTTAAAGCCCTGCAGATTTTGAAATGCCTTTTCCTGATTGTCTAGCTTGGCAAGAACACATAGCAGCTCTCCATTGTTATGTGCAGCTGCCCAGCTGACCATGCCAGCTATGTGCTCCAGACACATTGCATTGGAGAAAACAGGAGATATTGGGTCTCCTGGTCCTGTGGGGAGACGAGGCTGTGCAAGCACAGCTATGGACCAGGTATAGGAACATGTACATCTACAAGCAGATTTCACGGGAGATGCAGGCGAAGGGATACAACAGGGATCCACAGCGGTGCCGCTTGAAAATGAAGGAACTGCTTCAGGCATATCAAAAGGCCAGGGAGGTCAACAGTTGATCTGGTGACCAGCCACAGACCTGCTGCTTTTACAAAGAGCTGCATGCCATACTTGGTGAAGACTCCTCCACCACCCCTCTCACCGCCATGGATCCCTCTAAGGAGATTGAATAACAGGCCGTTGGCATGAACAGCCAGGAGAAGTGAAGGAAGAAGAGAAGCAGGATGGGGGAACAGGTGATCGGGGGGTGTCCAGCTATGTCTTGAGCCAGGACCTGTTGAAGACTCCACTCAGTCCAGTCTGAGCGTGGGCCAGCTCGATGCTGGGGAAGGAACCCCAGGTAAGTGTGTAATTGTATTTCCCATTACAGTGATGTACTGCTGGTGCCCCCAGCTTAACAGGACACAGCTATCAACTTTTCATTAATTTACTTGTACTAGAAGAAGTAGCGGTATAACAAAGAGATGTAGCATTGTTATCTGTTTTTCATTCCCTTGTGGAGTTAGGTAAGGGGGAACATATGGAGCACTTTGTTTATTCACACAGGGAAGTACCTTGAATCCCCCTGAGAGACCTCAAAACTTTCATAGAGGCACTCTGCAATCCTCTCCCAAAGGTTTCTAGGGATAGCAGCCTTATTTCTTCCTCTGTGGTAGAACATTTTCCCATGCCAGTCAGCGATAACTTTGGCAGGCACCATTGCAGTAAACAGGCTATCAGCATACGGCCTTGGGCGCATCAGGACACCAGCAGCAGCTGTGCTCTCTGTGCCTTTGTTACCCTCATGAGTGAGAGAGAAGCTAAAATTACCACTGCTTGTGGAAAACGGTGCCAGAATTCAGTGCCATTGCCCTATACTCATAGTTTCATGCAACTGAGCAATTCCCTCCACATTTCCCTCATCTCTCCAGGCCATACTCACTGTGGCTGGAGCTGCGAGTGGTGCCATGCACAAGCACTCTCAAGCAGACATGTCAATAAATATGTCTTGTTTAAAACTTTAGGGGAGCAAGGGAAGGGAGTTCTGAATCTTAATTTTCACTTTCAGTTGTGACTATATTGACCTCTGTGTTTCATCTGCAGCTGCTGCTGTTGTGGACTTGTGGGGCTCCCCCTCCACACCTGTGGAACACCTGAGCCAGATAAGGAGGAGAAAGAATAGGACTTGGGATGACATGCTCTATGAGATACTGCAAGCCAATGCTGCGTCAGACAGTGAGCAGAGGGGTTGGAGGATGAACATTGCAGACCGCTTGGAGAAGGAAAGAGGGACAGGAGAAAGGCTCAGGAGTCCCAGCAGGAGAAAAAAGAGGGAGATGCATCAGGACATAATGGGGCTTCTCTGGGAGCAGACACAGATGCTGCAGACTCTTGTGGATCTACAGGTTCAACAATCCTGGGCTCGCCTCCCTTTGCAGTCCATGGAGAACTCTATTACAGCACCTCCTTGCATCCCCCCTCAACATGACATGTAGCATCAGGAGCTACATCCCTACCACTCTGCCCCAGGGGTACATTAAGGACAACCACAGCTTCACATACACTGACCTGTGGGGGTCCTGGTGGCTGTATGTGGAGGTAAAATGGACATTGTTTTTTCCCCTTGTTAAGATCAGCTCTATTTATTAATTTATTAAGTTTTTAATACATTTGATTTTTAATTGCACCGATTTCTCTTTGAACTGGTTTTGTTACTGAATAAAATTATATTATTTGGAAAATAATTTATCTTTATTCGCTCACAAAAAATGCGGCAGAGTGCCTAGCATTTCTGAAAGGACCCACTTACTTGTTACTGTACAGTGTGACAAATACAGTGTAATAATCATAAATGTACAGCAAGCCCTGCAAAATTAATAGGTGCATTGATGGTGCAAATCTATGAATATAACACTTTAAGCACCACACAATTCTTAACAGGCCACAAAACAGCAGGTAGAGCATAATACACTACAACACGTTACTGTGGCTCACTGTTGAAGTGCTCTTTCAAAACCTTCCTGAGCCCTATAACTCTGCATCGAGCTCTTCTAATAGCCATTGTGTCTGGCTGTTCAAACTCATCAGGCAGCTGCTCCACCTCTTCCCTCCACCCTGGCAGCAACTTTTCCCTCTTTGCTTCACAGATATTATGCAGGATACAGGAGGCAGCTATAACCATTGGGATGTGTTTTCCACTGAGATCCAATCTTGTGAGTAAACAACGCCAGCATCCCTTAAGTCTACGAAAAATGCATTCAACTGTCATTCTGCATCTGCTGAACTGGTAGTTGAATCTTTCCTTGGTGCTGTCAAGGTAGCTGGTGTGTGTACAGCTTTACAAGCCAGGGGAGCAAGGGGTAGGCTGGGTCCCCCAGGATCACTACTGGCATTTCAACATCACCAATGATAATCCGCTAGTTGGGAAAGAAAGTCACTGCTCGTAGCTTTCTGAACAGTCCTGTGTTCTTAAAGATGTGAGCATCATGCACCTTTCCTGACCAGCCAGCATTGATGTCAGTGAAGCGTCCCCAGTGATCCACCAATGCTTGCATAACCATAGAAAAGCTGCAGTTTCTGTTGATTTGCTCTGAGGCAAAGTGGTCTGGTGTCTGAATATGGATATGCATGCCGTCTATCGCCCCACCGTGGCCCCACAAAGTCATGGGATCTCCTGGTCAACCTCCTCCTGGCCCTAGCTAAAATGGCCATCTATAAAACCAGAGTGAGGAGGTTGGCTGATGGAGTTTCCTGTGATTGTGGGGCCTATTTCCGATCCTCGGTCTGTTCACGTATCCGGGCAGAGTTCCTCTGGGTGGCATCCACTGACTCCCTTGACGCCTTTGAGGAGCAGTGGGCGCTGTCCGGGGTTCTCTGCTCTGTGTCCCCGTCCGGTTCCCTTCTTTTGACCCTTTGACCACACTCCTGTCCCTGTTGTTTCATTAGTTGTCCCCCGGATTTATTTGGTGCCCAGGTCCTGTGGATCCCCCTCTTAGGCTGGGAGGGGATCCTTTAGCAGTGGACGGGCTTCGCCTGCCCACTTCCCGGATCCCAATAGGATCGCCCCGCCACAGTTCGGAAATCCTATTGCTGCAATTTACATCCACTATGTCCTGTGCTCTGCTGAGAGTCACAGTCCTGTGTAACAGCAGATGATTTATGGGCCTACACACTTTTGTGACAACAGCCTCCGCAGTGTATTTTCCAACTCCAAACCAACTTCCCACTGATTGGTAGCAATCTGGTGTTGCAAGCTTCCACATGCAATTGTCACTCACTTCTCCACTGCCAGTGCAGCTCTCTTTGGTGTGCCTGCACTGAAGGGCTGAAGCGAGCTTGACACATGGATCCAGGAATGTGGCCTTGTGCATTCAAAGGTTTTTCAGTCGCCCCTCATCATCCCAAGCCTTTATTATGATGCAGTCCCACCAATCAGTGCTTGTTTCTCCAGAAGCAGTGCTCCACCATTTGCAGCTGCTCTGTGAACACCAACAACAACCTATGTGCCACAGCAATCTGTCCTCCATGAAATAGTCATTTTCTTCGCGATTCGGTTCTTCTTACAGCTCTGCAAATACTGGAGGATTGTGCCTCCTGTGCTTGTAAAACTTATGACACTAGTGCATGGCTGTGCAGGCTTCTGTCACAGATGCTGGACAGTGAGAATGGCCATGGTGGTTCATGGGATTATCTGAAAAAGGCATGAAAATTATGGGTTGTAGATGACATTATGGGATGGAGACTGTTGCATGCTGGGAAGTTGACCCCTTGCTCCCAGTCACCCCGTATGACTCATTTCTGCCCCACCATATGTTGTCAAAACTTCCCAAAAGACACTGTGCTGGACGTTGGTGGCTTGCACACTGGGATACCTACCCATGGTTAAGCGCAGTGTGCGCTCACACAAACACTCCTGGTGAGTACCCGCAGTGCTGGTGCAAGGAGCCAAGTGTGAGCACACACAAGCGATATACTAACTGGCAGCTTTATGCTGACATAACGTGCTTTGACCAAAGATTGTAGTGTAGACATGGTCTGAATTGCTCTCATGTGGGGGGTGTGTGTGTGTGTGTGTGTGTGTCCTTGTGGCTGCATGACTAGAGTAATTATAGTTGTAGGTGTGGTAACTTTTTTTTAATTTCCTTGCTTTTTTGAGTTTTTTGTTTAAGGATCCAATTCTGTCACGGATTCCGTGACTTCAACAGACCTCTGTGACATTTTTGGCTTCATCCCTCTGCAACAGTGGGACTGGAACAGCTGTCAGCCCCTGCCTCAGGAGCAGTGGCCCAGGGCTGGGTCAGCGCCCGGGGATGCTGGAGCAGTCATCAGCGGGGCTCTGTTAATCTCTCTTCTTCCCCCTCCCCTCCCCTCCACCACAGGTTATTTTTAGTAAAAGTCAAGGACAGGTCACTGGCTCCGTGAGTTTTTGGTTATTGCCCGTGACCTGTCAGTGACTTGCTAAAAATACCCGTGACAAAATCTTAGCCTTATTTATTATGTACGAGCAATCTTAACTCACATGCAGCATAGTGCTTTTGTGTATAATTAGTCATGTTTTCATGGTTTTGGTTCTATTTAATTCCCCCTAAACTGGTATTGATTCCAGTTCAGATAGGCCTGAACTAGAACATTGTTTTAAAACCCCTAAATTGGGGAAGTTGAGATCCAGCCTGTGCAGTTTTGTTCCATCTCTAGTTCCTGGGTGACAGCGTTTTGAGGATAGGCCCTTTTGTTGATGATGGATTAAAATATTTACGTACACTCAGTAAAAGAAAAGCTAGGTACAAGCACTTGTTTAAGAGAATATGTATGCTGGGAATTCACTTAGCAACACTATTTATTTTTGGGCTAGAGGGTTGAGCGTTAAAGTTCCACATCAGCATGAAGGTCTCAGGCCTGGTGCTGATAATGCAGTGAGTTATTTGAGGACACTGAATTATTAGAAATGCAGTTACTCAGACAATCTGTTAACCAAGTTTTTCTTTCTGACTCAGATGGTTATCCTCATAACTAAAAATCACATGGCTAATTTTCAGGAAGAGTAGCTGATAAAACTGAATCCAAATATTGGGGTTCTTTTTCTTTTTTTAATTATCTGCAAAGCTCTGCATGAGTTGTTGCTAAATTCAGAATTAAAGACGCTCTACAAAACCTGTTCTAGTTCTCGCTATGACAGTAATTTAAGGAAATAGAAACAAATTCCTTGAGCAGTGTAAAACACCATGTACCTTCAAAGCGCTTATTATCTATTATGCATTTCTTAATATTCTGAAGTGGTGCATGAAGTCCTGAAATATTAACTTTATTAAAAGTATAACTGAATAATCAAAAGGAAAACTTACAGTAATAGGTTCAGAACTTGAGTGAATGTTCTGCAAACCAATCAAACACTTGTGTAACAAGATAATCAAACCTTGTACGAAAATTACTTAATGAAAAGTAAACATCAATTTTAGACTTTGTATTTATATAGACTTTTAACCATTGAGTTGTCTATGTAGATGTTACTATTGCGATTTTCTCTTGTATTTTCTTGCAAGTTTTTATTTGTGTGGGTTTTTTTAGTTCTTTCTTTAGAACCTGGCATAGACATTTTATATCTTTTTAGATTATAATACAGTATTATAAAATCTCTTCTGATATTGTTAAGTGCTGAAACCTAACTAAAGTAAGCTACAAATATACCCTGACTCTTCATTTCACTTTTTTTTCTTCACTCTAATCGATTTATTTTAAACCTGAACCGTGTTTGGAAGGCCTTTTGTAGTATATGTGCAGAGGGGTGGACTGCATGAAAACAGCAGATGTGGGTACGTTTTCCACTGAAAAGAAGCAATTATGTTTAATTAGTCCAAACCTGTGATTTTCCTAATGTTAATAAGTTGCTAAGATGTGGTGGCAGCTTTTAAAAAGTGAACACTGCTGTGGAAATAAAGCCTTTAAAAATGTATAGGATGTGTTTTTAGTGTTTTGTATATTCATGTAATACCTATAACCTAAGATGCAAAATTTTATATAGCTTTTGAAATAAACACAGGGAATATTTTCAATTAGTCGCTGAGCTATTCCATACAGAGTGGGGGTGTGGAGAATAGTTATGTGGGGAGAAAATTTTTGAACTAATCATTTATTTTGAAAGGCTGGAAGCAACTGTTTTCTTTTGCTGCGCAGAGCTATGACTTGAAGTGTTTTATTGCTAGGAGGTCGGTAGGAAAGTAATTTGGGTAGTAGCTGGAGATATTACCATTGGTATGTGGTTGCTTTTGAGTACTTTTTTAAGCATTGCTGTTTTATACATCACATTCAGTGATTTCAGCTAGAAACACATCACATGTTATGTATATGTGCAATGCCTCTAGCCTGTTTGTTGAATGTGAGCATGGGGAGTTTAAAGTGTCTGTTATGTACATGGTAAAGAACTGCAAAGAACGTAACATTAAAACATATGTTTTTGTTCTTTTCCACACTTCTTTAATATTCTAATGATTGAGTCCATCAATCAACAGTTTACTTGTTTAGCTTTTTTTTTCTTGGGGAGGGGGAGGAATAGGGTGGGGACAATGCTGGCAAATGTGTTCTATCCAAATAACTATGCTGCCTCCCTGCTCTGCTGCATGGAGGGGAGTAAATCCACTTAGGGTATGTCTAGTAGTAAGCATCCTTCAGTCTCGAGAGACCATGGGTATTTGCCCCTGAGAGGTAAAGAATTTATTCAGTTGATTTTATGGCAGCTGCAAATGTGGTTGAAGAGACCTGCTCGAGAGAGAGACAATCTCAGTTGCATTTGTCACATTTAAAGGTGGTGATTCAACCCTTTGGGCTCTGCCTTCTGCAAGCTCTTTTCTCCTCCGCTAAGCTGGATGGCTTCCTCTCATAACTCTAAAAAGAAAAAAGAAAAGGAGTACTTGTGGCACCTTAGAGACTAACCAGTTTATTTGAGCATGAGCTTTCGTGAGCTACAGCTCACTTCATAACTCTGGAGACCTTTGTTGAGCTCTTATTTCCAAATGCTGCAGTCTTGAGTGTGATCTTCCCATTTGTCCACATCCATGTCCATTTCTTTGAGGTCTTACTTGCACACATCCTTGAAACGCAATTTTGGGCGTCTTTTGGGTCTTTTTCCAGATGCCAGTTCACTGTAGAGGATGTCCTTTGGGTTGTGCCCATCATTTATTTGGCACATATGCTCAAGCCAGCGGAGGTGTCTCTGTTTGAGGAATGTTTGCACATTGATAAGCTGGCTTGTTTGAGCACATCCATGTTGTTGACTCTGTCTGTCCAGGAGATTCCAAAGATTCGACGAAGACACACATATGAGAGCTGTTGCGCCTCCTTTCCTGATGAGAATATAAGGTTCATGTCTCGCTCCCATATAAAAGTGTGCTGATAACACATGATGATACACGCAGATCTTTGTGTGTTCTTTAATTGTTTTTTTTCATACCCTCTTGTTCAGTCTAGACATTGTGGTGGGTTTTCCAGTGCAGATGTTGAGTTCTGTTTCATGTGAAAGGTTGACTGTGATAGTGGACCCCAGGTATGTGAACTCGTTCACCTCTTCAAGTTCATAGTCGTTGATCTTGATGGAGGGTGTTTCCTCAACTCTTTGGCACATTGTTAGTCTTTTTTAGGCTTCTGGTAAGCCCGAAGTCTTGGCAGGCTTTGGAAAAACTGTCCATTAGTCTTTGAAGATGACCACCTGTGTGGGTTGTCACTGTTGCATCATCAACAAAGAGGAGGTGTTGGATAAAGGACTCCAGAGTCTTGGTTTTAGGTCTGAGTCTTGCAAGATTGAACAGCTTTCTAACAGATCTTGTGTGAAAGTAGATCACCTCAGTTGAGGACCCAAAAGCTTGTTTCAGTGGCAGGGAGAAGAAGATCCCAAACAGAGTTGGGGCAAATACACAACCTTGCTTAACTCCGCTATGAATCTGGAAAGCCTGAGACACTGAGCCGTCGTATTGGACTGTGCTGTACATGTGTTCATGGAAGGATCGAATCATGCTTAAGAGCTTGGGGGAGGGGAGACATCTAACCTTTTCTAGAAGCACGCATAGTTCACTTCTACTGACAAAGTCAGAAGCCTTTGTGAGAGCGATGAAGGCTATGTACAGGGGACTTTTTTGTTGTCTCAGTGAGATCATGTTGATGGTAGACCTTTCAGCTCTGAAGCCGCACTGTGATTCAGGATATATTCTGTCTGCAAGGGTCTGAAGTCTATTCAGGACAACTTGAGCAATGGCTATTCCCATAATACTAAGAAGGGAAATATCGCGATAGTTGTTACAGTCGTTCCTGTCACCCTTGTTTTTATAGAGAGTGATGATGTCTGCATCTTTCATTTCTTGTGCCTTCTTTTGCCTTCTTTTCAGCACAGGCAGAGCAACTCATGAAGATGTTGCAGTAGAATAGGTTTTCTGAATTTTATGACCTCAGAAGGTATGCAGTCTTTTCTGGGGGCCTTTCCAATGCGGAGGCCATCTATGGCAAGGCTAAGCTCCTCGACAGTCGGTATGTCTACATTGCAATTAAAAACCCGCAGGTGGCCCATACCAGCTGACTTGGGCTCAGGCTGTGGGGATGTTTAATTGCACTATAGATATTTGGGCTCAGGCTGCAGGCTGAACTCTGGGACTCTTCCAACTTGCAGGATCCTAGAGCCTGGGCTCCAGCCGGAGCTGGAATGTCTACGCTGCAATTAAACAGACCCGCAGCCCAAGTCAGCTGACCCTGGTCAGCCACGGGATTTTAATTGCAGTGTAGATGTACCTTTAGAAAACTGTAATGGAGACCTGCAGAGGGCTGAGGGGCAAACGGCTAAAGAGGATGCAGTCTTCTCTCTACTCCCACAAGGCTATCTTTCTTCCTCCACTAAATATCCATGTCGTCTCTGGGCCACGTGGAAAAACTGGCTTGCGGCAGGAGGAGAAGCTGCATTCAGCTGTATTCCAGGGTTGCCATCTGTTCAGTTAAGGGTAGGGCTGAAAAAATGTGATATCACAAGGACCCTAATTTGGAAAAGTTACTCCCCCTGTTCCCTCTTTAAAGTAACATAATTCCGGTTAATGTTGTTGATGGAGTTGGTTGAGTAGTTTTTGTCAGATTTAGAATTGAACTATGTTATGCAGCAGGTGTGTAGGTGAGAAATGTGTCAACAGTTGTATTCCCCTCCCAATAATGTATTAAGGCTACATCTTGTTTATTTTTCTTTAAAAAAAAAAATCTGGAAAATCATTTAAATAACATGAAAGTGGTGACCAAAACCTCCATTCTATAGACAAGCACTCCAAAGATAATCTAAATTTGGGACTAATAATTTGAGGAGGAGGAAAAAATCCAAAGATGCACCATACAGATGGAGAGCCCATAAAAACAACCTTCTTTTCCCCTATGCCTTTATCAAATATCTACATTTATGTCAATAGCTTCTCAGGGAATGCAATTACTGACCCAATCCAGTTTCACAGACTTGCTGCTTCCTGGGAGGTTAATTTGTACAGTCCTTTGGGCGTTATTATCATAATAGCTAACATTTTGGGTAATAAGGGTGACTTACTTATTTTTTATTGAAGTAGTGGTTCTGCCATGTGTGGATTTTGGACTTCCCCCTTCCTATTGGGATCCAAACAAAAGCCAAGAAACTCAAAAGTAAAGACTGCTTTTTAAAACTCCTTTGCTTTTCATTGTGTCTGGCACAGCAATATTGCATCCCCTGAGTGAGAATGAAAGATGCTGTGGATTTCAGACTGTTTTGATCTCCATTTTAATCCCTCTACTCCTCCATGTGGCCATCACTGTTCTAATGTGACCAGAGAGATCTCCTTACTATGAGACATTTACTGCTCTGGTATGTACACTCAACAGAGCATGGACCAAAATAATTCTGTTCAAATTCTGCACCTATTGTCTTAGTTCCTGAGCATCTGAGGAGGTGCAGCATGGAACATTTCCTTTGGACTGCTCAGTTGATCTAGTACAGAGAAATTATTTTAATGTGATTCTTTCATATTTAATAGAGCTGTGTGGAGAAGGGTAAGTCCTTTTTTCATGGAGGCTTTCGATACTGAGAAATTTGGTTTCGTTCCAATTTGGAATGAAAACTAAAAATTTCAAAATTCTCAGTGAAATGGAAAGTCCTGGTCCTCTGGGACAGTCTGCCTAATGGGCTGCCCTAGAGCTGTGAGCCCTGGAAGCTGTGAGGTCCCTGACTTGGGGATAGTCTGCCTGCCAGGAAGTCCTAGCAGCCTCACAATGCAGAAACTCAGCAGGTGAGCTGCTGAAGAACCTGGAATCTGGGGCTCCCAGGGCTTACAGGCTCTTGGCTTCCCATCAGCCCACCAAGCTGGCTCCTGAGGAGCCGGGCAGGTAAACTGACAGGAAACTAGATGGGTTCCCAGTGAAAAACTTCCTGCTTTCTGTCAGCGCTCCATGGAACATTTCAATTTTGAATTGGCATTTTCTATCAGTAAAATATTGTTGCATCTGAGAATTTCTGACCCGCTCCAGTATTTAATTTTAAAAGTAATTTGTCAACTAACATCATTTTTAGCACTGTTGTTCCACCAGCAAAATTTCTTTTTTTTTGTTTTTTGTTCCGTTTGTTTTTTCCAATGATATGGTCATATTCACTGGAATTTATTTTCTGGCCTGCTTTATATGGATATATGTCTGTGTATAGTGTGTGAGATTTGTTAATGCACAAGTTTTGGACCACATTCTAAAGTAAGATCGTTATAATTGCCTTCTGCATAATGAAAAATGTGGAGATCTAACACAACATTTTTCTCTTGTAGTCAGACTGTAGGCCACTGGCATATTCAAAAGAGGTGAATTACTGAATGATTCTGTTAATAGTAATTGCAAAATCTTATGGGCTGGCAGCTGATTAAAGGGGTACCATGTTAACCTTTAGTGGTATAATACTCTGTCCATCAGAACAAAAAAGTGTAGGTAGGACTGTCAACTAATTTCGTAAATAATTGCTGGACTTAAATTCCAGATAAGTTAGTGATGATAATGACTCAGTCAACATAAAATGATTTTGATCCTAGATACATTTAAATTGAAACGATTTGGTTGTGAATAATGTGCCCTTCTTACCTTTGTAGGCCTCGGAGTAGAGGAAAAACTGCAGTGGAGGATGAAGACAGCATGGATGGGTTGGAGGCAGCAGAAACAGAAAACACTGTGGAAACAGGTAAAGAGACATACAGTATCAGTAGAGTCCTCTTATCATTTCTCTTCTAGAAGTGAGTGCATGTAGTTATGCAGAAAATTTGTCTGTTTATAAGCAGGAAAATAATCTCTTGCTTTAATATGACACCATGAAACAGACATTTACATGTTTATAAAAATAAGACTGCATTTTCTACCTTTTAAAAATCATCTGAAAGGAAATTCTTCTGTATTTCAAATGTCTGGTGGCTCTTTTGTTTTGATAACTGTACCACTCTCTAATAGAAATAAAACACAGTAGCAGCCATTTGTATATTATCTGCCAAAATACAATGTTGCTCTTTGCCCTATAGTTGCAGTTAACTAAGGAAATTATACCACAGGGATGGCATAATGTTAGCGCTCTCTCTGCAGCTGTTTGAGAAACACCGGTTAATTTGCTAGTCTTGTTGTAAATATTTATATAGAGGTAGCACCCAAAGGCCTTAATCAGGATTTAGACCCCATTGTGCTGGGTGCGGTACAAACATAAAAAAGATGTAATCCCTACCCTGGAGGGTTTACAGTCTGAAGACCAAAACAGATGGGTTAAAACATACAAATGAATGTGATGAAAAATTTCCACAGCTTTGTTAGCTACATGTATGTAGCTCTTGGAAATCTGCCTAGGCTGTAACTATCAGGCAGGGTTTTGTAGCAGTCCTGACAGAAGTGAGCCTTAATAAGGGATCTGAAGGAGAATAAGGAAGAGACTGTATGGATTTTATTGAGGAGCTCTTTCCATGCATGTTGGACAGAGCGAAAGAAAGCAGAGACGTGTTTAAGGGAGAAGCTGCCTGGTGGGCAGTAAAGGCTGGCAGAGTGAAGGCGGGTGTTCACATCAGGATGAGTTACTAGATCAGCTAGGAAGGGTGGGGCTAAATTGTGAAGGGTCTTAAAGGTAAAGACAAGAAACTTACATTTGATGTAGAGGTTAAGGGGGAGCCAGTGGACTTGGGTAACCAGATGAAGGAGGTGATGTGATCAGAATAAGGAGCCGTTTTAGCAGCATTATTTTAAATAGACTTTGGGGGAGCAAAGTTACAGTAGTTGAGGCCATAAAGCAGGAGGTTGTGATAGTCAGGGCCTGAAATTATGAGGATGTGGAGGAGAGATTTAGCGGTGTTGTCTGGTCTCTTGCTACCCATTTGGTAAGAGTTACAAAGTATTGAGGAGACTTTGTGCTCAGGCTGAAGGTTTCAGGGAGTGTTCTGAGGTGTTCAGCAATTCTTACTGATAAATGAGTGGTATTAATGGATTCTGAAGGGTGTCTAGTTCGAAGGGACACTGTCAACAATTGATTTTGTTAGCCTGCCAACACTTAGTTTAGCCTGTTGCATTACCTATCTCATGCACTGGTGGTGTGAAATATTCTCATGCACTGCTCTGATGGGAGCTGGCATGTATGCTCTTCCCCAGGCCCTACATAAGGATGTTTACCAGTAACAGTGGTGACAAAGCAGAAACTGAAGAAGCAGCAGGCACCAGTATCCTTAGGAAAGAAAGGGAGTATAGAGAAAGGCAAAAGCCAGTGTTAGGGGGCTTATTCCTTCACCTGCTTACTTCCCTAGTCCTTCTCGCATGAACAGAGCAACAGTACCCGAAGTCCAAAGGTGCAAACAATTCGATGTTTATTGGGGTGAACTGCCAGCAAGCATGATTCCAGTTTCCTTCCTTAGTGTCCCCCTTCCCAGCTCTGACATCACAGAGCCTTACCTGTGTCCCTGTTCCCATTTCCCCCCCTTAGCAAAACATGATTCCAATTTCCCCGCCCCCATTCCCTGTTCCCATTTCCCGCCCTTATTTCCTGATTGACTGCAGACTATATAGTAAAACTTGAGTTCTGCTTAGCTATACCTTAACCTCTCATTTTACTGAAATTTAACTAACCAACCCTAACATATTATAAAATGATTATTTAACCAATTATATCCCACCACCTTAATTAGTTTACACCCAGCAAAATTAATTATACAGCAGACAGAAACAATCACAGAACCAGAGACCATGCAAATAAACAATAGCAAAGTGGGAACTATAATGACAAAACAATACAGAAGTGAGGATTTCACAACTACATCTATAAAGACATAAGGGTTTCCCAGCTGTGTCTATTGATAAGTGAGTTATTACCTAACAGAAAACTATCAAGCTAAACTTCTTTTTACATCCTCTAGGCTCTTCCTTTTCTCTGGAGGTGATTGCCTTATTTCAATGTGACTAGTTTGGAATGTGAGGATGTGACCCTATGCTTCTCAGCTTATGGCTGCCTCTGCTGCTTAACCAGAGATCTTAGCCTAAGACTGTCACAGGGCCTCAGACTGTCACAGTAAAAGAAGGCCCTTACGCCAGCAGACAGTGATTTTGATTCTTTCTTTCTTTTATACCTCTATAACTAGCCAAGTGATAAGAATACACCTAAATTCTTAGAGTATAGGTCTTTACAGACAGGCCTGAATATCTATCTATATCCTAACAGCCAGGTCTACACTGTAGAGTTAGGTCGACGTAAGGCAGCTTACATCAACCTAACTCTGTAAGCATCTACACTAAAATGTAGTTCCCACCAATGTAACTCACCCACTTCACCTCCAAGAGAAGTGTAGTGCTTAGGTTGATGTAATTAGACACTGCATTACTTACTTTGACTGTTACTGCCTTTCAGAAGCTGTCCCACAATGCCCCACACTGACACTCCTGGTGAAGATGCGCACTGCTGACACAAGGAGTGTAGTGTGGACATGCAAAAGTGATTTAATTACTGTGGCGACTGTATGTCAACGTAGCTTAGTGTAGACTTGCCAAAGCCTAAGCCTCCTTGTTGCTTTGTTCTCACACTTGCCCATTACACACAACCCTGCCTCCCCACTGGAAACACCCTTGTAAACTTTATCAGGGGAATAGAAAATGTTTTGTTTGTTTTTTTTAAAGGAGGTAGAAAAAATCTGTACTGATACATTACTATTGAAAAGGTGCTTTAATTACTACATTGTTCTGGCTATACGCAGTCATGTTAACTAGTTTACCAACACTCCCTGTGTCATCAGCATAGATCTGTGAATAATGAATTTGTTTGGAGGAGAGGCAGACAAGAAGGAATACTTCACTTGCATCCCTTTTGGAGTCTCAAAGATCCTCCCGTTTACCCCATATCTTCCATCCTCTTGGTTGCTATCGGCCTGACTCTTCTTTATGCTAAAGCCCCTTTACACCATTCTGGCAGTGTATTTAAAAAAAAAAGCCTTATTGTAAATGCGCATGTCCAATATCTCTGGACATGAGGGACCAAACGGGACTTAAAGGAACATTGTCAGTTTAAGTAGTTTGGGGAATATTGACTGCTAAACGAAAGTTAGACTTGGTTGGGGAGGGAGAGAGCAAGCAGGTAGTCCTAATTAACTGGTGTCAGGGTTCCTTCCCCACTCTGAACTCTAGGGTACAGATGTGGGGACCCACATGAAAGACCCCCTAAGCTTATTCTTATCAGCTTGGGTTAAAAAATTCCCCAAGGTACAAACTTTGCCTTGTCCTTGAACAGTATGCTGCCACCACCAAGCGTTTTAAACAAAGAACAGGGAAAGAGACCACTTGGAGATGGCTTCTCCCCTAGCCCTACACATCCCCTTTCCTGGGGAGGCTTGAGAATAATATCCTAACCAATTGGTTACAAAATCATCAAAGACCCAAACCACTGGATCTTGGAACAATTGAAAAATCAGTCAGGTTCTTAAAAGAAGGATTTTATAAAAAAGGGGGAAAAAAAAAAAAGAAAAAGGTAAAAATCATCTGTGTAAAATCAGGATGGAAAATACTTTACAGGGTATTCAGATTCAAAACAGAGAGGATCCCCCTCTGGGCAAAACCTTAAAGTTACAGAACACAGGAATAAACCTCCCTCTTAACACAGGGAAAATTCACATAAAACAAAAGATAAACTAATCTGCCTTGCCTGGCTTACCTATACTGGTTGCAATATTGGAGACTTGGATTAGGATGGGTTGGAGTAGATGGATTTCTGTCTGGTCTCTCTCAGTCCCAAGAGAGAACAACCACATAAACAAAGAGCACAAACAAAAGCCCCTCCTTCCCTCCCCCCCTCCCAGATTTGAAAGTATCTTGTCCCTTTATTGGTCCTTTGGGTCAGGTGCCAGCCAGGTTAGCTGAGCTTCTTAACTCTTTACAGGTAACAGGATGTTGCCTCTGGCCAGGAGGGATTTTATAGCACTGTATACAGAAAGGTGGTTACCCTTCCCTTTATATTTATGACAACTGGTTTTTAAGATTTGCTATCCTATGACTTGCTAGGATTTGAATAATTTTGGCAGAAATGTTTTCAGGACCAATGAACTTTTTAATGTACTGGTCTGGAGCTAATAAGCAGGGGAAAAAAAGTGATACCAGTTAGCTGTTAATCGTCATATATAAAACTATTTTCTATTCATTAAACAGAAGGAGATTTTAGTTGTCAGTGTGTGTGTGTGGTCTGTGTCATTTTATTTTTTTAAAGGCTCGTTACTGAGATGGGTATCCTTTTTTTTATGTGGTTGTTTAGCTTAAAAAAAAAAGAGAGAGAGAGGAAAAAATGGACTTTTGCAAAAACTTCACCAGTATTTCCTAACAAACTATTTTAAACTGGTAATAGTATTGTAGTAGGGTTTTTAAATGGGCCCTTGAATTTGAGAGTTTAGAATGAGTTCATGTAAATATAAAGGTGTAATGTGGCCTTGGGCAAGTCACTTCACCTCTCTGTACCTCTAGTCTGCTTTCTTCTCTCTCTCGTCTATTTAGAATGTAATCACTTTGAGGCAGGGACTTTCTCTTGCTGCATGTTCATACAGAGTATGGCACAATGGTGCCCTGATCTTGGTTGGGGCCTCTAGACACTACTGTAATACAAATAATAAGTAATAATAGTCATATGTTGTTAGCATCAATTGAATTCAGAGTAATCCACATTGCTGTCAGACAGGGACATGAGGAGGGCCCTACCAAATTCAGGGTCAATTCTGGTCAGTTTCGTGGCCATAGGATTTGAAAATTAGTCAATTTCAAGTTTTCAGATGTTTACATCTTAAATTTCAGTGTTGTAACCATGGGGGTCCCAACCCAAAAGGGAGTTGTGGCGGTGGGGGTGTCTCAAAGCTGTTGTCGGAGGGCTGCGGGATTGCCACCCTCGCTCCTGCAGCCGCAGGAGGTTCCTGGAGGTGGAGGTGGGTCTGATCTCCCTGCAAGAGCAGCTGTGCAGGGGAAGAGCAAGTCCTGTCCCTCCCCAGCGTGGGGACTAGCAGCTGGAGCCTGGGGAATGGTAGGAGCCCCTGGCTGAGGCGCCTCCAGCCCTGACCCTCCCTCTCCCTTCCCATAGCTAGCTTTCCAGGGGGAGGGCTTATTTCACAGTCCATGACACGTTTTTCACAGCTGTGAATTTGGTAAGGCCCCAGACATGAGAGACAGGAGGAAGGGGTATTCCCCCCCTTAAGGCAGGAGGTTACCCCACAAACCCCTATTCCAGTGATTTTCAACCTGTGGTCTGTGAACCCCTGGAGGTCTGCAGACTTAAGATTTTCAAAGGGGTCCACACCTCCATTTGCAATTTATTAGGGGTCTACAAACAGGGTTGAGGTAGAAAGGTTGAAAACCACTATCCTATTCTTTAGACCCACCGGGAGGGAGATTCCCACAGTGGAGAAAGCAGAGGGAACGTGTCTCCCATCTCCTGAAGGGAGCAGAGGGGGAAGATTCCCCACTTTCCCCTACCTCCCAGAGTGAGATTCTGCACATACTCCCATCTCCTGGTGAGAGTTACCCCCGAAGAGTTTCAGAGTAACAGCCATGTTAGTCTGTATTCGCAAAAAGAAAAGGAGTACTTGTGGCACCTTAGAGACTAACCAATTTATTTGAGCATAAGCTTTCGTGAGCTACAGCTCACTTCATCGATGAAGTGAGCTGTAGCTCACGAAAGCTTATGCTCAAATAAATTGGTTAATCTCTAAGGTTCCCCTGAAGAGTGTTGCCTCAATGCTGATGACGTGCTAACAACCCACTTATCTTACCACTGCATGTATTAAATTTAACGTAATGTTCACCAGCAGACATGTACCAAATCTATGAGAACTTTGTTTAAATGTTTCAGAGTGGTAGCCGTGTTAATCTGTATCAGCAGAAAGAACGAGGAGTACTTGTGGCACCTTAGAGACTAACAAATTTATTTGAGCATAAGCTTTCGTGGGCTAAAGCCCACTTCATCAGATGCATGCAGTGGAAAATGTTGGAACCTGTGTGTGCGTGTGTGTGTTACAATAATGTGCATGTGCCAGTGTTTATATGTAGCAAAACCATTGCATTAATATTTAGTAAGCAAGTAAACATGTTATAAACAAGGAAAAAACAGGTACTAAATCCATCAGTTTAGAATTCCAGTAAGTGAATACTACTGAATCAGTTTACCAGTAGCATTTATTACAAGTATCTGACAATCAAACTATCTGAATAGAAATGTGAATATATGTGTACTCACTTAGAGGCCAAGAAAGGTACATTAGGAGTTTAACTCGTGATAGCAGCCAAGTTGCTGGAAACATTGAGTTTTAAATATAGGTATTGCAAGAAGGAATGTTGCATCCAGAACTTTTTTATTTATATTTAAACTAGGGGGTCCATGGTTTTCAGCTTCTGTAGTTCAAGCTTATTGTGTGCACCCCACAAACTTTCCACCCTCCCACCCCCCTCTGTTTCAGGGCCTCCCTGAAACTCTCTCCCTTTGTGTCCCTCATCCTTCCCCCCCATTCCAGGGGTTCTGTGCAGCCACTTTCACCCCTCCTCACATGCCAGGGGGTTGGTGTGCTCTCCCATTTTCCCCTTTCCTCATATACCAGGGTCCTCTATTACGCATTCGGATATCTTTAATTCTGAACTCCCACTGGTATTTCTTGGCATATATGCCTTTTCTTTGATGTGCAAACATTTTACATTTTTTAATGCAGAAAACTATGCTAGTGATACTTTACAGCTGAGATTAATACAAGTTGAACCTCTCTAGTCTGGCACCCTTGGGACCTGACTGGTGCTGAACCAGCGAATTTGCCGAATCACGGGAGATCAATGGAGAGTGCCAGCGGGTCCGCATAGGTCCGGGGAGCAGGGGGTGCTGCAGCATCCCCAGGCTTTGCGCCCAGCATGGCCACCTGCCTGTGGGCCCCGCTGCCACCCAGATTTCTGGCCTCTGGCCCCCCACCTGGGGACTCTGATGTCAGTCCCAGCCACCAGCCTCAGGTCCTCCCCCTCCATCCTGGAGCTTGAATGCCATGAATAAGCTGTTTGCGGCGCTCTGGAAGTGCTGGGATGGAGGAGGAGAAGTTGAGAAGCATGGGGCCGGCGTGTGAGAGGTGCTGGGGAAGGGGGCAGAGGGGGAGCTTGGCGCCAGTGGATGCTCCACACCCACTAATTTTTCCCGGTGGGTTCACCAGCCAGCCAATGGGAGCTGCAGGGATGGTGCTTGTGGGTACAGGCTGTGCATGGAGACCTGCTGCCCCCTTCCACCCAAGGGGCGCACAGAGACATGCCAGCAGCAGCCGGCCGTAGCCACTTCTGGGAGCGGCTTGGGGCCGCAGCATGCAGGCAGCCTGCCTGAGCCCTGCTGCGCCACCGGTTGGGAGCTGCCTGTGGTAAGCGCCTCCTGGCCAGAGCCTGCACCTCACACCACAACACTCTGCACCAGCCCAGAACTCCCTCCTGCACCCAAACGCCCTCCCAGACCCCACACCCCCTCCATTAATATAGTAGAAATGTGTGGCCCGTGACGACTTACCAAAGTTCGTGTAGTGGCTATTGCCCACCCCTGCTCTTGACTCTAGCATCTGTCTAACCTTTCCTTTTTCCAGCTAGCAATAACATGGCAATCACTTACCATAGAATCACAGAATATCAGGGTTGGAAGGGACCTCAGGAGGTCATCTAATCCAACCCCCTGCTCAAAGCAGGACCAATCCCCAACTAAATCATCCCAGCCAGGGCTTTGTCAAGCCTTCCCTTAAAAACTTCTAAGGAAGGAGATTCCACCACCTCCCTAGGTAACGCGTTCCAGTGTTTCACCACCCTCCTAGTGAAAAACTTTTTCCTAATATCCAACCTAAATCTCCCTCACTGCAACTTGAGACCATTACTCCTTATTCTGTCATCTGCTACCACTGGGAACAGTCTAGATCCATCCTCTTTGGAACCCCCTTTCAGGTAGTTGAAAGCAGCTATCAAATCCCCCCTCATTCTTCTCTTCCGTAGACTAAACATCCCCAGTTCCCTCAGCCTCTCCTCATAAGTCATGTGTTCCAGTCCCCTAATCATTTTTGTTGCTCTCCGCTGGACGCTTTCCAATTTTTCCACATCTTTCTTGTAGTGTGGGGCCCAAAATTGGACACAGTACTCCAGATGAAGCCTCACCAGTGTCGAATAGAGGGGAACAATCACGTCCCTCGATCTGCTGGCAATGCCCCTACTTCTACATCCCAAAATGCCATTGGCCTTCTTGGCAACAAGGGCACACTGTTGACTCATATCCAGCTTCTCGTCCACTGTAACCCCTGGGTCCTTTTCTGCAGAACTGCTGCCGAGCCATTCGGTCCCTAGTCTGTAGCAGTGCATTGGATTCTTCCGTCCTAAGTGCAGGACTCTGCACTTGTCCTTGTTGAACCTCATCAGATTTCTTTTGGCCCAATCCTCTAATTTGTCTAGGTCCCTCTGTATCCTATCCCTACCCTCCAGCATATCTACCTCTCCTCCCAGTTTAGTGTCATCTGCAAACTTGCTGAGGGTGCAATCCACACCATCCCCCAGATCATTTATGAAGATATTGAACAAAACTGGCCCCAGGACCGACCCTTGGGGCACTCCACTTGATACCGGCTGCCAACAAGACATGGAGCCATTGATCACTACATTGATCACTATTTCACTACTTGTGAAATTCCACCACCTCCTGAAGAATCAAGAAATGATGGGTTATAATGCTCCTATATTTTGCTGTTGTCTGCCAGAGTATTGTGTATTTGGAGTAATTTGGGGAGTCTATTTAACAGTATGTTTTAAAAGATTAAGGGTACGTAGAACCTGGAATGTGCGCTCTTTTTGGGTATCGGTATAAATCTAAAGAAAGAAATAACAAAACAAATACATCCTAGTATCCTCTGTTGGTTCATTTTTCTTTGAGGGTTTTTTTGTTTGCTTCTGTCTAATACTGAGCTCTTGCTTCTATTCTCCTGTTGGTAGATCATTTTCTTCCTGTGTTAGTTTAAGCAAATTTCCATCCAAAGTATATTTTGCCTTGGCCTTGGTTCTCCCTTTAGGTTTCCCGAAATTGAATTCTACATGCTGATCCTTTGATCATTGTCGTTCCTTATCAAAACTTTCATAAATTACTCACCTCTTCTTTAGAATTCACAATCCTTCCTGTCCTTGTGTCACTTGTAAATGTTGAGACCGTGCAGATTGTCCTTTCTTCCACATCACTTTTGTATAAATGAAATAAAGTTAGTGCTACCAGTGATTCTTGTGGGAAACTCCTCCTCATAAATCCAGCAAGGAGGATTTTATTCTATTTACACTAAAGCATTTGGCACTTTACCTACAAATTCTTAATCTATATAAGTCCCTATTCCTCTATGTTGTATGGAAGCTTCTGGTTTGATACTTGGGAAAATGCTTTACTGACACCTAGAAAATTGTGTCAGCTGATATTATTTACCCCTCATTATTTTATATCTTTGGTAACCCTGATACAGTGCCCAGTGACATTTGTCTGGCCTGTTGTTTTTTTGCTAGACTCATGTTGATGACTTCTTGATGATGTGTGCTCCTCTAATGCACTTTCATCCTTGGACAAAGCCTATGAGCATCAGAGGTAAATAGTTCTCAATCAAAAATCGAGAGTGTCACCTGTGGAACAAACTTGCAGAGAAGATCAGACGAATTTAGAATTTGACCAGGATCAAAGTTTGCTGCAAAACCCCTCTTCTCTAAGGGTTTGTCTACACTGGCACTTTACAGCGCTGCAACTTTCTTGCTCGGGGGTGTGAAAAAACACCCGCCTGAGCGCTGCAAGTTTCAGCTCTGTAAAGTGCCAGTGTAGACAGTACACCAGCTCTGGGAGCCCCTCGTGGCGGTGCTGCGACTACACAGCCACCTTAAAGCGCTGCCATAGCGAGCGCCTTAATGTTGCTAGGGAAGATGTGCCGTAAGAAAAGATGTCCCAACATAGTCCGCTCATTGGACAGAAGAAAAGTCAAAACAAAATAACTCTCTCTCAATACCTACATGTCCCAAGCAGAGTTTCCGATCAGGGAAGGGAAAACAGCAGAAATTTCCTCTGGTGCAAGCCTAGCTTTTTGAAGTCAGTGGCAGAAACTCTCATTTACTTCAGTGGATCCAGGATTTTACCCATGAAGTCCATTAAGGAGCTTGCCATGCAGCCATAACTCACCTAGGAAGTGTTCATAAACTACAGTGATGGACGCTATCGAAAACCCTAAAATAAATGAAAGCTAGCTTTTCTCATCACTGAGGGCAGAGCATAATTTGCATATAGATTTAAACATATATTGCATAAAAGAATGCACCAAGATTATATGTACAGCCCCATATTGTATTTATATCTTTATGCTTCAGAGAGGTAGCCGTGTTAGTCTGGATCTGTAAAAGCGGCAAAGAGTCCTGTGGCACCTTATAGACTAACAGACGTATTGGAGCATGAGCTTTCGTGGGTGAATACCCACTTCGTTGGATGCATGTAGTGGAAATTTCCAGAGGCAGATATAAATATGCAAGCAAGAATCAGGCTAGGGATAACTAGGTTAATTCAATCAGGGAGGATGAGGCCCTCTTCTAGCAGTGGAGGTGTGAACACCAAGGGAGGAGAAACTGCTTTTGTAGTTGGCGAGCCATTCACGGTCTTTGTTTAACCCTGAGCTGATGGTGTCAAATTTGCAAATGAACTGAAGCTCAGCAGTTTCTCTTTGAAGTTTGGTCCTGAAGTTTTTTTGCTGCAGGATGGCTACCTTTAAATCTGCTGTTGTGTGTCCAGAGAGACTGAAGTGTTCTACAGGTTTTTGTATATTGCCATTCCTAATATCTGATTTGTGTCCATTTATCCTTTTACGAAGGGACCGTCCAGTTTGGCCGATGTACATAGCAGAGGGGCACTGCTGGCACATGATGGCGTATATTACATTGGTGGACGTGCAGGTGAATGAACCGGTGGTGGCGTGGTTGATCTGGTTAGGTCCTGTGATGGTGTCGCTGGTGTAGATATGTGGGCAGAGCTGGCATCAAGGTTTATTGCATGGATTGGTTCCTGAGTTAGAGTTACTACAGTGTGGTGTGTAGTTGCTGGTGAGAATATGCTTCAGGTTGGCAGGTTGTCTGTGGGGGAGGACTGGCCTGCCTCCCAAGGCCTGTGAAAGTGAGGGATTGTTGTCCAGGTAGGATTTTAGACAGCTTACAGCCCTTTTTCCATTGTAGAGAGGTGAAGTATGTAATGTAGATCTCCTGTCTTATTTTAGTAAAGTCCGTTTGTATGTTCACACCTCCACTGCTAGAAGAGGGCCTCATCCTCCCTGATTGAACTAACCTAGTTATCCCTAGCCTGATTCTTGTTTGCATATTTATACCTGCCTCTGGAAATTTCCACTACATGCATCCGACGAAGTGGGTATTCACCCACGAAAGCTCATGCTCCAATACGTCTGTTAGTCTATAAGGTGCCACAGAACTCTTTGTTGCTTGTATCCTTATGTAATAAGGTGTAAAATTAGAGATCCAATGACGTTTTTGGTATTTTTTTTGAAGTGTTGAAATACATTCTTTATACAACTATTTTTATGTTTCTTCCAGCCAGTGGAAAAACTGGCAGAGCCAAGCGAGCTAGCTATTAAGGAAAGTGTTCTGGTAATTTGTTTATAATAGGAGAAAAGAGAAACAGAACAAGGACTCAAAGCGGGCCACAAGAGGTACTTGGATTTAGATTAGCACAAGAATTTCTCAGCAGCCTGATTCTCCTTTTTGGCTGCTGATGTGAAGCGCACTCAAAATGGGACTGAAAATGGAACATTTAAAAGCCTGAGATTTTCCTTTTGGCTGCTCTAGACCACTCACCTAGGTTCTTCTGTTGTGTGAACAAAAATATTTTTTTCATTAGGTAAAATCCCATACTTCTAAGCAAATCCAGAAAGTAGTGGGGCTGGCTTTGTGGCTTTTCTTTCTGAACTAGAACCATCTAATTTTTCTGCCTTTCTTCCACTGAACATCACTTTCACAGTTGTTGTATCTGCAAGTGTACCACCCTTGGACACAGTGTGGCCAGAAATCTTGAGGTTTTTGAATGGGTTCTGAGGAACAAAGAGACTCAAACTCCTTCTCTGGCCAAAACCAAGGTTACCCAGGCGTGGTTTTGGTGTATTGTGCATCGTATCGGTAATGGGTCATGGGGAAGTGTGCTTCAGTAACTCCAGGCTGTATGTAGTGCATTGAATTTTGGAACTTGTAAGATGCATCTCCTTATCCTGAATGTGGTGAAATAGAAGGTTGACTGCAAGCCACATTTTTGCACCTTTTGAATTAATACTTTTCTTCTCACCACTGACTGTCTTGACTTGCTGTTTTATGTTTTGTTTAGATTATAAGTTTTCTGAGCCAAAGACCTGTCTTGATTTTTGTAAAAGTCATGCATTCTGGTAGCACTGCATAATCTTAATAATATGGAATTATAATTGCATTGAAATATTTTCATACAAAAGAACCATAGAATATCAGGGTTGGAAGGGACCTCAGGAGGTTGTCTACTCTAACCCCCTGTTCAAAGCAGGACCAATCCCCAATTTTTCCCCCAGATCCCTAAATGGCCCCCTGAAGGATTGAACTACAACCCTGGGTTTAGCAGGCCAGTGCTCAAACCACTGAGCTATCTCCCCTCCATGAAAAAATGAAGTCTGGTCTCTTCTGTTACATACCATAATCTGTCTCAGATCACAGACTTGTTTCTCCATTTGACATTTGGCCAGTGTCAAAAATTTCTCTCCCCACACTCCCTAGCCATTTTAGGGTCTTATTGGAAATCCTGGGAGGCAGGCAGGCACAAGCCCACCCACATCTAAAAGGCCCCTCCTCCCACTGTGGGGTCACAGTCAACAGAATGCAGTGTGTTTGGCTTCCTCTGACAAAGAGATTGACTTCTTAGGGTAAACTGGCTGAGGATGATCAACATGGTTTATTATATTTTGGTTTAATGAAAATTTCTTTATTCTAAACATTTTAGGTTTGTCTCTACACATTCATTTTTGTCTGAGACTTTGAATTTAATCGGCTAAAATGCTACAACAAAGGGGGAAAAACTGATGGATACAAATATTGCCACTCTCTATACAATGCTCTAATGTTGCCCTTGTGTGTTTAAAGTGCTTCTAAAGAGACAAGGTGGGTGAGGTGATATCTGTTACTGGAACAGCTTTTGTTGGGAGAGAGGGAAGCTTTCAAGCTTCCACAGCACTCTTTTTTCTTCTGGACTGGAAAAGGAACTGTCACAGCTAAATACAAGGTGAACAGATTGTTTAGCATAAGTAGTTAACACATATTTCAAAGGACCATTTAAGGGAAATGCCCCTCCAGTCATAGGAGGCAAAGGAAGGAAGGGGGGGAGAAAAGACAAGGTGCTGGGAGGAGTTAGTGGGTTATAAATTGGTGTAATACACCATAAATCCAGTGCCTCTGTTCAGTTCATGATTTTCAGTGTCTAGCAAAGTTATGAATTTAAACTCTCATACTTGTCTTGTGCAAGTTTTCTTTGAAGATGAGGATTGAGAGATCAGTTATAGAGTGATCATTTTGTGAAAAGTTCATCCACAGGTGAATAGGGTGTTTTTGTCTCATCATTTTCCTGTGAGAGTTCATTTGAAATTGCAGGCAGTGTCTGGATTCACCCACATAGTTGTTGGGGAATTTATTGCACTGGATGAGGTATACTACATGTTGTGATAGGCATGTGTAGGACCCATAGATCTTGAAAGGTGTGTTGTCGGAAGTGTTGATCATCATAGCAGTGGAGATTGTCTACAGGTTTTGCATCTGTTGTTCTGGCAGGGTCTGGTATCGCTTTGAGGTGGTGTATCCTAATCTGTGGGGAGCTTGCTTCTGATGTGCTTAGAGGAGCTGTGGGGGTGTTTGAAGGTCAGAAGAGAGGGAAAGATTTATTTCAGGATGTGATCCCCATTGAATATGGGTTGTAATTGTTTGATGCCCCGTATGGGTTCCAGTGTGAGGTGGAAAGTGACAGCTAGGGTTGTGCAGTTGGAGGGGGATTTATTTCAATACTGAAGCAGATTCTCTTGAGGTATTTGGGTGTCTTATTCCATGATGCGATTTACTTCTCTGGTGAAGTGTCCTTGTTTGGTGAAGGCAATTTTAAGTGTGTTAAGTGTATATCCCGGACTTCCTCTTCAGAGCATATTCTGTGGTATTTGAGCACCTGGCCGTCGATAACACATTTTTTGGTGTGATTACTGGATCTGTGAAGTTGTGTGTGGTGATCTGTAGGTTTTTTTTATATAGTAGTCACAGGGTTCCATTCTTGAAGCTGATGGTGGTATCCAGGAAGTTGATGCTACTGTGGGAGTGTTCTACAGAGAGTTTAATGGATTTGTGGTGGTTGTTGAAGTTGTGGTGGAAATCTGTGAGGGAGTTTTTCTGTTCAGAGGATGAAAATATCATTGATGTATCTCAGATGTGTCATAAACTTTGTGGTGCATTTGTCCAGAAATTCTTCCTCAAGGTGGCCCATGAAGGGTTTGGCATACTGGGGAGCCATCCTAGTGCCTGTGGCTGTTCCCATGGTTTGGACAAAATGTTTTGTTGTTAAATTTAAACTTGTTATGGGTGAGGGTTAAATGGATGAGTTTTTAATGGATTATTTTTAATGAAGTTGACATGTTCTAGTCATTCATCAAAGCATAAACAAAATCTGAAAGTGGATAGTTGGAACCTTTTTTCTTTATTCCAGTGCTGTTTTAAGCAAGCATATGAATAATAAAAATATATAATTACGAGGTATCCAAATATGTATTTGGAAAAGAATCCTAAAAACTTCACCTTGCTGGGATCAACGGATTTGCACAAGATGAAAATTTGTGCTTAGGATCTACCAAAAACTAAACTATAGTTTGAGTGGTGTGAAACCGAGAAAAAAGTTTTATTTCATGACTGGTGGGAAATTTACACTAAGGTATGCTGTATTGGCTGGCTAAATAATGTGTGTGTTTGTTAAATGCAAACATATGTTTTAATACAATATATTAAAGCTTACAAATTTAAATGCACATAAATGGAGAAATAATTTTTCATTTCCAAATAAAGTTAGTTAATTCATACTGCTATGCTGGATTAACAGGGCAATAATACATTATTATACATTGTGAGTGAAACCCATGTTTTTCCAATGGGGGGGGAGAGAAATTTAGGCTATTTTAAAAAAATGAAAACTTATTATTAGCAGTCCTTCAAGAAAAATGGTTGCAGATGTGCTTGTAGATTTAATTGTTTGTTGCTGTGTCTGAATAATGTGGGGGGAGGGATAGCTCAGTGGTTTGAGCATTGGCCTGCTAAACCCAGGGTTGTGAGTTCAATCCTTGAGGGGGCCATTTGGGGCAAAAATTGGGGATTGGTCCTGCTTTGAGCAGGGGGTTGGACTAGATGACCTCCTGAGGTCCCTTCCAACCCTGATATTCTAGGATTCTATGAATAAATATTCACAAATTTCAAGCATTTCCTTGAAATAAAAAGGCATTCTTTTGTTAAACAAAAATTGGTCCTCACAGAGGACCATTCATGCCAAGTTTTGATCTTTAACCCCTGCACCGCACCCCATTAACTGTGCTCTTTAAAAAAAAAAAAAAAAAAGTTTGAAATTTCCTTGGCTAGAAACTACTTTTCAAACTCAAATATAGCAGTAGCTATCAGCAAACGTGTCCCCATCCATGCACACTAATATACTGGGATTTAGTACAGTGGTTTCTGAGTGCCCAGAATGCTTGCTGGTGTTCCATGGAGAGTTGCTTGGTCACTGGGTGCCACCTTACCTTCCTGTTTCCAGGCGCTCACATTTTAAATTCACCATCAGGAATCCTTGTCACTACTGCTGCTACACCATCTTCACCTGTCAAACAGCTTGTTTACCCTAGAGCATTTGGAGTATTACTAACAGTATTGTAATCCTCTAGCATGCCTGTAAAACACCTTGCCCTAAACACAACTTCTTGCAACCATGCATAGGTATTCATACCGCTGTTGCAGTCACACTTGTTTTGACAAAGTCTTGCCATCATTGTTTCCTGCAGCAAGTCACAGCCAGTGTGGACAGCAAGTGAGAGCACTGCAGTTCAAGAGTACCGTTAGCGCTCCTACTGTAATCTGTCCAGTGCTTCTGTCTACCCTTCAGTGACAGGTCTGGCAGCTCAGACTGCATTGGCTTTATCCCATCAGGCTGTTTCTACCTGTTCTGTACTGGCTGCATGTAGGCCTGAGAACAGCCTGCGCCTGTATTTATTAACAATTCAGTGCTCATCTAAATAGTAATAAAACTTTTAAACACTCTATTATTATTATTATTAAACATTATTTAACAAGTTTTTAAATGTTTTTTTTTTGTAGAGGCTTTACAATACTTTCAGTTGGAATATTTTTAACATTACATTTTTAAAAAATTAGTCAAAAGTAAACTTTCAGAATACAGATCTTTTTCTTTGTTTTGTTCCCCAGCTCTGGGGGGTTTGTGTGTGTGTGTTTTTTTTTTTTTTTTAAAGGCAAAGGTAGTAGTTGGGATGGTGCTGAAAAGTCTGCTTTTAAAGGGTTCTGCATGTGTAAAATGTATCTACTTTGCTGTGAGCTTACTCAGGCAGCCTCCAGAGAAGCACCTCCTGTTTTCTCTCTTGGGTCCCTGACATCCAGAAGAAGGGAGGTTAGTAATATAACATCAGAAGATACCTTTTAATCACTATACTCCCACAAAGAAATGTTTTGTCAGTTAGTAGCTTTCCAGCCATCGTTCATTTCTTCCTCCTCCTCCATATTGCACAGTACAGCCCCCAAGGGACCCGCTCCCCTAGAAGTGGCATGGAGGACAGGGAGAACTGGCTTTGAGTGCAGGAATTCCCCAGAAGGCCTGCTTGGCTCAAACCGTGGCCCTCAAGACTCTTGTCTCTGTATCTAGGGAGCACGCTTAGGAGGAAGAAACAGCATAATTTGAAAACAACAAATGTGAAAAACACGAGTGAGAGCTACAATGAGAGATACATAGCAGAGACGTTGATAATACACTAAGTAAAAATCTTGCATGATAAATTCTGTCAAAACTTAACTTTTTTTTTGTTTTTGTGTAGTCTGTTCTGTTATGGCAGGCAGAGTAAAAGCAACTCTCTGAGGGGAGAGTTCTGAACACTGTGGTATATTAAAGCTCTTTTATAATGGATCTTAAAGATTTTTCCCACATGAAAACTTTCCAATGAACTTCATAATTTTGTAAAACCTATAATTTGTCTTTTCAACCTGAAGTCTAATAAAAAGTGTGTCAGGACAGCACAATTACCATGATGAGCAGTTAACTGAAATCAGATGGTTCAGGTGACTTCTGCCTCCCCAACTTGCAAATTGTTAAATTTTATCTAAGCATTATGTAGATCCTGTTGATAAGTGACTTGCCTCCATACTTAATCTGTAGCTTTTGTCTGTGCGAGGTCAAAGTGCATTGCTGCCATTATTATTTTTATTTATTTGAATTACAGTAGCACCCAGAAACCCCAACCAGATTAGGGGACCATTGTGCTTAGGCACGCTATAAACATACAGTAGAAAAGTCCCTATACCCAAGAATCCTCTCGTCTCCATTTTTCGCATCTGGCCTTTGATTTCAGCAGGGGGAATTCCCTGGGGCAACAGAAGTGCCTTTTCTTCCTCCCATGAAATTCCATTCACATTTGGCAGAGCTAGTGTTAAAAATGATTTCAGTGCAGAGGGAGGGACCCCCAGACCCATCCTCCCACTCTGGGAAAGTACAGAAGAACCTCAGTTACAGACACCTCAAGAATGGAGGTTGTCTGTAACTCTGAACAAAGCCCAGCAGCAGCCGATTTCCCTCCTCAGCACAGGTAGCTTCTAATAGTGCATCCTTCTCCTGGCTGGGGAAGGGTATGTGTGAAAACAGCGCCTCCCCCTCCTGGCCGGGGAGGGAAGGGGGTGGGGGAGGCTGAAAGCAGCACAGAACCCAGCGTTGCTCCTACTCTTCCGGCTTTGGCTGCCGTGGGCTGGCAGCCCCAGCATCTTCACCTTTTAGCTGCAAGTGGCAGCCCCGCAGGAGGGATGGGGTGAGGACAGGCAGCCCAGAAGTGCCTACCGTTAAGATGCGATACAGGCACTGTACAGAACAGTATTTGCATTTTTGTTTTTTGTTTGTTTGATCCCCTCTGCTGCCTCATTGGTTACTTCTGGTTTCACATGGTGTCCGATTGGCGGGTCAGTACATAACGCTGATGCTCATATCTTTGTGGTTCTCCTGTAGCCTTGTCCTGCTGACAGCTAAAGGAATCAGTCATTAGCTCACATAGTAACAGTTTGTGCTATGGTGCTAAAGTGTTCCACTTCAGACTCTGCTGGTGATTCCTAGGGGCAGAGGAATGTTACACTTGTACATAATAGATTTTTTTTACCTTTTCTTTAAAAATAATTATTATAATAAAAACTCTGACATTACACACAGAGAGACTTCTTATTGAAAACGGTTATTCAGGTTCCAAAGTCAAGCACTTGAAAGTTAGGAAATGCCAGATTTGATTGCCACACAACCTCAGTTTGGCCTCCTTATGTGTATGCATAATGACAGACTGTGATGATGTAATTAAAGACTATTAGAGAATTGTTCTGAGAATAACAAGATGAAATTCAATAAAGACAAGTACAAAGTACTTCACTTGGGAAGGAGAAATCAAATGCACAACCACAAAATTGGGAATAAGTCAGTAGGCAGGAATACTGCTGAAAAGGACCTGGGCATTATAGTTATATGTGAGTCAATGGTATGATGCAGTTGCAAAAAAAGGTTAATACCATCCTGTGATGTATTAACAGGATGGTTGTATGGGAAACACGGGAGGTAATTGTCCTGCTCTACTTGGCATTAGTGAGGCCTCAACTGGAGTACTGCGTCCAGTTCTGGGCACCACATTTTTAGGAGAGGTGAGGACAAATTGGAGACAGTCCAGAGGAGAGAGCAGAAATGATAAAAGGTTTAGAAAACTTGACCTATGAGGAAAAGTTTTAAAAAAAACCTGAACATGTGTAGTCTTGAGAAAAGACGACTGAGTGAGGACCTGATAACAGGTCTTCATCTGTGTTAAGGCAGGGGTGGCCAGCCTGAGCCTGAGAAGGAGCCAGAATTTACCAATGTACATTGCCAAAGAGCCACAGTAATATGTCAGCAGCCCCCAATCTGCTCCCTGCCTCCCTTCCACGGGCAGGCCTGCCGATGAGTGCCTCCCCATCCTTCCCCGTACCTCCTGATCAGCTGTTTTGTGGGTGCAGGAGACTTGGAGACGGAGGAGTGAGGGCATAGCAGGTTCAGGGGAGGGGCGGGAAGGGGTAGAGTGGGGGCAGACCCAGGGGTTGAGCAGTGAGCACCCCTGGCACATTGGAAAGTTGGCCCCTGTAGCTCCACCGTCCGAGTCAGTGCCTATACGAGGAGCCGCATGTTAACTTCTGAAGAGCCGCATGTGGCTCCGGAGCCACAGGTTGGCCACCCCTGTGTTAAGGGCTGTTACAGGGGCATGCACAGGAATTTACATTTGACCCCTTTTTTGGGGGGGACAGAAACTCACTGCCCCCCCTTGCTGCCAGCCATGTGGGGAGCTCACTTTCTCTTCTCCTGACCCGCCCCAGGACAAGCTCGATCTTCCCTCTCCCTCCACCTGGCCCTGGCCTGATCTTCCCTCCCTTCACATGGCCCTCTCCTCAGTCCCAGCAGGAGCTTTATCTTCCCTGCCTCCGCAGCACTGGGGTAGAGAAGTTCTGTGTCCTGGATGTTTACTGGGAGGGGCCTGTGCCCCTGCTTGCCTTCACTGCCTCCCCTGGGCTGTTATAAAGAGGAGGATGGTGAATTGTTCTCCATGTCCACTGCAGGTAGGACAAGAAGTAATGGGGTTAAATTGCAGCAAGGGAGATTTAGGTTAGCTATTAGGAAAAACTTTTTAACTATACGGGTACTTAAGCTCTACGCTTTACCGCTTTCAAAGGAGGTTGTGGAATTCCCATCACTGAAGGGTTTTAAAAACAGGCTGGACAAACACCTGTCAGGGATGGTCTAGGTTTACTTGGTCCTGGCCTCAGTGTCAGGGGCTTGGCATGATGACCTCTTGAGGTCCCTTCTAGCCCCTCATTTCTAAGATGCTATTTTTCCATAGGACCCCTGCCTCATTCAGAGCATGGGATGGAAACACAAGGGGGAAGAATTAAAGGTACACGGGCAACTGTGAATCTGGCATTTCCTGACTTTCAAGCACTTGATTTTGAACTTTAAGTCACATTTTTTTTAACATAGATTTTTGTGTCATAAAATATTTACCCATCCACACTTGACAATTCCTCTCCCTGCTTAGGGGAAACAAACCTTTTGTTCTTGCAGAAACTGCTTAAGTACCAACACTCAAATATGAAAAAGGTGTCAATTAGAGAGAACATATTTTTATGTCCAAGGACAATAATTATGGACTCCCATTATTTCATTTTTGAGCCATTATACAGACTTTAGGCACATATTAAAGTTCTCACTTTAGGTAGATGTGAAGAGGAATGATACTTCCCTACTTAAATATTTCTTTTCTAATAGAGTTATTACTCTGACTAACCTATTTGAAAACATTTACATTAAAGGGGAAAATGTAAACAGTGATTTTTATAGCCACACAAATGGAATCTTAGCCGTCTTCTTTCTTGTGAAACAGAAGTCAAAGAACAATCTGCAGAGGAGGATGCCCAAGCCGAAGTGGACAGCAACAAGCAGCTAACACCAATTCTTCAGCGCTCCGTATCTGAGGAGTCTGCAAGCTCCACTGCCTCCATTGGTGTTGAAGCCAAAACCAGGTTAGTAAGTGACAGATGGGTGCTGAGTCAGTGGTGGGGGAAGGGCTAAGAGTTGAGTAATGGTTCAGAGAATGCTGGGGGAACAGGCTTGGGACAGTGCTGGTGCTTTAAAGCATTAGCAGAAACCTTGTTGGCAGCTGCTATATTTGAGACTGATGATTTAATTAGTCTGCAGGGAACTGGGGGTGGAAAAGCATGTTTCTTAAGTGTCATCCTCCGTTATCACACAACACAGGAGAAATTCAGAATTGCAAAATATTAACTATTTAAATGTAAAAGTTTGGGGGTTTGTATACAAGCAGATACACTACATCCACTAGTAAAGCCTTTCTGGTGAGAAATAAAACGTGTGTTATATATAACAATGGTCTAACAGTACTTCAGAGGATATTTTTCTACCTTTTTAGGAATCCTTTTTTTTGTTTTGTTTTTAAATTTTATCTTGTATGCCATAATCCTACTTTTACTTTTCGGAGTCTCTAACATGCAAATAAATGTTAACTGTATTTTACTTTTTCCCTACATTTTGGGTACCTGTAAATTACTAGTGCCAATAACAGTAACAGTCATATGACACTAGCAAGAACAAGGCCTATCATGGGCAGGCACCACTGGAACAATGTCATGGAACTCTGGCAATACTCCTCTAGCCAAGCCTTCAACACAGCTAGTTAGCCCAATAGTGGGCCTCTGTTGCAGAAGGTGTCATATTAGTTTAAGGAGCCTTTATGATATGGTTATATGTTTTTGACAGACTTGGATTAAAAATAACCAAACTCATTTCACTTCCACCTTGTCAGAGTTTACACCTGTGCCCCCAGATACAAAAGGCTAATGCCTTAATTGCCTACCTTGCCCACCTTCACAGATTTTACATGGTCACAAACTTCTGTTAGAAGGGAAATATCTTGGGAGCTACACTGATATATCAATAAAAATGAAAAGTGTGTGTGTGTGGGTGTGAGAGAGAGAGAGGAGAATCTTTATAACCTTGCTCAAGAAACCATCTCATGATACTGATAGGGCAGTAGCTGGAGAGTTTTTCTCAGATCTTTTTTTAGGGGGAAAAATGTATTGAGAAGGTGCTGGCAAGGCAAGTATCTGGAGTCTGCAGGTTTCCTTGATCCCAGATAGTTTGGTTTTAGGCCTGGATGTAGTATGGACATTGCATTGATGGCAAAATTGGGTGGTCTCCTCCTGGCAGTGGACAAAAATCAAATGTCAATTTATTTTTATTGCTTAATCTAATCCTGCACCCATCTAAAATCAATGCACAACTAAAGAAAAACTGCTGTTTTTTATCTGTCTTCTATATCATTGTCCATGAGTGGTGGTGACACCTCTTCCTGGCAGGGTTAGAGGGAATAGCTTTTGAGTGGCTCCACTCCTTTCTGTTAGAAAGAATTCCGGATAGATGAAGCTGAATACAGTAAATATTGACCCTCAATTCTGTAGTGTCCCAGCATGCAGACAGAGAGAACATGCCAAGGTTTAGGGAGAAGGAGAATATAAGGTCAGAGGGGTTAGGGTGGATTGTGAATCCATGGAAACTTGAAAACTAGGAGGGCAGTTTTGAAGTTTCATCCAGATTTTTTTTTTCTGTAGGAAACATTTATACCCCTCCTAAAGCTTAGAAATTTGAGGTCTCAGGGAAACCATGGAAGAAAGTATTGTAACAGAGAAGGCAGAAATTGATCAGAGCGTGAAAAAGTAGCAGCAAGGGCAATGTTGAAGTAATGCCAAAACATTGGCATTGTTCTGCAGGTGGGAGATACACTTCGTGGCAAGGGTAAAGTGAAAGTAGACAAAGTCTGGGGTAATGGATGCCTTCAGGATTTCTGACTTTAATCTTTGAAGCATTTAGGAGAAAAGAAGTTACAGTGTAGTCAGGGAGTATCAGTATTACTTTTATGCAGCTGATATCCAAAGCTTTTTTTTTCTTGTACTTCTTCTCTCTGATCTCTCCTAACTTTGAGGCTAACTCGGACATCTCTGAGGGTGATGCTGGAGAATAGAGCCAAGGTTGTAACCTTAATGGAACTACCCAGCAGAAAGTGTGTTTGTGTGTATGCTTACGCACATGTGAGTCCAGGAGAGAGTGAACTACTAGTTGTGAATAAGAAATGGAGAAAGGAGTGGTAACAGTGTTAAGATTAAAACTCAGAAAGTAGAGTCCTGGAGACACCAAAATAAAAAAGTAGCATCAGAAGTCATGCTGAGCTGAAGTAGGCTGAAGAGAGAGAGAGGCATCTGTGCTCAGAAATGCGTGGATTATTGATCTCTTATAGGGCAGTAAGATCAAGCAGAGATGGAGTCATGGCACTGACAAAAGCGGTGCTGCCAACTTTCTCAATGTTTGTCTCATGATGATTGAACTTGCAGTATTAGCAATACTCAGGGCCAGATTAATCTTTTATGGGCTCCAGCACCTGGACCGTGGCCCTGTACCCCACTCCACCTGCACTCTGCACCCTCTCATGGGAGGGCAGGGGACGGAGAGGAGCAAGGAGGGGAGGGGACTGAGAGGAGCAAGCGGCAAGCAGGACCTTTTCGGGGAACAGGCTGAGCAGGGTTGGGGCCTCAAGGCAGAGCACAGGCAGAATAGGGGGAGGGAAGGGGGTTAGGGCCAAGGTCCAGGTGCCGGGGCCCCTTCCGAGTGTGGGCACGCCATTGTAAACCAGGTAGTGGCAATACTACAAAAGGCATAAAGAAACAGAAATTGGAAAGGGCACATTAGGCACTGCTTTATTTCACAAAGGAGATGTGGTTGGTTACTGAACATCAGCTGTATATGTAGTATCTGTGTACAGAGAAAATAAGGTGCCTGATTTAAAACAGGAGCAGAGTTCCTTAACTTTTTGGTCTTCACAGGTAGAACATTAAAATTTCTTTCTTCATTCCTTTCTCCACTGAGTGCTACAAGGAGTTCTCTACAAGGCACAGAGATTAGGTTACCTAGACAGAATAGCCCTCCACAGGGATTGTCAGGAGAAATTAAATCTTCAAACAGTTGTGGATAAGCTGTATTTAATGTTACATACACAAAAAATGTGTTTAAAAAGAATATTGTTATGTTTGCTAAGTCAAGCACTCAGAAATTACGAAATACTAGAATTAAGGTTGCCTGCACAACCTTAATTGGGCTTCCTTGTGCAGATGTAGTATGATTTAGGCAAAGATTTTGTCACCATAACTTTTAGTAAAAATAACAGACAGGTCACGGGCAAGAAACAAAAATTCACGGAAGCCCGTGACCTGTCTGTGACTTTTCCTAAAAATAAAGGTGGGGGGAGGGTGGGGAGAGGCGGAGGGGGACAACTAAAGCCTGAGTGGGGGAGGATGATGTGGCGTAGGACGCAGAGTCCAGCATCTTTTGTGATGGTGGCTGGGAGCTCCGGAACCCGCTGACAGCTCCAGCCCCACTGCTCCGGGGCTGAAGTGGAAATTGCCATGGAGGTCTCTGGAAGTCACAGAATCTATGACCTCTGTGACCTGATCTTATCCTTAGTTATGATACAGTCTTTAATTAAATGATGAATGTGTGGGCCTAAGCCTTATTTACTGTACACTATTCAAACCCTGTTCTGAAGACAGAATTATTAATTTCCTCATGGGCTTTTCTATGGTGCACACCACTGTAGTCTGAGTTCTTCACAAATATTGAATAATAACATCATATTCACTACATAGAATCATAGAATATCAAGGTTGGAAGGGACCTCAGGAGGTCATCTAGTCCAATCCCTGCTCAAAGCAGGACCAATCCTCAACTAAATCATCCCAGCCAGGGCTTTGTCAAGCCTGACCGTAAAAACCTCAAAGGAAGGAGATTCCCCCACCTCCCTAAGTAACCCATTCCAGTGCTTCACCACTTTCCCAGTGAAAAAGTTTTTCCTAATATCCAGCCTAAACCTCCCCAACTGCAACTTGAGACCATTACTCCTTGTTCTGGCATCTGCTACCACTGAGAAGAAGTCTAGATCCATCCTCTTTGGAACCTCCTTTCAGGTGGTTGAAAGCGGCTATCAAATCCCCCTCATTCTTCTCTTCCGCAGACTAAATAATCCCAGTTCCCTCAGCCTCTCCTCATAAGTCATGTGCTCCAGCCCCCTAATAATTTTTGTTGTCCTCTGCTGGACGCTTTCCAATTTTTCCACATCCTTCTTGTAGTGTGGGGCCCAAACCTGGACACAGTATTCCAGATGAAGCTTCACCAATGTCGAATAGAGGGGAACCATCACATCCCTCAATCTGCTGGCAGTGCCCCTACTTCTACAGCCCAAAATGCTGTTAGCCTTCTTGGCAACAAGGGCACACTGTTGACTCATATCCAGCTTCTCGTCCACTGTAACCCCTAGGTCCTTTTCTGCAGAACTGCTGCCAAGCCATTCGGTCCCTAGTCTGTAGCAATGCGTGGGATTCTTCTGTCCTAAGTGCAGGACTCTGCACTTGTCCTTGTTGAACCTCATCAGATTTCTTTTGGCCCAATCCTCTAATTTGTCTAGGTCCCTCTGTATCCTATCCCTACCCTCCAGCATATCTACCACTCCTCCGAGTTTAGTGTCATCTGTAAACTTGCTGAGGGTGCAGTCCACACCATCCTCCAGAACATTAAGGAAGATATTGAACAAAACCGGCCCCAGGACCGACCCTTGGGGCACTCCACTTGATACCGGCTGCCAACTAGACATGGAGCCATTAATCGCTACCCGTTGAGCCCGACAATCTAGCCAGCTTTCTGTCCACCTTATAGTCCATTCATCCAGCCCATACTTCTTTAACTTGCTGGCAAGAATACTGCGGGAGACCATATCAAAAGCTTTGCTAAAGTCAAGGAATAACACGTCCACTGCTTTTCCCTCATCCACAGAGCCAGCTATCTTGTCATAGAAGGCAATTAGATTAGTCAGGCACGACTTGCCCTTGGTGAATCCATGGTGACTGTTCCTAATCACTTTCTTCTCCTCTAACTGCTTCAGAATTGATTCCTTGAGGACCTGCTCCATGATTTTTTCTAGGGACTGAGGTGAGGCTGACTGGCTTGTAGTTCCCCAGATCCTCCTCCTTCCCTTTTTTTAAAGATGGGCACTACATTAGCCTTTTTCCAGTCATCCGGGACCTCCCACGATCGCCATGAGTTTTCAAAGATAATGGCCAATGGCTCTGCAATCACATCCGCCAATTCCTTTAGCACTCCTGGATGCAGCGCATCCGGCCCCATGGACCTTGTGCTTGTCCAGCTTTTCTAAATAGTCCCAAACCACTTCTTTCTCCAGAGAGGGCTGATCACCTCCTCCCCATGCTGTGCTGCCCAGTGCAGTAGTCTGGGAGCTGACCTTGTCTGTGAAGACAGAGGCAAAAAAAGCATTGAGTACATTAGCTTTTTCCACATCCTCTGTCACTAGGTTGCCTCCCTCATTCAGTAAGGGGCCCACACTTTCCTTGACTTTCTTCTTGTTGCTAACATACCTGAAGAAACCCTTCTTGTTACTCTTAACATCTCTTGCTAGCTGCAACTCCAAGTATGATTTGGCCTTCCTGATTTCACTCCTGCATGCCTGAGCAATATTTTTATACTCCTCCCTGGTCATTTGTCCAGTCTTCCACTTCTTGTAAGCTGCTTTTTTGTGTTTAAGATCAGCAGGGATTTCACTGTTAAGCCAAGCTGGTGGCCTGCCATATTTACTATTCTTTCTACACATTGGGATGATTTGTTCTTGTGACCTCAATAAGGATTCTTTAAAATACAGCCAGCTCTTCTGGACTCCTTTTCCCCCTCATGTTGTTCTCCCAGGGGATCCTGCCCATCAGTTCCCTGAGGTTGTCAAAGTCTGCTTTTCTGAAGTCCAGGGTCCGTATTCTGCTGCTCTCCTTTCTTCCTTGTATCAGGATCCTGAACTCAACGATTTCATGGTCACTGCCTCTCAGGTTCCCATCCACTTTTGCTTCCCCTACTAATTCTTCCCGGTTTTTGAGCAGCAGAAAATGAGGGGTGGTTGTTGTTAACTCCATTTTACAGACAGCAGACTAGGCCCAAAGGGATTAAGGTCAAAACTATCCACTAATATTAGGTGCTCAATTTGACATGACTAGGACCTGATTTTTTAGAGTACTTTCCGATGAAGTGAGCTGTAGCTCACGACAGCTTATGCTCAAATAAATTTGTTAGTCTCCAAGGTGCCACAAGTACTCCTTTTCTTTTTGCGAATACAGACTAACACGGCTGCTTCTCTGAAACCTAACATTATATAGCACTTTTTATGTGTAAAGAACAGCTCCCATTGACTTAGATGTAGCTGTGAGTGCTCAGCACTTCTGCAAATTAGATCTCAGGTTCTGAAATTGGGCACCCAAGAAAATGAGAAACACAGAATTTGTGGCCACCTGCGAACATTTTGGCTTAAGTGACTTGACTAACCTCACATAGGAACTCTGTGGTAGAGGCAGCGATAGACTCCAGTTACATGGGGCAGTGTGCAGCTGCCATAACCATTAGACCTTCCTTTCTCTCCCTGCAGCCCTGTCTCATTCACTGCACACCTTCCAACTTCTGTAATAAATGAAGCAGGTATCCTACAGGTAACATCTGCCTTTAGTACACAACCATGATTCCTCCCCTGAACAGGTCCATATTGGGCACTGAATGAGGCCTGTGGAAAAATTAGTATATGATCATGTAACTAAAGACTGTACCATGATAGCATACCTATAAGGTGCTAAGTAATCGTTGCTCAGGCAATTTTAATTCTGGCATTTCCTAACTTTTGAGTGATTGGCTTTGCAACCTTAGAAACCTTCTTTTAACTTCGTTTTTGTGTGTGTAATTTCCTAGATTTTTTTTTTTTAAAGCAAACTGAAAGGACATAAATTCCATCATATGGCAGCATATTGACACCCACATGGTTCATCAGGAGGGTCAGAACCTTTAGATCTACTGCATAAACCTCTGCCACTTGAGCTATCGGTGTAACTGACAGTAATAATAGGTTGTCATTCTCTGTGTGAACCATCGGAGGGGGTGAAACACAGTTTGTCAGGGAGTTTCATGGATATTTGCTGGCAGAAGAGAAATGGTGAAACTCAGGAATCCATTCCAGGTTCTGGAGGGAAGTGTGCTTTAGTGGAGACACAGACTCAAAGGGTTGGAAGGGACTGCAAGGGTCATCTAGTCTAACCCCCTGCCAGGATGCAGGAGTTGCTGCGTCCAAACCATCCAGGACAAATAGCTAGCCAGCCTCCCTTTGAAAACCTTCTGTGAAGAAGCTTCAATAACCTCCCTCGGCAGTCTACTCCATTGTCCTACTGTTCTCAGTTAGGAAGTTTTTCCTAATATTTAATTTAAATCTGCTGTGCTGTAGTGTGAACCCATTGCCTCTTGTCCTGCCCTCTGTGGCAAGAGAACAACTTTTCTCCATCTTTTTTATGGCAGCCTTTTAGGTATGGGAAGACTGCTTTCATGTCCCTCCTTAATCTTCTCTTTTCCAAACTAAACATATCCAGTTCCTTCAGCCTTTGCTTATATGGCTCGCATTCCATCCTTTTGATCATCTTGTCATTCATCTCTGGATCCTTTCCAGTTTCTCTACATCCTTTCTATTCCTTTGTGACCAAAATTGGACACAGTACTCCAGCTGAGGCCTAATCATCGCTGAGTAGAGCGGTACTATCACCTCCTGTGACGTGCATGCTATGCCTCTTTTAATGAAACCTAAAATTGCATTTGTGTTTTTTTCAACAGCATCACATTGCTGACTCACGTCGAGGTTGTGATCCACTACAACTCCCAGATCCTTCTCAGCAGTGCTGCTGCCAAGCCATTTTTTCTCCATTCTGTATTTGTGCATTTGGTTTTTCTTCCCTATGTGTAGCACCTTACGTTTTGTCTTTGGTGAATTTCATTTTGTTGTCTAGAGCCCAGTTCTCCAACTTTTCAAGATCCCTCTGAATTTCGGCTCTATCTTCCAAAGTATTGGCTACTCCCTTCTAGCTTTGTGTCACCTGCAAACTTGAACAGTACAGTAACTTCTCACTTAACGTCCTCCCGCTTAATATGGTTTCAATGTTACGTTGCTGCTCAATTGGGGAACATGCTCGTTAAAAGTTGTGCAGTGCTCCCTTTTAATGTCGTTTGGTTGCCTGCTCTATACGCTGCATGTAAGATTTTTGTGGAAGAGCAGCAACTTTACAAGGGAGCATTGCACAAGTTCCTCTTCTCCGCCTCCTCCCCCTCCCTCCCAGTGCTTCCCCCACCGCCAAACAGGTGTTTGGCTGCGCTTAGGACTTTCTGGGAGGGAGGGGGAGGAGCGGGGAAGCACCACGTCTCCACTCCTCCCCTCTCCCTCCCAGAAAGTCCTAAGCCCGCCAAACAGCTGTTTGGCAGAGCTTAGGACCTTCTGGGGGCAGGGAAGGAGCGGGGATGCGGTGTGCTCCAGAGAGGAGGTGGAGTGGGGGTGGGAAGAGGTGGGCCTGGAATGGAGCAGGGATGGGAAGAGGCGGGCCTGGAGCATCCCCCAGCAAAGTCGGTGCCTATTCTTCTCCGGGTAGGCTGGCACTGCTGCTGCAAAGGTGCGTCCTAGCGTCCTTGCCTGCAGCGGGCTGTGCCTGTGTGGGGTAAGCCAGGGGCACTTCCCAACCACAGTACAGTATATAATGTCATTTGTCTGCCCCCCAAAAATTTCCTTGGAACCTAATTCCCCGCATTTACATTAAATCTTATGGGAAAATTGGATTTGTTTAATATCGTTTCACTTACAGTTGCATTAACTACAACGTTAAGTGAGGAGTTACTGTATACTCTTTATACCTCCATCCAGGTCATTAATAAAGATGTTAAACAACACCAGACCCAGGACAGATCCCTGTGGAACATGACTGGAGACCTCCCTCCAGTCTGACGACATTCTGTTAATAGGTACTCCTCTGCCTGTTCCTCATGCGCCCAAGCTTGGCCCATTCTACCCTGTCCCAGTCCTGTCTCCATCATTTGTGGGGCCTTGTCCCAGTCAAATTTTCCTTCCTTTCCCAGTCTCCACTCTTCAGGCTTCTCGTCCCAGTCTCCTTGCCCAGTCAGTCCCAGTTCCCCTGACCCTGTTTCTCATCCTATCTGTCTCTTCCCCTTTCCCTCCCTCCCCCACCCCCCACTCATTGGCTCCTAGCCCCAGACTCAGTCCTTCCCCCCCCCACAAACACACACACCTTTCCTTAGACGTTGCCCCGCTGTCCTTGTCCATCCAGTCCCAGTGTTTTTCCACTTCTGCCAGCTCCTTGTTTGATCTCAGTATTCCCCTTCCCCAGCCAACTGGTCTACAGTCACCCCCCTCATTTCTCTCACTGGCTACCATCACCCAAACAGTCCCTGCCCCTCATTCCCAGTCTCAGTCCCCTTGTGCAACAAGTCCCAACTTGTCCTCTCCTTCCCCCACACCCCCTCCAGTCTCGCGGTCTCCCTGCCCAACTAGTCTAGTATCACACCCCCCCATCTCCATCCCTCAGCTCCTGGTCTCACCAGTCCCAATCTACTCCTTCCCCTTGCCCCCCAGCCTGACTTTTGTGCCCTCTGCGTTTGAATCAGATGGCTTCCTCCTCCACATTGCCTGTTTTGCCAGCACATGGCTCATTGAAAGCACAGAAAGAGACAGGCTCCATGCTCTCAGCTCCAGTGCCTGGCACCACCTCGGTCCAGGGCAGCCGTGAGCTGCAATTGCAGAGAAAGTCCTTTTGAGCCCTGATGGCCTTGGGCTGGAGGGAGCATGCTCAGTCACTCTGTGTGGGGATGGCGCATACTCAGTCACTACATGGGGGTGTCTCATGCACAGTTTGGTCAGCACTAGGAGTTGTGAGAAGCACAAACTTGCTTAGTGGGGACAGACTCTTCAGAGATTTTAGCTGATAAGCCCTAGCAAGTCTCTATGGAGCATGTACAAATAGGCCTTTGAAAACTGCTCTTTGCAATCTGGCCATGTTTCAGTAGATTTTCACAGGGATGGCAAAGACACCCCCCCCCCCCCCACCGGGGTTAAATTTCAGATCTGTTTTCCAAAGCATGGGGGCACTCGTGCATTGCAAGGAAAAGGTCATCAGTATTTTTAACCAGTGCCCAACAGCATATTTTCCCTAACTTAATTCTTGGAAATGGCTGAATTTCCACCACCTCTACCGTGCTTCCTGCCCCCCCCCCCCCCAAATAAAAACAAAAACCACAAAAAACAAAAACTAGACTGAGGCAGATACTAGACATGGAAAATTTCAGCTGCAATGGTTAAAATTTGACAAGTTTTGTAAGCAACAGAAAATAGGGTCTTATAATGGGAAGTGTCAGGGGACCTTAATAATAGGCAAGATTACCAACCTCACTTGTCATATGTAGACAGTGCACTTCTTTTTTCACTGTATTTTCGTCTGTTTAGGGATGGAGTTTTGTTTACACACATGAACCATGGGCTTTGAGCTGCGAAACATCTTTAGAAATAGTCCTCAGACCTTTTCCATTTTGCCACTCATCTCTTAAATCAGCCTAGATTTCTCACTGTTGTTCCACTCTTGCTTAAGGGTTAAAAAAAAATCTATTCCGGCAGAGCTTGAAGAATAACTGTAGATGGCCTCAGGATAATTTTTCTATTTCCGAGCTTGCAATTTGCTTTATTTAAAACCAGTGGTCTGATAGCACCCCCTCTATTTAGGGCGCCTCATGGGTTTCATTATATACATCTTCTATTTTTTGAACATTTGTAATTGAGCTTTGAAAATTTACCTTGAGCTGAAACCTGCCACATAATGACTCTGAACAGGAGCACAGTGTGGACATGCAACAGCGGTTTAATTCCAATGCTTTAATAAAAGTTGCACAGAAACTTGCCAGTTTAGACATACCCTTAGACTTGGTCTACAGTGCATGCTTACTTCAGTATAACTATGACTCAGGGTTGTGAAAAATCCACACCCCTGAGTGACGTAGTAATACTGACCGTAACCTCCTGTGTAGACTGCTCTATGTCAGCAGGAGAGCTTCTCACACCAACATAGTTATCACCTCTCGTAGAGGTGGAATTATTAAGATGATGGGAGAGCTCTCTCCATCGGCTTAGTGTGTTCACCAGATGTGCTACAGTGGCATTAAGTTGGAGTAGTGGGTCACGTACGTCGTTGGGAGACAAACTTAAATGAAGACACATCCACAGCTAACTTGATGTAAGCTGCCTTGCCTCAACCAAGCCGTGTAATGTAGACCAGGCCTAATACTGATGATGCTGTGAAATCCTATTTTTCCAAAATATTCCATTTCATAGTATTAAATCAAACTTAGAGTTCTGTCAGGAAAAACAAATGTAGAAAATATATAGATCAGGGCCTGATAAAATACATCATGGAATACTCAAGGAGCTGACTGCGGAGATAACTGAGCCATTAGTGATTGTCTTCAAAAAGTCACGAAAGATGGGTGGGATTCCAGAGGACTGGAAAAGGGCAAATATAGTGCTGATCTATAAAAAGGGGAATAAGGACAACCTGGGCAATTACAGACCAGTCAGTTTAACTTCAGTACCTGGAAAGATAATGGAGCAATTAATTAAGCAATCAATATGCAGACACCTAAAAGATAAAATGGTAAGTAACAGTCATAGATTTATCAAGAACAAATCATGTCAAACCTACCTAATAGCTTTCTTTGACAGGGCAGCAAGCCTTGTGGATGTGGGGGCGAGGTAGATGTGATATATCTTGACTTAGTAAGGCTCTTGAGACTCTCTCACATGACCTTCTGATAAACAAACTAGGAGATAAAGCCTAGATGGAGCTACGATAAGGTGGGTGCGTAACTGGTTGGTAAATTGTTCCCAGAGAGTAGTTACCAGTAGTTCACAGTCAAGTTGGAAGGGCATATTGAGTGGGGTCTCACAGGCATTGGTTCTGCATCCAGTTCTGTTCAATATCTTCATCAATGATTTAGATAATGGCACAGAGAGTACACTTATAAAATTTGTGGACGATACCAAGCTGGGAGAGGTTGCAAGTGCTTTGGAGGATAGGATTAAAAGATCTGGACAAACTGGAGAAATGATCTGAAGTAAATAGGATGAAATTCAATAGGGACAAGTGCAAAGTACTCCACTTAGGAAGAAACAATCAGTTGCACACATACAAAATGGGAAATGACTGCCTAGCAAGGAGTACTGCAGAAAGGAATCTGGGGGTCGTAGTGGATAACAAGCTAAATATGAGTCAACACTGTATCAGTGTGGCAAAAAAAGCAACCATAATTCTGGGATGTATTAGCAGGAGTAAGCTGTACACAAGAAGTAATTCTTCCTCTCTACTTCGTGCTGATTAGGCCTCAACTGGGGTATTGTATCCAGCGCCACATTTCAGGAAAGATGTGAACAAATTGGAGAAAGTCCAGAGAAGAGCAACAAAAATGATTAAAGGTCTAGAAAACATGACCTATGAGGGAAAATTAAAATAACTGGGTTTGTTTAGTGTGGAAAAGAGAAGACTGAGAAGGTACATGATAGTAGTTTTCAAGTACATAAAAGGTTGTTGTTAGGAGGAGGGAAAAACATTTTTCTCCTTAACCTCTGAGCATAGGACAAGAAGCAGTGGTCTTAAATTGTAGCAAGGGCGGTTTAGGTTGGACAATAGGAAAAACTCCCTGTCAGGGTAGTTAAGCACTGGAATAAATTGCCTAGGGTAGTTGTGGAATCACTGGAGATTTTTAAGAGCAGGTTCGACAAACACCTCTCTGGGATGGTTTAGGTACTACTTAGTCCTGCCTTGAGTGCAGGGGACTAGACTAGAAGACCTCTCGAGGAGGTCCCCTCCAGTCCTCTGATTCTATTTCAAATTTCTACAATAATTCACCCAATCTACACAAACCAAAGGTTCACACTTATCTAGTTCATCGTTCAAAGTGCTATGGTGTCTGTGTGAAAAAGGGATCTGAAGGCAAGTCAGACACCAAAAAAGTGTCACATGAGCCTTTTTAAAACAGCCATTGTAAACATCAAATAATATCTGCCCCACCCAACAAACTGCTATAGAAAAATAAAGCACTGCACAAACTCCAATGAGCATTTTAAAATGATAATACAACCCAAAAGACAGTTTGCAGACCTTTTCCACCCCCTGTTCAAATGGAAATCCTGGTGCAGCCTTAACTGTCGTGGTGCTACATCCCACCATAATATTTCTACGATACATTAGGGCCAGGATTCGAGATAATGGCACAAGCTGGTGTCATTTGATCAGTGGGTTCCTCGGATATACTCTAACTCCTCCTCCTTCGCAGAAATAAACTGCTTTTAATAAGCAAATTGTTCTAAAATTCTCATTGATAGCAAAATTGTCTTGAAAATTGCTTGCACAATGGGGGCTGGAGGAGACTTTGGGAAAGAAGGACATCCATTGAGTTGAATGGGTCAGTTTATACGTCTCAGAGGTATTGTGTCAGGCTTTTCATCTCCATAAGATGTTCTGATTTATCTGAGCACATCCCATTGAGATGAATGGGACACTTCACGTCTCTGCAATCTTCCTGTGTTTTAGAGGGTTGTGCAGAACCCTCCTTGCTAACTCTAGACCCCAAAGTGGAGTACAGAGCCTGGGACTCCCCTCCATATCCCTTGTCTGCCTTCCGCTAAGAGATGTGTTCCTCACAGCCCACTGGTTACCACCTCCCTTCCTCCCTGTTGCTCCTCTACTACTGGGCAGGGGGAGCATAAAGGTGGCCAGGAGGAGTACAGCTGGTAGCAGAATGGCAATGAAGAGTTCCCAGGAAGACTCCCATTGCCCCCGACCCCCACTACCACCTCCTTCAAAAAGCCAAAAGAAACTAACTGCCTAAAAACTTCATTAACACTGAGGTAAGGTTAACTTCAGTGCCACATGCTATTGCAGAATGTTGTGTGCACCTGGACTTAGTTAGTGATCCATTTGGATGCAGATATATCTCTCTTCATATCTGAATGCAGAACATTACCACATCTCGCAAGTAATCCCTGTACCGGTCAGCATGGCTGTTCCTAACACAGTATAGGGCAGTTGGAGTGCATGCAGACAAAGGAATGAATACAGTTGTGTGGGGCACAACATACTACATGAGAAGGCTCGTTCACATTGTCATTCCCTGTTGTAGCCACAGGGCAGCCCTGGCTGAAACAGTATCTTGCCAGTGGCTCTTTATGGTGGGGCTGGTATGCGCTATAATGTGGTATGTCCAGCTTTTCAGAGGTTTAAGCAGAGGTGCACTTGACTTTGGGGAACAGTAAAAGGTACTATTGGTCAACCTTAACTTTGTGTTAAAGTGTTTGGGTAGTGAATTGTACCTTAATTTTCTAGTTGACAGCGAGCAAGCAGGAAGAGCTTGTTCTTCTCTTTTAACTGAAGAGTGTACAACCACTTACACAATACTGCATGTGCTGAAATGAAATCGTCTGAACAGTAAAGTCTGTGTTTCAGGAGGGCTTCTAATGAATGTATGTCACTACTTGAGTGGAGGAAACCATGATTGTTTTTCTCCTTTCCTCTATGACTTGAACTTTTTCCATTGGTTCATTCTAGTGCTTTTTGGTGGTATTCTATTTCTGGTTGGAACATGGATGAGTGGGAGGACTCAATAAATGTGACTGGCATCTTGGTTTGTTGTCAGGGATTTGGGTAGGTTCTGCTGTTGGGATGGATATTGATTCAGATTGCTCTGTGGGGCAGGAACATAAAAGGTCAAGCTGCTCTACTGAGCATGTTTTTGAGCTCACTGGGTTTTGTGGTAGAGGGTACAGGTTTAGCAGCTGGAAGTTTGGGTCACCATTTATGGTTTCTCAACATAGCCTTTGACTAGGAGCAGACATTAGCCTTCCTAGGTATGTGTATGCTGCATTTTAAAACCCATGGCAGTGAGTCACAGAGTCCGGGTGTACAGGCTCAGGCTTGTGCTGTGGCGCTAAAACAATGGTGTAGATGTTCCAACCTGGGCTGGAGCTCAGGCTCTGAAGCCTGGGGAGCCTGAGTGGGTTTCAGAACCTGAGCTCCAGCCCAAGTCCAAATGTCTACACAGCTGTTGTTAGTGCAGTAACGCGAGCCCAAGTCTGTAGACCTGAGCTCTGAGACTCGCTGCTGTGTGTTTTTAAAACACAGTGTAGACATACTCACTGCCCTCAATCAAAATATCCTTCCCAAGCTAACTACCATTATGCAATGTATTGTATTCTCGTTGTCCACCTTGATGCCAATTTTTGCTCTGTGTGGGAGAATTATATGAAACACTCTTGATAGGTTCTGTCTTCTCAAAGGGTCTACACTACAAGATCTACAATGGCAAATCTATAGACACTTCCTACAGCAGTAGAAGGGGTTTTTCTTACACCTCTTTGAGGGCAGTATTTAGGTTGATGGAAGAATTCCTCTAGCGGTGTCTACAGCAGGGCTTCGTAAGTCATCTTAACTATGACTCTTAAGGGTATAACTTTTTCACAGCCCAGAGTGACAAAGCTAGGTCAATTTAAAGCCATGTCTGCACTATGAATTTACATCGGTATAACTACATTGCTCACAGGTGTGAAAAATCCACACCCCTGGGAGCAACGTAGTGTTAATGATTTAACCCCCTGTGTACACAGCACTATGTTGACGGGAGGCTTTCTCCTGTCAACATAGCTACCGCCTCTCAGAGAGGCGGAGTACCTACTCCTGGGAGAAGCCCTCCTGTTGGCTTAGGTAACATCTTCACTGAAGACCTTTTCATCATGCTCTAACGTTTAAGTGTAGACCCTCCCTAAGTTTTAGGTATAGACTAGGCCTAAAGCAGCAGTATTATTCCATCCTGAATGGCAGTGGGACATGCTCTGGATTTTAAGCAGTATAGAAGAGAACAGAATTTGGCCCATACAGATGAAGAATTAAATGATGAATTTCTATCCATTTTAACAATGTCTGGAACAGCATAAAGACATAGGTATAATAGTGGTCTGCTTGCTTTTCTATTTCAATCAATTATGAAGAGATCAGTAGGTGGCATGTTAACTTGCTCATTATCTCCATTTTAAAATATTACTCTGTTCTGTAAACATCTGAAATCTGATCACAGGACTTGATTTTGTGAGTTGCTGAGTCTGAATTGAGATCTCTTCTCCACTCCCCTTAAAATAAACTGAATATTGATATATGGGAAAGGACCTGGATTTTTAAATTGTCTGTCTCTCTCATGTGTTAGTAAAAGAAATTAGCCTTTGTCCATACAAACAGGGTTTAAAATATTTACGAAACAATTATTAGCTAAAAGGCTAAGGGAGCATCTACAAAGGCAATTACATTCCAGAATAGCTATTCCTGATTAACTCAATGTGTGGATGCTCTTATTCTATATTAGTTTAATCACTATAGGTTAAGATAATTCAGAATGAGACAATCTTATCAGGAATAGCTATTCTGGAATAATAACTCCCTGTGTAGACAAGCCCTGAGTCTGTTGTTAGGTTAGCACAGACAATGAGAAGGCAGACTTCCATGAAGAATGTGTATGTGCGCATGACACGCACCCACACCCCTCCCAAACTGCTGAGAAGTGGAGGCTTTGGAGATTTCTACTAGAATTCTGTTCGTGGGTTCTGGTGTGGTTGGGGGTTTCTTTTCATATAAATGTCTGGCTATTAGATTTGAAGCCCAATTGCCCCATATTTCTCTTAGAAATGAGAAGCTTTCTTTTTGTCCTTCTACCTCAATCCTAGAGTCTTCTGGCTGCTGAGAGAATGTAGGATCTCCATTGTTCGATTCCTCCCCAGATTCTTGGCTCCTAAATGGGGGAGAGTGTGTCTGCTACTGGGCCCTTAAACCAAGGCTGCTGCTTTTTTGCTTTTTTTCTTCCTCTCTGAACACACCACTGTTTACATCGGCTGCTGTGGTTCATAGCTTTTCCCAAGCAGTAGCATGAAACTGACATGATTCTTTACATTTTCACAGGTGCCCAAACCATTCTGAATAGCAGCTGTGAAACTGACTAATTTTGTTAATTTCAACCTATTGCTGCTTGGGAAAGCTGCAACCTGCAGCAGAGACCCTGCAGCTGTCTCCAAACCTAGAAAGTCCAGTAGCGCTCCAGTACTGGGTTATATAATAGCATCATATTTGAAATATCTTCTATTTCATTCTTTATGTATCGTAATGTTTTGTTTGCTATTTTGACTGTTTTACATTGAGCAGGTTTTTTGTTTAACTATTCATAATGATCCCAACAACTTTTGTAAGTTGTTCCAATTAATTTATAGACCAGCCACATGTGTATGAGTAGTTCAAATTATTCTTTCCAATGTGGAAAACTTTGCATTTGTAAACACTGAGTTTCATCAGCCAGTGTGCTGCACTTTCTCCTACCATTAAGTTCCTTTGAAGTCTCTCACAGTCCTCTTTAGGTTTGACTACCCTAAGTAATTTTGCCCCCTGATCTGCAAGCTATGTGTATGAGGGCAACTAACATGTTTTCACCTAATACTCTGGTTGGGCCATATTCTCTGAAATGTGAATAGCTACTAATTTGTTGCTCTGCCATATAACATTTGAAATTACATTTACATTTACAGCCTGGAAGAGAGATCTCTCTTATCTTTATGCCCTTTTCATGAAACTTAGATTTTTCTTTCTTCAAAACATTTTTGTGTTCAGGCATATTTTTGTAAACATTTCTGAAATTAATCCATTGATCAGTACTCCGTTATGAGCAAAATCTCTCCTGTGGGTTGTACATTGTAAGTATAGGCCAACACCTATCCTGTGTAAAGCAGGGTCATTGGGGGCTGGAAAGGGGTCAACATGGGACGTGAATATGCACTAAGGTTCTTTCCCAAAGCAGCAGGGTGGGGTCTTCTCTAGCACTCTCTTGAATGCTATGAGAGGGACCCAACTAAGGTTCCTGTTGAAGCAACATGGCCCCAAAAGGGTGTGGTCTGCCAGTTTGGCATGGCCAACCCCACATACATGATCTAATTAGCAGCATGTTGCTCCTTCTTGGGCCACTCTTGAGAAGTGCTCCAGAAAACCATGTCTTCCTGTTCAGCCTTTCCATGTGAGACAGCCAGCTGTGTGCTAGCAGAATGTCTCCAGGACCTTCTCTGCACCCAGTCCTCTTCCCCATCTTCCCTTCCCCAGTGGCATTGTATTGTAAGGGCAAGATTTTGTCCAGTCTCGGAGTACATTAAGTCAAGGTTAAATGGCCGTATTGGATTGTCATAGTCCTCTGTTCCAGGCTGCAACTTTTCCCTTTTTAGTTCTTCTTTCTTCATTCTGCTGTTGCTGCTGCTTGTACCTGACTTTAGGTATCTCTACACTCGAAATGCTGCAGCACTGTAGCGTAGCTGCTTACCAAAGCAATGGAAGGGGTTTGTACATTGGTATAGTAAATCCACCTATCCAGGAGGTGGTAGCGAGGTTGACAGAATTCTTCCATCAACCCAGCAGTGTCTATAACCCGGGCTTGAGTTGATTTAATTACATTTTTTGCAACTCTGAGCAATGTAGTTAAGCCATCCTAAATTTGTAGTGTAGACCAGCCCCTTGACTAGCAGTGCAGATGATCTGTTATTCTTTCCAAATCCTAGTGAACACTGTATTGTAATTGGATCTCCAGGAGACTTTTTTTATTTTTAACTTACTGCTCCCAAAGTCCAAATATGCCACCTCAGAGATGTGCTTAAATTCTATTTAAATGGAGCTCTTTCCAAACCAGGCTTCCACCCAAGTGCCAGATTCCCTTAGGCACATTTTGGGGATCACATAAATACACATAAAACAAAGTTGCTCACTTAGGCGTAAAAACGTGTTAAATGATTTTTCTCTTTAAACAGTTTTTATGCAAATTTAAAAAGTTCACATTTTAGGTTTGTGAATGTGGTTGTTTTAGAAATATTGTGCAGTAACCTCCATATGATGTGACACAAGGAGTTCTGCCAGAACTGTCATTATGCTTTGAGTGTTAATATAAGATTGCAAATGGTACAGGGATAACTTACTTAACAGGTCACAGTACTAAATACGTGTAAGTTTCCTCAAGTATAAGTTTAGGCTGCTGTATTTTTACAATGTTTGTGTTAAATGGATTATTATTTGTATATGATATGTAGCTATAACTGGCCTTTATGTAGTCATTGCTGTGAGTGTTCCATTATGCTGATCTTCCCATTAGTGTGTGTGTGTGTGTGTGTGATGTTTTGTATACAATAGATAATGCATGCATTTGTATTGTATATGCATGGTTATATGTTATACATACTGTGTGTTATAGGTATACTGTGTGTTATAGGTATACGTGCGTGTGTTTTCCACTATATTAGCTTTTTGGTGGATATGGGATTGTAATAGGATAGTTCATCTCTTTCCCATTCTCCCCCGCTACTCCTTTTTTCAGTCACCACCATTTAGGTTTGCACACATCTTTTGGATTACAGTAGAGTATGTGTGGGGTTTTTTCCTGGATAGATTAAGGGCATAGGAAAAATAAAAAATCTTTATTAACTTGGGTGTGTTCCACTTTTTTAGCAGACTTCCGTGGAAGAAAAACAAAACTATAGTTACATAGCTTTAAATAATATATTTAGTAGTTACATTACACATTTATTTAAAGATACACTTTAAATTATTGTTTATATTTTATTTATCGTACTTTGTATTCTGTTTGAGGAAAGTCAAATTGACACAAAACATGACAATTAATAGGAGATCCCCCAAGAGTATCCTGGTTTTTAAAAGTTTCCTCTGCTTTGCAGCGAACAACTCTGCGCCTTTTGTTACTGTGGTGAACGAAGCTCATTAGGACAAGGAGATTTAAAACAATTCAGTCCAACGCTAGCGTTTATCATCCCCTGGAAGAACCAGCCTTTAAGTAAGAGTGAAACCAATGACAGCAGCGATGGAGCTTATGAGAGAACTCCAAGACAAAACTCAGTGCCGCGCAAACAAAGAGGACAGAAGAAGTAAGTCTGTTTCATCATAAAAACTTCAGTCATGATTTTGTTGTAATGTTGATTATTGTAGAGAGGCCAGGAAGCATATATGCAAACATTCTGCAGTGATAAATGAATAATTTGAAAATTTGAAACTTGATGCTTAGTATTATTAATCTGTGTTTGAAAAATTGCAAACCATGTCAGAAAAATAGCAATCTTTCTTCTGCTGCTTCTTGTTAAGGTTTTTTCCCCTAGAAGCGAGAATGTGCTCTTTTTTTGGAGAGTACAAAAGTAAAAGAGACAGACTTACTTTAAAAGTACAAATGTGTTAGTACGTTTTAAATAGATTTTAGAGAGAGTATGCAAAAGAACAGAAGAGGAGTAACAGATTAGCCAGTTGATTTCTAAACTGTTGTGTTTGTGTACTTTGGGGAGGCAAGAAGCGTGTGTGTGTGAGACCTTGTAATCTTTCTTCCCTGGCCCCCTCCAGAAATAATCCTTGCGACTGTAAAAAGCAACATGCTATGTGAATACAGTGTATTCTACTGTGATTAGAACTCTTTGTTGTTTTTGTGTATGTCAATGTTCTGCTTTTAATCCATTGAGGTATAGTAGTATCCCAACTGCCTTTTGCAATACAGCACTTTTTAATAGCTGTTTCTGAGAAATTACATTCACGTACACATCCCTGTATAGTCCATGTTGAAAGGTTATTGAATATATTTATGGAAATGAAGTTTAAAATGCATCCATAACTACAAATGCAGATTTTTTTTCAGTATTTGCATAATGGAATAGATTTTTTTCTTAATATATATTTGGATTTTGTAATTCTGGGTTTTTGGCGTTACCATGGTAAAATGTGTTTTTGTTTCAGAGCTGTCTTGCTAATATGTGGATTCAGTTGTGCTGGCTGATTAGTAGAGGTTTTTGTAGCCTATGGGAAAGTGCAAAATTAATTTAGCTTGGAACAACTAAGCAGCTCTGTCCCTTGAGGGTGATGATGTAATCATCCCCAAGTGCCATGCTGGCTAACATCCAAGTTTAAGTACTAAAGCATTGTTGTGTTGGAGTTTTCTGATTGGTTGCTAGCTTTGGACTGCTGCCAATACAGTGAAGAAGTGAAGTAGGAAATGAAACAATAACAAAGAGGCAGCCTTTTAAAAGGATTTAAGGTGGTACATTTTAAGGAATCCTGAATTATCAAGGCATATGTAACATTAAAAGTACTGTAGACATTTAAATTTAAGTTCACATTCAGATTAGGTTTATTCAATTTTTAAAATTTTTTAGTTTAATAGCCCTTAATTAAGTATGAATGCTGAATCTCCATATAAACCTGGCAGCGATTTTATCCATTTGATATTAAGGAATTATAAACACAAATTTAAAAAAACAGGTACTCAGATTTCCTTATTATAAAATCTGATATGAATGTGTAATTCTTTTTTAGATTGATTCAAAACTGATAGTAATTCAGTAACAGGAGCCTATGTGAATAATATCTGGTTTGACTGCATCTAGGGGTACTTGCCCTTTTTGGGTAGAATGGGTTAATTTAATATATCAGTTCATAAGGGGACTGTTTTGTTCATAGTAGTAGGTGCTAGTCTTGAAGGTTTTGATTTCTGATGTTGGACACTTTTTTTTTTGTTTGTTTGTTATGACATAAGTCATTAGGATATAACTTAGTGCCAAGGATTGAAAACTTCATCCACTCACCAATAATGAGAGAGAAGCTTTTCTTGACAGATGTGGAGGGGGTCTTAGCCATCAATTATTGCACAACTTAAGCTTTCACTTACTTTTCCCCATCTCCTTGCCCTTATGTTTCTGAAGGTAACCTTCAAAATAAGCCAAATGTAAAATGAGAGAATTTTCTATTCCTGAGTCAACACACAGCTCTGTTGCCTGCTGTAGCTCATAGATTTACCAATCAGTAAGGTAAAATTAACATAAATTTGGTCAGGTTCACTGTTCTTTTTCAGAAGGGTATGAGCATCATGAAACTGTCAAGAACTATGGCAGTTTCATGCTGCTGCTACTGTGGACATCTATGAACAGCCACGGAGGCATATGCTTGATTTATTAATGAATAGGGGACTGCCAAATTCACAGCCATGAAAAACAGGTCACAGATTGTGAAATCAGACTTCCCCAGTGAAATCTAGCTATTGGAGGGGTGGGGCAGGCCTTGGGGCGCCACAGCTGGGAGCTCCTACCATTCACTGGGATCCAGCTGTTAGTCCGCCAGGCTGGGGAGGGATGGGACTTCTCCTGCGTGGCTGCTCTTGCTGGGAGAGCAGACTGAAGGTAGCAGCCGCGGAGCTTCCTGCAGCTTGATTAGATTCCCGGAGATGGAGGTGGGTCTGATCTCCCCCGTGCTGCTGGGAGAGCCCCAGCTGGGAGCTGCTCGTCCCCTCAGGACTGGGGTGGGACAAGACTTCCTCTTCCCTTGCACAGCCACTCTGGGGGGGAGATCAGACCCACCTACCCCTGGGAATCTCCCCCAGCTGCAGGAAGTTCTGTGGCTGCTGCCAGCTCTGAAGGTTCCCAGCAGCACGGGTGAGATCAGAGCCGCCTCTGGAAAGCTCCGCAGCTCTGAAGGCCATGCAGAAGTGAGGGTGGAAATCCTGCAACCCCCCTACATCAGCTTTGTGACCCCTCCACAACCCACTTTTGGGTCAGGACCCCCACTGTTACAACACCCTGAAATTTCAGATGTAAACATCTGAAACTGTGAAATTGACCAATTTTAAAACCCTCTGGCTGTGAAATTGATCAAAATGGACTGGGAATTTGGTAGGGCCCTAATGAAGAAGGAACCAGTAAAAGATTAAGACTACCCAAATTTTAGCACCCCCCTCCATGGCAACCACTCTGATGTCTGAGGAGACTAGACATCTCAGTAAGGCTAAATTCAGTGCTTTAGAAATCCAAGGCAGAAACCCTTTTTTTAGGTAGTGTTGAGGGAGTCAGGTTTCTCTGGTTAATGGGTTAGTGGGTCTGATGTTTAGTGGATAATTTTTTGGTAGGTTGGGTTAAAAAGCCAGAAGGAAGGATTTCTTGTGCTCAAATAGTATACTCTGTTGTTTGTGTTTTTTTTAATAGGTTTGATAGATTCTTCCATTTTATCATAATCTAGTGCTTTTTGTATCATTAAATTCTCCTTTTCTAGCCTCTTTCTCTTACACTTTGCTATTTTGTGAATTTTGGTTGTGTGGGATAAAGACACAGGACCAGCTCTGGGCACCGGCAAAGCAAGCACAAACTTGGGGCCGCACGATTCCAGGGGCGGTATTCCGGCCATCCTTTTTGCTTGGGCAGTTGCGCTCTCAGAGCTTGGGGCGGCAAAAAACCTAGGGCCAGCCCTGCAAAGACATCTGCTGCCATTGAACCTTCTCCATTCTTGGCCTTTTTCACCCTTCCCCCATACACACTAGCTGTGTGCTATCCTAGCAGCTTACCTCTGTCTGGTAAGGCAGAGTCTCCTTTGAGAATATTGTCAAAGCTATACCCACAGACCAGCTGTCGAGGTTGCAAAGAGGAAACCATAAGAAAGCTGCAGCTGACACCCTCTGTTTATACCTCCTCCCTCTCTTTGTTCCAGGTTTTCCAATTTCCCCAGAGAAATATCCCTTCTTTGCCTGGATCTGTATCTGCTTGTACTTACCTAACAATCTTCTTCTGAAGATGAAGCAAGTCAAACAAAAAATGCAGTTTGAAAAATTTGAGTATGTATGGCCTGAACAATGAGATGGTCAGGCTGGACAAAGGGCCATTTAACAGCGTCATTTTTTCTGGTGCATATGACTTTTAACTGAAAGCATTGTTCTTTATTTTCTCCTACTGATATAAACACGGTGTCAAAATTCAAGAAACTGGGCTAGTTCTCCCCTCCCCACTTTCTTTGATGTATATTTTATCACACAGGGAAAATTCATTTGAGGCATTCTGGTTTTTTTTAGATCATTTGGAAAACACATAGCTAATTGAGTAATAATCATAGACTGTTTTAATTGCAGAGTTACCTACCCACATTTTTTCTCTCCTTCTCTACAGAGAGAGACCTCGACAGAGTGTAGCATCATGTACAAGTGTAAGCACTCAAACTGCTTCTGACGATCAGGTTGTCAAATTCTGGGATGAACTCAGTTTAGTTGGCTTACCAGATGACATTGATGTCCAAGCCTTATTTGAGCCAACAGGTAGGTATACGTTCATATGTGGTACATATTTATAATGGTTTAACTGGAATTCAAACTAAACTTTTGTTTAAATAATTCTTTAGTTTGGTATAGTGATTGCCTCTTTGGGGGAAGTGAGGAGCAAAGGAGAAAGAAACAGAGATAATACTTCATAGTTTAAACTGTCATTTTATTATAACTCCTAAAGGCCCAGTCCTACAAAGCCTCCTTCTCATGTGGCTTCACTGGGGCTACCTGAACAAATAACAATTAGTCATGAGAGGAAGGGCTTTCAGGATCAGGTCCTAAGATTGTAATATACATTTTTAACTTCAATGTTTCATTTAGGTGTCTGACAGAAAAATCAAGAAGCTTTGGGCTATTTTCTCAGAGCATTTTAGTTCAAATGTTGCCCTACCATCAGTCTACACCATATGCTTATGTATAGGGCTCTACCAAATTCACAGCCATGGAAAAGGCATCACGGACAGTGAAATCTGGTCTCCCCCTGTGAAATCTGGTCTTTTGTGTGCTTTTACTTTATACTATACAGATTTCATGGGGGAAACCAGTGTTTCTCAAATTGGGGGTCTTGACCCTAAAGGGAGGGTTGCAGGGGGATCGCAAGGTTATTTTAGGTGGGGGTCACAGTAGTTCCACCCTTACTTCTGCGCTGCCTTCAGAGCTGGGCGGCTGGAGAGTGGTGGTTGCTGAATGAAGAACCAGCTCTGCAAGCAGCAACGCAGAAGGAAGGGTGGCAATACTATACCATGCCATCCTTACTTCTGTGCTGCTGCTGGCAATGGCTCTGCCTTCAGAGCTGGATGCCTGGCCAGCAGCCACTACTCTCCAGCAGCCAAGCTCTGAAGGCCACGCCGCTGTCAGCAGCCGCACCAAAGTAAGGGTTGCAGTACCACAACCCACCCTATAATAACTTTGTAACCCCCCATCCCCAACTCCTTTTTGGGTCAGGATCCCTACAATTACAGTGCCATGAAATTTCAGATTTAAATAGCTCAAATCATGAAATTTACAATTTTAAAAATCTTGTGACTGTGAAATTGACCAAAATGGACTATGAATTTGGTTGGGCCCTACTTATGTCCCACAAAAGAAGAAATTGTAAGAACTCAGAACTTGTTCTGTAAATATTATCTCTGTACTGAGCTTAGTAGTGGTGTCACTTTTTCAAAATTCTCTGAAAATTGGTTTCAAAATTTGATTGTAAAGAAATCTCTTTTAAATGAATTTTAAAAAAAATTAGCATGGGGTCTGGTCTCCTGATGTTGGATAAATTTTAATTATTCCGTGTCATCAGTATTGGAAGATGCTTACAATTCTTTTTACTTTAAGTCCCTTATTTGTGTTACTAAATGCAGAGTTGCAATATACAGTTTATATGCTTAATAGCAAATTTCAAGAGGTACATACCATGAGTCTTATATGGTATGTCAGCATAGAATACCTTCAGCTGAGGCGAGAAATATTTGCAGTTCGTCATTATACCATATCCTTATGGTTTTCATTCTTTTGCCAGCAGCTGAATGAAAGCCATTTTAATAGGTACTTTGAGTGCTGGAAGGTCTATTCTTGTAGTTAAGTTTCCCAATATTAGTACAGCAGGCTCTTATTTGTGAGTGTCTCTGTATAATGACAGCTCACTATTGTCATCACAGTGTTTTTACAAAACAATTTATGTACCAGCCCTGTGCATGGCACCTTGTGATCTTTTAAAAATTATTATTTCTTTACGGTAGCAGTCACAATGTGCTTGGTGCTTTCCCAACAGACAAAAGGAACTGATCCCTGTTCCAAGGAGTTCACAAGCTAAGGACAGATATACAGACAAACAGTTAAATAAGTGAGGGGCAAACTGAAGTTAACTTTGAGCATATATGTACACACAGACATGTCACAGGTGTATTTGTATATTTTGGGGTACAAAAACTAGAAGCTGAAAGGTATATAAATGTGTGAAAACATCTGGGTTTTTTTCTATATAATAAAAACTGCAGTATGTAGATAAATTGTTGATTCCTTCCTTCTCCCACTTTTCCTGTTTCAGTAAAAGACTATTGTCCTAATTCTGCAAGCGCTTACCACTAAAATTAAGCTCTGTATTCTCTAGTAAGGATTGCAAGATCAGGTCTGTTTTTTTTTGTTGAGGTTTTTCCTTTAATGCTTATTTTGAAACTCAACTGCTGCTTGGCAAAGTTGTAAAATCGTGCAATTCTTTCTCAATGATAATGCATTAGGTCACTGCTGGGCTCATCACCGCTGTGCAGAGTGGTCATTGGGAGTATGCCAGACTGAAGAGCAGCTATCGGTGAACGTGGACAAAGCTGTTGTCTCAGGGAGCACAGAAGTGAGTAGAAAAAAAGAACTTTTCCCCCAAGCCTGTAAAATAAAAATAAAAAAATTCAAATAAGACTACAAAATGTCAGTCACTGAAAATATCAACTCCTAGAGCTTTGTTCTGCCTTCTACATTCACAGTAATGGTTTACTGTACAAGTAATCAGATTGTAATCTACAGTTGATTTCAGTGGGAAAACTTGTGGAGTATCAAGTACTACTCAGCTTGAGTTTGCGTGGCAGAATCAGTCCTGTGGTTATTAGAAGCTGACAAGGGTTCGCAGAAAAAAAATAGATTTGTTCAAATTAGCAAATGCCTTTTTCATTAACACTAATATTCATCCTAGCCTTACAATTTTATATCGTCAGAGTACAGTTAATATGGTGTCGATATACCCAAATACTCTTAAAAAACAAAACAAAAAACAGCCACCAAAAAAGAGTGTAGTAATAACAAAAGTAATGTGAGTGCAAAGAAGTACTGCCATTTTATGTATTGGGGAAAAATGTGTTTGGTTGGTGGTTCTTCTCATTTAAAGAAGAAACTATATGAAAACAACAGCAGGTGCCTTGAAAGAAGGCAGACTCCTTGTAATGACACTTTCTTGGCTTGGTGACAGAAAGAAGGTGCTGCCTACCTGACTGAAAATAGACATTTCAGTCTGTATTTCAAAATGCCAAAAAGACCCACATGGTCTTTGCCACATGCAGTCATCTTTTTGTATTATTGATTAATTTCCAGTAAATTATTTTAATCATTTATTTATTACAGTAAATAAACAAAATCTAGTTTGCCATTACGTCAAGCAGCTTAATAGTGCAAATTAATTGGCATCATTACTGCTATTTCAAAGAGTAACACTGATATCTGGAATTTATTTACCTTTATTTTCTTTAAGAATTGTTTGTTGAAAAATTTTAATTTCTTAACTTGATAGTTTATGGAAGATTTATTTATTTTAATGTAAGTGCTCCCTATTGGGTGTGAGTGACAAAGTCTCTCAGTTCAACAGTTTTTCTCACACATGAATGTGCAAATCAACTTTCTTATCGCCTAATATTTACCTTACTCCATGAATAATTTCATTGATTTCAATGGACTACTCTGAGTGAGACTGCTCAAACTGAGTATAAGTGGCAGAACTGGGCCCTAAATTAACTAGAGACATTAAAACACTTAAATATATTGATAACAGAAACGTTTTGCCAATAATATTGCCAAGTTGCCTTTTTTTTGTAGTCAGACTATTGAAGAACTGTTAAATTTTTCTTCTTTAACATTTCCTTTTTAAAAAAATAAGACACAAAATTGCTGTAAATCTGTCTTCAAATTAACATTGGCCTTGAAGGCTTTCAGTAAACTAACTGTGTTTTAAAGAAGGGATTTCCATTTAGAATGGAAATATCAGCTTGACTTTTGTAATACTCAATGGTGTGTTATGTATAAGTTTGTCATAGGAGAGTGGGCCATGAATGACATGTGCAAAAGAAAACTTTTAAATATTGTTTGAAAACTTCTGCACTGTATTTTGAATGGAGATTCCTATAAATTAAAGGAAAGAGAAATTGTGTGTTGAGAGACAAACTGGAATATTACCATAGTATACATGACCACATACACAGGCATGCACACATCACAGAAAAAAAAGATATGATTTTTGTATATGTATGGATATAAAACTTTCATGTTTTTTTAAATTATTATTTCAATTTCAGTAGCAACTAGGGCCCGTTGTGCTAGGCGCTGCACAAACACAGAACAAAAATACAGTCCTTGCCACAAAGAGCTTAGAATGTAAGTATAGGACAAGAGACAACCAATGGATCTAGATAGACAGGGGAGTACAAAAGAACACTAAGACTATTGGTCAGCATGATAGGCAGTGGTCTTGGCATAACAGTAGTCTAGCCATTTATCAAGTTGTGTGGATAACAGAAAAGGAGGGTTTTGAAGGAGGATGAGGTAGCTTTGCAGATGTTTACAGGAAGCTCCTCCAAGTGTGAGGTGCTTGTTGGAAAATTTAACTATTAGACGATGGAGACTGGCATCATGGGCTGATTGCTGCAGGAATTGACATTTCAGTAGTGAATAAAAAATAATAAATAGGATGGGGATAGGTGGGGAAGAGCCTTGAAAGAGAAGACAAATAGCTTATGTTTGTTGCAATAGAAAAGGGGGAGCCAGTGGAGGAAGGCAAAGGTGGAGGGTGACATAGTCAAAGCAACAGCTAGGAAGATGATCTTTCCTGCAGCATTCTGAATGGATATGAGTGGGGCAAGACAATATTTGTCAAACTAGAGACAAGGATGTTGTAGTAATCAAGCAGCGAGATGAGAGTCTGGATGACCATTTTAGCTGGGTAGATGGATAAGAAAGACGGTATCTTAGAGATGTTATACAGAAAGAGTCAGACATAGCCTGGGCCTAGAGTGAGGTCCAAGTTGAAGATGACCGCAGGTTATGGGCCCAAGTGACAGGCAGGATGATGGTGGTGTCCACAGTGATAAAGTAAGGAGGTAGCAGGGAGGCCCGGGAGGAAGATTAAGAGCTCTGTTTTAGCTTAAGCTGAGGGCTAGACATTCCTGAGGAGATGTTAGAGAGCCAGGTTGAGGTTTTAATTTGGACAAAAGGAGAGAGGAGTACATAGGTAGATCTCAAATTGGCAGCATGGTGGTAGTTTAGAGTTGTTTGGCTAGGAAAATGTCAGAACTGAAGAAGGAGAGACTGTATCTGTGGAGAAGGTCAGCCTGGTCATGGGATTTCCAACAGATACTCCGTGGTCCAAAAGGAGAAGCAGAGGAAGTTGATATTAGGGTGAGCCAGTTTTGGGGATTGGCAGAGCAGACCTTGCAATGGTGGAGAGAAGCAAAAGAGATAAGGGTGGAGGGGAATGAAGCATGGAGAGAATGAACGACGATATCAATGGAAGGCAGGGAGGAGAGGGCTAAAAGCACGCAAGAAGTCAGCAGTGCTGATGGATTGGAAGTCACAGAAAAGCCAAGTGACGGCATGAGGGAGGAGGCTGCTGCTGCTGCTGAAGAAAATCGGGTGATAGAGAGGGAGAACTCAGTAACAGTGCTTGGTGAAGACCAAGTCAAATGACCGGGCCTTTTGGTGACTGGTAGCATTGAACCAGAGCTGCATGTTGAATGAAGAGGTGAAGGTGAGGAAACCTGCAGCTAAAGTTTGGATGGATTATCAACATTGAAGTTGAAATAATCGAGGAGTAGTATGGGAGATTGTGAGGAGAGGAGTGGAAACCAGCAAGGAAGGCTGATGGGGAAGAGTTGGGTGGATGATAGATGAGAAGAATCAGATGCAGTACTGTTCAAAAGAGGAGAAAGAGTGGAAAAGATGAGGTAGAAGGGTTTGGAAGTGCCAGAGTAGGAGAGGTGAATCCCAACACCCTCACTATGGTCGGATCCAGGTCACAGAGTGTGAGAGAAGGAGAGGCCTCTGTAAGAGAGGGCAGGTCTCTGTAAGAGCCAGGAGCTGGAGGGAGCGAGATATAAAGAGGTCATGGATGCCTGTGATCTTTTTAGAGATAGTGGGTGTTCCAGAGACAGCAAGAGAAGGGGAGGGGGAGGATGGACATGAGGTTAGGAATGGTAGCACCAGTTAAAGGGCTGGAGATGGTTCCGGAGGCAGGTATGGGAATGGAGGGAGAATATTGTGGCAAATGTTACCAAAGGGGAGGAGGAGGATGTAGATGTTGGCTCTGGATTTGTGCTGGTGGGAGAGATGGGGAAAATCAGGAAAGGGGAAAAGGGAAGAGGAGCAGGTAGAGCTGGTGGGGAACTGCAGCAGGTGAGGGGAACAAGGATGGGGAAATAGAGCCATTGTGGGGAAGGGAGAGAGGAGGTGGACAAATGCTATGATGTAGAAGAGGGTTCTTGTGAGAGCCATGGGAGCGTGCATGGTAGATGAACAAGATTACCAAAAAAACCAACCAACAAACAAGGCTCAGAGATTGAAAAATGCTGTGAAGGTATTCTTTCAAGTCGTCCTGCTAAGCAGCTACAGTGCACTGCCTCACCATGTGAGGAAGGGGAACGGAGGTGGTCAGACTCAAGCATGGAGGGTATGTCTACGCTGCAGTTAAAAATCCACGGCTGGCCTGTGCCGTCTGACTCGATCTGTGGGGGGCTGTTTAATTGCAATTTAGGTGTCCATGCTCTAGGACCCTGCAGGGTGGGAGGTCCCAGAGCTCAGGCTGCAGCCCAAGGCTGAGCCTCTACCACAATAAAACAGCCCTGCTGTCCGAGCCCAAGTCAGCTGGCCTGGGCCAGCCACTGATGTCCAGTTGCAGTGTAGACATACCCTGAGGCAATCTAGCTGTAGGGGGGAACAGGTGCAGAAGTGTCTCCCAAGTGCTTGCAGGTTGCTTAGTAATTAGAGTGTGTTGTGTGACTTTGATATCCAGATGATAAATTGCATTTATCATGCACCTTTTAGGAAGTCAGCTGCATTCTGTCCACCAAGTCATCTGCACTAGGGCTATTTCTAACACTAAACTCCTGACCAGCATGCAGACAACTGCCATTAGGGACAAAAAACAGACAAAAATAAACCAAAACTAAACTCAACCATAGAAATGTTTCATCCAACAAATATAAAAATTTCACCACAAAATTAAAATGGTGAAAGGCTAAGGATGGGGAAATATTCAACTTTAGACCCCATGATTGATTTAAATACTTATTTTTGATGAACCACTAGGGCTACATCATAGTGCATTATACCATCTGAAAACCAGGAATCATTTCTGTTTGTTGACCCAGATCCAGCTCTAGTAGACTGCAATATGTTGGACCTTAAATTTGTGTGACTTCATGTGGAGAAAAAAATATTTTAGAAGTTTCTGACATATATTCATAATAATTTTTTTTCTCCTTCAGAGGCCTGTACTGTTGCAGTCAGGTTACTTAGGCAGTTTGCCTTCCTAGAGGAAAGGATACGAAAAGCAGTCCCAATAAATGTAGTGGCCCAGGGCTTCTTGAGGCTCTAAACTGAGGCATTAGAGGCCCTGTGTTAAGATTAGTGTTTGGTTAAGAACTGGAAATGTTTCCATGAACTGCATGCTGTGGTTTTTAACCTGAAACATTTGGTTTGCACCTGCCACTGTGGGGGGGTGGAAGTAGAGAGCACTACTTCCCATGCAGCTCCAGGAGCAGCTCTGCTACAGGTACTGAGCAGCTCCCTCAGGGCTGCCTGCTGCTGTGCAGGAAGGAGAGGAGATAGTAGTTTTAGCTGCTCCGTTGCCTGCTTCCCTGCCAGGTTGTGAGATTCTTGGAGAAAGCAGGATGAGAGCTCAACTGGTTCTGCCTGAGTCTAGGAGACTGTCTAGCAAAGATGGGTCCCCGCCCTCGCCTGAAACAACGAGGAGTCTTTGTGGCACCTTAGAGACTAACAAATTTATTTGGGCATAAGCTTTCGTGGGCTATAACTCACTTCATCAGATGCCCTCACCTGGCCACTTAGCTTAGCCCTGGAGAAGTGGGGAGAAAAAGGAGAAGCAGTCAGAACAACCAATTAGTTTTTGTTCCCAGATTCTTTGCACCAGCCATAGGTTAGAGTACCTTGGGGGCTGCTCTAAGTTGTACTAGCTGAATCATGATTGACAGGGTGTCATATGTCAGCTGGTTATAGCTGGAGTACAGTGTGTTACAGTCACTTCCTCTGCCCACCCTCAGCACATCCCTCTGCACCAGTGACTGCAGCAAGGGAAACGTAGGAGTTGGGTATGCCAGCTCTGTACTCACACTAGGGAATCCAGCAGGGGACCTATGGGTGGTTTCCACTGTCATTGTGCGCCACTTGAGCAATGCAAAGGGAAGAACAAGACAGAGACTCTGTGCTGGAGTATTGACAGTAATATGTTTGGCCCTCAAACTGAAAAGGTTTACATTACCTGCAATAATATATTATTATATAACAATAGACGACAATATAATAATTCTCCAAAATACTTCTATATAAATGCATAGTATTATGTAATATATTTTGGTTGCTGTTCATTTGATATATTTTTGTATTTACAGCTGTTGCATTGTGCGTTCTTTAAATGTTGCTTTCCTTTAGTTTAGGTGCCACAAGTACTCCTTTTCTTTTTGCGAATACAGACTAACACAGCTGTTACTCTGAAACCTGTCTTTAGTTTTTTATATTCTAATGCTGTAAATGTGTTGGATGCTGCTGGCGATACAGGTGTGAGTATGTGGTTAGGTTTATTTAGATGATTTTCCATAAAACAATTTGTAGGTTGTTTCTTTAACGGGCCATCAGACTTGCTTTTATTTTTTCCCTGGCAGTCCCCCTGGCATTACATGAGTTTGATGTGGTCTACTGCAGTAACATCTTTGCCCAGCTGGGAAGGTGTTTTCTCCATTCCTTATGTTACTTGTGCAGATTAGTTCTGACATGCAAAGAATTTTTTTTTTGTTAGCAAGTTTGGTTTTTTTATTCTCTACTTTGCTGGGAACATCTTATAGATTTTCTTACCTTGAGGGTCTTCTTAATTTGGAATTTGTATTATTCCCACAGTATTCTTGCCAGCAAGTTAAAGTAGTATGGGCTGGATGAATGGACTATAAGGTGGATAGAAAGTTGGCTAGATTGTCGGGCTCAGCGGGTAGTGATCAATGGCTCCATGTCTAGTTGGCAGCCGGTATCAAGTGGAGTGCCCCAAGGGTCGGTCCTTGGGCCGGTTTTGTTCAATATGTTCATAAATGATCTAGAGGATGGTGTGGATTGCACCCTCAGCAAGTTTGCAGATGACACTAAACTGGGAGGAGAGGTAGATACGCTGGAGGGTAGGGATAGGATACAGAGGGTCCTAGACAAATTGGAGGATTGGGCCAAAAGAAATCTGATGAGGTTCAACAAGGACAAGTGCAGAGTCCTGCACTTAGGACGGAAGAACCCCATGCACCGCCTCAGACTAGGGACCGAATGGCTTGGCAGCAGTTCTGCAGAAAAGGACCTCGGGGTTACGGTGGATGAGAAGCTGGATATGAGTCAACAGTGTGCCCTTGTTGCCAAGAAGGCCAATGGCATTTTGGGCTGTATACGTAGGGGCATTGCCAGCAGATCGAGGGACGTGATCGTTCCCCTCTATTCGACATTGGTGAGGCTTCATCTGGAGTACTGTGTCCAGTTTTGGGCCCCGCACTACAAGAAGGATGTGGAAAAATTGGAAAGCGTCCAGCGGAGGGCAACAAAAATGATTTAGGGGACTGGAACACATGAGTTATGAGGAGAGGCTGAGGGAACTGGGATTATTTAGTCTGCGGAAGAGAAGAATGAGGGGGGATTTGATAGCTGCTTTCAACTACCTGAAAGGGGGTTCCAAAGAGGATGGCTCTAGACTGTTCTCAGTGGTAGCTGATGACAGAACAAGGAGTAATGGTCTCAAGTTGCAGTGCGGGAGGTTTAGGTTGGATATTAGGAAAAACTTTTTCACTAGGAGGGTGGTGAAACACTGGAATGTGTTACCTAGGGAGATGGTGGAATCTCCTTCCTTTAGATATTTTTAAGGTCAGGCTTGACAAAGCCCTGGCTGGGATGATTTAGTTGGGGGTTGGTCCTGCTCTGAGCAGGGGGTTGGACTAGATGACCTCCTGAGGTCCCTTCCAACCCTGATATTCTATGATTCTATGATTATTCTTTCTCAGTACTTGGGTATCAGTTTCTGATTGTCTTTTAACTGTTTTTGACAGTGTTTCTTATTACTCTGTTTATCAGTTGAGATGTCCATTTGGCTTCATTGAACTTGTGATTGCACTAATAAAGCTTGTATGAGCATATTTTCACTGACGTGTTTCAAAATGTGTGTGTAAATCATTTTCTCTTTCCACTTGGCCCTTACTTTCTGCTGGATTAAAACTTTTAAGTGTAGTCCACACCTCCTGTCCAAGGCTTTCTATGTCTGTGCATGTTTCACAAAATGTTCTGCTTAGATTTTCTCTTCTTTGATACACCCCTTTGATTCACTGGTTTTGAAGGCATTAAAATTTATCTGTTCAGACATATGACAAGTTATTTCTTGTATTTTTTTGGCCTAGTTCTGTGTTAGTTACTTTGACTTTGTTACCCAGTTTCCATTCTGTCTCTGATTATTGTTGATATGTCCATAGTGTCTGTGAAGTCTTATTTTTTCATGGCTTAAGGGACTGAATGCATCAAGTTATTTTATTTCATAGCTGACAAGTAAATGACCAAATAGACCATTATATGTGTGGTAATGTATGTGCGTTGGCACTCAATGTGGAGTGTAGGTGAGTCCTTTTACTCCTTTGTTCATCTTACCCACCTGACCCAAAGAAAGAGTTTCTCAAGACCACTCTTCAGGTTAAACAGTTACATGTCCATGGGGCTCCAAGATCATTCTTTTAAGTTCAATATGGTGTAAACTCCAGAGAGCTACATTCCAGCTCTATATTTCGGATGCCTTTTGAAAAGGCTTTTAGCATAAAATCCAATTTTGCTTGTATATTTGGATCCCCACATTTTTCTTAACACTTTTTATATATAGTGTCCAGTTATTTGATTTAATGCAAAATATAACTAACCCACTAATATTAGTTCCTTAAAATGCTCTAGACAGTATATGAAAATAAGTCTGAAATAATGAAGCAGATTGGTAGCCACATTGTTAATTTGATATAAGACTGGAGGATCAGACTTTAGCCAGAGACACAGGGTAGAGCAAGAGATTTTTCAAAAGTCTTTTTAGGTGAGAAATGAAAGTACAGTATTACATGGCTGTACCTACTCAACTAAACCAAACAAAACTATTAAGAAAAGATAGAGCTTTAAAAGGAGAGAAAGAGAAGTATCCTGCTTTTGCCTGTACCTCTGGCTCCAGTCTTTTTGCATCTCTAACTGTATCCTTCATCATGCTGTCTTGATACTTGGTACCAAGTACAGGGTGCATTTCCAATTTTAATTCTAATTAAATTGGGGGCCTCCAGGGATTACAGCTGTTGAGTTTTTAACAAAAATTATTTTGAAACATTTTCAAGTATTTTAAATACCGCTTTGTAATATCCATGTTTAGTGTACATATTTTTATGAGGTGAGTGTTTTCCTGTGTTCTGCTAAGGCAGTAGTAAAAATTGCTGCTTGTTTGCATTAAATGGCTCAATTCAGGATGTGTTACCAGTGTAGAAGGATATGGGCTAATGTCACCACGGTCAGGAATTGCTGTCAATTAGTTCCATTAAAAATGGCCAATTCTTCTTCTCTGCTTTCTTCTGGAAAAGGGAAAGACTTCACTCCTGCACATGACACTCCCCCTCTTCTTGTTGTTTTTATTTAATACTGTAGTTGTGTATGGAAAAGTTGTGTAAATAAAAGGACACAATCCATATGCAAGGAGCTTGCATTCTAGATTAAAGCAATATATGTCAAAAAGTGTAATGGACTGTGTGGGAAAGGTCTAGGGAAGGATTGGGTGGACACACTGTTAATGAGACACGCCCAGAAAGGACAAATAGCATTTGGTGGCGGTTTAGCAAGTTGTATGTTAGTTATGTTGAAATAAGGGGTATGTATTTTTAACATCACTTTTTTTTTGTTCTTGTTGATCTTAGAAGGACTTAATGGCATTTGAATTGCTGCCTTTACACACACCACACAATAAAGAAGTTGCTGTAGCGGTAACTTTCCCAACCACCCTTCTCTTTTGATAGCTTTGTAGGCTGCTGTTTAAGTGCTAGGAGAGCTCACTCATCTGGAGCACAGAGGCTGAAGAAAAGTGGTACTGAAGGAAATGAAGAGGGCATGTGTTTTTATCTTCTGAAATGCTAGTCGGTAGGAAGTCATTTAAATGGGGTGTGTGAAACAGTCCTCCTAATCCACTGTCTCACCTTTTCCACTGTCTCCAGTTCAAATTCAGTGTATCTTGTTGGTCACAGAGGACATGTACAGCTCTTCCACTCCCTGTTTATCCAATTTTGTCTTTTACTGTGTTATCCTCTATCCCTCCATTCCACCAGTGATGACAGCCTTATCCGCCCACTTGTGTATTGCTCTTACAATTGTCTTCAAATCTTCTTCCATGCTACCACTGTGCATGAAACACCCAATCTGAACTGATCCATAAAGCCACTACCTTTTCCTCCTTCATATCCCTGCTCAAGGCTCACTTCTTCTGTGATTCTTACCAGAAGGGGCAGGTTATGGGGAAGTTTGATATAGCTCAAATGTTTTTCATAATTTTTTTTTTTAAATAGTCTATAAATGTCAATATTTGAATGTATCTTTCTCATCCTTTGTTTCTTGTCTTCTTGAGACTTGTCTACAGTTAGTTTTTTGTGTGTGTGCTGATTTAACTAAATCGGTAGAAGAATGGTTTAGTTAAATTGGTGCAACTCTCTAGGGTGGACACTTATACTGGCATAAAGGTGTTTATGTGACTGTTGCTTATTATACTGGTATAACTGTGTCCACACTAGAGGCTTGCACCAAGTTAGCTAAATCATTTTTTCTACTGATTTTAGTTAAATCAGTCCAAAAACTGTATGTAGATGAGGCCTTAGATTACGTACTCCTCGGGACAGTGACTGTGATTGCCTATGTATCTATCTGCGTCTGTCTATGTATCTGTGCCTATCAATAGGGCCATGACCCTCATTGCGACTTCTGGGAGCTATCATAATACCAACAACCTATAACAACCAGGTCATCTAATTGCATAGTGCTTGTTTACAGTGCATCAGCTAAGATAACCAAACTCACAGTTTCTCAGTGCTCTAAGGGTCCCTGTGCTTCCTGTCTCATAACTGGAAGGACTGTTGATTTTTATTTTTAAAAAAGTACACGTCAGAAGTTCTACCTGTTGTAACTTACACCTTTTCCCAAGCAGGATCATCCTTATTCATCAGTGTTCAAAGCAACTTAGTTTATAGCCTAGCATCAGAAAATGCATTGGGCTGGGATTCAGGAATTCCTTAGTTCTTCTTTGAGTAGTGTCCCTGTCGGTGCTCCCCTTCAGGATATGGGTGCTCTGTTTCAGGTGCACATGTACCCCTGGGCCTTTGTTTGGAAAATTTTGGTAGCGATGCCTGTTTGGTCTGCCCATGTGCCCCGCACATCCTCCTGCCCCACTCGGAGGATATATAGGGCTGTGCGGGCGAACTGCTCTCGGTTCCTTCTCAACTGCCTTCAGCCTAGAAGTCATCTTGGGAATCACCCCTTCCTTAGGGAGATAGTGCTCAGGAGTCGCCTGTCCCGACAGGGACACTACTCGAAGAATACGTCAGTCACTTTGTGCAGTAACTAGAGTTCTTTTGAGATGTGCTCCCCTGTGAGTGCCGTCCTTCCCCTCTGCTTCGGAGTTTCCTTGTGGGACTTTGCAGTAGAGAAGGAACTGAGAGTGGTTCACTCACGCAGGCCTAGGTTTCCTTGGAGCAGGGCATGAGGATGTATGGGGCGCATGCGTGGGCTGAACATGCACTGCTACCAAAAATGTCTGATCAAAGCTACAGGGGTTCATGCTCACCTGAAGTGGAGCATCCATATCCCGAAGTGGAGCAACCGTATGAGACACATGTCAAGGAACTCCAGTTACTCCACAAGGTGAGTAACCTCTCCTTGTCCCAGCTCTCACATATACTTCCTCCATGGCCATGAGCAAGTCACTTAACATTTTTTTATACTGTTTTCTGATTTGCAGAATGGGGATAATACCTACCTCACTAGTCGGATTAGGGTTAATTAGGTTCTGTTTATAAAGTGCTTTGAATGTGAAAAATGTGGTGTAATTGCTAAGTATTCTTAACAGAAGTGATAGTAGATTGATTTACATGGTGACTCATCTTTTCAAATGCATTGAAAAGCTCTCAGAAATTCCTTTGTCTTTGATGTCATCTAAATGTTTCTATGTCACCCAAGCAACTATTTAAGGCATACATTATGTATTCAGTGATGTTCCTCTTTCTGATTTCAATTCTGATGTGACTTTTGAGTGTGTTATCCTCTTTTACACCATTATCCCATTGCACCACCGAGCTCCCATATGATACTTTCCTTAAATAATTGATTCCCCCAAACATTTATGTTTACAGGCTAGAAACTGCTTATACCTCTTTCTTACTAGGCATTTTTCTATAGTTGTATTTGTCTTTTATTTTTGGTCCAGATGTGAAGCATTCTGGCAAAGTAGCCTCCTTTGCATATACACTCTATTATCATAATTGTAACCCTTCATTTGACATGATGGAGCAGGATGAGTGAAATATAGGCAATATGCATGCTGCTTCATGACACGTACACTGTTAGTTTAATAGGCAGCAGTATTCAAATTCTAGCATACAGTAGAAATTTTTACCCAGGTCAATGCGTTAGGTAGTTCAGTTTTCCATGGATTCCCTGTATATTATTTGCCAGTTTCTCCCAGGGATCTGGGTGGTTCTCTTGCTACTCGGGTTGACTGGCCAAACCACATTGTTGAGTCATTTACAGTTTTAAATAATTTTCATGGATAATGATATGATTTTCCATAAACTAGGCTGTCCCAGGATATTTTGAATATTAGTAGGAGAATTGCTTTACTTTGCTTGCACTAGCTGTGCTATCACTTTGGTCACGTAAAGCCAGATCATCAGCTGCAGAGAAACTAGGATCTGACATCTCTCATATGCTATAAATGCAGCTTGTTAATTGCTTTCAACAACACTGTTAATTCAGTAAAAACTCACCTTCCACATTTTTTCAAAATGGCCATCACATCTTAAATTAGCATCGTTGTTTTTGTTTAATTACTTGTACTTATGCCAGAGCACCTTTGTGTCTCAATATAATTGCTGTTAACACAGCTCTGGTAATATTGTTTGTTGTTCAATTGTTGCAGTAGGGCCCAACACACAAGTCCAATTGAATGTTTTGTGTGTAGACATTAACCCATAGAATTTTGTATTTAAAATCTGATTAGCTGGTATTTGGCATATGAACAATTTTAAAAATATTCTTTCCTTCAGAGGAAAATAAGCTACATGGCGGTAGGTGTGAGGTGACAGTACATATTGACATGAGCACTGGTGTCCATTACTACCTGATGCCATTTACAAACCAGCTGACTTGTGGCCAGTAGTCTGGGATTGCTGGCTCAAATTAAATAAATAAGGCAGCACCAGTGGAGAGGAGAGCACTTTGTACCAAAGGAGTTCAGAACTGGCACAAGGGAAGGGCAGAGAGCCGGTAGCAGATTCTTCGAAAAGCCTGCACTAGAATGGTGAAGCCAGGTCTGGGGTTAGAAGCGGGGAAACAGAGCCAGCATGTGAGGTAGGGAAAGAGAATTACATTCTGAAACAGAAAGCTAGTCTACACTGGAAATGCTACATCAGTGCACCTGCACCAATGCAACTGTGCCGCTGTAGTGCATCTGATGAAGACACTCTATGCCGACAGAAGTGTTACCAGCTTTGCCCATTACTTTGGGGTTTGCTCATTTATTAGGGTTACTCTTTGGGGTGTGGGGGAGTTCTGTACTTCTATCAATGTACTGCCTGTGTCCCTTGTGTTCTCATACAGGGTTCTACTTCTCCCTGCTGCAAGTTCCCTCCCAATGGAGCTGTCCTGTAGGACCTAGGTTCCCCAGAGCTGGGTTCTTCCAGCCTCAGACACACACACATTAACAGAGCGTGTCTGAGAGGACTGGGTTAATCAGCACTCCCAAGCTGATCCCTTATATGTCCCTGGCCTAAGTAGGCTGGGTCTAGCAGCACTTCCAAGCTGTCACTCTCATATGCCCTTGGACTCGGCAAGCTGGGTCAAACAACACCTCCAAGCTGCCACCCTCCTATGTCCCTGGTTCAGCACGTCTTTATCCCCACTTTCACGTTACAGTTGTTGTGGTAGTAACCCACTTGATGAGAAAACCCCAAAGGGTGTTTGGGCGCTGCAGGGATCCTTTAGCTTAGGTACGAGGAGCATTGCTGCAAAGCAAATGAGGAAACCAAAAAACACCCACGAGGGGAGTGTGGGGAGAGAGAGAGAGAGAAGCAACCAGCTTAATCATGAAAGTTATTTATTTCCAGGTAATCACCATAGGGGAGCCAAACAAACAAAACAGTTATAATATTAAATCTAACCTAAACTTGATTATAAAAGTCAGGTTTAGAAAACTATAACTGATCACACAGGTCAGGGTCAGAAGGCTGTACTCAGAGAGCGAGCGAGCTGGGTTTTCGCCACTCCATGAAGCTTGAATCGATCGGGGGTTCCAGGTGGTGGTGGTAGCTGAGGGTCTGGAGACAGGCAGAGCCCCTAGCATGATCAGTCAGGAGAAGATGAAGTCCCAATGGATCCAGGCATCAGAACACATGAGCATGGGTAGGGGGTTTTGTAGAGAAACAACAGTGGTTCAAGGGAGAGCACTAGATTTGTTTTATGTGCAAACAAGGGAGAATACCAAAGTTGTTTTCTTCAGGCTAGACTTGAAAGCTGATCATTCCTGGCTTTGGGCCATGTTCCTTGGAGGGAGCTCACAGTGCAATTAGGGAGCTTCACTATTTTGGATACCAATAAAGGATTCATGACTAGAATTGGTCTGATAACTACTGAGCAGGGTGTGTGCAGGCATGGGTTCATTAACATCTGGAGCAGAGATCCCCCATCATGCAGTGCTTCCCTGCTTTTCTGGTCCCAGAGTTCTGTGCGGTTCTTGCCTTGGAATCTCTGTTCTCCATTCTGTATGCTAATGGGGATGCCTTCTTGTCCCATCTTTGATGAAAATGAGGCTAGGGGAGTTTCCTTAATTCTGTCATCCTTATCTCAAGGGCTTAGGTGAGTCTCCCACTGCCTTTTCGTTGTTTTTTGTAAGTCTTTCTTCTGATGCAGATTTGGCTCAAGCAGAGGCTGGGGGCAGGGGGTGTCTTTCATGAGTCAGCCAGGCTGGTTATTGCGCCCTGGTTCCCCAAGAACACAGAGCTGCTAGGTAACAAGAGAGAGCTCTCCAGTTGGCATAATTATTCCACCTTCACGAGAGGCTGTAGCTATGTCTGTAGGAGAACTGTCCACATCGGTGCTTAGGTTGGTGCAAGTTGTGTTGCTCAGGGGGGCGGTCTTTTCACACCCCCGAGTAATGTAAATTATATCAACATAAAGTGGTAGTGTAAATCTGTCCTAAGTATTGGGATTAAAAAAGAGACACCCCCATTCCAGTCCTCAGTGCACCCAAATACATACTGGCTCCAGGAACGATAGCAATAAAATATGAGAAAACTAGATCCTTTAATGTGTTGTGATTTCCCCCGCCACCCAAGATGCTATTTTTTGTACTCTTGACAATTCCCCAACTCAATATTTGTTTTTTAATATAGTTTCTCAGTAATGAAGCAATGGATTTCAAACAACTAAAGGCTCCAAAGCTATATAGAAGCATGAAGTTTTTTTCCCATTAGGATCTAACTATCTTGAAATGTCAGATTTTGGGGCTTAATTACTTGAAACCAGTTTTTAACTGTCCATGATTACCTTATAATTCGGAGATTTTTCAAGTACAGTGGAATATTTTCACATTTGTCTTTATACCCAAAGAAAATACTCAAATGTAAATATTTATGAAAATCCACTAATATTAAAATTAAACCAAGCCAAAACAAAAAAGTCACCTATCCTAAGCAAGATTTTCAGTCTCCATATATTCCTGTTACTATTCTTGGATATATTCTATGGGACTTACATAGATTCCACACTTGGACTTGCACCTTCACTATGTAGGAAAAGTAAGGGTCCACACTGAAATCTGCCTTCAAACGCAGAAGACAAAAAATATTTTTTTTGGAGGACAGGGGCAGAAAGGGGCTGTCTGGTTAGCAAAAAACAAATTAGACCTTTGGATCTTCAGATATATACAATTAATAAGAAGGGGTCTGAAATAGATTTTAATGGGTTTTTTTGTTCTTTTTTTGTTTAAGAAGACAATGTGATTTAACTTATTTTTGAGTTTATTCATTTAATTGCTGCTCAGTTAGAAATGTTCGGATGATAAAGTACCCTATAAAGTATATGTTGTTGCAAGAAACAGCAAGGTGATATCGTAGGAATGCAGAGAGATATTATAATTGAGTTGGGTTGAGTGATGGTGATGAGGGAATTTTTGCTTTCTTTGATTATCATGACTGATTCTTCTTTGATTCCCGTCAGCAGCAACAATGGGTCCAAATGAAGTTTTTCCAACAATTTCTGTTTTGTACGAACTTCATGGCTTCATTCGTCTTTAAAGCTTTTTGTTCTATTATGTCATTCTTCTTTGTGTCTATCCAACACATCCTCAGTCTTCCTCTGTTTCTAGTTCCTTGCACTTTGGTATGTATCATCATGTATAGTATCCTTTCCAGGTTCATTCTTGACATGTGTCCAAGCCGTCACAATCATCATTCATAAATTTTATATGGACAGCCCATTTTCATATAGTTTAATTTTTATTTTCTGAAATCTTGATGTTCTTTGTATTCCCCTCAGCCAGTTGATTTCTTCAGTCAATATCTTTCGTTTGTCGACTTTCCTCAGACTGCAACATTCAGACCCATTCAGTAGCCTTAGCCTGACAACGCTCTCATATATGCTGATTTTCATTTTCATCTAAATGTCTTTCCAGATCTTGCAGAGTTTTTTCAAAGGCAGTAGCGGCTAGTCTGATTCTTCTTTGTATGGGGAATCTTCACAATTCACATTCTTCGATATTAGTTCTCCAGAATACAGATTTTTCCACTTGTTCTAGTTCTGTATCACTGATTTTGAACTTTATTTCTTCCTTTGTCTTCGCCTCGCCATAGTTTTTGTCTTTCCCATATTGATCTTCAGTCTGAATTTTCTGCTTTCACCATGTACCTTGCTAGTTATTCTCAAGTCTTCCTTGTTCAGTGCTGTGAGGTCATCATCATCATCTGTGAATCTAACGTTTCAGAGTAGCAGCCGTGTTAGTCTGTATTCACAAAAAGAAAAGGAGTACTTGTGGCACCTTAGAGACTAACACATATATTTGAGCATAAGCTTTTGTGAGCTACAGCTCCAGAAGTGAGCTGTAGCTCACGAAAGCTTATGCTCAAATATATGTGTTAGTCTCTAAGGTGCCACAAGTACTCCTTTTCTTTTTGTGAATCTAAGGTTATTCATTGGCCTCCCACATAACATGACTCTTCTCGTTTCACCTCTGTACTACAGCCATTACTGTTTCCTGTACCAAGTTAAACAAATCCAGCGATAGCGTGCATCTTTGTCTCTCTTTTAAACAATTGTCCTGAACAATTCTGTCAGCTTTTTTCTACTCTCACTTAACTCATTGACTTGCTGTAGATGTTTTCTATCACCTTGATCAATTTCTTAGGGATGCATACATTCTCAAGACTTCCCATAACCCTTTCTGCCAAATGCTATCAAAAGCCTCTTTGAAGTCTATAAAGTTGTTGTAACAGTTTTAGTTGTGTTCTGTATGCTTCTCCAATTTCTGTCATATCACAAATAGCTGGTCTGTTGTACTTCGTCCTGGTCTAAATCCTGCCTGTTACTCTGCAAAAGCTGCTTTCATGTGCATCTTCTTTCTCCTCTCCAACCTCTTAGTGAATGCTTTTCCTGGAACACTCAGTAAACTGATTCTTCTGTAGTTTGTGCACTCTCTTCTCTCCTTTTTTATAGATTAGTACTGTTATCGCTTTTCATCACCTTCACAATTGATTAAATGGATTAATTTTTGCTCACTGGCAAGGAATTTTACCTATTTCACTTCATAACATGAAATTAGAAATAACTTGCTAACTCTTCCTTTTATAAATTATCAAATTTCAGTCAGTAAGAAAAATGTAAAAAAAAGACAAGCCAAGAAGCAGAAATTATTAAATGAAAAGCCTGCTTCCAGGATGATGGAGTAATTTACCTTCTGCCTGCCCAAATTTTTTACTGTTTCAGCAAGATATGTTATTCTTCACTTGCTACAGTCTGTTGTGAAGTGTTACTGACCTATTGGGTTTGTCGGCACTGTGACATAAGCCTGTGCTTTAGCCTGGGCTAAAGCCTAACCCCCCTTGTATTTACACTGCAATTGCGCTAACCCAAGTCTCAGACCCAGAGTTGCAGGGCTGGAGGGTCTGATCTCAAATGAAGCCAGGTCCCTGGGTCTTGGCCCTATTGCTTTGCAGTGAAGACACAGAACCACTTGACTGAAGTCCCAGGGGTCAGCCAGAAGTATCCCACAATTCCATGGGACCACTTCCTTAGTCCTCTCTGTCCCAACAATCTGCAATCTTACTCTATTGTAAACAGAAGCCCCCCGCCCTCCCCCCCCCCTTTGTGAATGGCAGCTGTTCAGGTCAGCATGAACCCATTCTCTTATGATCACCAATCTGCAAGCACACTATAAGGGAACCTCCTGCGTTTGCAATGGAGAGCATGCCAATTAAGGCTTTTGCAAAGCGAGCTGCTTCCTGGTAACGTGCAGGGCAAGCAGTAAAGTATCTCATAGTGGACCACAGTCCTAGGGCTAGAGCAGCCACATTTTAGGGTGGGGGAGTGCAAGGGATTCTGTGATATGGTTACTTTGACTTGGCTGTGTGCACTGCAGTGTGGATGCTAGAGCCCTAGGTTCGACTACGGGTTAGAAAAGTCTTAACATAGGGTTAAAATATAGTCCTGAAGTCCAGGGTTCCCTAACATGGGTCAGCTGACTCAAATCCTGGACTGACATTGCAGTGTAGACATACACATGGTGACAGCCATATTTCAATGCAGAGATGGTTGCATTCCATTTGTAGAGTGCTTTGGGATGTTTCTGGGTGGAAAGTGCTATGTAAATGTGAGTCATGCCAGCCTTCTCCATTTTCATTTCAGTGCCCTCCCTGTCTGATCAGTGTCTTGAGAATCATAAAGTGCTGTTATAAGAGAAATTACAAAGAAATTTGTCATGATCAGTTGCCAAAATGTAATACAGTAACATTATATCATAAAGTGTCAGAACAGAGAACCAAATGGTGGAGTGGATGAATTATAGAGGATTTTTATTGTTATGTTTACGTATAGAACAGGAGTGGGAAAACTTTTTGGGCCGAGGGCCACATCTGATTGGGGAAATTGTATGCAGGGCCGGGGCAGGGGGTTGGGGTGTGGGAGGGAGTACGGGGTGTGGGAGGGGCTGCAGTGTGGAGGAATGGGCTCAGGGCAAGGCATTGGGCAGAGGAGGGGTGCGGAGTGTATGAGGGGTCTCAGGGCAGGGGTGCATGGAGGTGCGGACTGCGGGAGGGAGCTCAGGCAGGAGGTTGGGGTGCGACGGGCTCAGGGCAGGGAGTTGGGGTGCAGGGTGCAGTGGGGGGCTCAGAAGGGATGTGAGGTTCAGGCAGGAGGCTTGGGGCAAGGAGTTGGGGGTGGGGTGCAGGAGGGGTTCAGGCTCCGGCCCAGCACTGCTTACCTAAAGCGGCTCTGGGGTGGCAGCGGCGTGCACCAGGGCCAGAGCAGGCTGCCCGCCCGCCCTGCACCGCACCGCGCCGGGCCGGGAAGCAGCCACTTCCTGCGCAGCCCCTGCGGGAGGGGGAGGCACAAGGCTCTGCGCGCTGCCCTTGCCACACCTCTGCGCTGCCCTTGCCACATCTCCAGGTACCTCCCCTGAAGCTCCCATTGGCCGCGGCTCCCTGTTCCTGGCCAATGGGAGCTGTGGGGGATGGTGCCTGGAGTCAAGTGCAATGCACGGAGCCCTCTGCCCCCCGCAGCCCCAGGGATGTGGTGCCAGCCACTTCTGAGAGCGGCACGGGACCTGCGGCACCACGGGGGGCAATCCCACAGGCCAGATCCAAAGCCCTGAGGGGCTGGATCTGGCCCACGGGCCATAGTTTGCCCACCCCGATATAGACGCTTTATTCACTCAGTGACATCTATAAATATTCAGGCTGATTTTTTCAGTCCTTCCTCATAATCTGCTTGCTCCATAATAATTGTCTCAATAGTTCTGCTTTTTTGGGTGGGAGAAAGGGTATATTTTAATGTGGTGAATTTAGCAAGAAGTAATAATATTTATAATCCAGTATGTGTTTGTTGCATAGAAAGAGCAGTGATGTATTAGCCTATAGTGCAAAGTCTGGAGCAGTATTTAGATGCTGATAAGGGGAGGAGGAAAAGGGTATGCAGATTTTTTCCGTTTAATTTTTCCATTTTTGAAATTTTGATTTGACTCTGCCACACGTTGTCTATGGAACAGTGGAGCTCTTTGATCAGTTAAATGATGCGTCCAAGCACATACGACAGTTTATTGAATTTTTTGCCTGTGTGCCAAGTCGCTCATCAGTAGCCTGGTAAGCTACAGGTGATGGTGGAGGCCTGTTTTACTACTTCCTGCCCATAGAGTGTGTGGACTGAGTTGTGACGCTTTTAAGGATCTGTCCATCGCTGAAAAGGCCAAAGGTTAGCTAATATAGTGTAATATTTGTACTTTCACTTTATATAAGCAATCTTCTCTATTTATGATGATAACATTAGTGTTCTTTCAAAAGCAGAAAAACTTTCTTTCAATGTATATTAATGTGATTTCTGTGACTTTAATGCTTACTGTCCTACTGACTTTACCTGAACCCAGGTACTGCAGATATGGAGAAAAACATAACCTTTTTTCTTCCCTTTTGAGGGATAGGAGAAAACCTATTAAACTACATCACAGACACTTATTCATGATTATTATTATTATTTATTTGTAGAAAGTGGTAATGCGGTCAGGGGGCTAAAGTATGGACATGCTAGTGCAGTGCAGACCTCCCACTCTTAAAACAGTATTTGAGGCTTCCTTTTAAAGGGAAACATTTTGTTTTTCAGTCTCACCTACTTCTTCCACCAAAGAGTTGCTCCTGGTTTCCTGCTACAGTGCCAAGAGAATGTTCTGTGGGAAGTAGATTTTGTGTGAGTGCACTCTTGGCATTGAAGCAGGAAAGCGGAGGCAGCCCTAGAAGTTTTCCCTTATTTTCTTCAATCAAAATGCTTTGAAAAAGTTCACTTCTTGAGCTCTAGATTTTGAATATCGGGGGACTAGAATGAGGGAGGAGAGGTTATTGCTAAAAGAAATTTCAAAAAGGATTGATGATGAATAGACTGGGTAAAGAACAGATGCTAGGGAAAAGCACTGGAAGCAGACAGAGTAGACAGGAGGCACCGAGAGATCGAGAGAGAAGCAGCAAGAGCACAAAACTAAAAGCTGAAAGGCCTATCAGAGAAACATTCTGAGCAAGGGCCTATGTTCATGAAGGAATTTCCAGTGCAGGTTTCCTTTATCCCGTAACACTCCCTGAAATGATTTACTGAAAGCTCTGAAGTAACAGTTAGTGTGTGTTCTGAACCAGTAAATGTGTTTAGCAATGAGCATTTCATTCTTCTGCATTGATTAAGAAACATTGTTTCATAATGTGCTCAGATAAAACCTTCTACACTTGGTTTTTCCTTGGAGTTTTTCTGTAAAGTTGCTATAGCAATGAGGCAGTAACATTATCGTTAAAGATGTGGTTGTACTTTCATACTAGGCACCTGATTTCAAGGGCTTATAACTTCCCCACCTCAAATTCTCTTTTGGGGGCTAAAATATCTCATGCCTGGCCTCAGACTAGAGATCAGTCTCCTCCCCTCCCCCTTATTAAAAAATACCATTTAAAGGAAAATTGCAGTAGTCTGTAGTGGTGGCCCAGGTCATGATACTGCTCTTGGCTCTCACAGGTGTGCTTTAAAGAGAGGAGGAATTCTGGATGATTCAAACAAATCCTCTTGATGGCTCCCGGGGAACGTACCCTCCTAGCCAGGAACCAGGGTTTACCCTGGTGTTCTGCTTAGCACAACATAGGAAGGCAGATTCTTACACTTTTCTCCCCTTCTCATGTTTCTGCTAGGGATGGCCCGACAGCAGTTGGATGGCTACGGGGAAGAAACCCACTTAGAATGAATAAGTTAAACAAGGAAATGTCAAAGTACTAATTTAAAAAATACTTCAAACATTTCAAAATATCTACTGAATCAAGTGAAGCTGTGGTGTAATCTCTGGCGATGCTGTTTTATAATTCTAGCAGTACAGGATGAGCAGAGATCTGTCAAGAGACACAGGAAACAGTGGGAAATTTATACACCTTTTAGAAAAATCCTGTATATTTTTTTCTAGGATTGTTCTGAGTTGCTGTTTGGATACTTGTAAAACAGAAATCACCACTAAACACATGGCTTTAAAAGGAAAATATGGAAATCTCCTGTTGGCTCCCATGTATCTAAATGAACCCTCATCTTCCTTTCCTAATACACACCACTATGTTGATAGCATGGCTGCTTCCTGTTTAGTTAGTTTATATTCAACTCTTTCCATAGATAAAGTTGCTGGGTTATTTTTAGTATTAGTGGTTTAGGTCCTGTTTTTATAAACACCTTTGTGTGATGGGTGCTGTTACAAGAACCTCGATAAATTATTGTATATTATAGTTAGTTCTCAGAAGTCCTACTCAGGAATGGGGTCTCATTATACTAGGTGCTGTGTAAGAACATTAAAGACACGGTCCCTGCTTTGAAGAGCTTACAATATAATAAACAGACACACATGAGTAAATGGGACTACTCACATGAAAAAAATTACTTAGGTGTCTGTTTGCAGAACTGTGCCATAAGTCATGTAGTATTCTTAGATTAACTGACTACAAACTGTTTTATTGCAGTTTTTCTTTTTAAGTTGTTTTTATCTGATCATGAATTTTGTTTTCACATTTTAAGGATGTCGTTTACATGCTTTCTTAGACTAAGAAATCAAAAAATGTTTAGATTTTTATGTAAATATAATTGCTGCAAATCCTGTAGCCCTTACTCAAGCAAAACTAGTAGAGAGTATAGGATTATTTGTCTCAGTAATTATTTTTCCTGATAAGATTATGGGTTTTGTTAAATTGCATTAAGGGTGTGCACCCATTACAGGATCTTGCAAGGTGCTGAATGCTCTGGCACTGTACCAGGAACGCACATAAGCATGTGTTTAACATGAAGCTTGCGAATTGTCCAATTGAAGTCAATTGACTTCAGTTTGCTTTTAAGCACATACTTAAATGTTTTGTGGGATTGGGGCCAGAGTGTTCAGCACCTTGCAGAATCAAGCCCTAAAAGAAAAATACTGTATAGACACATAAAGGCCCTGATCTTCCTTCCATTGAATCCAGTCGGAAGATTTCCTTTGACTTCTTTGGGGCAGCATCAGGCCCAAAATTATAGGTTGAGAGTTAAGGCTTTGCACACCAGTATGAAGTAATACTGTTAATCCAGGAGATCTCAGATGTGGACTACATCATACTAGAGAGGTGTCATGGACCACCACCCTCCTATTTTCTGTCACGTAGACCAGCTTGCCTCCCATTCACAATAGCATAATATTTCTGTGGCAACTACAGCAATCACTTGGGAAAGTATTTTAGTGTATTTAACTGTTTTTAGTATTTTGATCCTTTTATGAAAAAAGTAATTACTACCAATGTCGTTTCATGTCACCTTTCCATCTGTTTTGTGAATCTAAGCTGGAAACAAGAAGTAGAGCCAGCACCATGTGACAGGTCAGCCCTTGGCAGACAACTTCTAAGTGGCCTGTGAAACACCATCAAAAACTGATGAAGTGGCATGTTTCTTAAGTTAGCACCTTCCATCGTATTGTAGAGCAGGTTTTCTGCTCACACGTTTTCTCAGGCTGTTGTGTGTTGCATTTAAAGATGGCAACGTTTTGCTCAAGACTTCAGTGAAAAATTTGCACATGAAATTGGTAATGTAAAAACATACAGTTGAAATTGATTGTTTGTGGCACTGTATTACTTGAGATTAAAGGGACATTATAAACTTGAAATCCAGCTATTTTTTTAAAAAAAATGTTAAAAGTAACTTTCAGGTGCTACACCTGCCCATGAGTCTCCCCAGCCAATTTTTATGGTTTTACAAACACATTTTCCTATTATTTTAAAAATGTTTTCCTTGCCTCTGTTGTATGAAAGACTTGCACAAACAACTGTGAAAACTGACTGACTATGCAGAGTAAACGGTGAAACTGACTATAGACAAAGGGCTGTCAAATATACACACAAACACTAAAAAAAAAAATGTTTGTTCTCTAATTTCTTCCAGTTTCAGTGATGTTAGGTGTCACTTGTAACGATAGCAGGTAAAATATTTCCAAGGAGATGTGACTTTTAAGTTGATGATAACCCTCCACTTTTGTGGTGTGGGAACTTTGTGGGAAACAAAGGATTATCCAAAATGCAAGCAAATTTAGTGTACTCTCTGTGGTAACAGAATTTGTTAAGATCTTCCATATGTTAAACAAGTAATTTTGTTTTAAAAGGCTCTGACTTGAAGTAGATGGTGAGTTATTGGGCAGACAGTTACGGTTATTCATTCATTACATCAGATTGTGCCTTGATTATGTTGGTGCTTTGTCAGACCTAGAATATTGTGATGGATAAGTCCCCTAGTAAAGGTTGGACCTGGCAGGAGTGCTCACTCATCTGAGAAATAAAAAGGTCGGAGTACTCACCAGGCAGGTAGAACTTGAAGCTAGGAACCCCAAAACATCATAAGGGGTCATACTCGCATCTTTTTAATTTTATGTTCAGTAATGTTGGCAGGTCATTTATTTAGTCTGCTGCACAAATATCAACCTTATTAAAACAACGTGCAGTAATTTTGTTTTCTATCCACTTCATTTAACTTCTTTAATTGGAATAAATCCAGTTTGTGGAATACCACTTCTTGCTTTGTGGGTTCTTTTATTAATGAATTATTGACCACTGCTGAAATGTTAGGGTGCTAATTTGGTATTAAGATTTCCACACTGTAAAGTGATGGTATAGTTTTTAGAAAATAGGGGTAACTAATGTGAGTAGTCTCCTTGAAGTCACTAGGACTACTTGCCTCAGTAAGGTAAGCAGGATTTGGCTCTTGGTTCTTTAAGAGGTTATTAGTGGTGAGTAGTGTTTATTTTTACTATCATTTGTATTATGGTAAGGCCTAGGGGACCCCAGTGAAGGAATAGGACTCCATTGAGAGAGCCCTGAACAGACAAGTAACAAAGAAAACCATCTCTGCCCCAATGAGTTCACATTCTAGGGGCTGGATTTGTAACCCTATAGTCGAGTTATGATCCATCCCGGGTAAGGGGCAGTGTCTAGATTCACTGCCCCAGGAGCAGGGCAGGACCTAGGGTATGACTCTGAAGGTCTCAGACGGTTCCTGATTCCTTTTTGCTCCAGTCTTTTTTTGTTGGCACAGATTACTTCCCCCTCTTTGCTGGCTCCTGTGTGTGAGCCGGTGCAATTGAGGGGGCAGAGCCAAGGGACTAACTCAGTCCCTGCCCCTGCCAACCTACTCCCAGTCCCTACCAGCCCATTTGGGAGAAGAAGTAGCTGCCTGCTGGTAGCTGCTCTCCCCACTCTGCTCAGGCTCCAGCAATTGAGTCTTAGTTTATTACTGTTATTCAAACATGGCTTGCAAAGTGTCTGGGTTACCCCCATTTTATTGTAAATGTAGTAATAGAAAGCTTTCATCTAAAGTACTTTGCTGACAAGAGTCCTAGTTTAGCTGTGGCCACATAATAAAAATGTTACAAAGATGTATTTGGTCTTGCACTATAGAGTACATGATATGAACAAGTTGGAGCAATGTAAAGAGATGGAATTGTATTTGACTGTACATTGCAAATGTAATAGGAGAAGAGAGTTTAACTGCACACACCTTATTCTTTCAAAAATTCAGTATACAACTATACTACTATATGCAACTCAGTGTAAAGCTATTGAGAAATACGGGGCAGAGGGGAGGTATTGGGACACAGTAAATATGTAAATTTACTAAGGAGCACTATGACACATGAAACATAACACTATATTTTGGCAGTTCTTTTCCATTCAATGACATTACTATCTCTCAATAATTAAGAACAATGGAATCATTTGTAGATATACTGTGTACTATTATAAATCATTGAGCTATAATTTCTATCACTGGAACAAACTATATTATAAGAAAATGGTTATTAGTTTAAAATGCAAAGTTAAATGAATGCAAAATTAAGAAACAGATGGTGAAGAATTATTGTGGTTTATTGTACTCTTGGGTAAAAGGGCTCATGCATGATTGTAAAAATGTCATCACACTTCGTAAACCTGAAAGCAAACAGAATTTGCAGTTGTGCACATCTGTTTTGGGACATTGCTAAAGGGTTAGAAGAATCAATGTTGTTTTCAAATCAGGATATTAATCAGAAGAATATCATTTACTTAACAGTTATCGCTTCTGCTAAGTATCAGACTTAATGTTCTATGGAATTCAGTAAAAAAGTTGGCAGCTTTTTCTTTCTCTTGCTACTGAGGCATACTGTAGAAGACCAGTTGAAATACATGCTAAATGCTTGACCAGTAATTCAAGAGTTTAAATTCTAGGTCAAGATTATCAGTTCTGAACCACTTACCCAAAAAATGTAAGTAATGAATATGAGTAATTATGAGGGAGGCAGAAAGAGCTAAAAGGAGACTAGATTGTATGTTAGTTTCTTTAGAAGACTGTAAGCTTTAAAAAATAAGGATATGTGATTTTTGGGGTAGGGCTGTCAATTAATCGCAGTTAACTTACGCAATTAACTCCAAAAAATGAATCGCTGTTTTAATCACACTGTTAAACAACAGAATACCAATTGAAATTTATTAAATATTTAGGATGTTTTTCTACATTTTCACATGTATTGTATTCTGTGTTGTAATTGAAATCAAATTGTATATTATTTTTAATACAGATATTTACACTGTAAAAATGATAAACAAAAGAGAGTATTTTTCAGTTCACCTCATACAAGTACTGTAGTGCAATCTCTTTGTTGTGAAAGTGCAATTTACAAATGTAGATTTTTTTTTGTTACAGAACTGCATCAAAAGCAAAACAATGTAAAACTTCAGCACCTACAAGTCCACACAGTCCTACTTCCTGTTCAGCCAGTCGCTAAGACAAACCAGTTTGTTTGCATTTACAGGAGATAATACTGTCGTCGTTGTCTTTACAATGTCACCAGAAAATGAGAACAGGCATTTGAATGGCACTTTTGTAGCTGGTTTCAGAGTAACAGCCATGTTATTCGCAAAAGAAATTCACAACAGAAATTTTTGTATTCGCAAAAAGAAAAGGAGTACTTGTGGCACCTTAGAGACTAACCAATTTATTTGAGCATAAGCTTTCATGAGCTACAGCTCACTTCATCAGATGCATACTGTGGAACAGTGCAAGGTATTTACATGCCAGGTACACTAAACATTTGTATGCCCCTTCACACTTCAGCCACCATTCCAGAGGACATGCTTCCATGCTGATGACACTTGTTAAAAAAAAATGTGTTAATTAAATTTGTGACTGAACTCCCTGGGGGAGAATGGTATGTCCCCTGCTGTTTTACTCGCATTCTGCCATATATTCCATGTTATAGTAGTCTCGGATGATGACCCAGCACATGTTGTTCATTTTAAGAATGCTTTCACTGCAGATTTGACAAAATGCAAAGAAGGTGCCAATGTGAGATTTGTAAAGATAGCTACAGCACTCGACCCAAGGTTTAAGAATCTGAAGTGCCTTCCAAAATCTGAGGGACACAAGATGTGGAGCATGCTTTCAGAAGTCTTAAAAGAGCAACACTCTGATGTGGAAACTACAGAACCTGAACCACCAAAAAAGAAAATCAGCCTTCTACTGGTGGCATCTGACTCAGATAATGAAATGAGCATGCGTTGGTCCACACTGCTTTGGATAGTTATTGAGCAGAACCCGTCATCAGCATGGATGCATGTCCACTGGAATGATGGTTGAAGCATGAAGGGACATATGAATCTTTAGTGCATCTGGCGCATAAATATCTTTCAACGCTGGCTGTAACAGTGCTATCAGAACACCTGTTTTCACTTTCAGGTAACACTATAAACAAGAGGCAGGCAGCATTATCTCCTGCAAATTGTAACCAAACTTGTTTGTCTTAGTGATTGGCTGAACAAGAAGTAGGACTGAGTGGACTTGCCGGGTCTAAAATTTTACATTGTTTTATTTTTGGGTTCAAGTTTTTTTGTACATAATTCTACATTTGTAAGTTCAACTTTCATGATAAAGAGATTGCACTACAGTATTTGTATTAGGTGAATTGAAAAATACTATCTTTTGGTTTTTTACAGTGCAAATACTTGTAAAGTGAGCACTGTACACTTTGTATTCTGTGTTGGAATTGAAATAATATATTTGAAAATGTAGAAAACATCCAAAAATATTTAAATAAATGGTATTCTATTGTTTAACAACGCAATTAATCGTGATTCATTTTTTAAATCGCAATTCTATTTTTTTAATCGCTTGACAGCCCTAGTTTGGGGCAGTGTAGTTCTGGGATGAGTGAATAAATTTTTTAATGGACTAAAGTAATCAAATTGCAAATACTGAAAGCAATAGCCAGATAAAACATGTGAAACTTATTAAGTTGGAAATCATATTTATGTGTCAAGCTGGTAGTTTTAAAGTATACCATCTAATTGCTTTATTTGGGCTCATTTTACAAAAATTAGTGAACTGAAGATGTAGGATTTTGTTTACAATGATTCTGTGCCATTTGGAGAGCACAATTTAGGAACTGCCAAGAAAATAAGAATTATGAACAATGAGGTACTGATTGCAGTCAATGGGGAAGGAATACTGAGGAGGTGTTCAATACTGGGGAAGATAGCAAAGCAGAGAAGTTTTTATTTTATATGCATATATAATCCAAAATTGCTCTTCGACCCTACCCCCACTAAGATCCTGTAAAACATACTTGTAATTGAATATGTGCAGTGGCTTTTATTGACAATTGCCTTTCCATTAGAGTAAATTAATATTATACTACCAAAAAACCCCGCCAACCCTCTGTTAAAAGAATATTAAGGTTGCACAGTCAAGCACTCAAAAGTTAGGAAATGCCAGAATTAAAGTTGTCTGTGCACTGAATGAGGCAGGGTCCTGTGGAAAAAATAGTATCTGATCATGTAATTGAAGACTGTATCATAATGCATACGCACAAGGGGAAAAATTAAGGTTTGACAGGCAACTTTAATTCTTGTATTCCCTATCTTTTCAGTGCTTAGTTATGCAATCTTAATAGTGTTCTTTCAACAGTAGTTTGTATGTGTGTAATTTCCTAGGTTTTTATAAAAGCAAAGACATACACTCCATCATGTTAGCAACATATTATCCTTGATGTGGACCAGAAATAAGACGCTATTTGTTAGTGGGTTTCATGGATATTTGCTGACAGCAGAGGAATGGTATGACTCTGGAATCTAGGGGTATGTCTATACTGCAAACCCCCCCTCTCCCCCCCGCCCCCGCCCAACAGCAGGAAGTCTCAGAGCCAGGGTCAACTGGCTCATGCTGCATGGCTAGAAATATCAGTGTAGATGTTCCCATTCAGTCTGGGGCCTGAACTCCGAGACTCTCCCCACTTGCCAGATTTAGAGCCTGGGCTCCATTCCAAATAGGAATGTCAACACTGGTCTTTTTAGCCCTGTAGCGTGAGCTCTGCATGCTGAAGTCAGTTGATGTGGGTTCTGAAACTCACTGCTGTTTTGGTTTTGTTTTGTTTTTCCTTCAGTGTAGACATTCCCTGAGGTTCCATTTTAGATTCTGGAGGGGTGTATACTGTATGCTTGAGTGGACACAGACACTTCTGCCCATTTCCAACTTTTGATCCTTCTACCCTCTGCCTTCCAACCTGTCCATGTCACAGTCCTGTCTTTTCCCCACCCCGTGTTCTTAGTCCCAGTTCACTTGCCATCTGAGTCCCAGTTCTCTTTCCTCCCTCCCTTCCCATTCTTCTTGCCTAGCCAGTCCAGTTTCCTTCTCCTGGCTCTTCATCTGATGTGTCTCTTCCCCTCCTCCCCGCCACCAGCTCCCAGTACTTATCTCCCTCCTTGGGCTCCTCATCTAGTCTGTTTCCAGTCCCTCTTCTCCTCAAATCCCTGGCTTCATATCAGCATTATCTCCCTTCCCCCTCACTTACCCACTTTCTTGTCAGATCTGTTGCCCTGGCCACTCTGGTTCCTTGTTCCAGTCTCCTTGTTAAACTGGTCCCAGTCTCCTCCCCCTCAGCTGATCTCAGTGTTCTCCCTATCCCCTCCAGCTAATTGATTCGTAGTCCCTGTCCCTCCCATTTCCCTCCCTAGCTCCCAGTCCCAGCTTCCCCTTGGCTCCCAGTTTCCTTTCTCTGCCAGTCCCAGTTTCTAATCCCCCGCCTCCCCAATCTATTCCTTTCCCTCCTTTGGTCCTATTTTTGTCCTCTCTACTTTCTTCTCCAAGGTGTCTAGGTGCCAGTAGGTGCAGCCAATGAGAACACAGGAGATATTGGCTTCCTGGTCTCATTTCTAGTGCCAGTCCCTCACCCTTGGGCTGGAGCAGCTTGGAGCACCCATTACAGGGAAAGTGCAGCTTCACTCCTATTGCCCTATGCTGGAGCATGATTAGTCATTCTGTGGGGATGATTCATGTGCAGTCTGGTAATCACCTGGGAGCTGTGAGAGAGAGTATCAGGCATGCTCAGTGAAAACAGAAACTTCAGGGATTTTAGCAGCTAAAATCGAAGGAGGTTCTATTAGGCATGTGCAAATTGCGATTGTTTTCAAAGACTTATAATATGGCCAGATTGGGGTGGATTTTCATGGGGAAGGCAAAAAGCACACTCCTTACACAAAGGCCACCCCATGCAAAATTTCAAGTCCTTGCTACAAAGCACGGGGCCAGCGTTAGAGCTGTTCAATGAAGAGGTTACCAGTAAATTGTAATGTGCCCAACGCTTATTTTTCTGTAGCCTCATTCTCAGAAACAGCTAAACTGTTTTGGCTCAAATTTTTTAAAGAATGAAATAAAGTATCAGTCTGAAGCACACATCTGCCATGTAAAATTTCAGTTCAACTGATTTGTCTGGCAAAGTTATACACCAATAAAAAGAGGGTCTTAAAGTGGGAAGTGTCAGGCAACCTTAATAATAGACAGCACTATCAGCCCCGCCTATAATCAGCAGGGCTGGTATTTTCCACAGTTCTATGGCTGCAGAATTTCCTACACAATCTGCTCACTACTACAAAATTGTGTTTCAGGATCTAAGCTTTGTTTCTTTTTTTTCTTTCTTTTGTACTCCCTAAATGAAGTTTCTACCCCTTCTGATGTGAAGAAAACCTTCCAAATACGAACCAAGTAGAACTGATTCATTGTTGTGTTCCTGAGCCTGCAAACAAGCAGCCTGAAACAATAAGTGACAGGGTCTGATCTTCCTCACTCATCTCTTGGGGGGAGCTAACCCCGAAGCCTAATTATAACAATTTAAATGTCAAACGTTGTTAACTATCTCACTGCGGATCATTTTGTCAGAAACATCGTGCTAACATGCTCATTCATCAGTGTGGATTTTGAAACTAAGATTAATGGGGTGGCTGGCTGCTGGGAAGGGGGAAGTTCAAATATGCCCAAGAAATTTAATTTCTCTATATCCCTGCGTACAGGGAAGAGGGAAATAGGAGGCTCTTTCACTCCCCAATGACAAAAGCCACAGAAACGGTAAAGCAAGAGAATATCCTATAGCTATTTATCCAAATGCTTTATACCTCGCTAGAATTTACCTTTAAGTTTTAAAAAATTTACAAGGTAAATGAAGTAGTTAAATGGGGAAGCAGAGAAAACAGGGCAACCTTCCAGACATTCAGGAGTGACAATGCTGAAAGTGATTTATCCAGGTGTATCCACTTTTGCTAAATGTGTTGTGCTTAGTAGTACTGCTATCAGTATTAGGGCTTGTCTACACATGAAAGTTAATCTGGAATAAAGTAGAATGGGATTTTAAAGTGGATTAACTATTCCTGATTAACTCCAGGTGTGGATGCTCTTATTCTAGAATAAGAGTGCCTTATTCCAAATTAGTGTAATCCACTTCAAAATTAATCAGAAACACCGGCCCTCTCCCCTTGGTTTTTAGAGGTCAAGTGGGAATGTCTGCATGGCTATTTTTAGCACCATTGCATGAGCTTGAGTCTGTAGACCTTGGGCTCTAAGACTCATTGTTGCAGGGGGTTTTTTCAGTGTATGCATATCCTGAGTGGTTTAGCTATAGGTGTAGCTTGTAACTATTACCTAAGTTAAGGTTGCCCAACACTTTCTGTTAGAAGATCCTGTGTTCAGTTGCTTATAACTTTGCCAAACTTTAACCATTCAAGCTGCAATACTCCATGCTAGGTGTCAGCTTCAGGCTGAAGTTTTTGGGAAAGTTTTAGCTAAAACAGTTTAGTTTCTGAACAAGATTATGGAAAAAATTAATTTAGCTCATGTTAAAATTCTTTTATCTGTTTTGATGAGAAGCTCTAGTGTCTCCATGCTTTGGAATAGGGGCTTTAAATTTGGCAGTGGAGACATCCTAGTTTGAGGGATATGCCTTTTCCATCCCTATGAACATTTTGTCTAAATTGGCCAAGTTATAAGCCTTTGAAATTCTTCGTTCGCACATGCTCCATAGAGACTTATTCGAGTTCGGAAGCTAAATTTGCTGAACATTCCATATGAACTGGGCATGGTCCATCTCCACACTGCTCATATGTGCCGATCAGACTTTCTGTGCGCCAGCCCAGGGCTGCAAGGTCAAGCAGGACATTTCCTACCATTGGTCTTCCAGGCTACTGGGGTCTGCTGTGTTGCCAAGCATCAGAACGGACACCAGGGAGACTTTCTCTTCTGTTCTCTCAGTGGCTCCCAGGTAGCACAGAGACGGAGGAAGCAGCCTGACTGGAATGCAAAAGTATGAGGAGCAGAAAGGGTGGGGTAGAATAAAAATCAGAGGGGGATGAGAGCAGGTAGCAACCTTGGAGTTCATTAAATAACAAACCAGTGAATGAGAAAGGAATAAAACTTTATTAGAACAAACTGGAGAGCCTCTCTGGTAAACTGCTGCACACAGCCATGCAAAGTTCCCAATCCCCACCTCCAGGGCACATCTCCAAATTTCTATGTTCATAATATAACATTGCCCCTTATGAGGGCGCGTCTAAATTATAATCTACAAACATATCTCTACATTTTCCCTCTTAAAAAAAAAAAACCCAAAATTATTTTATAAACACAGCTAACAACTATCTAATAACATGCATTAAATTCTCAACCCATCTAGTACATTTCCATAAACCCAATGTATCAACTACCTAGAGAGGAGATGTTACCAGCACATCATTCTTGAGCAAGTCTTTACCACTCACTTTCCTCAAAACTTCTTCTCCAGGCACATTAGCAAGTCTCTGAGTATTTCAGGGCGTTTTAATGTCCCGCTCTGATCTTCTCAGTATCAGCCTTTGATTAGAGTCTAAGTTGTTCTCTTGCTCCTTGACAGTTTCTCCTTTGTGCGTTGATGATAAAGGATCAGATAGATGAGAAATACCAGAGTCTACATCTAATGTCCATGTGTTGGAACTTTCTGGGATTACTCGTAGACCCCTTCAATTATGTCAAAATGCACCCCCCACACACACACACCCCGTGGCCTGTCTAGACTACATTAGACCTTGGATGCAGCTGTTCTTTAACAGTACCCCTTTGGCCCCAAGTATTAGAGGGGTGATTCCTCAGGCCCACTCTGTCACCTGGGTTCAGAGATGGGAGCTCACAGGCTCTTTTGTCAAAATAATATTTCTGCTTCCACTTCTGATTTTCTTTCATCTTCTGTACGGTTTCATTGTGATGAGATTTCAGCAAGTTCTCAATAATTGGTAAATTAGATATGATCCTTCTTCCCATTAACAGCTGAGCTGGAGAAAAAGCCATTCTCCAGGGGAGAACTTCAGTAAACCAGTAACGCTTTATATAAATCACCCCCACTGTCAAAAGTCTTTTTCATAAAGTTCTTTACTGTCTGTATAGACGTTTCCGCAAGTCCATTTGATTGGGGGTAATTTGGACTTGATGTTTTGTGATGAAAATCCCAATCTATGGCAAATTGCCTAAAATCTGCACTGGAAAATTGTGGCCCATTATCACTAAAGACGTCATCTGGAGTTTCCCTTCAAGCTGGCTATCACTGATTTACTATCAGTACTAGATACAGAGAATAATAATTGGGGACTATCAAATAATCCTTTTATTGCCAAGTAATAAATCAGTGTTGACCTTCTCATAAGGCCTGTGTGGATGAAGTCTCAGTGGCTCTGATTGTTGGCATGGCTTGTATTTCCAGTAGGAAAAACAGTATCCTACCACAGTAGCGATGTTGTGATTGATCCGCAGCCAATACAACATGTCTCATGCTCATTGTTTGCACTTCTCAATTCCTAAATGCCCCTTGTGTATCTTCCATTGCATTTCTTTTTGGAAGCTCATTGGAATTACAACCTTACTGCCATGAAAATCACCTTATCTATCACAGGAAGTTCATGCCTGCAGTTCCAATACTTTATACGTGGACAGCAACTGTTTATTTCTTCAGGCCACCCTTTAATTATCACGTCTTTAAGGATTCCCAACAGTTCATCTTTCTCCATTTCCTCTTATTTGTTGCAGTTTCCTGTTAGCTATGGGAATTTACTTTACAATCAGATCTACGTAGGCTTGCATCTCTGTCTCTAAAGTCTTCTCTGCCACTGCTCTGAACAGTGCATCTGCAGTGAACATGAATTTACCGGGCACGTAGGTCGCAACCAAATCATAGTTTTGCAGCTTTATCATCATTCTTTGAGTCCTTAAGGTAGTCATTTACTGGTTTTCTAAATAGCACTATAAGGGGTTTGTGGTCCATTTCAACTTCCACTGTCTATCCATGAATATACTGATTGAATCTCTCACAGGCAAACAACATTCCTAAAAGTTCCTTCTTGACCTGTGTGTATCTCGTTTCTGCCTCAGTCAGTGATTTGGATGCATATGCCACTGGTTGCCAACAATCTTAATGCTTCTTTAAAATCACTGCACCTAACCCAGACTGTGAAGCCTCTGCTGAAATTTTAATAGGCTTTCCTGGTACATAGAACTTCAACATTGGCTCTTGAATTAGTTGTTTTAAACCTTCTCATGATGCCTCCTGTTCTGCACCCTAATACCATTCATTTTTATTCTCTAGGAATTTTCTCAAAGCTGCTGCTTTGGTGGATTAGGTATGAATTTTCCCAAGATAATTAACCGTTCCCAGGAACTGTTGGACATCTTTCTTTGACTGGGGAATGTGGCATCATTTCAATGGCTGAAATCTTCCTCTTATTAGGTTTTATACCTTCTCTGGAAATAATGACCCCAGCAAAAGCCAGTTCTGTAATCCCTAAAACACATTTCTCCATATTTAGTTTGAGGTTTGCATTGGTAGTTGCATCCGGGACATCCCAAAGTCTATGATCATACTACTCTTTCATTGAGCCTCAGATGATGATGTCATCCATTGAGGTGTCAACACCATTAATATGTTCATAGATCTTAGGTCTGGTTTTGTGGTACACTCCTGGTGCTGAAGCTATGCCAAAAGGTAAGCATGAGATTTAGTATCTTCCAAATGGGGTATTAAATGTGCATAACTTTGAGCTTTCTTCATTTAATTGTAGCTGCAAAAAACCTGTGGATTCATCCCATTTATTGAAATATTTAGCATTTGCAAATTGAACCATAATCTCTTCTCTGGTTGATAGTTTGAAATGTTTTTTATAGCCTTGTTGAGGTCTCTGGGATCTAAGCATATGCATAGCTGGCCGTTACTTTTCTCCACAGTGACGAGGAAGCTCGCCCATTATGTTGTCTCCTCAATTTTTTGTATTACTTGTATTGCTTCCATCCTTTCAAGCTCAGACTTGAGTTTATCACCGAGTGAAAATGGTATCTTTCTACATGGATGGAGAACTGCAGGCACCTGCTGGTTTATCCAGATTGTATGTTCACCCTGCAAGCAACCCAACCTTTGAAACAGGTCATGATATTCCCAAAAGAGTACCTCATAGCCAGGTTCAATATGATCTTGCAGTGAGAGCAGTGCCCATATTACCAGACTGAATTTCTCACATGCAGCCAGGCCTAAAATTGATGTCACCTCATTTGGCACTACAATGAAGGGGAGCCTATATGGTATTTTTGTAAATGGTTGATGCTAGCAATGCACCTTTCCTTTAGTGGTATATTTGTTCCAGAATAACCAGTTACTTTTATTTTTGTTGGTGCCAGTTTTGGTCTTATTTTCAGTCCTTCATAATCTTGTTCAGACAGAATATTAACCTGAGCTCCTGTGTCCAGTTTCAGTGGAATAATTATTCCATTCACGGTCACAGACAGTATCCAGTCCGTCTCATCAGGCTTGCTAGATCCCAGTTCGTCTACAGAAAAACTCCTCAGCCAGAGTGTCTTTAACTGAACGCACTTGACTTTTCTGCATTTGGGATCTGCAGCATTTTGCAAAATGTTTATTTTTCCCACATTTATGACAGAGTTTCGCAAAGCAACACACTGTTTGGGGGCATGCTGTGATCCACAACTTCCACATGACCATCTGAAAACCAGTCTTCCCCCAGCAGTGGTTTTCATAGCTGCAGGTTCCACTCTTTGAGTTGACCTATTCTGGCTATATTCTTTGAATTTAATACATGGATGATTTCACTTTCATTTTTCTCCTCTGCCCCTATGGCTGCTAAATACAATTCAGATCTCTGTCTGAATGTTTTCCAGTTCTTGGCAGCATTGCCTGACAATTACAGACTGGATGGAGGTTGCAACACATCCATTTTTGGCTTTTTCCCCCCACTTAAGCTAGTCAAGCTACTGTTGTGCTCACCAAATACATGCAAAAGCCTCTGTGCCTGGTGCTCCCTGTGCTTCTTTGGTGCCTCCCTTTGTCTCTGCTTTAAGTTGCAAACCCAGGTTAGCGTCAAAATCACTGCAGTTTCCTTCTCATTCAGCACTTCGGATACCATGTAATGATCTTGGGATTCATCAAATAACAAACCAGTGGATGAGAAAGGAATAAACTTTAATAAAACAAACTGGAGAGCCTCTCAGGTGAACTGCTGCACATAGCCATGTGGTGCTCCCAGCCCCCAACTCCAGGGCACACATCTCCAAATTTCCATATTCATAATACTGTCCCTTGTGAGGGACTATCTCTAAATTATAATCTTCTACAAACATATCTCTACGTAGCAGGAGTCAGGTAAGGTAGACAGGAGCAGAAGGGTCTATAACTACTAGAGCACATTCCCCTCCAGAATCTGGGCTAGAATCCAGGATTCTTCAGGCTTCTGCTGTCTGCAAATAGCTGAGTAACCCATTGGTAAGTGTGTGTTTCATTCCCCCACCCCGTGGGCTGGTCTCTCTGGAAAATAGCAGTCTACTGCTGCTGCAAGTAGCCATCCAGTTAGTCCATTAGCCCAAGTGATTGAAATGTGTGGTGTGGATTTAAAGGACCCGACTTTGCTGATGACCCATGTGGTGGTCAATATGGTTCCACAGAATATAATTTTAATTTTGCTTTGTTTAAAAAAAATGGAACTATCATACAAAAACTGTTAAAATAATGTTAAGATTGGAAACTTAAGTATTGAAGAGTTAGTATATGCCAGAATTATGGTTACATGTGATGTTGGCAGGTCACTGAGGACAAAATGTTCACAGTTGGTCACTAATTGATTGTGCCACATTTTCTGGATGACCAGCTTCAAACACCTGTGACCTGATTTACCTAAGTTGCAACTGCACAGCTTCAGGTATAAAGGGCTATAAAAATGCTAAGTACTCTGAAAAAAATCATGCCTTTAGATGTGTCAAAATGGGCACCCAAAATTGGTGTATACTGTTGTCAATTTTAGCCTTAATTTCTCTCTGCCTCACTACCCCATCTATAAAATAGAGATAATGCCCCTTCACCTTACAGAGAGGTTGGAAAGATAAATCTATTAATAATTTCATAACTGATAGTACAGTGAATGCAGGATAGACATGCCCATTAGGAAATTAATAATTTAATATTCAGTGCAGAGTTTGGATGGTGTACATTCAGTACAGCACAGGATCCACACATTGAGTAGGAGGATAAAAAGAAGTAATGAATAATACCTATTCATTGAGCTCTGTCCATCCTGTGCACTGAATGAGGCTGGAATCCTGTGGAAAAAATAGTATATGATCTTGTGGTTAAATACATGCTGCATTTAATTACGTGTGATCATAATGCATTCTGTCAAAGGTACAGAATTAAGATTGGACCCGTAACCTTAATTCTGGTATTTCCTAACTTTTCAGTGCTTGACTTTGCAACAATGGCATTCTTTTCACATTTTTTTTGTATGTAATATATACTGTACTTCATAGTTTGTTTAATATTGTGAGTTTTTAAAGATATCAAAGCACCAAGAGCCTGACATAGGCACGCGTTGGTTTTATTTGTTTGTTTGTTTTAAACAAACTAAGGGAATGAAATGTTTTCTCAGGTTTAAAGTTTGCCTTTTAAATTACTTTAGAGTTTGCTGGTGCTTCAAAATGTTTCATTTAGTGAGTTATGGTGGTAAAAGAAAATTACAGTTACAGTGCAATTAAAATCTAAGCTAGAGCAATCTGACTTTTAATTTCCTGTTCTTTGTTGTTTAATTTTTTATTAAATCTTCAAGTTTAAAATAACCAATCAATGGATGTCCTGCTCATTATCAGCTTTTTGAATCATCTCCCTATATCTGGCATTGTTAATATAAAATTTAAAAGATTAGAAAATAATGGGTACTGCTATACATGCAAATAAAATAGCACCTTTTTAAAGCAGTCATGTCATGGAAAATTGTTTACTCTCCTTTGTCAACATGTTGGTGTGTTTAATTTTTCTTAGTTATCTACAATACTTAGAAAACATTGGATTTGATATTAGATATCCTGATAGTGATGTGTGCTCATAAGCATTACTAGGCTTTTACCAGATCATAGAGCAACCAGTGATGATTGTCAGAACAACAGTGGCACATCTCATTAACCACCGTTTACACGTTTACAAATTTCTTTGAGGTCTCATTATTGCCAGGACCATAAGGTATTATTCACTTTATCCCCCTAATATGAGTCCATCACAACAATTTTCAATAGCTGAACCATTTGAAAGATAACAGTTTATACAACCGTACTGTTTTGTATAGATTAAATTGTGTAAGGTCAATAAAATAAGAACAGGTGGGTCTTCTACCTGGTACAATACACTATTATAAATGAAAATCATTCATTGCATTCTGTTATTTCTCAGCTAACATTTTAAAAGCTAAATGAAATACATGGATCTGTGCAAAGTATAAAGTCTGTAATTTTATCCAAAATAAGTTTTGGAATGGTAAAATTCATATTTTACTGAATTCTGCATTGGTAAGATTGCATATGTTTCCATTCTAAGTCATAATTTTGACCTCTTTTCTAAAATCCACAGTGTTTCTTCATAATACAATTGAATACATATTCACTTTAATTAAGAGTACTAAAGGCTATGAAATAATTATAAAATGTGGCATTATATATATCCTTTGATTTACTATTGGTAGCAGCTGGATCAGAACCCATATTGTCATAATTTTCTCTTCAGTAAAAATAATTTCTGTGGTTTTGGATGAATATTTTTCCAAAGCACCTCAGTAGTGGAAATCTGTTAACATAGTGGATACAATTTTTTCATAAAGGCACTTTCTGAAACCAAGAATATTTTTTAACTGTGAGGACAGAGCCAACAATCCTTCTATTGCCCTAGCTTTTAGGGCCTGATCCTCAACTTCCCATGAAGCCAATGAACATTGGTGGGTCTCAGCCCCTCTAAGGATCAGGTACTTTGATGTTTTGATAATGTATGGACAAAACCAAGTTTTTGTTCTATAATTTTAGCTTACGCTACTTTTATCAGATTTACTTTTATCTGGTTAAGACCAGGACCAACATATCTGCCAACAAGTTTCTTTTTTTTACGGCATACACTGAAAATTGTTAAGTTAGCCTGCAGCACCCTCAACTGAGATAGATACATGTTCTAACTTCTGCTTTGCATCTATTCCAATCCTGATCAATCAATACACCTTTTTATAATGTGGAGGAGGTACCCAATAAACTCTGGTGTTGGCAGTTCTATAATTTCTATTTAATCAATTTCTCTTGATACTTATTTCTGGACATTAAACCAGTTGCATTTCCTGTTTCCAGAAAGACATTTAAATCATGAGCTCAGTACTCTTCCCTTTGGTTAATGGTAGTATTCAAGGGCTAGCAGGTCTATGGTATAACAAACAAACAAACAAAACCAGAAAAAAAAAAACCCGACAACCAAGGAGAGTATGGGAAGGACATAGGTAGAATAAAAAAATGCTGATTCTGCTCATTGGGTTGGGGAGGTGGTTTCCCCACAGTGAGTGGAAGAGAGAAGCTGCCTCTGGCATGGGTTTCTAGTTACTTTTTAAAAAAGTATAAAGAAATGGGTTATGTTACAACGGCAGATTGGAGCCAATGAACCTAATGAGTTAAGTAAGTTTCAAATTGAAATTTGAAGGAGAAGATGACTATTTGGTTCAGAAAATCAGGGAGGCTGTTCCCAACATATGGGGTAGCATAGATGAAGGCACAAAGATGAGTGTGAGAGAAAAATTTGAAGGGGAGCAATTAGATGTAAGGCTTGTGCAGAGTTAAATGACTGAGAGAACAGTAATTAGAAATAAAATCAGAAATGTAGGCAGGATTGGAGCTCTGCTGGGTCTTGAAGGCAATCACTAGAAGCTTGGTCTTGATACAAAGAGCAGTGGGTAGCCAATGACGGGCTTTTGAATAGGAAAGTGGCCTGTCTTGTTGTTCAAGAAAATTAGCAGGAATGAGCTGTGACCAAAACCTGAACTTTGTCACTAGTTTTATAGCACTGTGCAAAGACTTTCCTTCAGTCCAGGAGTCTGTAAAACTTCTGGTTCCTCTGTATCCACAACCACAACAATTTCATGCTTGCTTTGACAGCTTGCCATTTTTTATCCCTGCATCAAGCGTTGAATGTTCTGAGAGGAGCCCTATATGCCGTCACCTTTAGCTGTGTCCTGACTGGAACATGGGCGATCTGACCTAGTGATCAAGGCAGGAGTTGGGATTCAGGCCAGGTCAGACACTAGGAGCTCAGAGTCCAAGACAGGCCAGAGGGCAAACCGAAAGTCCAAGTGTCAGGACGCAGCCAGGGGTCAGGTTATCAGGAGATTAGAAGCAGGAGATGAACTTGACAGCAGAACCACGGCTCGATAACCAGAGTGAGACCAAGTTGGGATACCCGGAAGTCAAGCCCAGGTAGTGGGAGCAGGAAGCAAAAGGCATACAGTCCAGAGCACAGTGGATCCAGTTGCATGGATGACTTCCTGTTCCTGTGCTAGGTTTAAATAGGGGCTGTGGACCAATCAGGACTTTCAGCATTCTGCCAATCAGCTCCCAGGACTGAGGTCCTCTGTCTGAGATCAGCTCCTAATTTGACAACAGTTAGCAGGTTCCTAGGTGGCAGGTTGGAACCAGCTAGCTCCAAATAGTCCTGTGGACCAGCGTTCAAGACACACAGTCCCTGAGAATCTGATGTAATTTCATCTACCCGTTGTTGGTCATCTTGAAAACTCTATACCTTCCTTTAGTCTTTTATTATCTTTGAATATACAGTGTGGTGATGGAAAAAGACACTTGTAGTTTCTTGATAATTTGATTTTTTTTCTAATGTCCTGATGAAATATTTTTGCAGTAGAAAACCAAAGTAACATTGGTTCTGGGAACTTTTATGTATCACAGCATTAAAAACATCTAATTCATTGTTTTTAACACTTCCCTCACAAAAGTCAGTCAGTTACAACAATTACATACTTGTTCTTGGCCATAACTTGTAGTCCAGTTTTAGAGAAGTGTTGCTGGAAAAGTAAGTTTTCTAGTCAGCAGCTATGGCAAAAACTCCCTGTGAGGATTTATTACTTCTGACTGCTTTCTCTCTTCTTCTTATAAATTCAATAAATGTTGATATTCTTCATTTTTTATTTGGTTCAGATGATATATACCACCTTGTTTATAAAGTGTGTGTTTTGCGTAAATGCCAAATGCTTTTCATTGCCAATGTAGTTTTAGCAGATGGGTGTGAAGAGTTCAATTAAATGTAATTAGGGCTTCCATCTCTTCCCCCCCCCACACACACACATTTTCTGTATGTGATGCTGTAAATCAGCATATTTTTGGCATTTTTCAGTACTTCTCAGAGTTATTCAGATCTTGCTCTTCTCTTATCATCCTATTTTCCATTCTTTTGAGAAAAGTGATGAGGTATCCACTAACTGACACCTCAGGAATCAGCATAAAATTTGGAGAAGGGTGCGCTCTAAATCTACTTTTGTCGTTCATTATGTGCCATTTTGGGTCACTATTTTAAAACAGAAACTTGAGGCCTTAAGTGTCATTAACACTGGTATTTATTACAACTTGATAATTCAAAGTTTTGAGTAACATTTTGAATCTTTGAATGTTTTCATTAATCTCATTCATTTCTCTCTCTCTCTCTCTCTCTCTCACACACACTCTCCCTCCTCCATCACCCCACCACCACACCGATATCTTCTAAAGGCTTAATCTGGCTGGAAAATTATAATGTTCTAAGGGTTAATCCTACCAGACCTCTCTTGCATGCATTCTTAATCTGTACAATTTGAGTGTTGGATATGAAATTATGCCACTGGTTGTGTAGCAGTTATAACACAAGCATGCAGCTTCAGTTTGCGAAGCTTCCGATTGTAGGCTGCATGGTTTCAGCACCTCACATTCAGTCCCATCATTTACTGTATACAGCATCCTAGATCATAGATTCAGTGAATGTATGGTCTCTAAAAGTGACTTTGTCACAGTGTTTTCAACCTTATAATAGTTATAGTCTTACTAGTTAGAGACATTAGTAACATACATAGGTAGAGATTGGAAGTCTAGTAGATATTAAAACTGTCATCTGCGTATGCTTACAATATCACTTAGAATCATAGAATATCAGGGTTGGAAGGGACCTCAGGAAGTCATCTAGTCCAACCCCCTGCACAAAGCAGGACCAGTCCCCAACTAAATCATCCCAACCAGGGCTTTGTCAAGTACTTTGATAAGTACTTATCTTAATGTACTGAATGTAGGTATCCACTATGCATTCTACCCTACAGGACTCTTAACCTCTTGTGTGCCATGTCTTCACATATCTGGAGCTATATATTTCAATGGCAAGGACATTTTTACAGCAGAGCTGTAATGACAGTAAAAATGTATCTTTGATAGCCAGCCTTGTGGCACCCGGAGCTCAGCTCTGTAAACTTTTTGCAGTGAACCCCTCTTATTCATATCAATTTTGAGTGCTGAACAAGAGGTCATTGAACCTCTGTCTTCAGTAAGGGTTGTAAAATCTTTCTTCTCTGTACGTTATGTTGGCATTCTCTCTCTCTCTCTCTCTCTCTCTCTCTCTCTCTCTTTATAGCCTTGCTGCACAAAATACTCGGCAATAGCCACCCCCAATCAACTGGGTTCTTTTGTAGGCCTGACAGTTTCTCTTTTATACTGCAAATGAAATAGCCATTTTTCCCTGCCAATATACCTTCAGTTGGCAGTGCAGATGGTCGTTTCTCTGAGGATGTGGATTGGTCTGACTTTAAGAATGTCTGTGTAGCAGTTAACTTAGACATGTATCCTTGCAAACTCTTTGCCTTAAAATCAGTTGTCAGTTGCCAGGAGATTGTAAGAGCATTATTTATGTCTTGTGTCCAAGCCTTGAAATGTTGGAGAATTAAGGTAATGTAGATTTTCTCTGTTCTAAAGAATTAAGCAGATATCATATTAGAGTACATGTTCCTTTGTGTCAGTTGATGCTCTTGTACTCTAATATGCCAGTAATCCTAAAGTGTATATTTTTATAATGAAAAATTAGCTCACCTGGTACTTTATATGCTTTTATACTTTATATGCTTTGTTATAAACCAAAGACCTATTTTTCATCAGTTTATTCCAAATTTTCTTTAATCCCGTATACCCAAAAAAATATTATTGCCTTGGAGAAAAAGTGCAAAAGCATGTTACAGTGCTTTGGGGACTATAATGAGATCCAAGAAGTTAAAGGACTGATTAACTGAATCAGAAAGGTGTGGTGAGATAGATGATAGAATTTTTTCCCCCTTGAATAAAGAGGTTCTGTCGCAGGGTGGCTGGCTTCCGTGAATGAAGTAGGTCCATCTCCCCTGTACCCGAACAGGTGCTCCCATTTGGCCAGTTAAGAGGGTGGGTCAGCACCAGGGGACTATAGAAGATCAGGGAGAGACCCAGAGAGGGTGGGATCCCAATGAGTCAGAGCAGACTGGTTAGTCAGGAAAAGCAGGTGAGAGCTGCCAGAAACCAAGGGACTTCCCAGAAGGAAGCGGAATGTGGTTCCTGGGAGAAGACTGAAGGGAAGAGAGCAGCAAGAGGGGTTTGCTGGCTGATGTTCCCCAGCTAGAGAGCCAGGGCTGAAGGCAGGATGAGCTTACCCGCTGATATCTCCAGGGCTAGAGAGCTGGACCCAGAACTTTGAGAGATCCTGGGGGAGTGAGGCCTTCTCCCATGGCAAGGATGATCCCAGCAGAGAGGCTGTGGGAGTTTCCGCTGGGAAGAGTGGGGGTGCACTCCAGTTGGAAGGGCTGGGGTGGCTGTCCTGGCGGAGAGACGTGAGAGGACTATGCTGGGGAGCCAGGGTGGAGCTGGGGTGTGGTGAGGGCACCAGGGCTGCATTTGATGTGTTGTCTGCACTATGGTATTGGGACTTGTGTGGATGCGGGGCTTTCTTTTATAACAACTTAGACCCACAAGACTATTGGCACTGAGAGAGGCTGTTTGGACTGTTACAGGGGAATCTGAAAGGGAAACTAAGCCCTGGTCTACACTACGAGTTTAGGTCAAATTTAGCAGCGTTAGATCGATTTAACCGTCCACACGACGAAGCCATTTTTGTTGACTTAAAGGGCTCTTAAAATCGATTTCTGTACTCCTCCCCGATGAGGGGATTAGCGCTGAAATTGACATCGCCGGGTCGAATTTGGGGTAGTGTGGACGCAATTCGACGGTACTGGCCTCTGGGAGCTATCCCAGAGTGCTCCATTGTGACTGCTCTGGACAGCACTTTCAACTCAGATGCACTAGCCAGGTACACAGGAAAAGCCCTGGGAACTTCTGAATTTCATTTCCTGTTTGACCAGCGTAACGAGCTCATCAGCACAGGTGACCATGCAGTCCCAGAATCTCAAAAGAGCATGGACCGAATGGGAGGTACTGGATCTGATCGCTGTATGGGGAGAATCCGTGCTATCAGAACTCCGTTCCAAAAGACAAAATGCCAAAATATTTGCAAAAATCTCCAACGGCATGATGGACAGAGGGTACAACAGGGACCCGCAGCAATACCACGTGAAAATTAAGGAGCTCAGGCAAGCCTACCAAAAAACCAAAGAGGTAAATGGCTGCTCCGGGTCCGAGCCCCAGACATGCCACTCTCTGATGAGCTACATGCAATTCTGGGGGGGGCCCTACCACTACCCCACCCCGTTCATGGACACCTGCAAGGGGGAAGTCTCATGCAACAGGGATGAGGATTTTGGGGATGAGGAGGAGGAGGATAGCACACAACAGGCAAGCGGAGAAACTGTTCTCCCTGACAGCCAGGAACTGTTTATCACCCTGGAGCCAATACCCTCCCATCCCTCCCAAGGCGGGCTCCCAGACCATGAAGCCGGAGAAGGCACCTCTGGTGAGTGTACCTTTGTAAATGTAATATACGGTTTAAAAGCAAGTGTGTTTAATGATTAATTTGCCCTGAAGACTTGGGATGCATTTGCGGCCAGTAGAGCTACTGGAAAAGTCTGTTAACGTGTCTGGGGATGGAGTGGAAATCCTCCAGGGACATCTCCATGAAGCTCTCCTGGAGGTACTCCCAAAGCCTTTGCAAAAGGTTTCTGGGGAGGGCAGCCTTATTCCATCCTCCATGGTAGGACACTTTACCGCACCAGGCCAGTAGCATGTAGTCTGGAATCATTGCATACCAAAACATAGGGGCGTATGGTCCTGGTGTTTGCTGGCATTCAAGCAACATCAGTTCTTTATCTCTCTGTGTTATCCTCAGGAGAGTGATCATCCCAGAGAACTGAGTGGGCGGGGGTTTAGTTGGGTTTGTGCTGCACATTAACCCAAAAACCACAGCCCCTCCTTTTAAATGGCCAACCCAACGGGTGCTTGGTATGGGAAAGGAAGGCGCTGCTGTTTGAAACCATTCCCACATGTTATGAAGGTTGAAGAAGCCGAAAGACTGGCTTACCATGGCTGCCTGCAAGCCTAATTCTATTGCCCGGCCCTGCGTGTGTGATCTCTCACACCAAACCAGCAGGCCCTCAATATAAGAGGCAAAATCCGACCTTGTACCGAAAGCACATGTGCTATGTAATGTTAACAGCTTGGTTCACCGTGAAAGAGTCTACCTGTTGTTCTCTAAAATGTCTTTTTAAATACTACTCTCTTTTTTTCCCTCCCACAGCTGAAAATGTTTCAACGCTCCCCCTATCTTCTCCGTCCCAGAGGCTAGCGCAAATAAGAAGGCGAAAAAACACACTCGCGATGAAATGTTCTCTGAGCTCATGCAGTCTTCCCGCACTGAAAGAGCTGAGCTCAGAATGCATGTAGGCAAACAATGTCAGAGTCCAAGAAAGCAGAAAATGAACGCGAGAACAGGAGGGATGAGTGAGACAAGAGGTGGCGGGAGCGAGATGAGAGGTGGCGGCAGCGCAATGAGAGGAGGCAGGATGCAATGCTGAGGTTACTGGGAGATCAACATGATATGCTCCAGTGTCTGGTGGAGCTGCAGGAAAGCCAGCAGGATCACAGACCGCCGCTGCAGCCCCCGTGTAACCGCCCACCTCCTCCCCAAGTTCCATAGCCTCCTCACCCAGAAGCCCAAGAACACGTGTGGGGGGCGCTCCGGGCACCCAACTACTCCACCCCAGAGGACTGTCCAAGCAACAGAAGGCTGGCATTCAATAAGTTTTGAAGTGCAGTGTGGCTTTGTCCTTCCCTCCTCCCCTCATCCACCACCCCACTCAGTGCTTCCCTCCTTCCCCACCCCTCCCGGGCTACCTTGGCAGTTATCCCCCTATTTGTGTGATGAATTAATAAAGAATGCATGATTTTGAAACAACATGACTTTATTGCCTCTGCAAGCGGTGATCAAAGTGGGGAGGGCAGTGGGCTTACAGGGAAGTAGAGTGAACCAAGGGGCCGGGTTTTCATTAAGGAGAAACAAACAGAACTGTCACACCATAGCCTGGCCAGTCATGAAACTGGTTTTCAAAGCTTCTCTGATGTGCAGCGCGCCCTGCTGTGCTCTTCTAATTGCCCTGGTGTCTGGCTGCACATAATCAGCGGACAGACGATTTGCCTCAACCTCCCAGCCTCTCATAAACATCTCCCCCTTACTCTCACAGATATTGTGGAGCACACAGCAAGCAGCAATAATAATGGGAATATTGGTTTCGCTGAGGTCTAACCGAGTCAGTAAACTGCGTCAGCACGCTTTTAAACATCCAAATGCACATTCTACCACCATTCTGCACTTGCTCAGCCTATAGTTGAACAGCTCCTTACTACTGTCCAGGGTGCCTGTGTATGGTTTCAGGATATCTATAGGCATTTCAACATCCCCAACAGTTATTTTCTGGTCTGGAAAGTAAGTACTTTCCTGTAGCTGTTCAAACAGACCAGAGTTCCTGAAGACGAGAGCATCATGTACCTTTCCCGGCCATCCCACATTGATGTCGGTGAAACGTCCCTTGTAATCCACCAGTGCTTGCAGCACTATTGAAAAGTACCCCTTGCGGTTCATGTGCTGGCTGCCAAGGTGCTCCGGTGCCAAGATAGGGATATGTGTTCCGTCTGTCTCCCCACCACAGTTGGGGAATCCCATTGCAGCAAAGCCATCCACTACGACCTGCACATTTCCCAGAGTCACTACCCTTGACAGCAGCAGCTCAGTGATTGCGTTGGCTACTTGGATCACAGCAGCCCCCACAGTAGATTTGTCCACTCCAAATTGATTCCCGACTAACCGGTAGCTGTCTGGTGTTGCAAGCTTCCAGAGGGCTATCGCCACTCGCTTGTGAACTGTGAGGGCTGCTCTCATCTTGGTATTCTTGTGCTTCAGGGCAGGGAAAAGCAAGTCAAAGTTCCATGAAAGTGCCCTTACACAGCCACCGAGAATCATCGCAGACCTGCAACACTATGTTATTCCACCAGTCTGTGCTTGTTTTCCGGGCCCAGAATCGGCGTTCCACTGTATGAGCCTACCCCATTGCCACCAGGATGTCCAAATTGCTGGGGCCATGTCCTCATCACTGTCGTCACTGCACTGCCGTCGCCTCCTCGCCTGCTCTTGCAGGTTCTGGTTCTGCACATACTGCAGGATAATGCGTGAGGTGTTTACAATGCTCATAACTGCCGTGGTGATCTGAGCGGGCTCCAAGCTTGCCGTGGTATGGCATCTGCAGGAGAGCGGAGTTGCAGCGGAAGCGGTGGCTGACGGATGCCATGAGAATAGATATTTATAGAGAACAACGAGAGGACTTGCGAGGTGGATTCGTGAGAGCAGAATTGCAGCGGAAGCGATGGAGGATGACAGTCAGCACTGCGCACGTTTCCCGAGGAAGAACACACGTACCCGGGAGCCCATGGCAGACAACATGGAGAAATTCGCTATTGAGACAATAGCAGTAGAGCAGAGTTGCAGCGGAAGCAGTGTATGACGACGGTTAGCAGTCCTACTGCACCGTCTGCTGCCAGTAGCACCCAGGACACAACAGCGGCGGTGTCGGCGAGCTGAGCTGAGCGGGTTGCACACTTGCCGTGGTATGGCGTCTGCGTGGGAAAAAGGCGCAAAACGATTGTCTGCCGATGCTTTTACAGAGGGAGGAGCAACTGACAACATGTACCCAAAACCACCCGTGACAGTGTTTTTGCCCCATCAGGCATTGGGAGCTTAACCCAAAATTCCAATGGGCGGCGGAGACTGTGGGAACTGTGGGATAGCTACCCACAGTGCACCGCTCCGTAAGTCGATGCTAGCCACGGTAGTGAGGACGCACTCTGCTGACTTAATGCGCTTAGTGTGGACATACGCTATTGACTGTGTAAAATCGATTTCTAAAAATCGACTTCTATAATATCAACCTAATTTCATAATGTAGACATACCCTAAGGCAGGTGCACCTGCATGCAGAACGAACTCCAGGTAGGATGGCCCTATGACAGATTGTTAGTTCTTGAGGAATTCTGTTTTCACGTATACAAATGTGATCATTAATGAACAGTACTGATTCCGTATAAAGTATTCTGTTGCCTGAACTCGTATATCATAGAATGACGGTAATTAGAGATGGGAAAGAGATACTAGGTAATCTAATCCATCACTTTGCGAGACAAGGTGCTCCATACTAGGTATAATGTGTTGATCTTTTAAGTAGAACATGATACTTCCTGTTTACTTTCACGTATTTTCATATTCTAATGTACACTGTTATTTCACAATATCAGAATTATACCATTTCTAGTAACAGCCCTTACCAACATGCATAGCCTCTGCATGCACTATTCTGAATTACTTTACAGGCCTCTTTACAAAAGAAATAGCTAAAATTAGACAATAGATAAAAAGTAAAGGAAATATATTCCACCATTAAAAAGTCTGAAGTTACCAGAGCAGATTTATTCATGTGAAGCAAACGGTTCTTGCAGCTGATGACAGTCTGTTTATATGGACAGCAGTAAATAATGAGGATAAATTTTGATTGTATGTTGGTGTTTGCCATTTTAGGGGATTGCCACATAATGCACCTCAGAAGGTTAAGCAGATTGTAGCTAAGGGTTGGGACTTTCCACAGTTCTCAGCATTGCCCTAGCTCTGCTTCCAGTGAAGTCAATGGGAGTTCTACTGTTCACTTGCAGAGTTAAGCAGCTCTGTGTACTCTTGAAAATCCAGCTCAAAAATCTTCAGCCAGAATGACCATGAGGAAGCACCAGATTCCACGCTGTCAGCCATCTTTGCAAAGTGAAAATCTGTAGAGTAGATACGTGGTTGTAACATTGCTTCTGTGATTAAGACCTTTGGCACTGTCTGGGCCTCAGTGGCTGACATGAGAATGGATTTTTTGATTTGTGCAATGAAGGGATTTCTTCTGTGAACTGTAGTTTTTGTATTCAGTTTCATCATAAAAAGAACTGCATGTCTGTTTTTCAGCGATGTGCATATTGTAAGCACCTTGGAGCCACTATCAAATGCTGTGAAGAGAAATGTACCCAGATGTACCATTACCCCTGTGCTGCTGGAGCAGGCACCTTTCAGGATTTCAGTAACTTCTCTCTCCTTTGTCCAGATCATATTGACCAGGCTCCTGAAAGATGTAAGTAAGCTACATTCAAATAAGAAAGTGAACTGTATATGGTTATTATATCACAGGTTCACACTCTGGTCATATAGGACTCCACTGTGTAAAATGCTGAGCATCCTAGCCCAATCCAGCAAAGCATATAAGTATGTGTTTGTATTTAAGTGTGTGAATAACTCCCTTGAAGCCAATAAGACTATTGGACCATGGTGGTCAGCACCCTGTGTACTAAGTATGGGCTCAATCCTGCATCGGGATTAACCATTTCTTAAAGTACTTCGGTAAATTAGAAAAAAATATAAAGATAAGTATATTTTAAAAAGCCATTAACCACAAATTTGCTTGAAAAAATAAAAAGGAAGTTTTCACTAAAATAAATAAAAGAAAAGGAGTACTTGTGGCACCTTAGAGACTAACCAATTTATTTGAGCATAAGCTTTCATGAGCTACAGCTCACTTCATCGGATGCATACTGTGGAAAGTATAGAAGATCTTTTTATACACACAAAGCATGAAAAAATGGGTGTTTACCACTACAAAAGGTTTTCTTTCCTTCCACCCCACTCTCCTGCTGGTAATAGCTTATCTAAAGTGATCGCTCTCCTTACAATGTGTATGATAATCAAGGTGGGCCATTTCCAGCACAAATCCAGGGTTTAACAAGAACGTCTGGGGATGAGGGGGTGTTAGGAAAAAACTGGGGGAAATAGGTTACCTTGCATAATGACTTAGCCACTCCCAGTCTCTATTGTATCCAATTTGCAAATGAATTCCAATTCAACAGTCTCTCGCTGGAGTCTGGATTTGAAGTTTTTTTGTTGTAATACCGCAACTTTCATGTCTGTAATCGCGTGACCAGAGAGATTGAAGTGTTGTCCGACTGGTTTATGAATGTTGTAATTCTTGACATCTGATTTGTGTCCATTTAGTCTTTTACGTAGAGACTGTCCAGTTTGACCAATGTACATAGCAGAGGGGCATTGCTGGCACATGATGGCATATATCACATTGGTGGATGTGCAGGTGAACGAGCCTCTGATAGTGTGGCTGATGTTGTTAGGCCCTGTGATGGTGTCCCCTGAATAGATATGTGGGCACAGTTGGCAACGGGCTTTGTTGCAAGGATAGGTTCCTGGGTTAGTGGTTCTGTTGTGTGGTATGTGGTTGCTGGTGAGTATTTGCTTCAGGTTGGGGGTCTGTCTGTAGGCAAGGACTGGCCTGTCTCCCAGGATTTGTGAGAGTGTTGGGTCATCCTTCAGGATAGGTTGTAGATCCTTAATAATGCGTTGGAGGGGTTTTAGTTGGGGGCTGAAGGTGACGGCTAGTGGCGTTCTGTTATTTTCTTTGTTGGGCCTGTCCTGTAGTAGGTGACTTCTGGGAACTCTTCTGGCTCTATCAATCTGTTTCTTCACTTCCGCAGGTGGGTATTGTAGATGTAACAATGCTTGATAGAGATCTTGTAGGTGTTTGCATTTGCTCCAACCCCTCAGACAGAGACAATGCAAACACCTACAAGATCTCTATCAAGCATACCAAGACTGTTGAATTGGAATTCATTTGCAAATTGGATACAATTAACTTAGGCTTGAATAGAGACTGGGAGTGGCTAAGTCATTATGCAAGGTAACCTATTTCCCCTTGTTTTTTCCTAACACCCCCCCACGTTCTTGTTAAACCCTGGATTTGTGCTGGAAATGGCCCACCTTGATTATCATACACATTGTAAGGAGAGCGATCACTTTAGATAAGCTATTACCAGCAGGAGAGTGGGGTGGGGGGGAGAGAAAACCTTTTGTATTGGTAAACACCCATTTTTTCATGCTTTGTGTGTATAAAAAGATCTTCTATACTTTCCACAGTATGCATCCGATGAAGTGAGCTGTAGCTCACGAAAGCTTATGCTCAAATAAATTGGTTAGTCTCTAAGGTGCCACAAGTACTCCTTTTCTTTTTGCAAATACAGACTAACACGGCTGTTACTCTGAAACTAAAATAAATGTTCAATGGAAGTGCAGACAGAATTGTTGCAGCCAGCCTGGGTTTAGAGTTGCTGTTCGTATACTGAACTGACCAACACCAGTGTGGGTTTTTCTCAATAATAGTAGACTCTGCAACTCCCTGCACTCTGATATGCTACAGCCCCAAGAACTCCCTGTCCATAGCCCATTTCAGACATAGCTACTTAAGGGTCTCATGTTTTCCATTGGAGACGGGCTACTGGAGTGCATGGATCACTTGTCTGATCCAGTATGGCAAATCCTGAATTCCTGTTTCCCTTCCACTGCTCCTCCTGCTTTTAAGGGAGGTTTAGCCCAACCTCCAAAGTGTAATTTGTTTACTAAATTATTCATACATTTGTAAAACATTCTTCTTCATCCACTATGATTCAGTCATGTGTTATAGCTGGAATGGGCAAAGGGGAAAGGGAGTGTGCAGGAATTCCTCCTCTGCCCTCTAGCCCACTTGGCTGCTCAGTCAGTAGTACAAGCTTGTCAATAGTACAAGTACATATGAAAAGTGCTGCTGCTCAGATGTGTCCAGGAGATATTTTCAAACAGCCTTTTCTTTCCACTGAGCTGCTTTCATGTCGACAAGTGACAGCGCATCCCTTGCATCCTGATCCTGCTTATTTTTCTGCTTAAGGGCAGAGCTGAATTTGAGGGAAGGAAGGTTGGAGAGAGCGGAGTCTCATGTATATACACCCCCTTCCTATTCAGCTATTAAATAACAATTGAAAGTGGGAAGTAGGCAAAATATTACACACAAGCAAATCTAATTTAAATAAACAGATTCCCTCCCCCCCCCCCCCCCAGATATATATCATTCGAATGGAGGGGTTGGCCACTAGTTGAAAGACAATAAAATCTGGTGTCTCCAGACTGCAGTCTTGGAAGCTCTTCGAGGTGGGCAAACTACGTCCTGCCTGGCCCCTGAGCTCCCGGACAGGGATGCTAGCCCCCGGCCCCACCCCTGCTGTCCCCCCTCCACCACAGCCTCAGTGCACCGCGCTGCCAGCACTCTGGCCCGCCACTCCTGTTGGGCAGCACAGGCGGCGTGGCTGTCTCTGGCCAGGTGGCGCAGCTGTGAGCTCCTGCTGCTCTGAGCAGCGTGGTAAGGGAGCGGGGAGAGGGGGGTTGGATAAGGGGTAGGGGGTTGTCACGGAGTGCCCGGGCGATGCTCTGGAACTGCTCCCCATGAAGCCAGTCAGGACTCTGGGGCAGTCGCCTTCCGGTGAGCAGCCTGTCTCCAGGGCACAAAGCTCACACAGCTTCCACCTTCCTGGGTCTGACCTCGGAGCATTCAGCATCCTCTGCCCCTCCGTGCGCTTCCCACAGCGAGTCCGCTTAGGCGGGGCTCCTGGGGAAGCCAGAGGGTCCTGCACCCCATCTTCGCAGTCAGACGGGACTCTCAGCCAGCCAGTAAAACAGAGGTTTATTAGACGACAGGAACATGGTCTAAAACAGAGCTTGCAGGTGCAGAGAACCGGACCCCTCAGCTGGGTCCATTTTGGAGCGCAGTGAGCCAGACAACCACGTCTGCACTTCACTCCATGTCCTAGCCAGCCCCAAAGGGAAACTCCCTCCAGCCCCTCCTCCTCTGGGCTTTGTTCCTTTCCCGGGCCAGGAGGTCACCTGATTCCTTTGTTCTCCAACCCTTTAGCTCTCACCTTGCAGGGGGGAAGGGCCCAGGCCATCAGTTGCCAGGAAACAGGGTGTCGGCCATCCTCTGTGTCCAGACCCCTGCACACACCTGCCCTCTAGGGCTCTGCAGTGATCATACACCCTTACCCCACCCCCTAGAGACTTAAGAACTGCATAGGGGAAACTGAGGCACCCCCACAATATTCGGAGGAAACATTAAGAACAGTCCCACTTCGTCACATCTCTCCCCCCTTCGAGATTGAACTGAGCGGGGTCACTTTACCCGGTGACCTGGGGAAGTTCGAAGCCACCAACGTTCCCATGGATGCCCCAGCATCTCTCCCATTCCTTGGTAGGAGTTACACCAGGCCCTTCCAGTTTCACGCCCTCCCTTAGGTCAGGGGTGGTTGATAGCACTCACAGGCCGCATGTGGGAAGGGTTCTGCTGCCCGTGCCCTTTGGCCACCCCAAAACCCCAGGGGGTCAAACTGGGATTGGGTCTTCTCCCCAACAAGCTGGCCAAACACAGCCACTTGGTTATAGGACTGTTTAACTTTCTTAACAGCTTTCACTCCATCTGAGACCTTCTCAAAGCTCTCCACACTGGGTCTTTCAACAGGACAGTCAGTGGATCCATTCACAACAGAAAATTTCTGGCTGTTAGGAACTGAAACTTTCTTGATTAAATCACTTTCACACCCTGTGGTTGCAGTAAACTGCTTGCAAAGACTCCATGAGGATTCCTTTCCCGAGGGCTTTTCTATGCAACAATTCACCCCTCCCAGAAATTCTGCTCTTACCCTCTTTACCTAGGGCTTGCTCTAGAGGAACACGTTCCTGAGCAACAACAGACTCTTTCTGGGTCTCCCTTACATCCAGAATTACCTCTGGCCCATCCGGTGGATTCCTACACAATCCCCTTTCAGGCAAACTGACAGACTTCCTAGATAAACGGTCAGAAGCATTCTCCTTCCCTTTGCCACACACAAGTTCAGGAATCTTTTCCTTCTTGCTACAGGTTTCCATACCCTCCATAGGTAACACAATGACATCACCTTCATGCTCTCCTTGTGCCCTGGCTAGGATCTCACCCTGATTAGACAGAGTTGTGACACCCTTTCCCAACCACACACTAGCAACAGGCAAAATACAAGCACCAGAATTGTCTGGTCTCTGGGATTTTACATAGACACTAACTGGATGCGACCTAGTTACAGGGCCATTCTCCCGAGCAGACCCAAACTTAGGACCCTTCCCTTCCTGGGCTTTAGCTGAATCCAGAACCAGCTCTGGGACAACTGCACGACCCTCAACCATCACAGGCTGCAAGGCCCCTTCTGTCTGCTCCACAGACCAAGACGAGCCGGACACACTTTCTCCTTTACCAGACACACAGTTTGGGATCTCATTCCCCTTCTCCCAGCACACGAGGCTGGTCACAGACAACTGCTTGGAGATCAGGGTAGCTCCCTCCACAGGCAAGTCAATACCCCTGACAGACACAGGCACGTTTCCTTCACTGTCACAATTCTCCACCCAGCTAACAGGTAAGGTCCAGGGACTCTCATCTTCCACTCTCCTCGCCTTCCCACCCTGCTGACTGGACAAAGCCATCAGATCACAGGGTTGCCTAGGCTCATCCAGACTTTCCTTACCCAACACCTTGCCACTCCCCACAGATCCCCTGCCCTGCCTGTGTCTCCCCCCACTCAGCTGGGGTCTTATCTTCCCCCTGGCTCAGCACTGCCCTTGCTGTCCCAGTGGGGGCAGGCAGCGAGCTCGCTGCTTTCCTCACAGCAACAGAGCCAGCCTGAGCCCCCTGAGCCCCCTCTCCGGTGTGCAAGGGCACAGGGAGCATCTCTCTGTCCCACCCAGCCCCAGGGGTCTGGTTACAGGCAGGCAGGTAGCCTGAGCCTAGCGGCTCCCCCCACCTGCCAGCCAGGTCATCTGCATTTTCACTGACCATTTCCCTCTCCGCCGATTGGTTCCCTGGATTCAAATTCAAACCCTTGGCAGTTACAGGAGCAGGGCCTGGATCCTGTCCCAAAGAGACACAGTCGCCCCACAACAGGGTCTCGCAGATGGTGTCCTGGAGAACCCCAACGACCAGGCAGCCCCACCCCTCCTGGGTCTGCACAGGGATCTGGGCCATAGGCAGGGAGAGGGGCTTCGTCCCTGGGACCCTCACCCAGCTCACACAGCCCCTCAGCATCTGAGGCTGCACCACCCAGGGCCTGACAACAGTTCTCTCTGTCCCAGGATCTCGCCACCCCAGGAATGTCTCCCCATTGACCGTCACCTTCCGCTCCCACTGGGGGTCCGAGAGGCCTGACCCCAGGAAACTCCACACAGACATATAGGTTGGGGTCGGGAGTGGGAGCCTGTCCACCTCCCCACCCATCTGGCTGATGGAGTCTGTGGCCTTGGGACCCAGCAAGGGAGCTAGACACCGGGGCTTTTCCGCAGGGTCCCCCTGGTTCAAATCTCCAGCCTGCTCAAAGGCAGTGAGGTGGCATCCACATCCCCCCCTCCTTAACCAGGGGCAGCAATTTAGTCTCGGGGTTCCCTGCGGAACTGGGCCCCCGGGGTCTATCCCCACTCACCCTGGGGAGGTCCCCTAGGCCTCTCCGCTCCCCCACCGCCAGTTCATGCTGCTGCTGCTTCTGCAGCTCTTTCTCGGGCTCTCGCTGTCTCTCACAGTCCTCTTGCTCTCTCGGACTCAGCTCCAATCCCGTCTGTCTCCGATCCCCGGATGGGGAACCCGATCATGAAGACCCCCGTCTGGTCGGGGACAGGAGTCTTGGCGATGCGTGGCTCCCACTCCAGCTGCTCCCAGATCCTGCTATAGCCCCATTTGGGGTCAGGAATCTGTCCCTTAGAGCGGTCATCCTCCTCCAGCTGCACGATTAACTGTGCCTTGGTGAACTTTCCAATGCTCAACCCTCTCTTTCTGCACAGGGTTACAATGTCCTTCTTAAGGAGATGGTGACAGGCCGTCACTCTGCTCTTCCCAAGTTGTTGTGGACTCACAGGCCTGTGTGTTCTCAGCTCCCCACAGTTTCCAGGGAGAACCCCTAGTGTGCCAGCCCTTCTTGAGGTCACCACCTCTTTGCCAGGGTCGAGCTGCAGACTCCTCCACCCCTGGGACCGCTCGCTGCAGTCCCCCGGGGGACCCTGTTACTGCAAAAGTCCTTTTCTCTGGTCACACAATCCTAGGGGTTAACCGCCCCCTGAAACCGTCTCTCTCTGAATCTTCAGCACGCCTAGTCCCCATCAATCCCTCTTTGTTTTACTGCTCCCCAGTCACTTACTGCAGGAAGCACCGTCCACGGGGTGCAGTAGATCCCACCGCTGCCACCAGTTGTCACGGAGTGCCCGGGCGATGCTCTGGAACTGCTCCCCATGAAGCCAGTCAGGACTCTGGGGCAGTCGCCTTCCGGTGAGCAGCCTGTCTCCAGGGCACAAAGCTCACACAGCTTCCACCTTCCTGGGTCTGACCTCGGAGCATTCAGCATCCTCTGCCCCTCCGTGCGCTTCCCACAGCGAGTCCGCTTAGGCGGGGCTCCTGGGGAAGCCAGAGGGTCCTGCACCCCAACTTCGCAGTCAGACGGGACTCTCAGCCAGCCAGTAAAACAGAGGTTTATTAGACGACAGGAACATGGTCTAAAACAGAGCTTGCAGGTGCAGAGAACCGGACCCCTCAGCTGGGTCCATTTTGGAGCGCAGTGAGCCAGACAACCACGTCTGCACTTCACTCCATGTCCTAGCCAGCCCCAAAGGGAAACTCCCTCCAGCCCCTCCTCCTCTGGGCTTTGTTCCTTTCCCGGGCCAGGAGGTCACCTGATTCCTTTGTTCTCCAACCCTTTAGCTCTCACCTTGCAGGGGGGAAGGGCCCAGGCCATCAGTTGCCAGGAAACAGGGTGTCGGCCATCCTCTGTGTCCAGACCCCTGCACACACCTGCCCTCTAGGGCTCTGCAGTGATCATACACCCTTACCCCACCCCCTAGAGACTTAAGAACTGCATAGGGGAAACTGAGGCACCCCCACAATATTCGGAGGAAACATTAAGAACAGTCCCACTTCGTCACAGGGGTCCCCGGGGGCAGTCAGGGAGCAGGGGGCAGTTGGATGGGGTATGGGAGTCCCAGGGGACTGTCAGGGGGCGGGGGTGTGGATAGGGGTTGGGGCAGTCAGGGGACAGGAAGCAGGGGGAGTTGGATACTGGGTGGGGTCCTAGGGGGCAGTTAGGGGCTGCGGTGTGGATAGAAGTCGGGGCAGTCAGGGGACAAGGAGAAGGGGGGTTGGATAGGGGGTGGAGTCTTGAGGGGGCAGTTAGGAGTGGGGGTGTGAATGGGGTCAGGGCAATCGGGATAGGGAGCAGGGAAGGTTGGAGGGGGCAGAGGTTCGGGGGGGGGGCGGTCAGGGGACAGGGAACGGGGGGGATGGATAGGCATGGGAGTCCCGGGGGGGCCTGTCTGGGGGCGAGGGTGTGGACAGGGTTCGGGGCAGTCATGGGACAGGGAGCAGGGGGGGTTGGATAGGGGGTGGAGTCCTGGGAGGCGGTTAGGGGCGGGGGTCTCAGGAGGGGGCAGTCAGGGGACAAGGAGCAGGGGTGTTGGATGGATCAGGGATTCTTAGGGGGGCGGGAAGTGGGAGGGGGCAGATGGGGGCAGGGGCAAGACTGTTTGGTGCGGCACAGCCTTCCCTACCTGGCCCTACATACAGTTTCGCAATGCCTATGTGGCCCTCGGGCCAAAAAGTTTGCCCACCCCTGCTCTTAGTACTAGTTCTTTAACTAGTGGTCAAATACCTTTCCCAGGAAGAGCAGCTGTCTGGAATGCAGTACAATAGATTGGCTTTGGGCATGTCCAGACCTGTGCAGTCACCACATCCAACTTTTCCACACATAGAACAAAATAAAATTCATAATTTGACTCTGACACACTGCACTTTGTCACACAGTCCATCCGACTTTTATGTCTTGTTTCCTCCAAAAGACTCCTACTAGCCCAGCTCAACACCATGGCACTCTTGACCTCGTAATCTCTAACTTTCCTTCCACAGTTCCTAATCCTCTTTCATAGCTGCTTCCTCAAACTCAACATTCTCTTTGTGATCTTACTATAAGAAACATATTTCCATTAAACTTAAGATCACTCTTGGAAAGTATTGTTTAATACATTGGTTTAAATTGCATTGTCAAATGTCTTGCCTGTCTAATTAGACTTCCTCCCTTTCCTCCCTAGAATCTTTTTTTTTTCCCCTTAAATTTCTACCTGTTGATACCTACACTAAAATTTTCCATTATCTGAAAACATCTTGATTTTGAAGCTAAGTGTTCTGGCCAAAATAAGACCTAACCTGAAACTTTGTCAGATTTTAAAGATCTGTCTAAATTCAGCTCTCTCACACACAGTCACAAAAGCACACAGTGTCTCTCATTTTTGTACTCTTCTTCACTTTGTTCTGGTCACGAGGTCAAGTTGAAGTGCTGAAATACAGAAAGAAAAAAGGTGTTCTCGTATTTCTCCCTCACATTGAAGCAGAATCTCTAGCCAATGTGAGTGCTTATCCAAACCTTTTGAGATTCACATATTGCTAATCTTAATTATCTTAATTAGAATTTCTCTTTACAGTCATAAAGTGTTGCCACCATGCTGATAATTTGCAGACTCTAAGACCGTTCAGCTGGTGCCTCGAAAAACCGTGATCTGGCCTCCAAGTCCACTGCACCATTTGAAAATTTCAAGTGACTGTACATATATGCCTTTTACTTGAAAGTAAAATGTGATTTTAGCAGCCACTGCTGAAGTTGTGGGAAATCCATGCACTGATTACAACCATCTCAATGCACAGCTCAGTCTTACCATTCTATATCACCATTATGTTTGTAATCCAGGCTAAATTTCTTTTGTATCTTCACCAGAAGCTACCTTTATTGCATAATGTCAACACTGTCTCCAAAAGATCAATTATTCCAATCTCATCAGTCTTAACGATCTCTAACTTTATCTGCATTTTCATCCATTTTGCCACACCCATGTTCTCTCTTGTCTCCTGTCTAGATAACTGCAATTTCTTGCACTGTGTACAAACAGTAACCCTGCTTTCAATCAGTGTTCAAGCTTGTCTACACTACCTTAGTATCTGTTCACATTATTGGTGCATTTTCTCAAAGACCAAAATTAAAAATTTACCCACTAGTTTTTGGCTTCTCTCTCAGCCTCACTCCATCCATTCTCTCTGACATAGTCACTTCCTATATTGGTCAGCTAGAATCCTCCTTTGTCTTCCTCTCTCTTAGCTATATTGCTTATGCCCTATCTGATGCAATCCCTTTGTCAGCCCCGAATTACAGTCTCAGTGGTTTCAAGCAGTACCAAAAAAAAGAGAGAGAAAGTATCTCTTCTCTCTTGCGTGTGTTGCCCACTTTCAGTCTTCACTTCTCTCGTGTCTAATTTGTTTTTCTAGTCATGTAGTATCTTCTTTATTATATTTTTTGAAAAATTCTGCATTTTTAACTGACTGAAACATTTTGTGAAGATGGTATAATAGCTGCTATACAAAAATAAATTGAGTTGGTAAATTGAATATTTATCTGTTGTATTTAGATTGATTTATGGAAAGTAAAGAATAGGGTTTTTTGTTTCCTCACATTCAATATGATCGAATTAAATATTATCACGTGCATTGAATGAGTATTCAAATCTTGAACAGAGTCAACTATTACACGTGGAAATCAGCTGTTCCATAATGTGGAATCAAACAGACCTAATAACGTAGGGACTTGAAGCAATGGAACCTGTGTACGTGTTTTAATTTGTAATCTAAACAAAATGGGGTGGGGAACAGCTGCTATATGAATATGAATAAATAGATAAAATATGTTTTAGAACATTATTATTATTTTAAAGTCAAGGACTCAGGTTAGGAAGTGCCTGAATTAAGGTTGCCCATGCAAGGTTCCTCTCACCCTCCATCTCTTCCCCCTTGATGGTTCCTCATACCCTGAATTCAAATCAGGTAGTTTACTCCTCTTTGCTGCTTGTGCCCAACAGAGGAAGCACTGGGAGCACAAGAGAGACAGTCTCGCTGCGCTCAGTTTTGGCACTTAGCACCACAGTGTCCCCAGCCCCTGGGAGGGGCAATTGCTCACCCCCTGTATCCCTGGGATGATATGTTAATGCACTCTGTGAGATGTTGCATGTGCAGTCTGGTCAGCATGTAGGAGCTGCAAGGGGATGGTGCATGCCCAGTGCAGATAGACTCTTCAGAGAATTTAGCTGCCAAACTCCAATGCACTTCTACTGAGCATATACAAATTTGGGTGAATTATTACAGCGCTGGCAAACGGTACATTCCTGATACCACAGCAACCATTCCCTGCTAAATTTCAAGTCTCTGCTTCAAAATATGGAGGTGCTAGTGATTCTTAATGAAAAGGTTGTATGGATTTTTTTTAACGTGGGTCAAAACATTTTCCCCAACCTCATTCTCAGAAGCATCTGAATCTGCTACAGCTGAAACTTTCCATAAAAATTAAACCTGAGGTAAACATCTGGCATAGAAAATTTCAGCTCAAATGTTTTAAGTTTGGAAAAGTTATAAGCAACTGAAAAAACAGGGTCTTACAATGAAAAATGTCAGGCAAACTTAATTATACGCATCATTATCTGTGCCATTTATAATTATATATCTATACTTAAAACATGTCCTTTTTAATGACATAGGCAAGGAAATTACTTCAAAATTATTCTTTGTAAAATTAGTAAAATGGAAACAAAACATTACATAGCTACAGTTTTTGATATAACTAATATTTGGTAGGGCCAATTTACTTAAGGAATACATTAATATAGATTTATTATGTCTGTAATTACACCCAGCAATTGGCATATGTCCTTGTGTGTGTACATATGCACAATATACATAAAGATAGTGTGACTCGCAACAAATGGAGTTAGTATTTCTTGTTTTCTCAGTGAAGGTGATAAAAGTTCATTGTTAGTCTTTTGCCATTTTAAAAGAGTTAGGGCTTGATTCAGAAAAGCATTTGAGGTCCTGACTTCAGTGGGACTTACACATGTGCAAATGTGTAAGGGCCATTCCTGAGCATGGAAGCTCCTGAATCAGAGCCTTAGAAAGTAAGCATGTAGCAGTACATTTTATTCAGTAGTATTTTAAATTAGTAATTGTAAAAAACTAACAGGAGCTATATCAGGACAAAATCTTGAAGCTGTACTAACCAAATGTAAGCTACTGTCTAAGACTAAATGACTAAAAAAGCATGTAAAAGAAATGTACCTGTGCCAGCTAAAAATACTGTGCAGCTTTCATAAAATAACAAAAGGTAGGACAAAATGTAACACTAAAACCACTGAGAATCTCATTCCTGCAATCTGCACTGACAGGAATAGGCCTTAAGTCTCAGGGGGAGAGGAGAGTAAATCTGTTTATTTTAATAAGATTTCATTTTTAAAGATTGAAATGTATGTAATTTTGGTGTGAAAAGAGTAGCTGCAGATCTCAACAAAAAAAACCCCACCACCAGAGCATATATTCATCAGGAAAACTAATTAAATTTGAATGGATTAAAAAATTTAAAATATTACATAGTATTCTCTATTTTATTGAATTGTATATCAGTCTTTAAAAAAACTTGATTAATATTTTGAAAACATTTACCTCTTGATTTCTAAATGTATGGAAAAGTTTGGCTTTAGAAAGAAAATCAAGGAAACTTTAATTTTTCACTGAATAATTGGAAAACTTTTAAATTATAGCAAAGGAAGAAGCAAATTGTGCAGTGTGTGACAGCCCTGGAGACCTCCTAGATCAACTTTTTTGTACTACCTGTGGGCAGCATTACCATGGGATGTGCCTGGATATACAAGTTACACCTTTAAAACGAGCAGGTTGGCAGTGTCCTGACTGCAAAGTGTGCCAGAACTGCAAGTAAGTGAGAATGGGGCATGGTTTTACATACGCTCAGATTTTAAGAAGAAAATGTTACTAATAAAACTGTTCGTTTGTTCTAAAAAAGTAAAGATTGCAGACCAAAGTACATCTGCTTAGCACAGGGGTGGCCAACGTGTGGCTCTGGAGCCACATGCATCTCTTCAGAAGTTAATATGTGGCTCCTTGTGTAGGCACCGACTCCTATGTGCCGGGGAGTGCTCACTGATCAACCCAAGGCTCTGCCACAGGCCCTGCCCCCACTCCACCCCTTCACGCCCTGTCCCAAACCTGCCATGCCTTCGCTCTTCCCCCCAGAACCTCCTGCACACCATGAAACAGCTGATCGGGAGGGAGGGAGGGAAGAGGAGGTGCTGACTGGCAGAGCTGCCCATGGGGAGGAGGTGTTGGGAGCCGGCGGGGGTGGAGAGAGGGAGATGATGGGGGGGCTGCTGATGTATTACTGTGGCTCTTTGGCAATGTACATTGGTAAATTCTGGCTCCTTCTCAGGCTCAGGTTGGCCACCCCTGGCTTAGCACATAGTGCTAACTTAAATAATTGATCAAATCCCAAAGTTTCTGAATCTTCCTCAAAAAAGAGCTGAAATGGAACTCCTAGATATTAGGTACTTTACCACTGGCTGGAAGCGTTCTTTGTGCAAGACTGATCCTTCTACTTCAGAATACTTTGTAGAGGGAACAAACTGATGAGCCATTACTAAAACAGATTTGTTCCCCCCCCCCCCCCCCCCCCGGTCAGCTCTGCATATCTAATACACCTTGTATTTTTAAGTGCCCATTGAGAAAGAAAAAGAATATTGTTCTGTTTTATGGACGTCAACAAGGACAATCTGAGAGTGAATAACCACTTAATTGCTGCCTGATATGCCTGATACATAGGGCAAAATGCACCACCTCTAGTGCTGCACCATTTACCAAGAACAAGAAGTTCAAAGAAAGTTATGTTCTCTCACCACACACAGACTACAGTAGATATCAGCCGTCAAGGATTAGTATTGGAGCACATTCTAAAAAGTACACCCACGAGAAGACTTTCATTGTCTTATGGGAAGACATGTTAAAAAAAATCCTCTCCACAATGGCAAATGGAATAGGTAGTAAAATGTGATTATATACATGGTGTATTGTTTTGTTGAGGACAGGGTGACAGAATTAAGCAGGTGTCATGGGACAGGGTCTTATCCATTTTGCTATTCAGAGCAGCATTTGTGTCTTTCTCTCAAAATATCATGTCTCTCAGATAACGAAGTAGCATCTAATACGCAGTATGACATTTTGCTGATGACTTCTGAGTGTGAGCCTGCAGTTTAACTATGCTTCTTCATCAAAACCAAACCTCAGTAGTACACTCAGTTGCTACGTTTATTTATTAGAACTTAAAAATACACAAAATATATTTGATATTTAAAAATACTGGACAGATCCTCAGCTTGTTCTTTTCTCAATGGGGAATTTTTTTTTAAATGCCTATTTTTATGGACACGCATGCGCGCGCGTGCACACACACACACACAAAATACCTGTCAATTGTCACTGAAGGCTGTAGAGCTATGATGATTACACCAACTGAAGATCTGCCCGACTATGTAATCTGTAAGATAATTGGATTTGGAATCTTCTCCCTTAACAGTTATTTTTACTCATTTGCATGCATATAGGTTTGTCATCATAGACTTATTGGCAGGCTGAGTTGTGGGTAACTATTCCTTTTTTGAAAAAATATCATTGAATCATTTGTTTTGAGAAGAAGGTAAAATTACATAGGCTTTCCAGACACACACAAGGCGGAATGTTTCAAATTTTGAGCTGATTCACCTGGATGGAATTCTATCTAAATATGTTAATTCTAGTCAGATGTTCCTTGAACTTTCAAACATAGGTGTCAAAAGCTAGGTCTTAAATCCATGTATAGACATCTAAATAAAAACGGCTTGTTTCCAGAAGTCATGGGAGTTGAAAGTGTACAGCCATTTTGAAAACAAGACCACTTATAGTTTCTTTAATATGGATTTAAGAGCCTGTCTTTAGGCACCTACGTTTGAAAATTGTGTCCGTATGTTGCTATTGTGATGTAAAGAGAGTTCTGTGCCCAATTATCCCAGGTTTGTTCTTAGAATACTTTCTAAAGAGAGTTTTTTCAGTATGGCCTGTTTTAAAAGACTTCAAGTGTCTCCATTGACATATTTCGTAGGCATTCTGGGGAAGACAACAAGATGCTGGTGTGTGATACATGTGACAAAGGGTACCATACTTTTTGTCTGCAACCAGTTATGGACTCTGTACCAACAAATGGCTGGAAATGCAAAGTAAGTTGAATATGTTTTTAAAACTATTCATTACCTGTGTGAGGCCAAACCTCGATATCGTTGCTCATTGCTGAATATTACCTTACTCCATATTTATTGCTATTGAAACCAGAGTGATTATTTGTGGAGTAAGGTTGTTTGAAGTGAGTAAAAGTATCTGAATTCATCCCCTGGCTAGTGAAAATAGTATTTTGGTGTTGTGTTTTTTTTTTTAAATCAATATAGATGTGCATATGGGTGTAACATAAAGACAACAGTCTAGCTTTTTTAATCCCAGAGAATTTCATACATGTGATACTGAATGGTGTAAATTATTTTGGAGATGTTTTCTAGTGAAGATAAATATGGAGGCTAGCTAAAAAGATGCTGTTTGTTTTGCTTGAAGCTCTTTTTCACAAAGACTTCTCACATAATCTTTTTTATTCAATTCTTTACCCTAGTATTGCATGATTTATTATTTTATTCATCTTTTGAGTTGAGAATTTGTTGCCTCTGAGCCAGATGCTTCTACTACTGGAAAGGATCTCTGTCAGCTAGTCAGCTTGCTGGATGCCTAAAGCTTATTTACTTGTTGATTTTAAATTAATAAAATGGCAGCCAGACAGGAACCAGCATATTCATAAAATTATATTGTATCTTTAAAAATAAACTTCTGTAGATAAGATGTTCCCAATTTATGTAAAACCTGCATGAGAAATCTTTATTCTAATCATATTTAGTTTTTTATATAGTGCTTTTTCTTTGTGCCGCATTTTGAACACAAGTTTAATGGTGATAATATACATGTAGGGCAAATACTGTAGGCATTGTATGTACAGTAAAAGCTGTGCTATCCAGCATTTTACCAACCGGAAAGTTCTAGAAACCAGCACTTCTGATCTTCATTGAAAATCCAGTTTATAGACTGGTTGGCGTGTGGCCAGTAGGCTCCCTACCTGTCTCCGCATGGCTCCCCGGAAGTGGAGATATGTCCCTGCTGCTCCTAGGTGGAGGAACGGCCACAAGAGGGTTGGAGTGTGGGAGGAGGTGCTGGGTGCAGGCTCTAGGAGGGAGTTTGGATGCGGGAGGGGGCTCAGGACAGGGGATTGGAGTGCAGGAGGCATTTTGGGGTGCCAGATCCGGGCAGTGCTCACCTCAGGCGGCTCCCTGCAAGTGGCGACATGTCCCTGCTGCTCCCAGGCAGAGGTGCTGCCTCCACAGCTCCCATTGGCTATGGTTCCCAGTCAATGGGAGCTGCAGAGCCAGCACTCGGAGTGGGGCAAGGCATAGGCAGTGCGCAGAACCACCTAGCTGTGCTCCCGCCTAGGAGCAGCAGGGACATGTTGCCGCTTGCAGGTTGCTGCCCAAGGTGAGCGCTGCCCGGATCCAGCACCCCACCCCCCTCCTGCACTCTAACCCTGAGTCCCCTCTTGCACCCAAACTCTCTCCCTCTTAGTTGACCAGAATTTTTGACTTTCCAGCACTCCCCCCATTTCCCCAGCCTGCCGGTTAACAAAGCTATTACTGTATATTGACCTACATTTTACAGCTTGGAAAATTTAGGTATAAAGCTGAAATAAGTTGCCCAAGTCCACACACCAATCACTGCAGACCTGAGATTAGAACTAGAGTTTCTGATTTCCAGTCTTGTGTTCATTCCTCTAGATTATGCTGCCAAACAGAATGCGGCTGTTCATTAGTGGTACAGTGAGCAACAGTCACTTTACTGCACCAATATCAATCATGTTCGATCTTTGGTATTCCACCAACTGCATGGTGTAGATATAATTTTTGGGGGGATAGAACAGTGTCACAGGCTCAGTGGCTTCAGCTTTATCTATAGCAGTCTGCCCCTCCCCAGTGTAGCCACATTCTTAGGAGGAAGAGACTGTAAGGAAAAGACCATTTGATGACAGCCTGTCACAAATAAATTGTTTTGGTTAAAAACGTTCTGAGTATTTTAGTGTCTCATGCTCTTGATTTTTTTTTTCGTGGCCTCATTTTGTAAAATTGGCTTTCTACTATACTGATGCTTTGATTATAATCTCTTGCCTGATATAAAAAAAGATTTGATATGTTATGGACAATTTTTGGAACCTGATCTGTGATATGTACTTATCGCATTTCCTTGTGACCTAAAGTAGCTTGGGTATCCAGTTGTGAAATGTAGGCTTGAAGTTACACTATTAGAATTGTGTAAAATGTCAATAAGGTGTTAAGCATATATTTTTTAAAATGTATATAATGTTACTGCTGCAAAACAAACTAAAGGTTCATTACTCTAGGCCAGGTTGGTCTCTTTGATACAAAACAAAATAAAATCTCGGGAGGAATGTGGGGGGAAGAACAGCCCATTATTTCCCTTTTGGAGCTTTCCTCAGATCATTTCTTCTTGGGAAGAGTGTGGGACTGCCCTTCAAGTGGAACAGGAAGTGAGTTTAGGCCCCAAACCTTACCAATCTTTGGGCATCTGCTGGGGTCAGAGTCTTCTGTGAGGGGGCCTTGTGTTACCTCATGGCCTTCAAGCCTCTTGGTGCTCTTCCCATCTTCCTATTAGTGGTGCCATTCTGACAGGCTTCCCTATTTGACTCCTGCCCCTGGAATAACCTTAAACAGTGCCAGGAGTGGCTCCATCTTGAGCATCCTCTTGCAGCAGGCCATGGCACAGCCATTGTGCTTGCCTCAGTTTTCTTCCTTCTGAGTCCCGAGTATCTCTATGCCAGGCTCTCCAGCCTCAGTAATATCACTCCTCAGGACTGGTTTAGTACATAAACATTGTGCAAATAATTGCCAACAAAAATTCCAACACATAGTCCATTTATCATATACAGTGCCTATAGTCCTTAAAATGCCAGGACATCCAGTCCCTTGACACCCTACGTACTACACCTTCAGTGTTTTCTGCAAAACCTAGGCAACTTGTCAGTCCTCTTCTTTCCTTCTCCCAGCTGGCATGCAACCCTGCTCTTCCCAGCAGGAGCCCCCACAGCCACTTTGCTGGGAGATCATTCTCACCAGGAGAGCACCCCTCAGTCCTCTGCCCCTCTAACTATTCACCTGGGTCCAACTCTCCAGCTTGGGCACAGTAGCGAATATGCCCCTCCACTACTCCTGTGCTTTCAGCCCTCTCCAGACCTTGGCTTTCACTTTCCAGTTTAGGCAACTCACTCAGCTGCTCTCTGGCCTTCAGTGCTCTCCGGCCCTGGCATTCTGGCTTTGGGTTGTTGTCCAGCAAACCCTCTTGTTGCTTTCCTGCCTTCAGCATTCTCCAGGAACCTCCTACAGCTTCCTTCAGGGACCTCTTCTGGTCTCTGGAAGGTCTCATCTACCCCTTTTTGTGACTGACTGAGGCTGCTCTGACTCAGAGTCTCTCTCTGATTCTCTCTGATCCTTTATAGCCTTTGGTATTGCCCTGCCAAACTGGGAGCACCTGTTCTGGCACAGCTGCTTCATTTACAGGGGACAGCCACCCAAGACAAAAGGTGTGTGCACATTGGTGCATGTGGTGTTCCAGAACATCAAGGGTGCCCTTCTCAGAAACAGTTAATAATAAATGTTCAAGCTATATTAACATCTGTATGGAGATTCTCTTCAAAGTTCTCTAAGTTTAGTGAGGTAATGGCATGCTTCTTCACAGCAGTCTGCCTCCCCAAACACAAATCATGGACCTTACAAAAAGTCCTTCAGAGTGCCTCTAGAAGAGAAAGGAAGGCTAGCATGGAGGCACCTAATCCTAATGCATCCCTTCCTCCCCCCTCTCCCCCATACACTTCGTATGGGAAGGGGGAGGTCTGCATGCTGAGGGATGCCCCTGGGCACCAACCCCCAGAGGTTGTGTCCCTGTCTTTATAACATTCCCTTTGTATCAAGATAATATGCATAGTTTTTTTTAAGGTGAGAAGGGACCATAATGATCATCTAGTCTGATCACCTGCATAGAACACAGGCCAGAAATCCCAACCTAGTGATCTCTGGAGGCATTCTGCCATCAGGTTGTGGTGTGGCACCGTAGCTGCTCGGTGGAGACTATTTCAGTTCAGTTCCTTCAGAGTGCCTCTAGAAGAGAAAGGAAGGCTAGCATGGAGGCAGCTGATCCTAATGCATACCCCCAGACACTTCATGTGGGAAGGGGGAGATCTGCATGCTTCAGTTCAGTCGCTGAATCAGCCCATATAGGTACTTAAGCAGCTCCTTGTGTAGGAGATGTGAAGGGGGGTGATCCATAGAGAGATCCATATGGATTCCCTGCATCTGGTCATGTCTGTCTCCATACATTGCTCTTGAAGGGGCTTGTGCAACACTCCAGTCTGTGCCGTGAAGTAGTTGCTTCCTGCCCCGTATGCCTCCCTTTGTCCTGACACTCCTTGTTCAGTAAAATAACACCAATTCAACTGCACAAGGCCCTCTTTCACCGTGGAGGAAGAGACTGAATTTATCCCATTGTTGTCATCATAAATGGCAATAATTTGTTAATACATTTTCTGGCATTGTATACTACACAGAAAATGAGCAGTAATTGAATAGTTATGAGTGCTGTTAAAAGGTGATAACCATTCGTTCTGAAGTTATAAATGTAAAAATTGTAATATGGACTGAAGATAGTTAGTATACGATTTTATTTGGTGACCTTTGTGAAATGAGTTGAGGCCTAATTCAGTTCTCATTATACAGGTGTCAGAATCACAAAAGCACCACCACAGGTTGTACTAATTGATCTTCTTGTTAGTAGCCTGAAGACATTTTGAATGGGATTAGAGACTGAAGTATCCACTCACCAGAAAGGTTGTGTCCCTTTCAAGTGAGAGTGCAGTGCAAGGAAATTTTTCCTGCTTTTGCCAGGCTTTACATGTTCTGTGGGTAGAAAACTTCCAGAGTCAGAGTGGTTAATCTTGTATCATTTACTAGCATTTGCCAAAAAAAGGATTTTAAAAATGCCCCTTTAATGATGGTGTAGCATCATAATTAACAAACTAAGTCCCTGTTTTTTATGGTCCCCAGAACTGCAGAGTGTGTGCCGAGTGTGGCACACGAACCAGTTGTCAGTGGCACCACAACTGTCTAGTGTGTGATAGTTGTTACCAACAGCAAGACAACCTACCTTGTCCTTTTTGTGAAAAATCATGCCACCCAGACTTGCAGAAAGACTTGTTGCATTGTCATATGTGCAAAAGGTAAGAAGCTGAATTTACTACAACTCCTTAAATGATTTTAATGTATTTGGCAGCCTGTCTGAAATTAGTGCATCCATCTCCCTTCATTTAATTGGCAAGGGTCATCATAAAACATTGCCGTAGTTGTCAATAAATAGTTCCCTTTGTTTGTAATTTCAGCAAATGAGTAAATGGGCATGGTCAGTAAACTGTCCTCTCTCCTCCTAGAGACTGGGGCATAACAAAGAAACTTGCCCTGCAGTTAGTCATGTTACATTTATTCTGTGGGTAAACTGAAGACTAGAGCTGACCAGGGCTGTCAAAGTGATAACATTTGTGAGCACTAGCTTTAAATTCTTTCTATTATAAATTTTCATTTCATGAAGATACCAGAAACAGAATTATTTGTACTTGTCTTCTTTTGCAAAGCCTCTATATCCAGTTATACCCATGCTGTTCGCTCAGTAATGGGGGGGATGAAAGAGGCAGGAAATCTTTAAATCGATATGCATTTAGAACAATATTGTGGTTACATAGTTGGCTTTAAGCAAAGTTTAGACTGATATTTAAATTTGTTCTCTCCTTGATGTATTGAAAGCTTTTTTTATTTCTTCCCTCCCCCAAAGTAGTAGTAGTTCTAAGTTGGAAAAAGAATCTCATTCTCTAGGCCTTACTGTCTAAATAAGTCAAAGTACATTTAGTCATAATTTATAATTGCACCCTTTAGGCATTGGTTTACACTTTTGTGGTGTGTGTGCATTCGTGTGCTTGTGCATGCTCTGAGAATTGGAATGAAGAGAGAGAGAGACAGAGATTGATTCTTAGTAAGACATTTTATAATTGAATGAGAATTAATTATAATTAATGTAACTTTAATAATCTATCCAGGTGGATTCATATAGAATGTGACAGATCTCCAGGTAATGAATTGGATTCACAGTTAAAAGATTACATCTGTACTCTCTGTAAACAACTAGAAGAAGTGGATCAGACACAGCCATGTGATCTAATGCAGACTTCTGGACTGATTCCTGAATCTGTCAGTGTGACAGGTAAAATTTTCTCTCTCAAAGTGTGAGAGTATCAAACAGTTAGTTATGGTAAAGCTGTATTTAATTAAATCATTAAACAGCATTCAATGAAATGTATTTTGCCATTGTAAGGGTCTAATTAAAAAAAAAATATTTAGACAGGCGACAGTCCCTGCCTCAAAGATCTTACAGTCTAATTAGACAAGACAGACCAAAGATGAGAGGGGAAACAGAAAGATGTGAATTGTTTTGTCCAAGCTTATACAGTAGGTCATCAACAGAGCTGGGAGTAGAACCCAAGTCATGGTCTGGTGCTCTGTCCACTAGACCTGCTACCTTGTGAAATTGTAATGGGGAAAAAAAAAGTTGAATACACGTGGGTATTTCACACCACATTGTCTTGTGGATTGCACTTCTTCTCATGCATGCTTTGTCTAACGGGAGAAATAAGATTGGTGTTTAAGCTTGGAGGCAGAGGCTAGAAATTTTACAAAAAACACCACCTTCATTAGGAGCAGGCACTAGTGAAGTCTTGCACTGCTTTGACAGCATCAGCCAATCTGGCCCTTTGTGAGTTCTTGCCATCCATGTATTGTGAGCTTCTTTTAGAAGAAATAGGGAAACCAACTGCAAGGTATCTATATCCCAGGGAGCCAATTATTCCTTCATTGGTGATGAAGAAAATGTTGAACTACCAGAAAAGTCAAGTATAATTCTCCTATGTGTGCAGGCTAATCCTTTGTGTAAACAAGCATCTTTGATGCTGGCTCTGTCCATGTGTATACACCCTTGATGAGTAGCAGGGGATAATGAAAAATTGTTCTTGGAGAGGGACAGTGACAGTAGGTAAATATAAATAAATGAATGGCAGAGGTTAGGAATGAACATGTACAACAGGTTAGCAAAAGGTCACTTCAATCTTGAAAAGGCTACTCATGGTTATTGAACTTTCAAATAGTGTGTTTAGGGCATTTAGGGAGAAGTTTGAGCTAACACACAAAACTAATCCTAAAAACCTTCCAACCTTAAAATGAAGACACTGCTGAATAAATTGAAGCTTTTATTTGAATGCTTAAAATTGAAAATACTACTTTGGTTATGTTTTTTTAGCCAGATGAAACACTGAGTAATGTATCCTTTTCCTCAAAGGAAAAGTTAGGTTGTCATCCCAACTACTAGTGAAAATCTGAAGCTATTAAAGGAGGGTAGTCATGTAGCATTTTACACCCAAGAGATTACTTCTGTACATTAAACCCAGATTTGGAACCAATCTAAATGATCATTTCCTCAAATTGAAATTAAAATATCACTTTAATGTTGGTATAGTCTCTGAGAGGGCTATTTAGGTGCTAAAAGTAGCATCACCTAATAGTTTCTGGCTTTTTGAACTTTCAGGAGGCTTTCCTGAACAAAAAGCAACAGTCGTGATTTTTTGCACTAATGCTGTCTGAGGATCAGTTATTTAGGAGCTAGAGTTATTAGTATATACTTTACATTTTCCCTGTCCCCTACTTCGCCTGCTGCATTTTAATGAATTTTATTAGGTATAAAGGCTTTTAGGGGAAAAGAAAGTAGACTTCTGGTAGGCGTGCACCATAATGAGGACTTCAGTCCAACACCGCTCATTGAGTTAATATGCTTTCTCCATGCAACTTCCTCCAGCTGAAATGGGATCCTTGTATATGAAAGAAGGCCTATGCCTCAAGTGGAAAATTTAGCCTCCACTGGCTAAATTTGCTGTGTCAGGAAAGTAGGTTGAAAGGGCAATGTTCTGAACACTGATAGACTCTAGAGCCTCTTCACTATGTCATAAGTCTACAGTGTTCATGTATTATTTATTTGTATAAATATTTTCAGCCATAATTCTTCAAGTTATTTATAGGATTTGGGACCTTATGGCTTGATTCTCATTTACGCCATAGCTCTTTTATATGGCTCTGGCAGTGTAAAGGGATTTTAAAGTGAGTGTAAATTATGTTTACAAAATTACACTTACACTCATTTTACAGCCCCTTTTCACTGTCAGAATGGTGTAGCACTAATGAGAATTAGGCCCTTAGGGTTTGTCTATATTTGAAAGTTAATTGGGATTAAAGTAGGCTGTGAATTTAAAGTGCAATATAGATTCCTGAATACTTCCACATGTGGACACTCTTGTTCTGGAATAAGAGTGCCTTACACCTGTTAAAATTAATCCATTTAGGCCTGGTCTGCACTTAAAATTTAAACTGTTACAGCTATGTCGGTCATGGTTGTGAAAAACCACACCCCCATCAACATAGCTATGCTGACAAAAACCATAGTATTGACACAACTATGCCAACAGAGAGGGCTTCTGTCAATGTAGCTAACATCATTCAGAAAGGTGGTGTTCCTACGTCTGCAGAAAAACTCCTTCTGTTGGTGAATGCTGTGTCTGCATTCGGGGACTATGCTGGCATAGCTATGCTGGCATGGGCTCTGAGTATAGATGTAGCATTAGGGTAGATTAAGTTAAACAGGGCCAAGACACTCTTATTCCAGAATAAGTATCCATACATGGAGTTATTCAATACATTGAGTTATTCCATACATGGAGATATAGCTATTCCTGAATAACTCCATGTTTAGACAAGCTCTTTAGGAAATGCTGTATATTCTACCTAACCTTCTAGTTGTCCTGATTTGCCTTATCTCAGATCACATAATTAAATACCATGTTGTTAAACAAAAAGGTCAAGCAATGACAGCAACCACAGATGCCAAAGTAATACAATAAACGCTATGTCAAAATTGATAAATGCTTTGCTTTTCCTTAAGCTTGTACAAATGAAATGGAAATTGGAGGTGATGCAGAAGACGTGGCATTTCAGGAAAAAAGAGTTACTGATGACGGTCCTGGTCAAGAATCAACAGTTGGATGTGTTGCAAATGGTAAGAATGAGAGGTTCACAGCCAGACAAAATATATCACGAAGTGCTCATGGAGTTACATAAACACTAACAGGAAGATTCCCCTGCCTTTTGAAGAGTCAAATGAATTGTATAGATTCCATCACCAGAACTCTTCAGTGGCTGTACTAACTATATTTTGTTATTTGAAAGATTATTTTCATTAAGACAAGGATAAAATTATAAAATGTGTCTGCAGAACATTTATATGGGGAAAAAAATGTTAAATGTTTACTGGGAGTGGATATTCCCTGACATAGAAGCTAACCAAACTGGGCATGTTTATATATTTGTGGAGTATAGAGAAAAATATTTTATTATTTGTTGCCATATAATTTCAATTGCAAAACTTTCTGTATGAGTCTGCAAAGGATTGGGGCCTGTCATATAGCCCCCTCTTCCAGTTGGACCCAGGCTTGTTCTTGTTGAGCCAGTGCCCTTCTCCAGGGAATTCTGCCTGGAACCTTCTCACAGAGTCTGAGGAACATAATTTCCAGCAGGGACAGCTGCTGCTGTTTCTTTTCTTTTAAGTCTCCTCAACAAAACAAGATCAAAACCTCCCCAGGTCTGTCCCTCATCCCCATAAGTTCTTCAACCCAGAAGTTCCTGGCTCTTGCCTCAGAGCCTTTGTGATAATAGGACTTCCCACCGTCTCCCTTCTGTCCGTTTTGTTTCTGAGAGCAGTTCCTCACAGATGTAGCTTCAGCCTCTGGCAGGTATCATAGTTCTCCCTTTCTATTTCCTGGTCCTCCTTTTATGGAGAACAGCCTGCTAAGCTACACAGGTCTTCTCCCAGGTGCATCAGGTGGGCCTAATTAGCCAGCTGCTGGCCTCTGACCCCAGAGGAATGGTATCCCTTATGCTTTCACAGAGTCTCATCTGTTAGCAATAGCACACAACAGGATGAGTGGCTGAATTTTCCCTTGTGTGTTTTGGGCCACATACCCAAGAGGTGAGTGCTTCCAGCATGCTTGCTACGTGGATTTAATCATACAACCATATATGACCTACTGTAATAATTTTATCTTTTTTCCAAATGCAAGTGGATTTTTAAAATAGATGTTCTACCCTTATAAAAAGAAGCTCATGGCAAAAATACAAGCCATTTTTCCCCCCCGCTTTAAATTCAGTTCCCTTGATTTTCCTTATTGCAATCACCTTTCCATTTTGTCTGACTCTGGATGGACCACCCTTCAAAAATTGCCATTGACACTGCTTACTGGAATCTACCCACTCTGTTTAAAGCACTTTGAGAAGTAACATACGTATTTATTTATTTGGCTTTGGGGTCAGCGGAACGAAGGGTGCTGTTGATTAACATGAGACCCTTCTTCCTGTTGGCTGAATGTGCAACTCCTTCAGAACTTCCTGCCCTTGTCAGCTAGAAGACTGAGAACTTGAGTATCTCATATGGAAATGTAGAACACTAGCAAATGAGCCACCAAGTCCAAAGTCCTATAGCTTTGTACACTTTTTCCTAAGTTCAAGAGGCAACTCATCTTTTATTGGACATCTGTTTACTGCCTGGAAGAGTGAACCACAAAAGACCTTATCGTGTTTATTTTCAAAACAGGGCAGCAGGAGAAATTCTTACAAAAACATTTTGTATTCTGAATACAATATGTAGTTTCTCCAGAATAAGATGTTTTCCACATATTTGCTGCTCTTTGAATAATGGCGTATGTTGCTGCACACAACTTGAGAACTGACAGAAATTTGGGTTTTGAGAAATTACAGTGTGTGCCCTAACACAAAAGGACATGTCTACACTAAGGGGACTACGCTGGCATTGCTACAGTGCCGTAGCTATGCCAGCGTAACCCCATAGTGCAGCATACACCAACAGAAGGGGTTTTTCCATTGGTGTAGGAACACCACCTACCTGAGTGATAGTAGCTAGAGTGGCAAGCATTCACTGTCAACTTTGCTTCATCTACACTGTGGGTCAGGTAGCATAGCTACATCCCTCATGGGTTTGGATTTTTCACACTGCAGAGTGACATAGCTACGTCAGCTTAACTTTTAACTGTAAACCAGGTCAAGGATTAAGTATCAAGTTCATACCCTTAAGTTTGTACAATAGCTATGCACCTGTTGGTGGTTCCATTTTTATGTATTTTTTGTAGCACTTTAGGGCATCTGACACCTTTAGTGTCTTATAATAAGGCTGTAACTGTTGGTTAGTGGATGGAGTTATTTGTTTGTTTCCTAAGACATAGGAAAGAAAAGTCGTTTAAGGCATTACAAAGCATTAGCCAAAACATAGGATGGCTTCTAATCAGAAAGACTGTTGTCTTCAATATTAGGTGTTTGATCATCCATTAATTCAGAAGTATTCAAAGCCTAAACCATCAGGCTCTCTGTATGTGACATTTTGTTCCAGCATTCTTGGGTAGACTAGCTGAATTTTCTTCATTGAGTAATGTAATCAATGAACTTGTCAAATTATTTATTTGAAAAATCATCGAATCAGAGAAGTGTAGGACTGGAAGGGACCTCAATATGTCATCTAGTCCGGTCCTCTGCACTCAAGGCAGGACTAAGTAATAACTAGACCACTCCTGAAAGGTGTTGGTCTAACCTGTTCTTAAAAACCTTCCATGAAGGAGATTCCACAACCTCCCTAGACAATTTGTTCCAGTGCTTAACCACCCTGACAGTTAGGAAGCTTTTCCTAATGTCCCCTCTTAACCTTCCTTACTGCAATTTAAGACCACTGCTACTTGTCCTAAACTCAGAGGTTAATGAGAAATTTTTTTCACCCTTCTCCTTGCAACAACCTTTTATGTACTTGAAAACTATTATCATGTACCCCCTCAGTCTTCTCTTCTCCAGACTAAACAACCAATTTTTTCAATCTTACCTCATAGGTAAGGCTACAATTTAGTCACAGGTATTTTTAGTAAAAGTCATGGACAGGTCACAGGCAATAACCAAAAAGTCACATCCAGTGACCTGTCCATGACTTTTACTAAAAATACCCCTAACTAAACCTTAGGTGCTGACGGAGGGGGTGTGCTCCAGCGGATGCTCCTGGGGGTGGGGTGCAGCTGGGGGCCTTGCTGTCACTGCTGCTTCTGGGGGTGGGCAGCCCAGGGCCCCACTGCTGCTCCGGGGAGGGGAGGCAGCCCGGAGCCCTGCTGATGCCACCACCACACTTCCAGGCAGAGGCGGCCTGGGGTCCTGCCACTGCTCCTCCAGGTGAGGGCGACCTGGGGTGCCACTGCTGCTCCCGGACCGCTGCTCTGAGGTAGTGCCTGGGGCCAGTTGCCTGGGGCCGTCGGAGCAGCAGCCAGTGCGGCTGGCCCTAGGGCCGCCCCAGCTGCTTAGGCTGTCCTGGGATCAGCTGCAGAATTCATGGAGGTCATGGAATCTGTGACTTCACTGACCTCCATGAAAGACTCGCAGCCTTTCTCATAGGTCATGTTTTCTAGGCCTTTAGTCATATTTGTTGCTCTCCTCTGGACTTTCTTCAGTTTATCCACATCTTTCCTGAAATGTGGCATCCAGAACTGGACACAATACTCAAGTTGAGGCCTGATCAGCATGGAGTAGAGTGGAAGAATTACTTCTTGTGTCTTGCTTACAGTACTCCTGCTAATACATCGCAGAATGATGTTTGCTTTTTTTGCAACATGTTATACTGTTGACTCACATTTAGCTTGTGACCCCCAGATCCTTTCCACAGTACTCCTTCGTAGGCAGACATTTCCCATTTTGTATGTGTGCAATTGATTGTTCCTTCCTCAGTGGAGTACTTTTCATTTGTCCTTATTGAATTTCCTTCTATTTACTTCAGACCATTTCTCCGGTTTGTCCAGATCATTTTGAATTTTAATCCTATCCTCCAAAGCACTTGCAAACCCGCCCAGCTTTGTATCATCTTTTTGGGATGTATAAGTAGGGGCATAGCGAGCAGATCGAGGGACGTGATCGTTCCCCTCTATTCGACATTGGTGAGGCCTCATCTGGAGTACTGTGTCCAGTTTTGGGCCCCACACTACAAGAAGGATGTGGATAAATTGGAGAGAGTCCAGCGAAGGGCAACAAAAATGATTAGGGGTCTGGAACACATGACTTATGAGGAGAGGCTGAGGGAACTGGGATTGTTTAGTCTGCAGAAGAGAAGAATGAGGGGGGATTTGATAGCTACTTTCAACTACCTGAGAGGTGGTTCCAGAGAGGATGGTTCTAGACTATTCTCAGTGGTAGAAGAGGACAGGACAAGGAGTAATGGTCTCAAGTTGCAGTGGGGGAGGTTTAGGTTGGATATTAGGAAAAACTTTTTCACCAAGAGGGTGGTGAAACACTGGAATGTGTTACCTAGGGAGGTGGTAGAATCTCCTTCCTTAGAAGTTTTTAAGGTCAGGCTTGACAAAGCCCTGGCTGGGATGATTTAATTGGGGATTGGTCCTGCTTTGAGCAGGGGGTTGGACTAGATGACCTCCTGAGGTCCCTTCCAACCCTGATATTCTATGATTCTATGATCTGCAACTTTGTACTTGTACTCTCCATGCCATAAATAATTTATGAAGACATTGAACAGAATTGGACTCAGGACCGATCCCTGTGGGACCCTACTCGATATGCCCTTCTAGCTGGACTGTGAACCGCTGATAACTACTCTCTGGGAACAGTTTTCCAAACAGCTATGCATGCATCTTAGTAGCTCCATCTAGGTTTTATCTCCTATTTGTTTATGAAGAGGTCATAAGGGACAGTATCAAAAGCTTTATTAAAGTCAAGATATACCACATCCACCACTTCCCCCATCCACAAGGCTTGTTACCCTGTCAAAGAAAGCTATTAGTTTGGTTTGACATGATTTGTTCTTCACAAATCTACGTTAACTGTTACTTACTACCTTATTATCTTCTAGGTGTTTGAAAATTAATTGCTTGAATGTTTGCGCCATTGTCTTTCCAGGAACTGAAGTTAAACTGACTGGTCTCTAATTCCCTGGGTGGTCCTTATTCCCCTTTTTATAGATTGGAACTATATATGGTCTCTTCCAGTCTTCTGGAATCATTCCTGTCTTCCATGAGTTTTTGAAGATAATCGCTAAAGGCTCAGATATCTTCTCAGTCAGCTCCTTGAGTATTCTAGGATGTATTTCATCAGGCCCCGCTGACTTGAAGACACCTAACTTGTAATATTTAGCTTGTTCTTTCCATATTTTAGTCTCAGCTAAATGATAGATTCAAAGGAGCTAAGAGACTATTGGTTGGCTTTTAAACCAGTGGGACCTGAAGAGTTGTATCCAAGATCCTGAAACAAATAGCAAAATATATAGCTGATGATTTGAATTCACTGGTAAGGTCACAGGAAGCACAAGAGGAATGCACAAAGTGTTTTCAAAGCATAAATATATTGAACTGTTTGGATAAATAACAGTTAGGTAACCTATTAAAATAAACAATACAGGAAATATTTAGATGACAATTGTAGGAAGACTCATAGATTTGTGGGGAAGGAAGATATTTGTGGTGGTTTGTTTTTAAAGAAAAGCCAGACCAAAAATATGTTTGTTCTATCATTAAATAAAATTGTAATTGTTGTGGATAAAGTGAATTGACTGAACCATTTTTGTTATTGGTCTAAATGACCTAATGTAAAAGTTTGGAAGATTTTTGATAATATGAACACAAAACTGTTTAATTAACCAGAAGTGGAGAGAAACAGTCAGAGCATAATCAAAACCAGTTGATGTGTCAAGTGAGCTGCTTTTGGTCTTAGTGCTATTTAATAGCTTCACAGATTATCTGGAAGATTAAATAATCAAATTTGATGGTGATACCAATTTAAGAAGGATTGCAAACATAATAGAAGATCAAGTGAAACTGCAGTAGGACCTTGAGAATTTAGAAAATTGGGCAAATTCCATTGGGATGATATTCAACTTATATGGAGATAATACCAATGATGCCACATGGGAGAAAGCTGGTTTGAGGCAAGGAATCCCACTGGTGGCAATACATTACAAACATGAGCATTTAATGTGATGCTATTGCAAAAACAAGAAAATTATGTTGTTTTGGCTGACTTTATAAAAGAAAAAGGTTTTAATTCTTCAGAAATTTATGGCTCAGGCTCACGCATACGCTTGACAAGAAAAGTTTTCTTCTTGCCACCTTTACATTCCATAACTTGAAATCACACTTTCATCCTGATCCTAAGTGACGAGCTCTGGGGAGCTTTGTTGGTTGTATACGGTTGGGAGCGTTTTTGTACAGCTGGGCAGTTTACACTATCTGAGATTGTTTAATTTGTGGATACTTTGTTTTTTAAGATTTTTATGGAGAACATTGTGTGGTTATGAATCTGTCAAAAGTGTTTTTCAGAGGGAAAACTGTACTTTCTAAGGAATTACCCACTGGAAGAAATTAGTTGTGGTCAGTTTTTTGAAAATATATGCTATTCTGATTTATTATCTGAGTGATTTGTGCTGCACTGGGTCTTTGTTTAAATTCTGAAGCTTCGTATTAAATCCATGTTGTTAATCCACTTACTGAATATTGAAATCTAAAAAGCTTATGGCAGTGAATATTGTGATATTTTGAACATGAATATTGTGATATTTTGAACATACTTTTCACTTTACATAGCTCAAAGCTAACACATTACTTTAACTACATTATAAATGGTTTCTCCCCTTCCCTCGTATTCGTTAGGAAGATGGACCTTCTGTACTACTTCTGTACATGTTTAGATTTAAGCACCACAGCCACACTGAAGCACAAAAAGATTTTATATACGTAAAAGATTTTATAGAGAGAGTAAATACCCTATTAAACAGTCATTTACTTTTTCTGGCTTTAACTTTTCCATCATTGCCCATTACTGGATCATTTGTATGTGTATAAGCAAACGCTTTTTATTTTTCTAGGTTGTATTTTGAGTTTTGTGGCTTAGATACATAAAACATTTGGTATGGTTTGATGTCATGAAATATATTAAACATTTTACTGTAATCCTGACAGCATTTATGATGTCAGAAACACTATCTGGCAGCATGGTGACATGTTCTGGGCGAATAATGGCATCCCAGCTAAGGGGAAAGGATTTAGAATGGCCTCCCCTTCGGTGTGCAGGAGCCAGTGGGTTTCTGCTGCACCACTTAGACCAGCCAATCACCTAGAATACTCCCCCTTCCCAGCTACTTCCTCCCAAATCCAGGAGGGAAGATGAGCTCCCATGAGGAGGGGTAGGGGAAGATGGAGGTAGACCCCTAAAGAAGCTACACAGCCCTGTTTTCCCAGTTTATTGGGGGCTTAGAAAGGATAATATTTGGCTATTGTATGGTGTTAACTTTTTTATATCACTTCTCTTTTTACCTTAACATAGTTGATTGGTAGTAATAGCAATTTAATATATTTATTCATATTTGTAATGTGTCCATCGCTATAGCATTTAGTTATAATACATAGATTTCAATATACATCTGCAGCCTTTCAGGAGAAATAGTCCACTTCCCATCATCTCACATACTAATATTTATTATTTTAAAGTATCTTGTCTGTGGGATTAAGTAGTTTGATCCAGGAGCACATTGCTGCTGCACCTGTTCCTCCAGAATCTCAAGACTTGGTCAAACCTGATCTCTGGGTGGGAGCAAGTTTCACAGTGAAAAATCTTCCACAACGGCTAGTCTACACTAGAAAGGATTTGGGAGCATAGCTCATAACAGCAAATGAGGTTTTTTTTGTCAGTATAGTTTATGCCAGATCATGAAATGAAATAAGCTGCACCAGCAAAAGGACTCTGTTTGCCAGTATGACTGTATCTACCCAAGGCTTTTGCTTGGCATACTTATGTCTGTTGATGTGATTTTTTTTTCACACCTGTAACAGACGTAGCCATGTGGTTAAAACTATGTCATCCAGGCCTAAGAACAACCTGTTTGCTTGCACTGTCATATTTAAACCTAGATTCCATCTGCAGTATTGTTCCTCTAGAAGATAAATGTATGTTTTAATGATGAAATATCGCCCACTTTTCATTTTTAAAATATAAACCTTTTTTACTATTGATGCTTTCGTATGAATCTCTAACTATATGCTCTCGCTTAGTTACAGACATATCACAGGATGAAAAGACTGTTGAACTGGAAGCAGGAGTTTCTGATCAATTTGATACAACTAAAATGGAAACCTCTCCTAAAAGGACACCAGCATCTGATGACAGTCAAATGAAGCACATGATAGAAGTGACAGAAAGCATTCAAGCTGTAATACAGCCGGAGTCAAACAAACAAGCAGAAGACCAACAACTGTCACAAGATGCTGAGGTATCAGAAGTATCCACAGAGGAATCTCAGCCTCCCCTTTCAGCACCTGAGGCCACAACTACACCACCAGAAACTTTAGGGTCTGTGAATAAAGAGGAGACTTCTTTTAAGATAGAAGAACAATTGGAGACAGCAAGAGTGCAAGAAGATGTAGAAAAGAAAGAAACCCATGAAAGCTCTGAAACACCAACTTTTCTGTTGAAAGTGGAAACCACTCCTTCAAATGAAAGTTGTGCAAAGAACAGTTCACTATTAGGAGACAAACCTATAAAGTCACCGACTGAGACATATTCTTCATTTTCATCATCAGTTGATATAAAGAAGAGAAGTGTGTGTTCCTCGCCAGTAGTTTCATTAGACTTGCATTCTGCACATGACATGCTGCACAGTCAGACTCCACCACGGAGTTCCTCTGCTGGAAATGTTCTCCCAACAACTTATATATCTGTCACTCCAAAAATTGGCATGGGAAAGCCAGCTATCACCAAACGAAAGTTTTCTCCTGGGAGACCCAGATCAAGACAGGTGAGCATATTGTTTTAGTTTTGAAGCTGGTAGACAAATCATTGTTAACTTTCAATATACTGTGTTTTTGAAAGAAGTATCAAATTTGAGTTTATGAAAAACAGTTTGATCTATCCTGGAAAATATACATTGTGTTTATCCAGCAGTATAAATTGGGCATACAGTTTATTGTTAACAATCCATTATTTTAAACACATTTGTTTTGAAAAACTCTGGGTAACTACAGGTTGAATAATTGAAGATAAGATGTGGTGAAGTTCTCTAATGGGAAATTTCTTACTTTTGGATTATCCTTTGAGCACTAGAGCAAACTAGAAATCTTATATGATCCTCAAATGCAATATTCAAGGTACATCCCAGAAGTGATATTATCCATAATGTCATAGTTCTTGTTGTTGTGTAAGCTTATTTCTCACTGTTTCATGTCAATCTGCGTATATTTCCATCTTGATTCATATATTGTATTTGTAGGCAGGATGTGGTAAAACTTTTTCACCTACCTTTATAGATGAACCTGCAGCAACCTCGCTGTCCTTGTGCTGGGAGATTTTCCCTGGGCAGAAATTTGTGATTATGGCAAATGATCTGATTTTGTTACGTTGGCAGATATCTATTAGGAACTATCTGGTACAAGTCGTTGCAATTGTGATTTGGGTTAGATTTCATCATAGTCCTCAAGAGTAAGTAGCTTACTGCATCATCTATAATACACACTAAAGATATAGTTTGAAAACAAATTGTTTACACATCTTTCTCATTTATTTTGCCATTGCAAATTCTTCACAAGAAATATTGTACTGTGACTAGTAAAATTAGTACTTCATTAGTCAAGATCACAAAATTTCATTTTATGCTTCTGATCATCATAGGCTCATAATTTTGTTTTTTGTAAAGGAAAGAATTGTAAAATCTATATGATGCTTTCCATATTACTGATTTAGGCAAGGTCTACACTACATACTTACTTTGGTATAACTACATTGCTCAGGAGTTTGAAAAATCCATACACCCCTAAGTGATGTAGTTATACTGACCGTAACCCTCCATGTAGACAGTGCTATCTCAGCAGGAGAGCTTCTCCTTTTGTCTTAGAGCGTCTTCACCAGGAGCGCGACGGTGGTGCAGCTGTATCGGCGCAGCAGTGCCCATGCAAGTTTGTAGTGTAGAAGTGTCCTTATTTAAGACTATTCGCAAGCTCAAAGCAAAGCCTGATATTTTTTTAAGAGGTGATAAACAGTGTTCTCCAAGGATTAAGAATCCAAGACTAATTTAATCCTCTACAGTAAATGCAGCAAATTGCATACAAGATCATTCAATCAGCTGGGGTTTGGTGCATTTCTCAGTGGCTTTCACTGTATGTAAACATAATGAAATTGGCTGGAAATATGCAGTAAATCAGAAATTTGCAGCTAATCTACTAGAAGAAACTGTACTTGCCCCTGCTCTAATATCTCCTTATAGTATTTAAATGAACATTCACATATTTTAGAATGATATGACATTGTTTCTATACTTAAATGGCTTGAAAATAAAATGCATTTTCCTATTAAAGTTTACTTAGTTTGTAATACAGATTTTTTTCTAGTGTAGTTTAAAATGACCTTAAAATGCTTTTTTGTGTGTGTGAAGGGGAGAGAGCATGTCAAAGGGTGGTAACGTCTTTATTTTGGACATCAGCAAATGAAATGTTACTTATGCTACTGCCCCCATGACTTGTGAGAACTCAGCCACAGTTCTGGTGGTAATGTTTGTTAATTAGCAGCTGCTGGAGAGCCTGTAAGAGGGGAGCACAAAGGACAGATTTGGATAAATGGCCATATTTTAATGTGTGAAATGGCTTTCTGTGAATTCTACTAAAATCACATTAAAAGTTTCTTATTTCTTTCCAGCTTTAATTCAGTCATAATATACATCAGTGGTGAAGGAAAATAATTGAACATTTAAAAAAAAAAGTCAACAAAAAGCACTGAGTTATGTTGTACATACTGCACACTTCCTCTACTATTGACATGAACATCTTGATATATACAGTGCATGTAATATAGCCAAGTTACAATTGCTGTGGGAACCATAACATTGAATTTTATGGCTAGAGCAAACAAAATACCAGTCATAATGTTGTCATAACATAATTTTAGCATTTAATTTCCATGTTAATTTTAAAAAGAAAAAAGAGTCACCAGTTCATTTCTTTGAAATATGCATCTTGAGGCACTTCATGATTTTGGGATGTATTAATACTCTGAGGAGTGGTCATAATGGATCAAATATTCAAATAAACACATTTAGTTAATGTTTTAATGTCTAACAGTTGAAATAGTACATATATGGTTATTTGAGTGTGCAGAAACATGGATTTATCTGGATAACCATTTCCAGTGGTTAAATGGCTTCCATTTACATTGTTAAGAAAAATACAGTACATTGGTCACATAGCACACAACTCATTCAGAGTTCGTTTATTTCTCAATTTTTTACTTTGCCCAAGTTGGGGAAAAAATAATTTTCCACGTGAGGACTAAAGGCTGATCTAAGGTTTATTGAAGTCAGTGAAAAGACTCCCATTGACTTCAGTGGACTTTGAATCATGCTATTAATATGCTAAGTTGGAACTTGGATCATTCCAGTAGCAATTTCATTGTAAGAAAAGCATCTGCAAAGGTTTTGGTCCAAATCCTAAACTCCTCAGTTGTTACTCATTTGTTTTTCAGTCCTAACTCTGTCAAACTTCCATTGAAGTTGGTGGAAATTTGCCTGAGGAAGGACTGAACAAAAAGTAAGAAAGAATCTAAGGATATTTGATTAAAGTATTAATTAAAAGTAAACCTGGCTTTTCTCTCATTTATTATACTAGTCTTTGTTACAACTGGATCATCTTATGTTTTTGTGCTCTTAGCTGATCGTTTCTTAATTTTGTTCCTATTATCTTGTTACAGATTTGACTTGTGTGTTAATTAAGAGACCTAGATATCTATAGAGGGTACTTATCTTTCGAGAAAAGGAATTTGCTTTTCTGTAATTGATGTTTTCTAAAGATTGTTTCACCATTGGAATCGCACTTCTACTTCTCAGAGATTAGAGATTCTGCGTTTATTCTTTTATACTCTTCGATTATTGTAGGTCATTGTATACTGAGGCATGTACTATATGTACATATATGTATGCAAATCCCGGAGACAATGCAGTAATTCTTTCCAATGAGGGTTCTCAATTTTACAGTATTAACTTCCTAATCTGTTCCTTTGCTAACGGACTGAGATCTTTTGAATGTGGGTCTGTAGAGGATACTAGCTTTAGAAAAGTCCAGTTACTGGTAAACAATTTCCCTTTTGAGTAATGTATAAGCAAACAGAAAAATCCCGGCTGGGTAAGTCGTGTGTTAAACTTTGTACTGATTGGTAGCATCCAGAATTGCATTGATACAATTTGCCTTGAATCAATGTTGTTATAAAAATCTTGTACTTGTGGCAAATCAGCAATTGTGGATGAGAATAATTAACCTCCTGTGAAGATATTTCATTAGTACCTGAGAACACACACAGTATTTTTATCCTCTGGTGTTTTATTATACTCACTTTTAAAAAAAAAAAATCTAGTTTTTTCTTTCACACTGGGGTGAATATCTGACATATTCTGAACTGAGATTCCACCTTACCTAGGGAGGTGGTGGAATCTCCATCCTTAGAGGTTTTTAAGGCCCGGCTTGACAAAGCCCTGGCTGGAATGATTTAGTGGGTGTTGGTCCTGCTTTGAGCAGGGGATTGGACTAGATGACCTCCTGACGTCTCTTCCAACCCTAATATTCTATGATTCTATGAATATAAATATCTACTTTTCTAATTTTTAGTAGATGAGACATTCACACTATCTTCTTTCTCTGCCGTCAAGTACTCAGTTTGTTTTTGGAAGTTGATTCACGTATTACAGAATTACAGGAGCAACTCCATAGTTAAAATTGTCACTAGTTTTTCTGTTTCATAATCCTCATTTGGATACAATTCCTTTCCTAACTTCAGAGAAACAAAAGTATTCTGTAAATAATTTCACAAATTGTGTTCTGCCAAAGGAGAATTATTGTGGCGAAGTTTGAGGGTAATTGTACAAGGTGTTCATTGGAAATTAATTTGAAAAATTATAGATATTTCACTTCTGCGTGCTAATGTCCACAGACGTGTTACAATGAACACGTAAACCTGTTTGCAGTGTGGGAGCAGAACCAGACCTGTCAGTCACTGGCAGCAGGAGAATGCCCTGCTCTTTGAAGCTCCTGCCAGTTTTTTCTGCTTCCCTGGTGGCTCAGCCAGGTCTCCCTGCTGCAGAACTTTTCAGAGGGAAATTCAAGACCTTATATCAAATGGCTCACTAACAATTTGGCTTAATAATGTGTCCATCTAATCCCCAGTCGTGTCCATGGGGCTGCATTTGCCTTGTGAGGAGCTGTCCCCTCAGCTCTACATCCCCTCTGAGGCATTTGCAATGTCTGGTGTCCCTGCAGGCTTCTGGGAGAGAGCTGGACTGAGAAAGGCAGAGGCAAGTGGAAGGGTCTGTGCCTCCTGCTTCACCCCTTAGTGAGTGTTTCTTTGGGGAATTCGACTAGCTCTGTAGGGTGAGTGCAGTTTGGAGGCTCTTCCCCTCTCCTCTGAGCAAGAAAGGAACCAGGCAGGATTGGAGATATTGGCTCTGCTGGGCAAGATGCAGCCCAGGCTGGTGGAAATTGCCTTGCGTCCTTCCCACAGCAGGAAAGGGGGCAGAAAGGATTGCAAAAAAACTGGCTCTGGGGCAAGCAGCCCCAGCTCCATAACGGTAGTGAAGTCAGAAGGAAGATCAACCCTGAGTCTCTATAGCCCACACCAGTAGCCATGCTTCTGCGTGCAGAGCTCAGCCACATCCCTCAGATGGAGGGCATGGGACACATCGCAGTCTCTGTCAACCCCAGAGAGTCCAGCAAAGGGCCTTCGGGCCTAGCCTCCTTCCCCTGCTTCTAACACAGATCTGTCCATGTGGATCTCATGCAATAAAGAGGGGTAATTGCAAATCCATTCTTGAGACCCAGAAGGACCCGTGTAGGGGAGGCGAACCTCAGTGAGGACAAGGGGATTGGTAGCCACTCGAAATATTTTTTTCACAATTTCTGTCCGCCATTATTCTGCTTCAGAGGGGAAGTGAAACTGGGCTCAAATTCCTAAAGGTGAAATAAATTAATAATCAAATCAGTGCTGTTTCCCCAGATCACCTTCGTGGAATGCAGTAGGGTTGGATAATCCCCAGCGCCAGGTTTCCCTTCTCACCTCCGTGGAGTGCAGTAGGGTGGATAATCTCCAGCGCTGTGTTCCCTGGCTCACCTTCATGAGTGGAGCCTGGCAGATCTATACAAAAAAGACAAAGCAATAGACATGCTTATTTTTCTAGGCATGCATATGTACACCATACCTCTTCCCCCACCCTGCCGCGCACACACAATAGGAATTCTTTACTGCAGGGAGGCCAGCAGTCCAAATCATAGTTAGACAATCAAATATTTTAAAATATCCCCCAAAACAAACAAACAAATAAAACATTAGAGGATAGACTCCGTCAGGAAAGAGCGTTCTGAGTATTGGAAACTATGCTTAGGAGGTCTACAGCTGCCTTCAACCTGCTATAGCTATGTTTTCCTTCTCATGTATCCTGGAATTTCCTGAAAGACTGCAAAAATATCAGGCTGTCATCACCAGCTGCCTGTGTGGGTCATCATGCCCTAATGTCAAGGTTATTGTTCTTAGCTTTTGTTGCAGGTTGTCCTGACTTGCAACTACCTCCATCTCCTCCACCCGCAGATGGCTATGGAGTGATGAGAGGTTCACAGGCCGCAATGTGGGAGAACAGGCAGGCAGTAAGGGGCCTGTGGTCCACCATTTCTTTCTTTACCAGGAAGCTGGCAGTCTGTAGACTCTTTGAGGAACAAAGAGAGCTCCCCATAGCTCTTCAGAGAGACCCATCTGGTCAAGGAAATTTAGAAGTTTCACAGTAGTTGAGACACCCACTAGAGTGTTTGAGGAAATTTTAAGTTCTGCAAGAGCAAAAATGCCAGTGGAACATCTGCTTCATGGAGCTTTTAAGCTCTGTATTAGCAGAACTGGTAACTGAGTGACATTCTGACCCTATTGAAGTCCGTGGGTTTTTTGCTAGTGACTCCATCAGGGCCAGGATTTCACCCTAAGATACCTACTGTTCATAAGATATGGTGGATTAGGCTCTCAGCATATCTCCTTCCTACTTCCATCTGTACTCATGTATGTGGCTTCTCACTGTATTTTATTCATTTATTTAATGTATTTATGTCAATTTATAACCACACTAAAACAGAGCACTGTTTCAAAGTTCCAGATACTTGTTTGGCATATATACAAATAGATAAACTGCCTCAATTGTTCACCGTTACAAAGGAGAACAATTTTTCTAAAAGAGATTTCTGCCTACAAATGAGGTCTTCAGTTTACATGTGAATGTGCAAGGTAATAAGATATTTCTATATTCTTTTCTAACTTTTGCAAGAGAAACTTAAAATAGTATTGGGAAGACACAGAAACAGCACTTCGCAATTTTTAAAAGGAAATTCTCAAGCTAAGCTTTGTAAGTGTAACCTTACCTTATCAATTTCTTCAGAAAGAAAATTCACTAGAACATTTATACTAAATGAAAGCCTAAGGATGCATAATTAAGGTTCCAGAAATAACCATAATTCTGCCTACCTGGTCCACAACTGTGAACAATTAATCCTTTTAACACGAAACCACCATATAGCAAATTGACCATAAGATTTCTGTTTTTCTTAGATAAACCCATCATTGCATGCTGAATACAGATTGACAAATCTGCCCCCCACTTATTATATATGGGCTACCCAAACACTCTTCCAAGTACAATGCCCACTTCTGGACAGAGAGAAATGTTCACATGTACTCTATTATATGGCATATATATTCCAGAAAAAAATCCTTCAGTATCTCAGACACATCATTCACTGAGCTGCCCATTCTACCTCATCCTCCCTCCATAGTAGATAGTGTTTGTAATACCCTACAGTATTTTCCTTATTTGCCTAGGCTCTAATCCAGCAAAGCACTTAAACATATGATTTAACTTGTTAATGTTGAGGTCAGTGGGACTACTCATGCTTAAAGTTAAGCACATGCTTAAATACTTTATTGAATTGGGGCCTAAGTGCTTTGTTTCTGGAGTGGAGTCTTAGTAATGTGTCACAAACACCACATTGTAAGAGAAGTATGATATATCTGCACCCTTATTCTAAAAGTACTAAAAACCAACATCTGAGATTAGTTAGTATAATAAACATTCAAATAATTAATTGATGGGTGCCATTTAAATGTACATTTATGGCAATAATACTGTTGCTGCTTGGGCCAAAGAGGGGCTAGCCAACTGGGGCCTTTCTGGGTTGTTTCCGTTAGTAGGAGAAAATGATGATAGAATCGAATATTTCTTGGGTGCAATCCTGTTTGTTTATAAAGTATGTACATAATGTCCTGTTTTCCTGAACCCAGTAGGAATGAAAACACACACTCGGCGAAACACTTCCATCCACATAAACAAGTCAGGGCTAAATTTTCTCTGCAAATATGTGGCTTGGATGATATTGGGGATATTCTTTACCAAAAAAAAAAAAATTCTCCTGACAATATGATATGGATCATTAGTCGTTATCTATGAAACATAATCCTCCTATGAAATCAGTGTATACATACCATTACAGGGTATCCTGTATTTTAACACTAATATATGAGCCTGTTAGAGAAGCTTGTAAAAAGAATGTAGCATAGAAAACTGAATATTTATGTGGGTTTTTTTAATGTTAATACTAGAATTATAAATTTTTACTGCAAAATACTCTGTGTAGTTAAAATTAAGATATTGAAATAACTGCTCTGGTTATTTAAGTAGCTAAGCACAGTAATTTATGGGTGCTTTCAGGTTGGTGTGTTTTTGCTGGTTTGTTTTTTGTTTTAGTTAAATTTTTAACTACAAAGTAATCTCTCAACCGATTTTGCATTTTTTTCATCAGGCAAACATTGAGTAGAATCAATCTATGGTCTACCTCACATTTCTAATAGCTATTGTACTTTGTAAGGTATTTTTAGTGATTTGTCAGTGATTTTATAATGTGATAACTAAGCTCTGCAAGAGTCATAGAGTTTAAGGCCAAAAAAGACCACCAAGTCATCTAGTCTGACCTCCTGAAAACCACAGGCCACCACCAACACCCTACGCTAAACTCAACAACCCAAATTAGACCAAAGTATTACAGCCAACATGAGACTAAACTATTATGTGCCACAGGCAGAGAACAGGAGGGACTAAGATGGTCCAAATGCCCAAGACCCGTGCAATGGCAGGGAATTGATTAAGTGAGATGTACCCAATTAATTCTGGCAAGTGACCCATGCTCCATGCTGCAGAGGAAACGGAAACCCCCCGCAAGGTCACTGCCAATCTCACCTGGGGGAAAATTCCTTCCTGACCCCATATATGGTGCTTAGTTAGATTCTGAGCATGTGAACAGCAACCAGACAGCTAAGCACATGAGATACTGAGAATGCTTGGTGCCACCTCAGAGCACTGCACCACCCTGTCAATTTCCCGTCTCCCACTGTGGCCATCTCTGAGGTTTTTTAGGAAGGAGACTAAAAAAAACCCCAGAATATGTTTGGGGGGTCCCTTCCTGATCCCTGCAGGTGACCATCTGAAGCCCTAAAGCATCAGCATTAGGAACACAAGATTTAAACCGGAAGGGACTCCCCCCCCGGGGTTGCTGAGTCCCGCTACCACCATCACAGGCAACCCTGTCGTACAGTCCCACTCATAAATTTGTCCAGATCTCTCTCAAAACTAATTAAGTTGTTTGTTTCCACAACTCCTGTTGGGAGACTGTCCAGAATCTCACTCCTCTGATGGATAGAAACCTTCCTCTAGTTTCCAGCCGTAATTTGTTCATGGTCAGTTTATATCCATTTGTTCTTGTGCCAACATTGTACTTAAGCTTAAATAGCTCTTCATCCTCCCTGGTGTTCCTCGCCCCCCCACCCTCACCCCCACATGTATTTATAAAGAGCAGTTATATCTCTTCTCAGCCTTCATTTTGCTAAGCTAAACAAGCCAACTCTTTCAGTCTTCTCTCATAAGAGAGGATCTCCATTTCCCATGATCGTCCTCATAGTTCTTTTCTGTACCTGCTCCAGTTTGAATTAATCTTTCTTGAACATGGGTGACCAGAATTGTACACAGCATTTCAAATGGGGTCTTATCAGTGCTTTGTACAATGGCATTAATACTTCTTGATCTCTACTGGACATGCCTCGCCTGATACATCCTAGGATCGCATTTGCTTTTTTCACAACCGCATCACACGGGTGGCTCATCGTTATCCTGTGATCGACCCACACACCCAGGTGTCTCTCCTCCTCTGTTGCTTCCAACTGATGAGCCCCCAGCTTGTAGCAGAAATTCTTCTATTAGACCCTACATGCATGACCTTACACTTTGTACTGTTGAATTTAATTGCATTTATGTTGTTCCAGTCTTCAAGGTCATTCAGATCTTCCTATATAATATTTCAGTCCTCTTCTGTATTGACCAAGTCTCCCAACTTTTTATCATCAGCAGATTTCATTAGCACACACCTATTTTTTGTACCAAGGACATTAATAAAAATACTGAATAAGATAAATCCTTATCTATTTTCAAGTCTTGTACTAATCCCCAATTTAACTAATAATTTTCTGTGTGGTACCATGTCAAATGCTTTACTGAAGTTCAAGTATATCAGTCTTCTGCACTTCCTTATCTAAAAAAAGTCAGTTAGTTATTTTCTCAAAGAAGGAAATCAGGTTAGTCTAATACAGGGGTGGGCAAACTTTTTTGGCTGAGGGCCACATCTGCGTGGGGAAATTGTATGCAGGGCCAGGGCAGTGGGTTGGGGTGCGGGAGGGAGTGCGGGGTGTGGGAGGGGGTGCAGTGTGCAGGAACGGGCTCAGGGCAAGGGATTGGGGCAGAGGAGGGGTGTGCGGTGTATGAGGGGGCTCAGGGAAGGGGGTTGGGGTGCAGGAGGGGTGTGGAGTGCAGGAGGGAGCTCAGGGTAGGGGTGCAGGAAGGGTGCGCACTGCGGGAGGGAGCTCAGAGCAGGGGGTTGGGGTGCAGGAGGGGTACGAGGTGCAGGCAGAGGGCTTAGGGCAGGGAGTTTGGGGGGCGGGGTGCAGGAGGGGTTCGGGCTCCAGCCCGGCGCCGCTTACCTAAAGCAGCTCTGGTGTGGCAGCAACGCACACCGGGGCCAGGGCAGGCTCCCTACCTGCTTGCCCTGGCCCCATGCTGCGCCACTCTGGGAGGCGGCTGGAACCACATCCCTGAGCAGCCCGTGGGGGGTGGCGGTGCATAGGGCTCCACGCGCTGCCCCGTCACACCTCCAGGTACCTCCCCCGAAGCTCCCATTGGCCGTGGTTCCCCATTCCTGGCCAATGGGAGCTGCGGGGGCGGTGGCTGGTGGCAAGGGCAATGCACAGAGCCCTCTCCCCCCCCCCCCCCCCGGGCCCCGGGAACATGGTGCCAGCCGCTTCTGAGAGCGGCGCAGGGCCTGTGGCACCGTTGGAGGCAATCCCGCAGGCCGGATCCAAAGCCCTGATGGGCCGGATCCCGCCCACGAGCCGTAGTTTGCCCACCCCTGGTCTAATACGATCTGCCTTTGGTAAACGCATGTAGCATTATATCCCCTTTTCCATTTATCTCCATTAATTTAATTATTCTTTCCTTCACAATTTATTCCAAAATCTTATATCCCACTGAAGTTAAACTAACGGGTCTGTAATTGCCCCAATTACTTTATTTTCCCTTTCTTAAATATAGGTACAACGTTAGCTATTTTTCAGTCTTACAGTAGTACTGCTGAATAGAAAGATTTGTTAAAGTCCTTGCTACCAGACTATAAATCTCATGTTCCAGTTCTTTCTGTATTCTGGCATGGAAATTATCTGGTCCCCTAATCTGAGCACATTAAGATCTTTTGAGTTTTCTACCACTTCAGATGTGGTAATTTCCATTTCTATGCACTCCATGTCCATCAACCATCCTGATTTCTTGCCAATGTTCCATATTGAAAACGGAGGCAAAGTATTCATTTAGTTTTGGGGGCATACCTAGATTATCTATAAACTCTTCCTCATTCACCCTGCATAGTGGCCCATCCTCATTCTTCCTTACTCTCATTTTATTTATATAAGTAAAAACATTTCTTAATTTCTTTCACATAAGCTAATTCTGTTTGACTTTTAGCAAGTCTCACTTTATTCCTACATTTTCTTATCTTCAAGATGTAGCTTTCTTTGCTGATCAGTCTGTTTTTCCACTCCCTTTAGGTTCTCTGCTTACTGTGAACAGCCTTTGAGGTGGCTATTCATCTGGAGCCTTTCCCTTCATTTTTTTTCCCCTTGCTTGGGATTGCAAATTGCGATAGTTTTCGTATAGTTGATTTCAAGAAATTCCAAGCCTCTTCCACATTTAAGACGTGCGCTGTCCAATGACTTCTTTAACTAATTCCTTTAATTTCCCAAACAATGCCCTTTTGAAGCAAAAAAAAACATAGCCGATAACCTGGTTTTGATTAGCCTTCTATTTAATTAAACTGAATCAACTCATGATTACTTGATGTAAGGTTATTTTTACTATCAGCTCTTCTATGATGTCCTCACTCCTTACCAAAACCAAGTCTGAAATTGAATCACCCATTATTGGTTCAGTAATGTTTTGACAATGAAAACTGTCATTTGTCACATCCATCAATAAGTGGACCCTACCAGTATTAATAGCATTTATTCTCCAGTCTCTGTTAGTCTCCCATTATGACACTATTCTGAGCTGTAGCTCACGAAAGCTTGTGCTCAGATAAATTTGTTAGTCTCTAAGGTGTCACAAGTACTCCTTTTCTTTATTCCTAGTAGTGTTTATCTCTCTAATAGTATTAAAGAGATCTCTCTATATATCTGAGTCCAACCCAAGGGTTTTTAGCAGATCCCTCCTAACACTATCCCAGTGGAACCTCTTCTACAGTCTTTCCCCAAAATGATTTTGACCTATACAGATTCTGTTTTGTCCATACTACTGAGAGCGCAAAACACTGTGTTGCATTCATTGTATATGTTTTCTATTGTGTATTCTGTTGTAGTGGTTTTTAATCATTTTTAATCACAGCGGAAGTGCTCAGATACTATGATCATGGTGGTTGATGTGAGAACCTAGATAGAGGGGACTTTTGTTCGTATGTGGGGCTGGGAAGAGGCTGTTATGTTTTTATTGTTATTAGGAGGGTTGTTTTTAATACAAGAAGAGTTAGATTTATAACTATCAAGTTATTTCAGAGTCCCAGTATATATTTTTTTCCTCTCACTAGAAATGACACAATTGCAATCTGAAAAGATCATATGTGGTATTTTATTAAACATTGAAACGAGATGAAAGCTTATGTTTTGTTCATCTTTATTTCTGATTAAAGTATATTTCATAAAGGAGGCATTCGGTTGCTAAACACAGCCACTGGTGATTTAGTAAGCTATCCTGACCTTTGTTGATGTTCTGTTTCCTTTTGTTGTAATTTAGTTGCAGCTGTGCTGTTCAGTTCTGAGGACTCAAGAATATGATGGAGAATGAGAACTTCCTGTTTATGTCAAAGTACATAATTATTACCATGGTTTTGATATAAGTGAACTGAATAGAACTTTTTCTCCAGTGTTGTGCTGTAATGGGCATTAATTAAAAGCCAAAATATAATTAATGCATCTCTTTGATGTAATTAATTTGTTCATACTACTGTGGAGGTGGTGTGTTTTTAATTAAATTTATCTGACACAGAATTCAAATGTGTTTCTGAGCTACAATAAAACTTGGATTCAATTGGAAATTTAAACTATAACAATGTGGTTCATAATCATATATAATGCATTTTGTTTTGAAAGATGGATATTTCATATTCAAATTTAAATTTCTATTACATTTTAAATTGACTTGAAATATTTAATTTCTGGAGAAGTGTGTTCTCTCTGCAGCAAAATTATTTAATATATTTCAAATAGGACTCTAAATGGTTTTAGGTCTTAAACAGTAGTTTGAGTAATGTCTTCTGAGATCTTTGGATTGTGGCCTTCAAGTGGTATATTCTCTCCCTTATAAACACAGGATGAGGGGAGGACTTTGATATGCAGAATATGTCCATTATTTTGTTATGGGTAAAGAACAAATACCTGACAAATAATGAACATTAGTTCTTTAGGGGAAAAACAAATCTGAAATCCCAGAAAGATTTTTAATTTAATTTTCTGGAAAATTATCTTGTTCTTGCCCAAACTGGAAGCTAGTGTTCTATCTACCTTGATGTTAAAGAGAAGGCTGAATAGTCGCCAAGACTTGACATCTTAAATTTCCTGTAGCTCCTGATCTGCTAACATCTCTGACAATGTTATTCTGACAATTAATGTTATTGATAAAAATAATTACCATTCAACAAAATTACTGATTGGTAAAACTACAATACTTTCAACACAGAGAAATTTAACTTCATTGGTAGTCTTTCCATTTCCATGGAGTTCAGTGGGAGTTGTTACACACACAAGGTGACGGATTTATTTTTACTGAGGCCTGGTCCACATACAGTTTTTGTACTAGTATAATTATTTCAGGTAGAGTGTGCTTTTTTTCCTTTTAAAACCAATATCATTATACCACTATAACCCCTGTGATGGAAGCAGTTATATCAGTATAAGTTATTCCCCGTCCTATGCAGAAATAGCTATACAGTACTCATATAAAGCACTTTTATACTATTATGGCTGTGTCCACACTAGGGGACTTGTATAGCTTTTAACTATATTGGTAAAGTTAAAGTGCTACAATTTCTGTATGTAGACTAATGCAGACAGAAGTAAAAATTTTAATCAACTATTGGATTCAAAAGAAACTGTTTCCCAAATCACTTTATTTTGCTTGACATTGTTTTATATTTCATTTTAAAAACTTGTGATGTGTGAAGCCAGTGTATATTTCTTTATACTTATTGTCACAAAGGCCAATGTTCTAAGGCCTCAATCCTGCAAACACTTGTGTGTGTAGGTATTTTACATATGTGAATAGTTGGAACTATTCACATGCTGGATTAGGGGCCTAAATTATTGCTGAATGTAGTCTTTTTGGAAATTAACCAATTTTTCCTTATACCATTTAAATCTTAATCTTAGCTATGTTTTTGCTTAATTCCAAAGGAGTGTTAAAATTAGTATAATTTATTACTCTGTAGGCATGCTAAATTGTAAATTTAAAATGAAATTACCTTAGTAAATCATTTGTGCCTTAATCCTGAAGTCCTTACACAGAGTTCAAGCAAAACTTCTACTGCCTTCAATAACAGTGTTGTCTGAAGAACAGGAGTACTTGTGGCACCTTAGAGACTAACAAATTTATTTGAGCATAAGCTTTCGTGAGCTACAGCTCACTTCATCAGATGCATTCTGTTGTCTGAGTAAGAACTGCAGGTACATCAGCAGGTTTCTCCACCCACCCTTAAATTAGCACAGTATTGCTAATCCTATTCTTGTTGTTTTACTGTTTATATTATGGTAGTACACAAATACCACAATCAGATTGGAACCCCATGGTGCTGGACATTGTATAAATACAAATTAAAATAAAACTATGATTATGTTTTTAAAATTCAGCTTTATATATCCTGTATTATGTTAGACATTGTTTGATATTATAGTTTGTTATAATATAAAAAAATTGGAGTTATGATTTATAGGTGTGAGCTTTTATAATTGTACGTTTGTGGTGTACTTGCAGGTCAGAGGTATTTTGTTAACTGCTCACATTTATTTTTCATTTTTTTTCATGTTTTAGTTTTATTTTTATCTCTGTGTCTTACATGCTTCTCAGCCTACATGTTGTTTTGATTATCAATAATTTTATATTTAAAAAGTGATACAAGGCCGTCTCTTCCTTCAAAGATGTGGATTGAGATATAGAAGGGAATGTACTCTCAAAACCCATCTATGATCTCAAAATAGTATCTTCTTGGCATGGTGATCCAAAATTTAGAGACTTAATGTGTTGCTATGATTCCTGTCTATGACATGATGATTATCAGTCAACCCTCTTTTCTCACATTTTCGCTTTGTAGTTTTTTTAAAGTCACTTTGCAGACCTTTTAACCTCACTGAGGGTTGAAATTTTCTCTACATAAATTTCAGTGGCGGGTTGAAATTTTCCCCATATAAACTAGTTTAGCAGTTAAGTAAATTTAGGAGAAATTGCCTATGCCTGCATGTGCTTTGCTTTTCAGAAACTTTTAGTTGCTTGCTTTATTTTTTTTTTATTTCTTTATTTTTATGTTGCTGAGTTTTATACATCTATTTTCTCACCTGCCGTATCCTAGGGGGCTTGGAGTACCAATAATACAGTGAGCCCACCTTCCTGGTCCCCAGACATTTCAGAAGGTCGGGACATTTTTAAATCCAGACAGCTTCCTGGCAGTGCCATTTGGAGCATCAAAGTGGTAAATAATTTGTATTTATATTCATGTATCCATTGCTATCTTTCTGCTATAGAGCCTACTAATGAAAACTATGTATAGATCAACTGAATTAATCTTCCATTTTATCACTGTTAACTTTGGCTTTTTAAGAAAACTGTTAAAGTCTGAAGCTTTTAAATTACAAAAATATAAATTTATTAAAGCATACATGGAATGTGATGGCATTGCATAACTTTTGAATTTTATATGGCAAGATAATTTGCATTACCAATTTTTAATGAACTGTGTTGTAGTACTTCACTATTTTTTGGCTATTGCTGTTAAATAGCTGTCAAGGAGTTACTTGAGTGAGAGAGAGAGTGAGTGTGTCTGTGTGTCCTGAAGACTGCTGGCAGTAAGGAGAGCCAGACTGAAAAGGACTGAGCTCTGGGCTGTTGCAAAGTGTGTTGCTGTGGAGGCATTTCAAAAGGCATTCACAGTGACATATGTTTAAACTTAGAAAAAAACTATTTGACTGTCTTAGAAGGAGCCAGGCTACTGTCCCACTGATAGCTACCATCAAAAAAAACATAAGGAAATTGAGGGCTTGTCTATACAGAGCAGCAATGCACACTTTAAGGGGGTGATTTCTAAAGCACACTAATGTGCGTTAATTGTAGAGTTGCTAGGTGTCCGGTTTTTGACCGGAACACCAGTTCAAAAAGGGACCCTGGCGGCTCTGGTCATCACTGCTGACCGGGCTATTAAAACTCCAGTTGGCGTGGGGCTGGCAGGCTCCCTACCCGGATCCTCATGACTCCTGGAAGAGGCAACATGTCCCTCAGCTCCTAGGCGCAGGGGCGGTCACGGGGGCTCTGCACACTGCCCCCACCCCAAGCGCTGGCTCCACAGCGCCATTGGCCAGGAACCGCAGCTCCTGGAAGCAGTGACACATCCCTTGGCTCCTAGGTGGAAGGGTCAGGTGGCTCTGCATGCTGCCTCACCCCAGAGCCCGCACCCCCAGCCAGAGTCCGCACCCCAACCCCCTGCCCCAGCCCTGAGCCCCCTCCCACACTCCAAACCCCTCAGCCCCAGGCCAGAGCCCCCTCCTGATCCCCAAACCCCTCATCCATGGCCTCACCCTAGAGCCAACACCTCCCAGCCAGAGACCTCCCGCACCGTGAACCCCTGCCCCAGACCTGAGCCCCTTCCACACTCCAAACCCCTCAGCCCCAGCCCCTACACCCCCAGCCACAGCTCTCACCCCCTCCCACATCTCAACCCTCTGCCCCAGTGTGGTGAAAATGAGCAAGTGAGTGAGGGTGGAGGAAGAGCAAGCAACAGAGGGAGGGGGTGGGGCCTTGGGGCAGGGCCTTAAGAAGGGGCGGGGCAGGTAGTGGGATAAGGGTGTTCAGTTTTGTGCGATTAGAAAGTTGGCAACCCTAATAATTGGCCAGTGTAGACCCTGCTGCTGTGCACTGAAAGTTCCCTAAAGTGTGCTTTAGCATAATGCTGTTTCAAACAGCACCACATTAAAGCACACTAGAGAACTTCTAGTGCACACCAGCAGAGTTTACATGGACCAGTTAACACACAACACATTGGCGTGCTTTGGAGATTACAACACCCCCACTCCTACCCCCAAAAAAATAAATAAAAGTGTATGTTGCTGCTCTGTGTAGACATGCCCTTACTGGGATTATTACAACACTAAAAAAAGAGAGAGAGAAAAAACTTAATGAAAAAATATAAAACCATAAGTAGGTTGCTGTTGATTTCAATTGATTTATTTTCATCTCACTTTAATTATCATGCTAATTTGCTTTATTTTAATTTGATACTATCTTAGCTATTTCTGCTTGAAACATTAATTTTCAGCATAATGTCCAGCATTAACAGTGATACAGGTTTGTGCTATTTCTGTCACATTGTTAGACTTGTGAAAATAAAAATACTGATGTGCAATCTAAAACACGCAATGTTAGGAATTTGTCCGAGCATTTTACTTCTAAAGAAAGTGAATCTTCTATGCAGTGTGTATATATTTTACACTCTATACAGAGAGGGGGAGAAATTAAACATTTCACTTGGCTACTCAAAGAAACTTTGGCCATCAACACCTCCTTCCTTATTCTTATTTCTAAAATGCTGTATGATTGCATTGCCTGACAGTGCACAGTTACTTTAATTTATATTTCCAATAATATTGTTAGTAGTGGAATATTTGGATTCTACCTTGCAATAACTATCACCACAGATTTCTATACCAGGGGTTCTCAATCTTTTTCTTTCTGAGGCCCTCACAACATGCTATAAAACTCCACAGCCCACTTGTGCCGCAACAACGGTCTCTCTGCGTATAAAAGTCAAGGTCAGCGTTAGGAGGTAGCAAGCAGGGCAACTGCCTTCGGCCCCACACCACAGGGGACCCCATGAAGCTAAGTTGCTCAGGCTTCAGCTTCAGCCCTGGGTGGCAGGGCTCAGAGCACTGGGCTTCGACTTTCTGCCGTGGACCCCAGCAAGTCTAATGTCGGCTCTGCTTGGAGGACCCTCTGAAACCTGCTTGCGTCCCCCCGGGGGGCCCTGAACACCTGGTTGAGAACCACTATTCTATATCTTCTATAAAAATAGGGGATGGTATATCTGAAAATACTATTGGCCCTATTGAGGCGATAATGTTACCTTAAATCCATGGAACTCTTATTAATATTAACGGAAGCTGTTCACATGAGTCTAGAGCAGTGATCACCAACCAGTTAATCACGATTGACTGGTCAATCGTGATCTCCAGTGGTGTAGCAGTGCTGCTGCTAAGGCAGGCTCCCTGCCTATCCTCGCCCCACATCACTCCCGGAAGTAGCCAGCACAGCCCTGGGTGAAGGGCAGGGGTCTTCCTATGTGCCCTGCTCCTGCCTGCAAGCACCACCCCTGCAGCTCCCATTGGCCGGGACCAGGGAGCTGTGGCCAATGGGATCTGCGGGGGCAGTGCTCGCAGAGAAGGGCAGCGCGCGGAGCCATGTCCATTTCCCCCCTCTCCTCACTGCAGGGGCCTGTTGGCCCCTTCCAGGAATGACGTGAGGCCAGTGTAGGCAGGGAGCCTGCCTTAGCTGGCAGCAGCCACTCTGCACCACAGACCGGGAGCTGCCAGAGGTAAGTGCTGCCTTGCGGGAGGCCACATCCCAACCCTGAGCCCCCTCCCAGAGCCAGCACCCCATGCCCCCTCCTACACCCCAAGTCCCAGCCCTGACCCCCTTCCAGAACCAGCACTCTGTACCCCCTCCTTCGCCCTGACCCTCCTCCCAGAGCCAGACCCCCTGCCCCAGCCCTGACCTCCCCCTCCCAGAGCCAGCACCCTGTACCCCTTCCTCTACCCTAACACTCTGCCACAGCCCAGAGCCCCCCCTGCACCCAAACTCCCTCCCAGAGCTTGCACACTCGCCCCCTCCTGCACCCCAATCCCCTGCCCCAGGCTCAGCCCAGAGCCTCTTCCCGCACTGTGAACCCTCCAGCCCAGAGCCATACCCCCTCCCGAACTCCAAACCCCTACCCTTGCCTGATGAAAGTGAATGAGGGTGGGAGAAAGAGAGGGGGATGGAGTGAGTGGGGCAGGGCGTTGGGGAAGGGGTGGGATAGATCCCGGGTTGCCCTTAAATTCAAAAGGTGATCTTGGGTGTAAAAAGGTTGGAGATCACTAGTCTAGAGCAGCGGTTCTCAAACTGTGGGTCGGGACCCCAAAATGGGTCGCATCTCCATTTTTATGGGGTTGTCAGGGCTAGCATTAGACTTGCTGGGATCCAGGGCTGACGCTGAAACACAAGTTCCACCCCCTTTAGGGGTGGTAGGGCTCAGGCTCTGGCCCCCTCTCCTGTCACCCAGGGTGGTAGGGTTGGGCTTTACCCCACCCCGCACCCGGGGTCATGTAGTAATTTTGTTGTCCGAAGGGGGTCACGGTGCAATGAAGTTTGAGAACTCCTGATCTAGAGCATCTTCTATTGACATTAAGGAGAGTACCATAGTTCAAAGGCAGTACGTGCCTTTTATTGAGTGAATTGTTTTGTCTTGGTATTTTTGGCATCTTAAAATAGTTTGGAGCAAGCATTCAGATAGAGATTGTAGACTTGTAGATATTTTGTGGACAGCAAAATTAAGTTAGAGTAGAGTAGCTGTTAACATAGATTTCTTAAAATGCATTTAAAACAAGGACAAATGCTATGTATCTAGTAGTAGAAAAGCATAGTAGGAAATCTGCTGTGTTGAATATGTACCTTAACTTTCATTGTATAAGAACAGAAGAAAAGGTCTAAGGTATGTGTAATCTGTTCAGATCTGATCTGAAAAATATCAGCCACAATTCTATAGAGACATAGCAAATAATAATGTTTTCCTCTTTTGGAAGTGATCAGTGAGTTTTCTGTGTTTTCTTTTGCTTTGTTTTATTTTGTTTTTCTAGTTCAGTGTGAAATAAAAAATCTTATTAATGAAAGCCAAATTAATTAACAATAATAATGTCAGGTAATTAACATTGAAAAAGTATGAAATTTACTCCTCGCCCTTCCCCCACCCCACCCCCAATTCACTGTATTTAAATTCACCTCATCAGTTAAGGGATCCCAACTCAGCACTGTCAAAGCGTCTACAGATTAAGCAAGTGTGGGAAAAAGAACAAACCACTAGCAATAAGTGTAAATATTACAAATAAAAATATTTTAGTATTATAAATAATACTTTCTTTAGGGTATTAAACAAATTAAACACTGAAATCTTGATCTTGTTCCGACTGAATCAGTGGGAGTTTAGTCACTGACCTCTGTGGGAGCAGGATCAAGCCCTAACAACTTTTAATGTCTGTGTGACTATTTACAGCAAAGAAGTGTAGCTACTGTATAACCAGTAAAGTGCCCACGCAACAGTCCGAACACACCTGGCTGTGTCTGAGCTGCATGTTCTTAAAGAATCGAACAAGAGGTAGGGTTTAGCTGGAGTACTAGGCAAGAAGGAGAAAATGTATTTCAATATTACCAGCTGTGCCTGTAGTAAAAATTAGTGTGTGACAGGTTTTAAGTACTTTTGTTGAAGGCAATCCTTTTTATAATGGTTGAAGACCACAGACAGAGGAAAAGGTTTTAGTCTGAAGTTAAAGGTATTCTACTACAATTTATGCAGTGATTTAATAATGGTGGTCTGGCTTGCCTATATCCACTTGAAACCACAGTTCTTCTTATTTATAATTACAAGGAAGTGTCCCTACACTAAAAGAGATCTGGGTTGTATATAAATTGCTCTTGTATATTAAATAGGGCCGTGGATCAGGATTCGCAGGGAAGCGGAGACCACGTGGTGCGGGTCTTTCAGGAAGAGGTGGCAGAGGTAGATCAAAACTGAAGAATGGGATTGGGGCTGTTGTCACTCCAGGGGTAAGAACATATCTTTTTAATCATATGTGTAGTTTGGTGTGTAACTTCATTATTACAGCTCTCATTTTTTTTAGAGAAATTTTGTATCTAAACAAAATAAGCAATGAGAAATAGTTTTGATAACATTCTAGTTTTCATTAAATGTAATTATATATTTTAGTTAAAAATGGGGACTAACCTGTAGCTAATGGATCCAGAACAATTTTACATCATCTACATTCCCTTTTAAAAGGACATGGTTGAGCATCATTCTTGCCACTTCCACACATGGAGGTGACACTAATTAAGGGAGCTTTCCACTTGGCCCAGTAGACGTGGGGAAAACAAGACCTATACTGGATTATATCACCTTCTCTCAACCCTGTTATAATTCTCCTGAGGGTACTCCAAGGGTATTGGGGGTCTGTGATGAAGAGCTGTCCATGGAAAGCTCTTCTTCTTAGGGCCCCAATTCAGCAAAGAACATAAGCACGTCTCACTTTAGTTGTGAGTTGTCCCATTGGCTTCCTGGAACTACTCATGTGCTTAAAGTTAGGCATGTGCTTACATACCTTGCTGAATAGGGGCGTAGCTGTTGATATCAACTTGAATATCCACAACTATCTTAATGCTACAAAGCACTAATTTACACTTATGGAAAAGCCTAATATTTTAATAGGAGTGCAGCCAATAGATTTTACAGAAATAATTACTAAACATTTATAAAATTCAGTAGAAAATATGGTTTCCTTTTTGTCTAATTCTGTAGGTTGGTCTACACCAGGGATCTCAAACTCAAGTGACCATGAGGGCCACATGAGGACTAGTACATTGGCCTGAGGGCTGCACCACTGAGCCCCCTCCCCCCCCCGCTTCCCCGCCTCTTCCCACCCCTTCCATGCCCCCATTCCAACCCCTTCCCTGAAATCCCCACCCCAACCCTGTCCCCTCCCTGCCCCTAGAGGGTGCAAGAGGGGTGCAGGGTGTGGCAGGGGGCTCAGGGCAGAGTGTCGGGGTGCAGGAGGGGTGTGGGGTATGGCAGGGGGCTCAGGGCAGGGGGTTGGGGTGCAGGAGGGGTGCAGCAGAGGGCTCAGGGCAGGGGGTTCGGCTGCAGGAGGGGTTCGGGGGGCGGGTCTGGCCCGACACGCACCAGGGGCAGGGCAGGCTGCCTGCCTGCCCTGCCCCTGCGCCGCTCCGGGAAGCGGCCGGGACCTGGGGGAGGGGGGCACAGGGGTCTGTATGTTGCCCTGGCCGCTCCTCCAGGTACCTCCCACGAAGCTCCCATTGGCTGGGAACAAGGAACCGTGGCGAATGGGAGCTTCGGGGGAGGTACCTGGAGGAGCGGCCAGGGCAACACACAGACCCCCTGTGCCCCACTCCTCCAGGTCCCGGCCGCTTCCCGGAGCGGTGCGGGGGCAAGGGAGGCAGGGAGCCTGCCCTGTCCCCGATATGCGCCGGGCCAGAGCCGCTCTAGATAAATGCTGGGGGGCCGCGGGGAGCTGGCGGGCCACAGAAAATAACACTGCAGGCCGCATGTTTGAGACCCCTGGTCTACACATAGAAAGGTGAACATTTGCTACTAAATTGTATAGAATTTTTCCATGAAGGCCTAAAGCTTTATTCTATGCCCATTGAAGTTAATGGCAGCCTTTCAGTTTACTTCAGTGAGCACCAGATTAGACTCTTAAAGAAGACAGATTTTGCACTGAGATGTGGCGGCTATACAGTGGTAGCAAGGGGGAAGGTAGCAGTGCAAAGGCACCAGCCATCTCCTGCACCTGGGGTCTTTTTTCCACGGATGGGACTTTATAGCATTAGGAGATCATACCCCTTCAACCACCTGATGCCCCAGCCACTGTGGAGGGATGAGTAGTTGGCAGCTCCATATAGTCAAACTTGCAGAGTTTCTTGGTTCCCACTGTACTGCATCGGCTACTTTTTCTGGAGAAGGGTACAATTAGCCAAGGATTTTAGGTCCTAAAATTTTGGATCACCTCAAAATTGTGATAGTTTGATCCTCCAAATTCTAAAGCTCAAATTCTGCCCTCTGGTGCACAGAAGTAGTTCCCATTAAGTTAGTAGGACTTGCCAGCAACACTTAACGAAAAATAATTATTCTTGTAGCTGTGCTGACATCAGTCAGCATTGCCTCAGAACGATGTTTGGACTGGTGAGCTGCTACATGGGTTAAAAATAGTGTTTAAGCAGAAATGGCATTGTCAACATGAGGTTTATGAGGAATGCACTTTAAAAAAATCCACATTTGTCAACTCAAGTGGCAGTGGGGAAGATGGGCAGGAAAAGAAAAGGATTCTTTTTCTCAAAGGGTTTTACAGAATCCTTTTGGAGAAGACTCCATAAGTACTATTCCTGAAGGAGATGACACTTAGCCACGCAAAATGTTTTCATCCCTAGGACTATGTACTTCATCTTCCAAACTCTCTCAGTCCCTATTGGCTCATAGCGCAAGAGTCCTGGTTGGATCATCTAAACTAGCAGTACATCATACATAGGGAGATTTGCCTAAAGTCAAAACAGTTTAGCTGTTCATTAATGTTTCCTCCACAGTCTTGAAAAATTATGATAATTATTTTGTTCAACCAAGAGGCAGGGGAACTACACACCTAATTCATGAATCCAGGCAAAATAGTGCTACTCTTAATCAAAGGAACCTAGTGTAGTAGACCCCCTTCATTCAAATAAAAAACAAAGGATTGGAATATCACCATTTTTAGCCCTCTCCTTCCCTATATTTTTTTTAAAAAGCTCTAATATCAGAAGTTGGTAATTCAAGCATTCTATTTAGTGCTATACCAGGTGTGACTGAACATAGAAAAAATGTAGTTAGAAATTATTGTTCAAGCTTATGCATTTGAGAAATCCAGTCATAGTATTATGAATTTGTCAGATGTTAGTTGTCTTTCATAGATCCTTGGTCACTCTGATATGGCACAGGAGGGTGACAAGTCTGTGTTGGATTTTAAATCAGAAAACAGTGAATTGTCTTGCTTTTCTGGGTTTATTTCCCAGGCATAATCTTCTAATAAAGGTTTGTTAGTATCTTTGGCTTATTTTGGAAGCCTGGTTTATGATTGTTTATTTATGTAACTAATTGTATCTCATTATTGAATCAGTATAAATATATGTAATGATGTAATTATGTGCAATTACAATGTAATATTGCATTTTTAAAATTCTTGCTGCATTTTGTGAAGACCATTTTATACATAACACATAGCTTTTTAAAGTCTGGCTCAGTTATTTGAAAATATTTTAATGAAATAACTGTGTCTTCAGGTCTAAATTATGGAAAAATTGTTTAAAATAAAGTGAAAACATTGAGTTACAGAAGCACAAAAACACATTTTAAAAATCCTAATATCTGTCTTCGGGCTTTGTGTGTGTTGCCTTCATATAATCTAGATGCTTAAATTGATTTTTGTTTTGGTTTTTTTGGTCTCTGTTTTGTGGGAGGAAATTTGCTTATTGGCTGTTGTCTAAATGTCTGTGCAAAGTTTTCAAACCAGAGTTAATTTTCACAGTCACAGTATAAAACCCTATAGAAACCCATGAATGGGAACAGCTGCACAACCTTAACTGCTATCCATCATTTCTTTAATACAACCGGAGTACTTATCTAAATCAAGTATAAAAAAAAAGTAATATATAATTTGCTTGAACTTCATTGTTCTTCAATTATGGGTATATACTATACCTTTAATATTAAAATGTGCTATTAAATGGGCTTTGTTTATTAATGAGCAAGAATAACAGCAAATTTAGCATATTCAGATAAACCTCTGTTTAGCACAAAGTGCATTTCTCTCAACCTGTTCACTGCCTTCCCATTTCCCCCATGTGAATCCCAAGATGCATAAGAGTACTATCTGGAGGAACGGGGAAGAGAGACTGCTGCAGAAACATTTGACATCTTTCTTTGTGGTGAGCAAAAGTTAAGCAGAAGGGACCCTCCACATGATGAAAAAAATGGTACAATGTGGCCACCAGTGTGTAACTTCTGGCAAATGTGGATTTTACTGGTGATTACTTTGTATTAATAAACATTTGCACGGTTTCCTGATGAATACCCAGAAATATAGATCTTGAAACCAGCAAATGTTTTTTTTACAGTTTATGATAGTCTGTATATATTTATATTCTGAAATACTGTACTACTTGTTCAGTTCCAGAAGGACAGTAGTAAACAAGAGTGAAAAGTTTGTATCTTCAGCTATGAAAATATATTCATATGATGTTGTTTTTTGTAGATCACAACCATGGATGTTTCATCTAACAAAGATGAGGAAGAAAACTCGATGCATAATACAGTTGTACTATTTTCTAGCAGTGACAAGTTCACTTTACATCAGGTTGGGATACCACTTACTCTGATGGTTGTAATGAAAAAGGAATAAATGTCTTTGTTATGAGTTGAATTATCCAATATATGGGTGGGGTTTTACTTTAGAGCAGCTGCATAGTGTTGGATGTTAGTGTATTTGCCCATCTTTGAAAACTGTTCTTTCTGTTGTTCTAGGATATGTGTGTAGTTTGCGGGAGTTTTGGCCAGGGTGCAGAGGGCAGGTTGCTTGCATGCTCTCAGTGTGGTCAGTGTTACCATCCCTACTGTGTCAGTATTAAGGTAAGTACATTGTTACATTAAAATTATTTGACAATATTGTTTGCATATTGTACTTGAATAGCACCTCATTGCTTCCAGTTTTGTCATAATTAGGAGAGTGATTATCTTGTTAAATATTCTTCAGCTAATGTGACCATTATTTGTATGCAACTTGTGAAAAACTTTAATTAAATGTCATTTTATAGTATGCACTGCCTCAAGAGAAATTAACCTTTTTTCTAATTTCACAATCATAAATAGCACTTATTAATCTAGCAGTTGGTTAAAATAACATGTTAAAATATAAGCTTAAAATCTTAACATGAGCAGAATTTTTTTAAGGAAGAAATTATAGTGCAACTTCATTTGCTAGGGTGTCAGGTTTAGTTGATTCAATTTGTCTGTTGGCTGTCAGAATTGACAGCAACTGGAGTAGTTAATACATTTCAGATTCATTAGTCTAGGAGAGAATGTGAGAAAATTAAATTTGAATGGTATGAGATGACTTAGCAAGCACATAATAAGCTATTTACTGCAGCATATAAACTGTCTGTTGCTCATTATATAAGTGCAGTTATGTAAAATGTGGGTATTTTTTAAGATACCACTGGGTTTTACTTTGCTTTTACATGTGCTTTATGAAATGTTGTGTGCATTTTTCATGAGAATGTAATTTGGTTCTGCATTCAGATGATACTCTTAAATTATATTTTAAATAACTTCAAATGGATGATTTGGTTCTACTCACTAAAACCCCAGTGTTAGGCCTCGCAAAGAATTTGGAATGAAACAGGATTTTTTAATGAGTTCCATCTTGGCTTTGCTACAGGCAAACGTATTGTTGCACTTCCCCATGAGCAGCCTGGGAAAGAGCTTGTGACTCCCCTGTTGCTCCAAGGGAGTAAACTGCCCTGGGTAGAGACCCCAGTACAGCATATGTTCCTTGACATGCTGCCGAGCTACACAGGCTGTCACACTGTGGTGTCAGAACCTACACTCCAGCCAGTCCCTTCCCATTCTGCTACTTTCCCCACCCACCTGCACAAGTAGGGGATATATAGCAGCTTTGCAAAGCTTGCTTCCCTTCCTGTGTTGCTACCAGTGATGCAGATAATCAGCACAGGTGCAGCATCTCTTTACACCTCTACCTAGCCAGATCAGCAGTGGACCCAATGTTTACTATATTGAAATAAATGTATACAACATTTAAAGCCTCTACAGTTGTTTGGGAATAAGTTGCACACTGCCTTCCTATCTGCAGATTACTAAGGTGGTGCTCAGTAAAGGATGGAGGTGCCTGGAGTGCACAGTGTGTGAAGCCTGCGGGAAAGCTACAGATCCAGGAAGACTGCTTCTCTGTGATGACTGTGACATCAGCTACCACACTTACTGCCTAGATCCCCCACTGCAGACAGTTCCCAAAGGAGGCTGGAAGTGCAAATGGTGTGTTTGGTTCTGGTGTCAGAAATGTTTACTGTTGTTCCTTTTTCATTTCAATGTATTTAAAACTAGTATTGAAATATTTCAGCTAAGTATTTCCAATGTCAGTTTAACCATAATTTCTCTTTTAATTCAAGTAATGTTTGAGGGCAGGCATATATTGAACAAAAACACCTACCAGATTTCTTATTTGATCAGCCACAATTTAATGTGGAAATCATTGTCTTCCATTAATACTGTGTATTGTGCCAAGGGTGCTGCAAGTGCAAACAATCTTACTTTGAACCCAAGACAATAAAGACATTCTTGTTTGTGTTTTGCAGGTGTGTTTGGTGCAGACACTGCGGAGCAACTTCTCCTGGTCTAAGAAGTGAATGGCAAAACAATTACACACAGTGTGCTCCTTGTGCAAGTTTATCTAACTGCCCAGTCTGCTTTCGCAACTATAGGGAAGAAGAGCTCATTCTTCAGTGTAGGCAATGTGATAGGTAAGAGTTTCTAACATTTTGTGAAATTATTTTCTATGAGTCACATTTTACGCTAATGATGTAACATGGTACGGATGGGAGGAAGGGTTGTCCTGTGGTGAAGCCAGCTGAAGTGGGACTCAGAATTTATTAATTCATTTTCCAGTTTTGCCACAGATTTCCTGTGCGAGTCTGGGTAAATTACAAAATTTCTCTGTATCTTGGTTCGCTATCTTTAAAAGTGGTATTTGCTTACCTCACAGGGTTGTTATGAGTATAAATCTATAAGTACTTGACAGAGTATCATATAAATAGATAAGAACAAAATAGACCATCACATATACAGGCAAAGCAATGCTAAAAAGTGTCTGAACACAAATATAGTTTTCCTTCTTATTAAGGGTGATAGATAATGTAAGGGAGTGTTTACAGTATTTAAACACATGTACAGGAAAAAGCATACATAGAGAACATGGATCATCATTGTTTCTTCCTAAAATAATCAAACTATATAAATATTTTCTTTATTTATTATTACCTCAAAAACCATATACTGATATTTGGGTCTCTTAAATGTTAGCCATTTCCTTTAAATTGTATTCCCCCTCCCCAATTTAATTTCTAGATGGATGCATGCAATCTGTCAGAATTTAAACACAGAAGAGGAAGTGGAAAGCATAGCTGATATTGGTTTTGACTGTACCATGTGTAGGCCGTACATACCACCAACAAATGGTAAGAGGACTTTTGAAACCGATGACTTGGCAGCTGTGCACAATGCAATACAGTAGGTTTGGGAATGTTTTTATGGTTCTGTGCTATGGTTGGTAAAGTCCTCGATCATTGCAGAACGGAGGCTTTCCAATTATTAGAGGCTAGTTCTTTAGCACCCCATAGTGACTGACTGTAGGAGCGCCATTGCAGCATCAGGAGAGATTTAGCAGATTGTCAGCGGTTGAGTTATGTGATATAGAGGGGGAATATGACCAGTTTGTTGAAGATGGGTTGGGTTAATATCCATAAACCTTATGTGAGCCGGAGATCTGTTTCAAATCATGGTGTTGGGAAGATGAAACACAGCTCAACTTCCCAGCTGTCAGCTGGGAAAAAAGAATTCCGATTCCTTAAAGATATTTGCACAGGAATCTCGGCTTCCAGTTCCAGACAGGGCAAACCTCTCTGAACTTAACACTTTCAGGCCTTCTGAGGTAGCAGTAGTGGTATCCAGAGTGTACGTGACCTTTTCTCTATCTTAGACAATTACACACTGCTAATGCCAACACTTCCGCCCCCAGAACTTTGTAGCCAGTTCCTTCTTGACTACCATCGGTGAAAGAACTCTCTGCTGGAGTAGCATCCAAATCACTTAACAGCTGCAGCCATGCTCTCTCCCTATTACAGTATTGCCAACCTGAAGAGATAAAAAATCATGAGTTGGACTCCCTTAAGAGATCAAAAGTCATGAGTCCAATCCCCCAAAATCATGAGACTGTTCCAAAAATAATGATTGAAAAAAAATGAATTGGAGTACGGGGGGTTGTCTGTCATTTGATTTTTGAACCTCTCCCCGCACCCATCCCCTGTGTGCGTGAGCAAGTGAGACAATATTGTCAAACTTCAAGATCTCGAGTTTATTGGGAAAGTGATTTTGGTCTCTGCTGAAGGAGCTCTCACCTCCACGTCTGCCCATCCCCACCCCAGCAATTCATTCTGCTCCCCTCAGTCCAGACTGCACCCCATCAGTTCAGCTCTCCCGCAGTCAATTCCCCCTGTTCCTCAGTTCTGCCTCCCATCAGCTACCTCCCCCCCCCTTAGTTCTGCCCCCCAGCTTCACCTGTGCTTTTACTGGGGTTCTTCAGCCTCTTTTCCCAGGCCTCGGAGGGCTGCAGCGGGTCCCCTACTTCCCCTTCTAGGCAGAGAAGGAGCAATTCCTTCCTAGGCTGGGTGTTCCAGGTGTGGGGGAGGAGCAGAGGTGCCCTCCTGTCGCTCACAGGTGATGGGGGAGGAGGGAGTGGAGCTGCCCTGGGCTCTTTACATCCTTCCTTCCCCCTGCCGTCCTGTGAGAATGGCTTTGGGCTGCTGAGAGGATGGAGGAGAGCTCTGCCTGGAGCAACACTGATTGGTTATTCTGCCCCAGGAGGCTGATAAGTGAGTCAGAGAGCCAATCAGAGGGCTCATATTAGCTAGAGGACTATAGCTTCACGTCTTATCACAAGACTGGCTCCAGTCCCAGCCAGAATTATATCATGTGAAAAAATTGCACAAGTTGGCAACACTATTGTCTTATTACCCATCCTTTTATAGGACTGACTGACTGATTTCTGCTGCTGATGGTTCTTCTCTTCCTTTGTTGTTCTCCTTGACCACACTGCAGCCTTTGGCATTGTGAGAAACCATTCTGTCTTCTAGAACCACCCCATAATTGTGCAAGTGTGTCTGCTTCTCTCCTGCCATGGTTCTCCTATATATTGAACCATTTTTCATTTGTCCCTGGTGGCAGTAAAACCTCTGCCCTAGAGCTTGTCTTCACTGCTAAAAAACCTGTGATTTTATATCGGGATAACCGTCACATGTGAGCTATCCCAAGGTAAAAACACAGTGAAGACAAGGCACATCAATTTTACCATGAGATAAACTTGCCAAGGTTAGTCCTATATTTCCACCTGGAGTTGACCAGAAAGCATACCTCGCAGTAAAACTAAAGTGCCTTATCTTCACTCTGTTTTTATCTTGGGGTATCTCAAATGTGTTAGTTACCCCGAGGTAAAAAGTACCGGGTTCTTTTAGCAGTAAAGATAAGCCCTAAGACTGCTCTTCTGGAAGGTTAAATTTGCAACCTTCTGCTTTGTTCAGTCTAAGGCTACGTCTATACTGCAGAGTTTTGTCAGCAAAAGGCAGCTTTTGGACACAAAACAGTGGAGGTGCACACACTGCAATGCCACTTTTGGCAACAAAATTCTTCAGTTTTGGCAACAAAATAAAACCACCTTGACAAGAGGCATAAAGCTTTTTGTGGCAAACTTAAAGCGGCAAAGTGTCAGATGCTGCTGTTTGTTTTATTGCCATAACTGGCCTCCCCCAGTATCCCACAATGCTCGCCGTGACTGCTCGGTTTACTGTTTTGAACTCAGCTGCCCTGCCGGCATGCGCCCCTCTCCTTTCAAAGCTCCCGGAAGTTCTGACAGCTGAGTATGCAGCTCAGCTCCAGCAACAAAGAGCCAATCATTAACATGGAATGCTCCTGCTCTATGAACAAAGAGGCAGGCAGGCGGGGCGGATGTGTGTGTATGTGAGAGACTGCTATACTGGCAGAGCCAGGGAGGGAGGCCGGGGCTGATGTCGGGGGTCTCCTCTTCCCCCTGCCTTAGGACTTGCTTCCCGCAGCTGTCTGAACTTAAAGACAGCATGCCGACACACTCACTCTTCCCCAACACACACTCTGTTTCTGTTTCTCCCATACACGCACGTGCTCCCTGTCTCACCCTCTCTCCCCTCCTCCCTCCCACCCCCCACACTTGAGTTGAAAAGCGCCTGACAATCTAGTAGGGTGCCTGTGGAATGATGGGACTGAGAAACCTGCATCATGTGATGCTGTACCTTCCCCATAAGCATTACAAACCCTTCCCAAAGCATCCTGCAGCCAGTTGCACAGTGGGATAGCTACCCACAGTGCACTGTTCTCTGTGTCAATGCAAGAGGTGCTAGTGTGGATGCGCTCTGCCAACACAAGGAGCATAATGCGTACGTGCAATAGCAGTTTAAAGCGGCATTGCTTTTGGTGACAAAACTCTGCAGTGTAGACATAACCTAACTGCTCTCTCGGTCATCCATCTGTACTCTGAGCTTAATTACCTTTTTTCCACTGATACTCAACTCTACATATCTTTCACCATCCCTAAAGACTCCTCCCTAAACACCTTCTTTAGTTCTCCCCTTCGGCAAGAAGAATATCCTTGAAGACCATTCCATTTCTGTCTCCATCCTCAATTCAGATCTGCCATTTCTCTCTATTATCTGTATTAATCTTCTTATCTCAGTTATCTGTAAATCTGTCTATTGCCACTGTCAAAACATAATTTGTTTGTGCAACTTCCTTGACTTCGTCTCTAGAGACTTCACGTTTGCCATCAACTGTTTGACTATTGCACCTCTTTCCTAATTGACCTCCACAAGCCCCAAGTCTCCACACTGCAGCATGTACACGAATACCACTGCCCACTGTCTTGCTTATCAGTGAAATATATCAAATCACCCCATCCTAAATCACCTCTATTGGTTTCCTGTTTACTTCTGTTCCAGTTCAAAATTGCCCTTTTTGTTTTAAAACACTCTGTGGACTAGATCAGTTGAGCTCATATGTGAAGTCTGACTCTACTGTCCTTCCCACTCCACTCATTAGTATCTGCCTGCTTCTGTCCTTTCCTGTAGTCTCACTGGAGCTACTTGTGCCTTTCCTCCTGCGGCTTTCCTGTTTTCCTCTATCTCATCACTTCAAAACCTATTTCCAAATTTCATCTTCAAATGTATCTTTTCTTCCTTACTTTTTCCTGTTCACTTTTGACTCTTGTGTATGTCACTTAATTTCTTCCACTGTTGGGGGATTGTTGATTGATTACTTTAAGTTATTAATCAAAGTGCTTAGCTAATTATTTTGTGATTTTTCACCATATAGCATTCTCAGATGGTCTGTAATTCTGGCATAATATAATTAAAGCTTGTATAAATGACACTGACAGAAAATAAAGTTGTGTTGCATAAGTGTATTATTCCGTGATATTTTTAAGGGAGTCTTGTTGATTTGTTCAGGCCAAACTTTCACTGGTCTTAATTTTTTGAATATTTTCTATGAGGATTATTCTCTAGATTCTAAATATTTTCCTTTTTATTAATCTATTCTCTATTTTGATAAGAAAATAAAAATAAAAAGCTGCTATTTCAGCAACTTATATGTAAACAAATAAGCTGACTTCAAGATCCATAATTGTGTGTATGCAGAGATAGGTGGTTTCTTGTGTAGCTAGGTCCCAAATCAAATAGAGACAACTACATTCTCCTCCATCTATTCCTTCTGCATGGCCTTCTAGGGTTGCCCCATGTAACATTTCATTCTGGAGGTCACAGAAACCTAGATAACAGGAAAGGAGTGGTCATAAATGTTATATTAAAATAATATGGGGAAAAAGTACTTCCAAGCCCCAAAATAGTATCCCATAACTGTGGATCTCCTTGTTTGTTGTTTATACAACACCATAGGTGTGCATGGTGCTTTACAATCCTTGGTCTGAGTTGGTGACAGTCTAAATCAGTCACAAGAGCAGACACTATCTCTGCCATACTTGGTAGATAGATGTTTCCCTCAACCCACTAGCATCATTTCCAGATTGAGTTTCTGCCAATTCACTTTTATTCATGTTCCTATCTTGAAAAATGGTCTAACTGCTCCATCTGAGTTTTACAAGAGACCTCGAGTAGCATGTTCTCTGTATTAGAGCCTCACTTTCTCTCACAATAGCCTCACATACACATTGTACAATAAGACTGACAGGATAGAGCCCTCTGAAATCCCACATGAGGGAGCTCTTGGGGACAATGAATGATTGACCAGTGCAGTCCTCTGGGAATTCTTTGGAAGGAAAGAAATCACTGTTCTGTGGTACCACCCAGCCCAGCCATAATGTACAATCAGGTTGGCAAAACCTTGCTGTCACCAGCCAACTGCTTGACACTGTAAAAGATTCAGTATACTCACCTGCTCATTGTCCATTAATAGGAGATCACAGCCAATGTAGTCTCCCTACCATACTTGGGTCTGGGAAATCTGAGTGTTCCCGATGACCCCAGAGTTGCTTGTTAGCCATCTTTTCAGTGATGTTGGGAATGCAACCAGAGTAATCATTTTATTTTTAAGGTTCCAGGCACGTGTTGCCAATAATATAAAAGAGTCTAAAAAAAAGTTTAAATGAAAATTAGTTGACATTGTCACCTTAAATCAATTCTGCACTATCCCAATAAATGAGTTATTTGATTTTATTACAATTCACTTAATTTTATTTTTCAGTACCTTCCTCAGACTGCTGTGACCCATCAATTGCATCTCAGATTGTTTCAAAAGTAAAAGAACTAGGTAATTTTTTTAAAAGTGCGTAATATTTTGATTATCTAGAATAATTTTAGGTGATATTTTTATTTGGAACATAGAGATTGTTTTCTCTATGATTTTATCATAGATGCACCACTAAGAATCTTTTATCATTATAAAAGGTATAAGGTTTATTGTTTCCCTTGTCCTCCCTTCTCTAGATCTTCTATTATTTGTCACACCCAGTTTGTTACAATTATCTTAAATTAGGCACTGAGCCTGCAAAAATTTAAGCACGTGCTTAACTTGAAGCTCATGAGTAAACAATAAATAATCCCATTGATAACAAGTAATCTCATTTTAATCATTGGGGCTATTCATGTGCTTTAAAATTAAGCATGTCCATAAGTGATTGAAGAATCAGGACCTTAGCCTGTAAACTGCTTAGGGCTTCCTGTGTTTGTAAAGTGCCTAGTACAAGGTGGGCCCAATCTTGACTGGGGCCTGTGGGTGCCACATCAATTACTGTTGTTTGTGTATACTAGCACCTGGAGGTCTCAATCAAGCCCCATTATGTTTGATGCTGTACTTGCATATAGTAAAAGTCGGTACCTATTACAAGGAATTTCCTGTCTTAAAAAGAGTTTGCAATCTATAAAAAGAAAAAAAGATACAACAAAACTGTTGTACAATACAATGAATAAAAATGTTGCTGTAAATATTTGGGTTATTTCTTCACTAGAGAAATATCTTTTTAATAAATGATTATATGCACAAACCACCTGTAGATGGGCCCTTTTGGGATGTTGTATAAGAAGACATTTTTGTTCATTTGTTTAAAAGGAGTGAATGTTACTGTTTGTCATATTGAAATATCTGTAAGAGCTATGTTATCCAGACGGTATTTAATTAGCCTCACTGGTGATTACCATTATTGTGCTGTTTGCCTTTGTATCGCCCCTGAATGAAGGTTACCAAACTTGGACTCTGCTGATCGCCAGAGGAAATGAATTTGAGTCAAGGATCCCTGCCTACATTGAGAACTAGGGACTGTCAGCACATGCTTATCATCACACCTTAATAGCCTTGTCACGTCACTGGAGAGAGGCAGTCTCACAGGTCTCAAGAAACCTGGGTTCAATTCCTGGCTGAGAGTTTGTCTACAGTTGAAATGTTGCAGTGGCACAACTGCAGTTGTACCACTGTAGCGCCTCAGTGTAGACACTACCTACACCGACAGGAGGGGTTCTTCCATTGGCATAATTAATCCACCTCCCTGATAAGTGGTACCTAGGTCAACAGAATTCTTCTATCGACCTAGTGCTGTCTGCACCAGGGATTAGGTCAGTTTAATTACGGCACTTTTTTCACCCCCCACAAGCAACGTAGCTGGGTCGACCTAACTTTTTAGTGTAGAGCAGGCCTCACCCACAGACTTCTTACCTGACTTTGGGAAAGTAACTTAATCTACCCTGATCTTCAGCTCCCCTTCTGCAAAATGGGGGATAATTCTTCCCTACCTCACAAGGGTTTTGTGAGGATAAAATCTATTAACTGTCATGAGACATTCCAATACTACCATGCTTGAAGACCACATAAGTATCTAGATAGACAGGTAGCAGAGACCAAAAATATAAGACTGGTCTAGTTATATGAGTATGTCAGGTAGGAGTCCAGCTCTGGATACCTTTTGAAGACATCAGCTGCTGTAATGCAAACATTCTTTTTAATGAGTTCTTGCAGTGTGTCATGTTATGTTACTGTATTTGACATTACACTGTAAATTATAAAGCTTTGTCTGTAATTTATAAGATAGTGTCAGGTACCTCTGTATTATTTATACTGATATCCTTCAAGTTCTAGTGCTTAGAATCTATCATGCTTTGACATTCATGTGAATGGTTAACTCTTTAAAGAAGTGTTCAAATAATTCATCCAAGACTTGAGTCAAAGTATAAAGAGTTTTATATTCCTGTTATGATTCATGTAATTTGTATAGACCCACCGAAGACATATACCCAAGATGGAGTCTGTTTGACAGAATTGGGGATGTCTCAGTTACAGAGGCTCACTGTTACAGTACCAAGAAGAAAACGGACAAAACCAAAGCTTAAATTGAAGATAATAAACCAGAACAGTGTAGCTGTGCTACAGACACCACCAGATATCCAATCAGAGCATTCCAGAGATGGAGAGATGGATGACAGTAGAGGTAATGGTCAGTATGTGGCATATTTTCAGTTTGATATTTGTTGCAATACATGCATATATTTGTACATGTGGCTGTATTTTAAATGTATGGTTTACTGCTCATATAGGTGCTTCTGTTTCACTCTCGTGCTAAATGGTTAAGATGGTCTAACTGTGCAAAACATGATTGTCAGTGTTTGTAGCTGTCCATTTCAAGGAGCTGGACCTTCCTATTACTTTTGTTCATGTTTCATCTATTCCATAGGCACTGACTCCGTGGGTGCTCCAGCCCCGGAGCACCCACGGGGAAAAATTAGTGGGTTCTCTGCACCCACTGGCAGCCAAGCTCCCCTCACCCCCCGCCCCACCTCCTCCTCCACCTCCTCCCCTGAGTGCACTGTGTCCCTACTCCTCCACCTACCTCACAGCGCTTCCCACTGTCAAATAGCTGTTCAGCAGCGCTTAGGTCATTCCAGGAGGGAGGAGCGAGGAGTGTGGACGCGGCGCACTCGGGAGGAGGCGGAGAAGAGGCAGGGCAGGGACGGGGACTGGGGGGAAGGGGACAGAATGGGGGCTGGAAGCGGGCGGGGACTTGGGGGAAGGGATGGAATGCGGGTGGGGCAAGGGGGTGCAGGGCCGGGGGGGCAGTTGAGCACCCACCGGGAACAGTGGAAGTCGGCCCCTATGAACTATCCCATACAGAAACCATGTCTTTAAGACTAACAGCAGGGGCAGCACAGAAGGTCTGGCTGCCCTTCCATAGGACACCAGCGCTACAACTGAAGATTTTGCACACTATGGGGAGTACACAGCGCACTCTGAGACTCTTAGATCCAGAGCAAATGCTGTTAGAAAGTTGTAGCCCCAGGGCTTAACAAAGAGACATCCAGACTTCCTGGCTTCTTTCAAATGTGATGCTCAAAAGCAAGGGTGAGATGGCATAAGAGGGTACTCAGGGATAGTTGAATTTCTTGATGGGGGGGGGGTCTCAACTCATCCTTCTCTAGATACAAAGAGGATCTGGGGAGGGCATGGAATTGCCATTTCTGACAGAGAAGAAGTTGTTGACCCCAGTCGGAAGCAACACATTCTTTTACTTCCCTGGCCAAGTGAGCTTTTGTTTGACTCCATAATCCCAGACAGGACAGAAATTGGATTGGAAAATGGATTGCATAGTTAATTTGTATCTGGTTTAAGTGGAGTTCACTGTACATCCTGATAACTGTATTGTGGACTGTCAAGTTAATCCTAAACCTGAGGAAAGGGTTACTAAATACAGGTGTGAAAGTCAGGAAATAAATTACACAAGTGTCTATTGAAAGTGGAATGCAGACACCCCACCTCACCACACTCTGAAATGCTTTCTGTTTATGCAACATTGTCTTGCTGTTAATCAGATTAAATGTCGTAAGAGGCTTTTTGTAGATATAGAGAGTTCTTGAGATAGAGTGATTTAACTGTAGTATGGTGTCATGTTAAGTTGTTGATATAAGTAGCAAGGCAGTTGTTTGATTGGCATATTTTTAATCGTGATCTGTTGTTGGCTGGAAGAAATGTGTATTTCTGGATGACAACTCTGCTTTTCTGGCACAGTGGAACTTTCTAACATTAGAGTAAAGCTTGTCTGTGTGGGAGACAGAGCTTTCTCGGGGCAGACCCAAGACCATGGAATGAACTCTCAAAAAACTGAGGACCATCCCAAACCTCACCACCTTCTGCTCCAAGTGCAAGGCTCACTCTTTTGACCTGCCTTCTCTACAGAAACAGAGAGCAATGTGTACATTTAACAAACAAACAAGAAAAACAACTCAAAATAGAACCCTACCTAAACAAAATACTACATTGCACACATAATTACCCCTTTGGGAAGAAGATAAGAAAGAAAACAAACTGAATATGACAGATGTTAGTCACATCACTTAAAGCGCTACTTCAGAGCCCTCAGATCCTACAGTGATGAGGGAAGTATAAGAAACTCAATAGAATAGAGCTATGCAGAATCACAGATTCATGTAGATGGAACATTTTACCACTATACACACCCTTGCATTCTCAGTTTATCACAAGGAAAATCTAACTCCCTTAGATGTTTTTGAAAATCCCACTCTATATAGGCTATATGCAAGCATTTTCCTCCTCCTTTTTGGTTTAGTTTATAATTCTGTCTTTTCTCCAGAAGGTGATCTTATGGACTGTGATGGAAAATCAGATTCCAGCCCAGAACGAGAAACTGTGGATGATGAATCTAAGGTGACAGAAGGAGCTGATGGGGTCAAAAAGAGAAAGAGAAAGCCATACAGACCTGGTAGGGTACATAATGTAGAGCATTTTGTATCCATTTGTTTGTCACGTTTAATTTTTCTACTATGTAAATATTCTATTAATTTAGAAATAGGAAGGCTAAACAGCATGTTTAGGAAAGGCTTCTTTGGGTGGTTCATTCCTCATTGTGCAATGTAGTAGTTTCTTCTATTATGGTTAAAAGTAATTTACTGTCTGATTATCCAGGTATGTTTTCTCAGGTTGCTGCACAGCAACAGTCCTACCCTTCTGCTGTAAGTACTGGGTCACAATTCAGATTTACAGCCAGTTATGGATTATTTAACTTGAGAAAAGAAAGCACTGTGCTTTTCTAATTGGATATATATGTTGCAGGTAAACGTACATATATGCTGTATTGTATAGAAATGTGTATCTATGGCTCAATGAAGTATGTGTGTGAGGCTTTTTGCTTCTTTAAAGAGAATACTTTTGTAGGTATCTACTACCTGTTTTCTGAAGTGTGTGATAAGTAGGGCCCTACCAAATTCTCAGCCGCAAAAAACGCATCACGGACCGTGAAATCTGGTCTCCCCCATGAAATGTGGCTTTTTGTGTACTTTCACCCTCTAGTATAGTATAGAGTAAAAGTATACAAAAGTCAATAGTGTTTCTCAAACTGGGGGTCCTGACCCAAAGGAGACTGCAAGGCTATTGTAGTGGGGGGTCGCGATCTTGCCACTCTTACCACTGCACTGCATTCAGAACTGGCCACCCTTACTTCTGCACCATACTGCCACCCTTACTTCTGCACTGCTGCTGGTGGCGGCGCTGCCTTCAGAGCTGGGTGCCTGGACAGCTGCTGTCCAGCTGCCCAGCTCTGAAGGCAGCGCAGAAGTAAGGGTGGCAATGCTGCGATCTCCCTACAATAGCCTTGTGATCCCCGCTTGGGTTGGGACCCCCAGTTTGAGAAATGCTGACTTAAGAGCCATTGTGATCATCTAGTCCAACCTCCTGCACAATGCAGGCCACAGAATCTCACCCACAAACTCCTGCGATAAACCTCTCACCTATGTCTGAGCTATTAAAGTCCTCAAATCATGGTTTAAAGACTTAAACGAGCATAGAATCCTCCAGCAAGTGACCCGTGCCCCATGCTACAGAGGAAGGCAAAAAACCTCCAGGGCCTCTTCCAATCTGCCCTGGAGGAAAATTCCTTCCCAACCCCAAATATGGCGATCAGCTAAACCCTGAGCATATGGGCAAGATTCACCAGCCAGATACCCAGGAAAGAATTCTCTGTAGTAACTCAAATCCCACCCCATCTAACATCCCATCACAGGCCAGTGGGCCTATTTACCATGAATATTTAAAGATCAATGAATTGCCAAAATCCTATTATCCCATCATACCATCTCCTCCATAAACTTATCAAGTTTAATCTTAAAGCCAGATAGGTCTTTTGCCCCCACTGCTTCCCTTGGAAGGCTATTCCAAAATTTCACCCTAGTGATAAGGGTAAGTTTTTCATACTGTCTGAAGATGGTTCAGACTCGTATGCAATTCAGTTGTCAGTTGTTGGGTGAATCAATCACCTTGCATTTATTGATAGTCTTTGTAGTTACAAATACTTATTGGACAATTGGAGCAAAAGTATTTCCCTGAAGTTTTAAATAAGGGTGGGGTACGGGACGGGATGGAAACAGCATGTTGAGAGCTCTTTTTGTTTAGAATATCACCAGGTTCAAACATCACTGGGATTTTCAGTCTCTTAACATCTAATTTTTAAGTTCTCGACCATATTGACTTCATAGGCACCGACTCTGTGGGTGCTCTGGGGCTGGAGCACCCACAGGGAAAAATTAGTGGGTGCTCTGCACCCACCGGCAGCCAAGCTCCCCTCCCCCCCATCGCACCTCCCCCTGAGCATGCCACATCCCCGTTTCTCTGCCTACCTCCCAGCGTTTCCCGCCGAGGCGCCGACGAATTGGCAACATTAGCACGCTCTGGGAGCCGGGGGGAGCGGGAACATGGTGCACTCAGGGGAGGAGACGGGGAAGAGGCAGAGCTGGGGCAGGGATTTGGGGAAGGGGTTGGAATAGGGGCAGGAAGGGGGCGGAATTGGGGCAGGGCCTTTGGGGAAGAGCCGGAGCAGGAGTGCGGCTGGGGGCAGAGTGGGGTTTGAGCACCCACGGTAAAGAGGGGAAGTCGGCGCCTGTGATTGACTTTACAAATTGCATCCTTGTGATAACACAGACTTTTGGCTGCAGTAAGGGTTCCATGCTGAGAGTCCTAGACAATTGTGCTATCAGAGGTAACTCAGCCAGTGGCCCCCCTTACTCTAGAGCTAATTTGCACACAGCAGTTTTATGGTTGTCTGAGGGACACTGCACAGAGGGTGGATTACCTTGTCCAAATGACACAGTTCTTCAAAACCACCTAAACAAGAACCCCAAATACACTTTACCCCTCATTGCAGCACATATCCCTCATTTTGCCACCCACACAAATCTTCTAACACAACACAAGTCTCACACAAATCAGCACAGACCTCCCAGCACAAAACAACCCTCACATAAATCAACACAACTCTCATAGAATATCAGGGTTGGAAGGGACCTCAGGAGGTCATCTAGTCCAACCCCCTGCTCAAAGCCTGACCTTAAAAACTTCTAGGGAAGGAGATTCCACCACCTCCCTAGGTAACGCATTCCAGTGTTTCACCACCCTCCTAGTGAAAAAGTTTTTCCTAATATCCAACCTAAAATCTCCCCCACTGCAACTTGAGACCATTACTCCTTGTTCTGTCATCTGCTACCACTGAGAACAGTCTAGAGCCATTCTCTTTGGAACCCCCTTTCAGGTAGTTGAAAGCAGCTATCAAATCCCCCCTCATTCTTCTCTTCTGAAGACTAAACATCCCCAGTTCCCTCAGCCTCTCCTCATAACTCTCCCAGCATAACACACACATTCGCGAACCCTCACTTATACTTACCCGAAACACATAGCTACACGTCATCACCAGTACCAATATAAATGTGCTTATATTGGTGTAACTTACGTATAGCCGTATGGGAAAGAGAATAATCCATACCAGTAAAAGACACATTTTTATACCAATTTAACAGTGTCCACACTAAGGAGTTGTAATAGTAGATCAATAAAAAATTGACATCCATAACCAATGTAGTTATACCCATACAAACTGTGTGTGTAGACCAGGCCTTAAGGAAAATATTTCTGTGTTTTGAAGAAGTCCTTGTATGTGGGCAACCAAAAAAATGTCCTCATGGATTTTTCTTTGTTTCCATTTTTATCTGGGAATGTAATCTGCATCTGCTTGTATTTTTTTTCTTTGATAGGTATTGGAGGATTCATGGTACGCCAGAGAAGTCGTACAGGGCAGGGTAAAACTAAGAGATCTCTCTCCAGGAAAGATTCTTCCGGCTCTGTTTCTGAGCAGTTGCCTAGCAGAGAAGATGGTATGTACTAACATTTATTTGTTTGTAAATTATTGCCAATGCTTAATTTAGAAAAATGATGGAACTAGTTTTTTATCTGTTGCTGTCAGGAGATTATTGCAGTGGAAAAATGGTTACATGATTAATGTTGTCACCTCATTTTATGAATTTGGCTGCTATACTAATTCATTTGTATTTACAGCAGTGTCTAAAATTCACAAAGAGACAGAACTAGAAATGTCCTGAAACACTAATAAAATGTTTCAGGTTACTAAGACACAGCTAAGAGAAACAGTGTGCTCTGGTAGAGTGGGCACTGTACTGGGACTCAGGAGACCTAGGTTCCATTCCCAGCTCAGCTACTGACCTACTGTTATAGCTTGGACCCCCTACTGACAAATGGTTCCATTTGTTTGTATAGCATTTGTATTACATGTAAGGGTATGTCTACATTTAAAACGCTGCGGTGGTGCAGCTGTGCTGCTGTAGTACTTCCGTGTAGATGCTACCTACCACCACAGGAGGGCTTCTCCCATTGGCATTGGTAATCCACCTCTTCCATCAACCTAGCACTGGTCTGCCCCAGGGGTTAGGTCAGAATAGCTACGTCTCTATGGGGTGTGGATTTTTCACACCCCTAAGCAATGTAGCTATACCATGAGTGTCTGCTTTGTAAATATTCTTTTAGTTTGGAATAGGATGTCTGCTCAGCCTGCTGTGAAAAACTTCCTTTGCCTGTTCCTTACATACTGTAGCATATGGGCCCCTCTTTTATAACCTTTAGACATTGCTTTAACACCTGACAAGGTGTTAACTGCATTCAGGTGGCACTTCTGTAGTTTGATAGGTCATTTTTTCACACCTTAGCAGTAGGGCCTGACAAAGGGCACTCAACAACGTGGCTAATCAAAAAGACTGATTATATCATGAGAATAAATGAGGCCCTAAAACAATAAGTGTGTGTGGAAGGGGGTTAATTATCCTAGTTTTATTCATTTAACAGTTGCATCTGTCGTTGATAAGTTTATAAGAAAGTATGGTATTTGCATCTGTTTGAATATCATAAACACTTTTCCAGACCCTTTCTGTGGTTGAGATACCTTCTTTTCTGAGGGTGGATTTTATGGACTGTAGAACTTGAGTAACTGTTCACTAATGTGAGAAAGGGCTGTATAATCTAGCCCAATAATTCTCACCTAGGGGTACACAGAGGTGTTCCAGGGGCTTAATGAACTCATCTAGATATTTGCTTAGTTTTACAACAGGCTACATAAAAAGCACTAGTGAAGTCAGTACAAACTAAAATTTAACAGAGACAATGACTGTTTATACTGCTCTATATACTAGACATGGAAATGTAAGTACAATATTTATATTCCAGTTAATTTATTTTATAATTATACGGTAAAAACGAGGAGGTAAGCAATTTTTCAATAATAGTGTGCTGTGACACTTTTGTATTTTTATGTCTGATTTTCTAAAGCAAGTAGTTTTAAAGTGAGGTGAAACTTGACAAATCAGACTCCTGGAAGGCGTACAGTAGTCTGGAAAGGTTATGAACCACTGACCCTTAAGTATTAAACCATATATAATATAGCCCTTGAACTGAAGTCAGTGTGACTGCTTGTGGAGCACAGGTGCTAAACTCCTACAAACTGATTATTAAAACCTGATCCTCACGGCTTGTCTACATCGGCACTTTACAGCGCTGCAACTTTCTCGCTCAGGAGTGTGAAAAAAGGAGGTTGTGGAAACTCCTTCACTGGTGGTTTTCAAAGGGAGGCTGGATAGGCACCTGTCTTGTATGATTTAGATGCAGCAAATCCTGCGTCTTGGTTTTAGGAAGTCTCTGCTTTTTCTAAGATCCATGAACTGTAATGTATGGTTATGGTCAGAAAAGTGACTGTGTAAAAGTGGCACCTCCTTTTGCAATGGATCTGTTCCCTGCATACATTCCAGATCAGCGCTGCTTGATTTCTTACTGTTACCATTGCCAAATTAGCACAACTAGGAGAGCTGGGCTGGATACTTTTCTGGCTTATGAATCATTTGGTAGGTCTACACTTACGACGACGTATAGAGTGCAGACTCTGCATGCCCAGCCAGCCTGCATATAATAGCAGTGTAGAAGGTGAGGCACTGCTTAGGCAAGTAGACTAGAGTGCCCTACATGCCTGAACCCCAGAATGTGTAGCCTGCATGACTGTCTACATGCCCAAGCAATAACTGTCCCCATCTACGCTGCTATTTTTAGCAGTATAGACTCCTGCTGCCTCCCAGCTGCTGGAGCCTTTCTGCGCCACAGTGAAAAACTCTGGCACGTAGGAAAGGCTCTGGCAAGGGGAAGCAGTGAGGAAAGGATCCCCGGAGCCAAAGCCCACAGCCTCCTCCCTGCCAGAGCCTTTCACTGCCCCATGTAGCTACACACCACAGTGTGAGTGTGGATGCAGCAGGTAGCTACATGAACCCTACCCTCCACCACAAGTGTAGGCAAGATGATTAACAGAATTGTCACTTCTCAGCTTTATTTAATTACGTTTCATTTTGAGTCAGCAAATTCAGTATGGGAATTGAGAAACAACAAAGATGCAATCCCACAATACCATTTTTACAGAGACCCTTTTCAGAGCAGAACTGTACTTCAGAGAGTTAGACTGCATAGTACATATCGTCCCTCTTAAATAATAAACATCAGATGTGTATAGTGGGCCAGAGATATAAAGAGAATTGTAATGTATTTGTGCATGAATGTTGTTTTTAGGTTGGACTGAACAGCTGCCAGATACACCGGTTGATGAGTCTACTCCTATTTCTGAAAATACTGAGAAAATAAAAAAGCGTTACAGGAAAAAGAAAAATAAACTTGAAGAAACCTTCCCTGCATACTTGCAGGTACAGTCATTGCTATCCATTATGTGCTATTTAAAACTAACGTTTGCATGTGTTGAATAAACTGCTAATATATTTAAAGTATAAATGTTTGCTTTCTGATATCTAATTTATCACTCAGTTGAAGTGGCTTTTGAATAAGGAATATATAATAAAAGCTACTCTTTGTAGCTTCTGTAATGAGTTTATTGCACACACCAGGGACTCCCTGCATTCCTTCATTCCCCCTCCCACAAGCTCTCCAACCCTCCAATCTCCCTCTATTTTAAGGACTCTGTGCAACTCTCCCCACCCCTCCCTCATGCCTGGACATTTGTGTGTCCCCCATTGCCCACTCTGCCACATGTGAGGGTGCCTTCTTCCACACACCCTATGTGCCCCCACTTCCCGCCTTTCCCTCCTGGTAGGGGTTCTGTGTGTTGCACCCATCCCCCTATGCCAGGGTCCCCCAATCTTCCCCCACCCCCATGCTGTGGGCTATGTTCAAGCCCCCTTTGCCCCATACCCTTCCTTCCTCTTCTCTCCCCCCCCCACCCCCCCTATTATTCTTCTTTCTGTCTGGGTGATAAGAAAGAAGTAATATCTTTTAATGGACCAACTTCTATTGAAGAAAGAGAGACAAGATTTCAAGCTTACATAAAGCTCTTCTTCAGGTCTGGGAGTGTCACAGCTAGACACAAGGTGGAATGGATTGTTTAGCATAAGGGGTTGTCTGCACTGCAACTTTCTCGCTCCGGGGTGTGAAAAAACACCCCCCTGAGCGCAGCAGGTTCCAGCGCTGTAAAGTGCAAGTGTAGACAGTGCACCAGTAGCTCCCTCAGCCCTGGTAGCTACGCCCCTCATGGAGGTAGTTTTTAATGTAGCGCTTTAACATTGCCAGTGTAGACTAACCCTAAGTAGTTAACCCATATTTCAAAGTTTCAGAGTAGCAGCCGTGTTAGTCTGTATTCGCAAAAAGAAAAGGAGTACTTGTGGCACCATATTTCAAGGGACCATTCAAAGTGAAGTGGCCCATTAACACCTCTCCAGTCATGGGGGGAAAGAGATGGGCGGATGGGGGCTACTGGGTTATAGATTGTTGTAATAAACCATAAATCCAGTGTCTCTATTAATTATTTTCATACCTAGAACAGTTATGAATTTACATTCCCAGGCTTGTCTGTTGAAGGTGTTATGCAGGTTTCCTTTGAGGATGAGGTCTGAGAAGTCAGATTTTAGAGTGATCATTTTGTGAAAAGTGTTCACCCACAGGGGATATGGTGTTTTTGTCTTTTATCATTTTTCTGTGTGAGTTCATTCAAGAGCATAGTCTGGGAGATAAGTCATTCAGAATGTGAACAATGGTAGACAGAGATGAGATAGGGGTATTGTTGTGCTGGAAGGTGTTAATGGGTGCCATCAACCAGAGGTGGATCTATAGACAACTGCAGAGGTGCTTGGAAGCTCTAACTGTCCCACACAAATTTTCTCCTGATTTTCCCATCAAAAGATTCTGGCCATTGATGCCTAGAATGTGCCCTATGAAACTTTGGAATTGATTGGATGCAGTATTTAATTTAAAAGTTGTTGAGTTACGTGCAGACAGACAGAAAAATGCTGCCACATTGAATACAAGGCTTTCACAAGCTTGGGCAACTATCTCTCTGTCTTCCAGTCCCTTGCTTGCTTGAGCAATAACACTCAAATTACATTCTGTATTTTTTCCCTCCCAGTACACTGAAACACTGCACCTTCAATTTGCATACTTGCATATACTGAATACTGTCAAAAGGCTTAGTCAGATCTTGGTATTATTACATTTTCTTTACAGAAACATCACAGAATATTATTTGATGAGGAAAAAATACTCTGTATTCATGGCAGGGAGAAAATCCTTGAATTAGAACTTCCTCTTATTAGAAGGGATGGATTGGTTTTTTTACTTAATCTGATTCTTGGGAAACATAGACTAGCTCTTTAGCTCTTGTGTGTAGGTTCTGACTTCATTAAAGCAGAGAATAACTGAAATTTAAAAATAATTTTAATTACATTTCTAACAATTAGAGCTTAAAATGATGGGGGTTTCTAGGGCCAAATGAGGAGGTGACAATAAATAAATTAAAAATACTGCAACTGATCAATTGGTTTTAAGATTGTCTAGTCTGTTGACCAGTCAGTGGGTTCCTGATGTACTTTTCCTGAGTCAGCTGCAAGTGAATGGCAGCTATTATACAGTGTATGTAAGTCTGCTAATGAAAATGAACAACTTTATGCTCCATGAAGAAAGAGGTTTTGTGTTGTTGCAGCTCCACAGTGCGATGATTTCTGCTAATTGTTAACCATTCAGAAAAGATGGATGGTCAGTGGTTAGAACACTGGCCTGGGACTCAGGAAACCCATGGTCAGTTTCCTACTCTGCCACAGACTTCTTGTGTGGCTTTGGTCAAGTCAGTCACTAGGATCTCCTTGCCTCACAGTGATGTTTGTGTGAGAATAAATACATGAAAGATTGTGTTGTGCTCAGATACCAAGGGGATATGTTGGTACCTAAAGAAAGTTTTTTGGTATGTTTTTTTTCCTATATAACCTAAGATGTGAATTTAAACTGATGTGGTTGTACCAGTGTAACCATTACTACCCTCCACCAGTGACACACACACACACGCCTCCCCTCCCCCTTCCAGAGTGGACACTCTTATACCAATATAATAATGTCCATACGGATGCTATATAACTATATTGCTATAACTAGTAAAGCTTTCTTATGTAGACAGATAGATATAAAAATTTCCCTAAATAGACTGACTTTAATGTATGTTTGTCTTCATTACAGGAAGCTTTCTTTGGAAAAGATCTCCTAGATATCAGTAGACAAAGTAAGATGAGCCTAAATAATTTATCCGAAGAATCACTTCTGATGTCATGTAAAACTAATCAGACCACCAATTTTCTGGATCCATCTTCCGACCCACTGCTTAGTTCAGCCTCTACTCCAGCTCAAGCAAAACTGGGAGCTCAAGGTATACCAAGCTAAAGTTAGTGATAATTCAGTCATGTTTGGTTTTGTTGTTATAGGAGCTTTCCCATGCTTTTGTGTGTTCATTTTTAACATATACACTTTCTAACATTCTTTAACTTAATATTACAAGACAAGTTAACATTATATTGGGTGATAAGCCACAATTGGGTGTTGATTCTGGAGTCACTAATACACATCTGCAGGCCTTCCACTGACTTGCCTTATACATGTTCTAATAAGACTCCTTGATTTTAATTTGCATGTTTTCAAAACACTTAGAAACAGGGTAGGTGTATCTTGTTTTAGGAAGACAAATCCTTCATGATAGAAGGCTACAGTAGACTAACTGGAAAACAACATTAAAAACCTGTTCTTTGTACTGGTGAATATTTATTTTAAAGTTATTATTGTCTAATTTTTAGTATTGATTATTTTAGGTTCCCAGACTACTCAGACTTTTGGGGATTCTTTTTGCCTTTATATTGTCCCCTATGAGCCTGAATGCTCTTTCAGGGTGCAGTTTGTAGCCAAAAGGCAGCTTTTGACTCTTACTTTCTACTGCAAAAGCTAAACTGGGAATGTTATTTTAACTTGATGGACAGTGAGTCTTGAACATGGCTGGAGTGCCACAAAGTGCTGCTGAAAGGCCAGCTTCACATAAGGGAGCAATCTCTGTTTTTCCCAACTGTCCTGCTACTTCAAGAATTCTTTTTCTAAATGTCTCATAGGTATGTCAGGTTTCAGAGTAAAGCCATTTTAGTCTGTATTCTCAAAAAGAAAAGGAGGACTTGTGGACTTAGAGACTAACCAATTTATTTGAGCATAAGCTTTCGTGAGCTACAGCTCACTTCTTCTACACTTTCCACAGTATGCATCCGATGATCTTTTTGTACACACAAAGCGTGAAAAAATACCTTCCCCCACCCCACTCTCCTGCTGGTAATAGCTTATCTAAAGTGATCACTCTCCTTACAATGACAGGTTTCAGAGTAACAGCCGTGTTAGTCTGTATTCGCAAAAAGAAAAGGAATACTTGTGGCACCTTAGAGACTAACCAATTTATTTGAGCGTGAGCTACAGCTCACTTCATCGGATGCATACTGTCTTTCCACAGTATGCATCCAATGAAGTGAGCTGTAGCTCACGAAAGCTCATGCTCAAATAAATTGGTTAGTCTCTAAGGTGCCACAAGTACTCCTTTTCTTTCTCCTTACAATGTGTATGATGATCAAGGTGGGCCATTTCCAGCACAAATCCAGGGTTTAACAAGAACGTCGGGGGGGGGGGTTAGGAAAAAACAAGGGGAAATAGGTTACCTTGCATAATGACTTAGCCACTCCCAGTCTCTATTCAAGCCTAAGTTAATTGTATCCAATTTGCAAATGAATTCCAATTCAACAGTCTCTCGCTGGAGTCTGGATTTGAAGTTTTTTTGTTGTAATATCGCAACTTTCATGTCTGTAATCGTGTGACCAGAGAGATTGAAGTGTTCTCCGACTGGTTTATGAATGTTCTAATTCTTGACATCTGATTTGTGTCCTTCAAATCCAGACTCCAGCGAGAAACTGTTGAATTGGAATTCATTTGCAAATTGGATACAATTAACTTAGGCTTGAATAGAGACTGGGAGTGGCTAAGTCATTATGCAAGGTAACCTATTTCCCTGTGTTTTTTCCTAACCCCCCTCCCCCCCCAGACGTTCTTGTTAAACCCTGGATTTGTGCTGGAAATGGCCCACCTTGATTATCATACACATTGTAAGGAGAGTGGTCACTTTAGATAAGCTATTACCAGCAGGAGAGTGGGTTTGTGGGGGGCCGGGGGTGAGAGAACCTGGATTTGTGCTGGAAATGGCCCAACTTGATTATCATACACATTGTAAGGAGAGTGATCACTTTAGATAAGCTATTGCCAGCAGGAGAGTGGGGTGGGGGGAGGTATTTTTTCATGCTTTGTGTGTATAAAAGATCTTCTACACTTTCCACAGTATGCATCCGATGAAGTGAGCTGTAGCTCACGAAAGCTTATGCTCAAATAAATTGGTTAGTCTCTAAGGTGCCACAAGTACTCCTTTTCTTTTTATAAGTATAACAGTAAATACCAGCAGCCACTATAGGTCTATAGGAATGCCAAGTCAGCCGATGTATCCATCCTGCTGTTGAGATTTCAGTGAGTCAGAACTATGACTTGTGCATATTCCATCTTGTAATACACCATGAGATGGTTGGAGCGCCAGTGATGGAAGTCCCATGCCTAGCCTGATTGGTTTCAGCGTAAAGATTTTTTTTTTTTAAACTCTTGTGCTATGGCTGTGTGTGCAGCCAAGAAACAGTTCTTTCCCTCCATGATAGCATCTGCAGATTTATTTCAGATGGTAGATCATCTGGTAAATCTGGACTGTCTCAGCTCAGTAGCTGGTCTGAGTCCCTCCCATTGTAAGGAAATTGTTTTGCTCTTTTGTGGACAATATTGATCAGATTAGAGATGGCTTATCTGTTTCCGGGGTGACAAAACAAGCTCTTGAGGGAACAAGGGCCTTGTCTTCACTCCTGGAATTTCAGCCAGTAATGCTCCCTGAGGTACTAGAGATGTTGGGAGAATTTTGTCCCTCAGCCTTTGCTTTGGATCCATGTTCTTCCTGGCTGCTGAAGGCCAGAGAGGAAATACTTATGGAGATTGTCAGCGTCTCTCTTGGAGGAAGCATTAGCGCCACTTTTGCTTAAGAAGACATCACTGGCCACTGCAATCTTGCTAATTATCAACCAGTATCACATCTTTCCCTTTTTGACTAAGATTGTGCAGAAGGTTATGGTGAGACAGCTCTCACAGTATCTGGAAGACTTTGACCTCCTTGACCCTTTGTCAATCTGGCTATAGACCTGGCTATGGCACAGAGACTGAATTGATCACACTGGTGGCTGATCTCCTTCTTGTTAGGGATGAAGACAATGTCAGTGGTATTAGATCTGCATCAGCTGCCTTTGATCAGTGGCCTTGTTCTTTACTCTCAGAAACCCCTATTAAAACAGATCTTAATGGGTATTTGTGTGCAATTGCTTGTCTTCTTGGAAGAGTTTTCAAGGATGGGGTGCTGCAGGTTGCCACTGTGTCATCCCTTCTGTTCAACATCTATATGGGACCCTTAGAAGGGTTAATAAGGAGCCATGGGGGTTTAGTGTTTTCAGTATGCTGATGACACCAGTCTATAGGTCTCTGTCTCATCTGACTTGGATGATGGGTTCAGTGCCTCAGCCCATGTCTGGTTGAAATTGGGGCATAGATGAGAGCGACGTGGCTGAAGCTCAATTCAGACAAGACGGAGATGGTGATGATGGGTTGGGGGAAACAGCCGGAAGCGGTGGTGGAGGTGATATCGGGGATTATCACTGCCATTAGTTGTTAGTGTTCACAATTTAGGGTTATTTTAGACTCCCAGCTGCTGTTTGAGGATCGTATTACAGCAGTGACTGAGTCAGCTTTTCCTCATCTGCATCTGAGTAAGTGGTTGCAACCTTTCATTTTGGATGCAAACCTCGCCACTGTTATCCCTGCTTTTGTAAGACCCGGCTATTGCAGTGCTCTCTACCTGGGGCCACTGTCCCAGGGTACAATCTAGACCGATGAACAGCTGTGTCCCCTCAGTTCTCCAACCTGGGGCGCCTTTTACACTGCTTTGCTGTGAGAGTTATCACTCCTGGTCTCCTCTCACATAGCCTCCAGCAAGTAAGTTGCTCCCAGTTATAGTGTATGAGTGCTATAGCCAGCCACCCATGAATTACACTGCAGAGTAAAAAGAAAAGGAGTACTAGTGGCACCTTAGAGACTAACCAATTTATTTGAGCATGAGCTTTCGAAAGCTCGTGCTCAAATAAATTGGTTAGTCTCTAAGGTGCCACTAGTACTCCTTTTCTTTTTGTGAATACAGACTAACACGGCTGGTACTCTGAAAACTGCAGAGTAACACCATCAAATTTCCAGCCCCAAACTTCCCCCCAGAAATGTACATTTTGTACTGCCCAGCTCTCTCCTAGACAATACAAGTTCATATAAAATCCGTCATTTTATTAATAGAAAATGATATGCACAAATCCTGTTATCCCAAAGGGAACTTCCCAAACACTTCAATCCAAACACATTGGTTTAGATAAAATAAAACAAGTTTATTAATTACAAAAGATAGATTTTAAGTGATTACCAGTAATGAGGCATCAAAGTCAAAATTGGTTACAAGAAAATAAAAGTAAAACACAACTAATGCCTAATTTAACAAGCTAAGTGAACTCAAAGCAAAGGTCTCTCTCACCACATGTTACAGCAGTCTTACTGCCTGAATTCCTTTCAGTCAGGATTCTCCCCCAATCCAAAGTTGTTTCCTCTGTTCTTCAGGTGTTGTGGGTGCTGTGGGTAGAGAAAAAGGGAGGAATTATTTGGGGCGCCTACTCTATCCTCATAGTTCTTTCTCTTCTTCAAGAATCATCTCCAGCTCAGGTTCAGAAGACATAAAGTCTGTGTGGATGGGAACCCCCTCCTCTTTTTTTGTGAAATTACAGATTTTCACCCATGTCCTCTTTCCTGCCAAAAAATGGCCATTTAACAGGCGATGGTCCAGTTGATTTTGTTGACACCTGGGTGAGGCGTTGGCTAGCCTTTTGTCTCTGGGGAATGGTTTGTGGCTGCTTCCCCCAGACTGGAACATGTCTTAGTAATACCATACAGTGGAATCTTATAACTTTACATGCAGTGTTGCCACACATATTTTACCAGGACATATGATCAGCAAATTACAAGTTTTCAAATGATACCTTACAAGGCATACGTTATACAAGATTTATCATAGTCCTGTAAAAGGGGTGAATATAGGGGTCCAGACTGTCAAAGCCCCACCTTAAAACCATTCAGAGACTGAAGCTGGTGCAGAATGCAGCAGCTCAGTTACTGAGCAGGGCATCATACTGGGATCACATGACCTCAGAGCTCCAGGATATGCACTTGCTGCCCATTGGTGGAGTTCAAAGTGTTGATTATGACCTATAAAGCCCTAAATGGCCTGGGATCGGCCTCCCTGAGGGGTTGTCTCTCTCGCCAGGCCATACTACCACTGCTGCAGTTAACAGGGTTACCTGAGCTGGATCCCCCTTCTTATAAAAAAGAGGGACAGCTGGAAGGACATTCTCTGTGAGGGCTCTGGAACTTGTTCTCCCTCCATCCTCCCCAAACCTCTCTTACCCTCCTTTGGTCTGAAATATCCCGTTTGGTGACTATTTGGGCATGCTACAAAAGACATCTGTTTGATATGGTCTCTGGAGATGGCTGAGGGTATGCTTCCCAGATGATGATTAAGGCAGGTGGTTGGCAGAGTTCCACTGGAACGGATTTTAATGTTGCTGAGATTTAATTCAATTGTATGTATTGTGTAATTAATTATGTGAGACAGCCTAGAGCCTTAGATAGGCATCTTTATTATTTGAATTTAAATAAACAAAAACAAATAAATGCACCAGAGGAATGACGTTCACAAGGTAGCAATATAACTGTGTTCATTCAGGAACCCAGAAATGCAGGTAAGTCATTTTTCCTTTTTGCTTGGCATTAGTTTTCATCTCCAATCCAAAACAGCGAAGTGAAGTGACAACTGGTGTCAAGCCTTTGGCTTTCGTCGGAAGCAGCTGACCAAAACAACTTGGCAGTTTCCAAGCTAAGGCTGAACACACATTCAATTTAACTAAAAGAAAAAAAAAAGTGACAAATTTTAGAACAAATGGGAAAAAAGCTCTTTTTAAAAAAAAAAAGTGACAGTGAATACAACAGGAACAGAGCTGGCCAACAGAGAGGCAGTCTAAGTTGTAAACTCTGTTCAGTTACATCTTTTCACCATGAGCCATTTCTAACTACTTAGATTAAGATTTTTGTTTTAATTAAAAGGTGCTTAAAGTATTAAGGACCGTGCCAAGATAGCTTTATTGAAGCCTAAAGGGAAAACTGCCACAGCATAGAAAAAAATATTGCAGAAAAACTGAAACAGAATTGCCAATTCTGCCTGGGTGTTTGCTACATTGGGGGACTTTTTTTTCCTCCTTCAGTAACTCTGCCATAGGCCAGGTATGCATTCTTGGTTGGAATTTCATAAAAGCCAAGCATTGACTGCATCTGATTCTTTTAGCTAGCCAGCTAGTAAGCCATCCAGCTATCTTATGTCATCAGCATCACTTTGTGGTGCTACATGAATTGCCCAACCATTTGCATGATTTGTGTACTGGCACCAAAATACAAAAGTTAATATGCAAAAGGCAAAATTTTATCACAAAAGCAGAACCAACTTTCGTTCACAGTATTGTACTTACGTTCCATAGTCTTTTGTAGCACCAGGTACACCAATTTAAATAAAAAACTATCCACAGCTGATATATTTCTGAGGCACTTAAAGTGCTTCCCTCATTAAAATTAGTCCCTGTTCTCTATGCACAATAATGTAGCTCAATTTGTAGCCATTCTCCACTGATATATTGTCCTATAAATTGCAAAGTGAGCATGAAGCATAAAACATTACCCAAAGGAAGGCAGTACTATGCAAATGATGGGTGTAAATGATTATACAAAGAGGGTCAGGTCTATTGTCTGGTCTACTCTGATTTTTAGCATGGTTCAGGGAAGAACCTGTAGGAGTAGTGGGATCAAGTTAGAGAAAGGAAAACTTAATCTAAATAGCTGAAAAAACCTTTAGGTCATGTGAAGTCTAGAAGACTCTGGCGTAGCCTCAGGAAGCACACCCCTTGAGCCAGGTTACACTAGATTGAATAAAACTAAAAAATGCTGCAGTGGCAGGGGTTGGACAGTAGATGTCTTTCCTATTTCTAGTTTCTATCATTCTAGTGGTGTGTCTTACTGCTGTCCCTCTTTCTCCTACCCACCTTCACTTGCCTCCATCTCTATTCCATATTAGGTTTCAGAGTAACAGCCGTGTTAGTCTGTATTCGCAAAAAGAAAAGGAGTACTTGTGGCACCTTAGAGACTAACCAATTTATTTGAGCATAAGCTTTCGTGAGCTACAGCTCACTTCATCGGATGCATACTGTGGAAAGTACAGAAGATCTTTTTATACACACAAACCATGAAAAAATGGGTGTTTATCACTACAAAAGGTTTTCTCTCCCCCCACAAACCCACTCTCCTGCTGGTAATAGCTTATCTAAAGTGATCACTCTCCTTACAATGTGTATGATAATCACGGTGGGCCATTTCCAACACAAATCCAGGTTTTCTCCCCCCTTTCCCCCCCCCACACAAACCCACTCTCCGGGGGGGGGGGTAAAAGGGGGGGAGAAAACCTGGATTTTTGTTGGAAATGGCCCAACTTGATTATCATACACATTGTAAGGAGAGTGATCACTTTAGATAAGCTATTACCAGCAGGAGAGTGGGGTGGGGGGAGAGAAAACCTTTTGTCGTGGTAAACACCCACTTTTTCATGGTTTGTGTGTATAAAAAGATCTTCTGTACTTTCCACAGTATGCATCCGCTGAAGTGAGCTGTAGCTCACGAAAGCTTATGCTCAAATAAATTGGTTAGTCTCTAAGGTGCCACAAGTCCTCCTTTTCTTATTCCATGTTACTGTCTACTCTTCATTTTTTACTCTTGAGGTACTTCTCCGGGTGGTTTCAGTAGTCTTTACTTTCCCTGATAGACTTTCTAAGTTATTCCGGTTTATTTGTCAAACTCATCCTATTGGAATGCTTCATGATATTCAGTGATTTGTGTTGAAGTGTTTATCTGCAGATATTTTTACCTAGAGTTAACTATCAGTTTGTTTTCAAATGTGTAAACTGCCTCAAGTTAAGGCTAGGGTGGACACTTCCCAAACGTTCAATCCAGGCTAGAGGTAGAATCTGATCCTGCAAACCATGTACGTATGTTCTTAACTTTATTCACAAATGCATATTTCCAGGATTACAAGAAGAAATAATTATTACAGTGAACTAAATGCCATGGTAGCCAAATGATTATAAATTGCAGGGTCTGAAGATACTTGTGAACATAACTTCCCCATCAGTAGTAAAAATTTAAATTTCATCTTTAATGTTTACAGTGCTGCCAGCTCTTGCGATTTTATTGTGAATCTTGTGATATTGGGTGTTTCTTTTTAAAGCCTTAGATCCTGGAGTCATATTATTTTGAAAGAAAGCTTAAATTTAAAAAAAGAGGGGAAAAAGGTGTGTTTCTTACCTTCATAGTTTGCAGAGAAAACCCAAGTGTACCCTAAAGGTTTAAAAAATAGAAGGCAAATAAAAAAAACATTGTTTTTGTTTTGTTAAATGTCATGAATTTTAAACCACTCGTGATTTTTTGACACTTTGAGTTATCAATACAGTTGATATTTGCCAGGTATAATAAATATAGCTAAAGAAAAACTTCAAATGCGATGTTCCCTCAAAAATATAATTAATAAGAAAATCAGTCTCATAAAACAGAAATTTTTTCCCCAGCCTGACTTTGATTTATTTTCTCCTTATACTTCTGTGCATTGTGGTTACCTAAGACATTCTTCCATACTATGATATACTGAATTAGAGTTGGTTTACTTGCTTAAATTTGTGGGATTATTGTTTTCTCTCTCTTTTTTTAGAAATTCTCCCTATATGTTTTTTCCTAAAATCATCCAGTCAGTCTTCCTTACAACATGCTCATTCATTACATTTACTAAATTTAGGAAATTGCTAAATCCATGTAAATCACTGGACAAATAATTGAATAAATATGTGAGTGTCATGGTTGTATTGATTTTTAGTTTATTGTATCTTACATAGGTAGTTCTGATGACCCTCTGGCTGACCTTTCAGAGGTCTTGAACACAGATGATGATATTCTTGGAATACTTTCTGATGATTTAGTAAAGTCTGGAGATCACTCAGGTATGAGCTTTTAACGGCTCCTTGGTGACTGTTTTCTTTGTTCTCTTGATTATAGACACATTTCATGTGTTATGTTCACAGGTTATGTGATGTGTGGCTTTGATATTTATGTAACTGTTATATCAATTTCAGAAGGACTTTTATCTCTTCTTTTACAAAAAACCAAAAACTCTTCAGTATTTTGTTTTATTCAGCCCTTTGCTTTGCTGCTTATAAAGGAATAAAAACAGCTGCTGATGTCTGTCATACCTGCGTAGCTTTTTCAGCATGCAGCAGTGTATGCTCTTAGTTTATTTTTCTTTTTTTCTTTTCTCTTGTTATAATCATCCATTTTATCTGGTTTGGGTCCTGTAGGTCTTGATTTATGCACTTTCCAGGTTGAGAACTCACCCTCCCCATTTGGTAAGAAACTAAACAATGGATGACCCATGGTTAGAAGTAGTCATCTTTCCTAGTGGTTTCAGCTGAAGGAACTGTTTGTGCATGCATAGATGTTAGTGCATCATTACTCTGTGTAACTAATCCATGCTTTCATTTTTTGCTATCTTTCTGTGTTGTTTGAGCCAAGCACAATTTACAAAACCTGCACTGTGCACTTGATAGAATTCTAGATAGTTTTCTTTTGAATTTTTTGAATACATGTGCTATTTTTGTGTGTTTCACAATGCAAAACTATGCATTTCCTTGCTTTCTTTCATATTTGACAGTCTTACACATAGTTATATTAGTGATATATTTGTTTTTAATTTAAAAACACATCTTAATTATGCCTATGTATAAAGCATGAATAAAAAGATCAACGTCAGTCTTTTTTTTATCACTGGTGATGATTGATCACTTTTACATAAAACTTCTATATAAAAACACAGGTTTATGATAACTAGAAGAAGCAGGCTACATTATTTTAAAGGTGCTTCTTAGTTGGAATTTGGTGCTGCAATACCTTTCAAGTACTAAAGTCCCTTGTGTACAGTAGTACCAAGAGTCTGTTGCTTCTGAGATATTTTTCTTAACTTTTAAAAGGTTATAATAAATGTCACAGAATAAGTAACTATTGTATTTTCTCAACACCCACAACTGTATTTTCTAATTTAAAGCAGAATATTTTAGCCCTGTTTTGAAAGTAGAAGCTGCTGCCATTTTAATATAGGCCAGATATTTACTAGTGTGAACTGTATTTTAGTAGATATTTAATCTAACACAGGAGGACTCAGTGAGTTTTGGGGGATACTTAAGGTCAAAGGTAACTTCCAGTCAGGTTTAAATGTACCTGCTACAGGAAATTCCTTTTTTTTTAAATAAACAAAATAAAAAGTTCTAAGAGAATTAAATGTTTGAAAACATTCTGTGACTAAATTTAGAAGTCCCATTACAACAAAATTTGGTTCAAAGTCTTCTAATTCTAAATTTCATTAGATTAGATGCCTTCCTCAAACTATGCAACAATCTAAATTGGATATTTTCTGTTTGTTATTGATGTTTTATTTTCCCTTGAACATCAACTTTTAGATTTTAGCAGATGGCTTTAGTTTACAACTAAACTGTAACCAAAAATCATTTTGGAAATGTTTTATGCCCTTTGTCCTGTGTCAGTAGATTTCCTTGTTTACGGCTGACTTAATATTCTTACCTCTTCAGCTGGACTAGATATTGGTCCCATCTCTGATGATCCTTCCTCTCTGCCTCAGCCAAGTGTCAATCAGAGTTCACGGCCCCTCAGTGAAGAACAATTAGATGGAATTCTCAGTCCAGAACTAGACAAAATGGTCACAGATGGTAAAATGTTTGTCTTACATCTTGACTTTGTAGAATACTTAAGCAAATGCTTCCTATTTTCTATTATAACTATGTAATTTTAAAATTAGCCTTTGCAATTGCAATTACAGAATTAATTTTATTATGTTTTATCTAGGAGCATGAAATGAATTATTGCTAATTTTGTGTTATTTTTACTTTGCCCAGGTGCAATTCTTGGTAAACTGTACAAAATTCCAGGTATGTGTTCTTGAGCGTCGCTGTCTTTTTTTATTAAATTTAGTTTATATAACAGAACCTGCCAAGTTATGCATATTATTTTTACAGAGCTGGGAGGAAAGGATGTGGAAGACTTGTTCACTGCTGTACTGAGTCCTGCAACCACTCAGCCAACTCCTTTGCCACAGCCTCCACCTCAGTTAATGCCTTTACACAATCAGGGTATGGTCTTCTGTTTCTTTTAAAAACAGACTGTACAAAACCAATTGTGTATCTTTCATAGTATAAATATGATGATAAACTATGCTAGGGTAAAAAGAAAAGGAGTACTTGTGGCACCTTAGAGACTAACCAATTTATTTGAGCATAAGCTTTCGTGAGCTACAGGTAAATAGTCTATATGCTTTATTTCACAAATCATCTTGAAATTGAGTGTCTGATACATATGTGAATGGATTTTGATATCTGAGAGGAAAAGCTATCTTTTGTTAGACGGACTTTTTGTGAAATACTGGAGCTGTTACACCGGGTGACTGTGGTATAGTACTGTAAGTGGTCTGCAATAAAGCAGGGCTCCTATTATGACATTTTGTCTCATTGCTTTGTCAGTACATCTAAGCACACTCTCACGGTGAAGAAGGAGCTAATCTGCCCCTTAACTGTAACATTTTTGTCTAAATGTGACAGTGCCATTCAGTCTAATTTCTGTAAAAAGGTTAATTTAAGAAAATTGACTAGCACTATTCAAACAAGGAAGAGAGAACTAGCATAATTTTGCAATATTTACAATAACAAAAAATGCAAAAACAAATCAAATTTGTTGTTTCTCAAGCCATGATTCCAGAAGAAGGCTGGTTATCAGACTTACTTTATTTAGTTCTACCATCTTGGATAGATTTTTCTGAGAAAATGCTGGAATAAGTATCCTAGAATTCTAGGTTTTCACTCGGAGTGCCCCATCAATGGTATTTCATGGGCTGTTTACATGAGGGGTTCCCAGGCTTTGTTCCATGAGGCGCACCTGTGCAGCTGCATTATGCACTGCGGCCCACTATTAACACAGTTCTGTCAGGGAGAGTGGCACCATGGGGCGTGCATGGCCCCTCACCTCAGCAGGGACCAGGGCAAGCAAGAGGGTGAAGGGGCCAGGCAAGTGCCACAGCCTGCTCCTGCCGACACCCTCCACCTCAGCAGCCCACTGAGTGCCTTGAGCTCATTACCTGGAAGCCATGCCCCAGGCACTCACCCAGCACCTTAGCATGCCTCACAGGCACCCTCTGCCCAGGAACAAGGGAGGAGCTCAGGGGTTCAAAGTGCTGGACAAAGGTAGCCGCTCAGACTGGGCCTGGCCATTAACTGTGACAGTCCTGATCACAGCATTGTCCAGGAGGAAACAGAGCGGCACTGCTGAGCCCAGGTCCCTGGGAAGGCCGCAGGGCCAATACTCCAGGGGTCCTGATACCCACAGACCATGGGGTGTGCAGGCTCAGAGTGGGAACAGCAGCAAACCTTCCAACCGCCCTGAGTGCCACCACCTCTTGGCCGGCCCCATTTCCTCGCCCGGCATCTCTGCTTCACCCTCTGTCGCCTGCTGGGGATGCTGGGCTCCTCTGACCCTGGGTGAGGGTCATCGCCAGCCGCGACTATGCCAATGTGTATAGTTTTGGGGGGGAGCAACAGCCCCCTACCCTACCCTAACCCCAATGTCCGTCCCCCGTCCCCCGTCCCCCCCCCCCCGCTGGCAGACCACCCAGCACTGTGTTGTGGCCCACTTTTAGGTCGGGGCACACAGTTTGGCAACCCATGTTTTACATAATATCCAGGTGCATAGTTAAAAGCACTCTTTTCTCATCAGCCATCGTCTCTAGTAGAGTTGGCACTAGCTTAGGTGCAAGCAGAGAGCCCATTATGATGTATTTGTGCTTCAGAAATCTATTCCAGTGTCTAAATTGATTTCAGTAGTGAGTAATTCTAGAACCACCAGATATCTAAGAAAGGAAAAAATGATTTGTTTGTTAATGTGGATGAATTTCTAGAAAAATATAAGACTTCAAAAAGTTCTAAAAATGAGATAATTTAAAGCAAATGAGAGGTAATAGATTACTTGGCCAGTTTGTTCATACGTCATGTCTGCACTAATATTTTAATGATACAAATAAAATGCTCTGCCTTAATAGTTGTGTAAAATTGCTAGACTGAATATTTTATTGAAATATTGAGGTACATTTGACTAGATTTATTTATTTCATTGATAAGAGTATTGAAATCATATGTTGGAAAACTTTACTCTGGTGTACCAACTGACTCTGAAGAGTAGATTCCTAGTTAAACGGTTAATATTTATTTAAGAATTGTAAAAGGAGATTGCGTGCAGTGCCTCTATGTCTGATATCTGGCATCATAGATATGATTTCCTTTTCTTTTTCTTGATGTAGCATTGGTTCTTCTTCAAGTAGTGTCCGTATGGGTGCTCCACTATAGGTGTATATGCCTCCCTGCGCTGCTGATCGTAGAACTTCAGTAGCAGTGTCCTTTGGGCCCGCACATGTGCTGTCTCTCCTCCTGCTGCGCCACGAGGCTAGCCAGCATGCACCAGCACGCCCCCGTCCTCGGTTCACTGTCCTTGCTCACTGTCCTCGGTTCCTTCTCAACTGTCCCTGGCTAGAGCTGGAGCCTTTAGCTGTCCGTTAGTAGATCGTTAACTCTCCTTTTAATATGTTAATCTTTAGCTTTTAGAAACCCTTTAGCCTCCTTTTGACTTTTATTTGGCTGTGCCTTTAAAAAAAAGAAGAAGAAAGAAAAGGCTTTGTTCTTGTGTAGACCCTCAATGGCGGGGGATCCCCTTGGACAAGGCTCTCCAGGCTTCAAGAAGTGTTGCACTTGCAGCGAGGCGATCCCAGTCACGGACAAGCACTCCCAGTGCATTCACTGCCTCGGCGAGAGCCGCATCCAACAAACATGTTCCCTCTGCAGCAGCTCTGACCAAGATTCCACAAGGACAGGGAGCTCTGCCAGAAAATCATCTTTATGGAGGCTGCTCTCTGATCCCCACCTTCTGGCGGGCATGACTCTTCCCCATAACCTTCGACTTCAAAGGATAGTGGGTTGAAGAAACGGTCCGGGGACTCCTCTCACAAGTCGAAAAAGAGAGCAAGGAGTCCCCTCAGCGAGCCCAGGAATAGCCGAAAGCAGTCACCATCTCATTCAGTATCTTGGGCACCGCTGACACCAAGATCATCTAGCACCCACACCTCATGGTGACCCTCGGTGTCCGGTACCATTGTTAGGCCCACGGACCCTTTGGACATGGGCACCGAATCTTTGGTACCTAGAGACAAGGGCAAACACACTAAGATGCTCCTGGTACATGAGCTGTCATCGGTATCGCCCATCCAGCACCGGAGAGATCAGTATGGACAAGGTCCCCATCTCCCCCAGCATTACCACTGACACCAGGATGCCCAGTACCAGCAGAATTCCATCAGGTCAGTGACCCCGCTATGTTGGAAACTCCTGACTCTCTGCCCCTCGGTGCTGAGATCACAGCACCAAGTCATGGCTGACCAAGGGGTATTTCCCCACAATCATGCTATGCCCCTCTGATGTCCAGTGATGGATCGTACAGCGAGCTGGAAAGGGTTTCTCCATACTCCTCCTGTGCTCCATATGGGACCCACTATCGACAGGGTCCAGGAATATACCACCAGATGGCACTGCCACCATCTTGGGTACTGTCACCCAGGAGCACCTCCCTCAGGCCCTATGCCACCGCAGTGGTCATTCTGGGGCCCCTGTGCAGTGCAGCCTACTTCGAGGGCACTGAGCATTGTCCAAGAGTCTCCCAGTCATGCTCCCTCGGCTACAGCGTCACAGGCCTCAGAACCCCAAGAAGTGGAGGAGCAAGAGGTGGACACAGAGGAGGAGGTCACACCCAAGGCCATATCCTCTTTTGCTGGATGAAGCAGTCGTGCTGTCACCACCTTCCATGGTGGATGACTTCCACTTGTTCCAAGAGCTGGCGAAGAGAGTCATGGAAACCCTCCTCATACCATTGGAGGAGGTTAAAGATACGCACCACCAGCTTATCGACATCCTCTATGCTTCATCTACCTCCATCAGACAGTGCTACCAGATTTGTAACATGAACGATCCATACACAGTCCAAAAGATCTATCTCATCATCTGTCGTCTTCTTTAAGAATGTCCCCATCTCAGAGATCTGCAGAGCGGCAGTCCACACATTCACAGAACATTATGCAATCACTAGGGACTCTGCCTCTGATGTCATTTTTGGCTTCACAGTACTATAATCTGTGATTAAACTGACCACAAAGTCCCAGCCCTCCAAGGGGGGTACTGCTTGGATTCGCCCACAGTGGAGCACCCATAGGGACACTATTCAAAGAAGGAGAAGAAATGACTCACCTTGTGCAGTAACGATGGTTCTTCGAGATGTGTGTCGCTGTGGCTGCTCCACTATATCTCCCTCCTCCCCTACTTTGGAGTTCGTGCTATGATTCTGCGGTAGAGAAGGAATTGAGGACAGTTAGCCCACGCGGCTTTCCATCCTCATGGCGCAACACAAGGAGACTGTGCATTTGAGGGCCCAATGGACACTGCTACTGAAGTTCTCCGATCAGCAGCGCAGGGATGCAGACACACCTATAGTGGAGCACCCATAGGGGGACACAAGATGAGTAACTTCTTTGTCTGGCTGTAATCTGAGAGATCAGAAAATAACAATAGCTGTTGTTGAAACACCAATTCATAATATTTGCTATGTCTCCTTTAGGGGAGAACTTTGAAGGCTAGAAATATCACAATGGTTGGCAGCCTGGGATTCTGTAGAGCTGTCTGTGTGCCATGTTCTAGTCTTTGCCGGTTGCCAACCAGACAATCTCAGTTGCTACATTACAGCTGAAGGGGTTTAGCTTTTATTATTGTTATCTTTTACAGTAGCACCCCTAGGTCCCAATAAGGACTGGGTCCCCACTGTGTTCCTTACCCTCATATCTGAACAACCACCAGTTACCTCTGCTGTAGAAGCAGGAGATCCTAGCTGCTGGTTGTAGGCCCCATGGATACACAGTTGCCAGTAATAAAAGAAAAATATGCCCAAATAACAAAGGATTTGGGGCCTGCTGTGCACCCATATACAGAAGAGTTGTGTGCACCTTTTGGTGAATTTTAGGTTATTTTCCATTAATTCATTTCCAAGTATTTAATAATATATAACCAAGCAGTATTAACAGATATTCAAATCACTAACTAAGTAAAAATAAATGCTCAAAGTTGCTCTTCTGTTTCCCCACCCCAAAAGATACATATATGTAAGATGGAATAATATAACACAGTCTAGCCTGAGATATAAAATTAGTTAAGTTGGGAAATTCTCAGAGAATCCTTTGATTTGCCAAAATCATAAGAAACATTTACATGTACAAAGGACTCAGTAAAGTTTATGGTGGTGGAGAATGATATATGTTCGTAAATCCTCTCCAAAAGGTTACGGTTGGCACATAGGAACGTATGACTGGAAGGGACCTCCTGGGTCATCGAGTCGAGTCCCCTCCTATCACAGACAGTCCCATCATTTAATCCTGTCAAATCATTTTATCAAGCTCCAGTTTAAAACTAGTTAGGCTGTTTCCTTCTACTACTGCTATTGGAAGTTGTACTAGAGCCTCACTCCTCTGAGGGTTAGAAACCTTCTAATTTACAGCATAAATGTATTCATGGTGAGCAACATAGAATGTACAAATAAGTAGTTTCTCATTAGACTAAAGGCCTGTTCCTCACCGAAGTTTGTCTTGAACACCTTGAAAGCCTTCAAACACTCATTCTTTACATTGATCATTTCAACTTTTGCCTTCCAGGGGAAAGTGTGTTTTCAAGAGTGCCACTTATGAATGGCCTGATTGGACTTACCCCCCATCTCCCTCATACACCTTTGGCTCCTGGAGGTGGACTAGGCACTTTCTCTCCTATTACACAACCACCGTACAGTGATACCAGGTAAGTCAAGCTGAAGAATGTGGAATTACTCAACAGTGAGCCTAGCTTGAGTGGTATCTGTGAAGCATACTTGCCACTGCACACTTTAAATGTTTATTATTTGACAGAGACATTAAATACATTTTAAAACATTTTTGCTCTTTTAAATCTTTACAAAAGACATGATACTAACTGCTGGAGTAGTTAACAGAGTGTTTACAAAATACATTTTCATATTATATTGAGAGGAAAATTAAACATCTGTCTTGATTTGTCAGGGATAAGAACCCAGCATTTAATCCAATAGTAAATGATCCTAACAGTTCATGGACACCATCTGCTCCCGCTATGGAAGGAGAAGGGGATACAATGTCCAATGCTCAAAGAAGCACTCTGAAGTGGGAAAAAGAAGAAGCACTAGGTGAAATGGCAACAGTAGCACCTGTTCTGTACACAAATATCAACTTCCCCAACCTAAAGGAAGAATTCCCAGGTAAGTGAATGATTTATTGTATAGGGGCACAAATTTTGTAACAGTTCTATTATGCACCTTTCTTCACCAAAGGATTAACTGTTTCTACTTCTAAAAATTGTCTGAACTATAAAATCATCAAAATCCTGCAAACTAGAACAATATATTGGTTTTTGTTGCAGACTGGACTACAAGAGTGAAGCAGATTGCTAAACTGTGGAGAAAAGCAAGCTCACAAGAAAGAGCACCATATGTGGTAAAAATAACTAAAACTAGCATTTGTACACTTTGGGAGACATTTAATCTGCAGGGTGTTTGATTTTAAAACTACTAAAAGTTCACTGATTCCAGAAGATGCAGTTGTAAACCTCTGTAATTTTAGAACTTGTTTCTAAAGCTATTTTCTCAGCCATTCAGTCTTAATATAAACTACGTCCATTTATTTATTTATATTACCTAGAGGCCCCAGCCGAGATCAGTATGCTAGGTGTTGTACATACACGTAGTAAGAGAGATACTCTTCCCCAAAGAGCTTACAGTCCAAATGTCTGCTGATGGTTATTATTCATGGACTACAGATGTGATTAACACTGTACCAACATAGAAGAAACCACAGTCCCCACCTCTAACAGCTTTCATTCTGAATAAGATAATTAAAACTACCAAGTGACTGAAGCTCAAAAGCCAGCTTTCCTGCTCTTACTGTAGCTTTCTTTACCTTATCACTTTTTAATATGTACCATCCCATCACTTTAAAAAGGGAGCAAAAATGTCATACCAATTTGAGGATTTTGTAAGAAGCTGCAGGCATTAGTTCAGCTGCCATTATGGCTTTGAGGCTGTCATCCTTGACTGCTTTTTAAAATCTTTAAAAGGTTCATTTCTGCAAGGTGCAATATCCATTTGAGAACTGTAACATAAATCTGAAAAAGCAACTGTCAGGATTTGATGCTCAGAAGGAGCCAGATTCAAAATGTCAGCCAGAAGCGACTCCCTGAAGCAGCCATTAAAAGTTTAAAAGCTCCAGTATTGCTTGAAAATGCTTATCTTAAGAGTTGTTGTTGTGCAATCCAATTTTTCTTTGTCCTTAATCCTATGCTTGTACTGTTAGCCTGGCTCAGAGTGAGATGCATAGAGGCTGTTTAATGTAGTCCACTAGTGCATATGATTCTCCTGTAACTGAAGTTCTCCAAATGAGTCCAAATGAACCTCTGTTGATTCATCTTACCTGTGAGCCGCCTGTTTTCTTCAGATCTTGGACCACACAAATATGAGATTTGATGTGTGTATTGATATATTTGAATTTCTTTATCCCTGTGCTGCATGTAAACAGAATCTCCTAACCTACATTTAAAGCCTCTATTTTTAATGATTCTTTTGCCCCCACATGGTTTGACATATACAAATCCCACACTGCAGCTTTGTCAAGACTATAAACTTGCAGTTAGTAGCTCTGGTTACAAGAGAGTAACCTAGTTTGTTCTTGATCGTGTGCGATTAAATCAGACCACATAAATAATTTGGTTGTAGGTTTTGCAGGAAGAATGGGTAGATGCAGTACTTACACTTATCAAAAGAAAACAAGAAAAATTACTTGTATTTTTATTTTTTCCTCAGCAAAAAGCCAGAGATAATAGAGCTGCTCTGCGCATCAATAAAGTGCAGATGTCAAATGACTCCATGAAAAGGCAGCAGCAACAGGATAGCATTGATCATAGCTCTCGAATTGACTCAGACCTCTTTAAAGATCCTTTAAAGCAGAGGGAATCAGAACATGAGCAGGAGTGGAAATTCAGACAGGTGTGTTATATTTGGTCGTTTATTATTGTGAGATTTTTTTTATTGGCAGTTGCTGTGCTTAATGGATTAAAATCAATTTTAATCTACCCAAGGAAGGAAATATAAATTCATAACATGCATTCTGCATAGAGTGAAGATTTTTGTCATAAGTAGAAAAGGTATATAAAAATATTTGTGACTTATTTTTTCCATTTCAGTTGATTCTTAACATAATTAATTATCTTTATTTCTGTGGGGCCAGCCAAGAGCAATGGCATATGCCCTTTTCTCTCATATGTCACAGAAAAGGCCCTCACCCTGGGGACTCTCATTTTAAATGAGACTGGCACTTTTCTGTTTCTCCAAAGCCCTTTACCTCTTGTCAATGAGGCTGCATCACTTCTTCAGTATGGAAGGTTGGCAGGCGGCTTTATTCCTCTGGGAAATACTTTTCCCCAGTTTGTCAGTGGGGAGCATGCCAATGTAATTTAGTTTCATAAATGACCAGGCATTCTGCCCCCACTGTACTTAAGCTTTTAAATTATTCTTAACTGATCTCATATGTCTCTAAAGATGCTAATTCATTGATGCTCAGTCATCAAAATGCCTTTGCTTATGTTCCCTGGACTAATAAATGTAACCTTTTCTCTTCCCATCTTAAACCAGCAAATGCGTCAGAAAAGTAAGCAGCAAGCCAAAATTGAAGCCACACAAAAACTTGAGCAAGTGAAAAATGAGCAGCAACAGCAGCAGCAACAACAACAGTTCAGTTCACAACAGCTTCTGAACCAGTCTGGCTCAGACACACCTAGCAGTGGGATACAGAGCCCCTTAACGCCTCAGACTGGCAATGGAAATATGTCCCCTGCTCAACAGACATTCCACAAAGACGTATTTACAAAACAACAACTACCTGGTACCCCTACTTCAGTATCCTCAGATGATGTGTTCCTCAAACCACAAGCTCCACCTCCACCCCCAACCTCAGCTAGAATGCCAGTACAGGATCCTCTTGCTCAGTCACAGACGCCTCAACCTCAATCACAACAGAAGTTTCCTCCAAGTACTACAAACTCTAGACCGCCCTCTCCAATGGATCCATATGCTAAAATGGTGGGAACACCTAGGCCACCACCTGTTAACCAAAACTTTGTTAGAAGAAATACCATTACACCCGTGGATACCTGTCCTCCACCATCATCTGTATCCAGGCCCATTCAAGTAGGTGAACCAGCAGGAAGCAGGCCTTCACCAGTCAGAGATTCATGTTCTTCATCTCCAGTTAGCAATGACCCCTATGCAAAACCACCAGATACACCCAGACCTGTAATGGCAGCAGATCAGTTCCCCAAACCTTTGGGGGTACCAAGATCTCCCATAATTATGGAACAATCAGGGAAAGTTCCTTTAACAACTGGAAGCAATGACACATTCACTAAACCAGCGCCTAGAACAGATATCTTTCAAAGACAAAGAATAACTCCTGCTGATCCATATGCACGACCACCACTGACTCCTACTCCCGTTGTTGATGGCAGCCCTGGACCCTTTAAAACTCCAATGCGCCCACCACAGTCCCCACAAGATCCTTATGGATCAATGCCACCAACACCAAGACGCATTGCTGTTGATCCATATGAAAGGCCTGTTTTGACACCAAGGCCAGTGGATAGCTTTTCCCACAATCAGTCTAATGATCCATATAGCCAGCCTCCTCTGACTCCTCACCCTGCAATAAAGGAGCCTTTTGCCCATCCACCCCGGGTAATGCGACAGCAGAGTGACTCTTTCTCTCAGTCTGGACCCATTTCAAGGCCAGCCTCTCAGGACCCTTATTCCCAATCTCCAGGTACTCCTCGGCCATCTGCTGACCCTTATTCCCAACCTCCAGGAACACCTCGACCCACCACTGTTGATCCATATATGCAGCAACCACCCACGCCAAGACCTACACAGCCAGCAGATTTATTTGTTCAGTCTCCAGCAAATCAGAGACATTCTGATCCATATGCCCAACCTCCTGGAACACCAAGGCCAGTTATTAATGACCCTTATTCTCAGCCACCAGCAACTCCAAGGCCAGGGATTCCAGAGAATTTTAACAGACCCACGGGAAGACCAGGACTAATGCCAAATCGAGATCCTTTCCTGCAGACATCCCAAAACAGAGGAACTACTCTGCAGGGCACTTTTGTAAGACCATCAGATCCATGTTCTCAAACTCCAAGACCAGCAGGACCTACTGTAACAGAATCATTTAGCCATGCTCCAGCAGCCCCAGCACATGATCCTTACGATCAGCCTCCAATGACTCCAAGACCTCAACCAGAAACTTTTGGAACGAGTCAGCATGCCCATGAAGCTGACCAGCAAAGGTCTGGATCTGAGGGCAACTTTAATGCATCTGCAAATTCTCCAATGAGCTCTCAAGGGCAGCAGTTTTCCACAGTCTCACAAGCTTCTGGCCCAACACCAACTACAGGAGTAACAGATACACAGAATACCATGAACATGTCTCAGGCAGACACAGAGAAACTAAGACAGGTGAGCTCAGTATACAATTTAATGTTTCTGCTATTAAAATGTCACAATTAGAGGAATCTCCCCTTTTACATTGTTATAAAGTGGGGGTGTGAAACTCAAAGCCCATTGGCCAGCCCTTGGCCACTTGACATGTTTCCCTGCCCCTTTTGACAAAATCAGAATATGCAGAATGCAAGTTTTCAATATTTTTAAGGCGTAAGCTTCTAATTCTTATGTTTATGAAGAAAATTTTCTCAATTTTGACTAAGATAGTGCCATCTAGTCTGAAGCAGCCGCTCTAAAGGTATTTCTACACCATAAATAAAGGTAATATTGTAGCATGAATAGGCATACTGATGCTAAATTTGATCTAGCTAGTGGTGGTAACAGTAGTAATGAAGGTGTGGCAACACAGACTTCAGCATTGGCTAGCAACCCAAGTATGTACCTAGGGCCCCTAAAAGGGTTGTTCTGGGGTGGCTAGGCCATGCCACACATCTTTACTGCTATTGTTACCTACATAAGATAGATTAAAGCTAGCACATACCTACCCATGCAACTGTTACACCTTAATTTGCAGTGTGGACATAGCCTAAGAGTTTGATCCTACACTCATTGATGTCAATGGCACAACTCCCATTGATTTGAGTGGTGTCGGATCAGACCCCAAGTGAGATGCAAACTGCTGCTATTGAGAAGTGTGTTAAATCTGAAGCTTAATTATTACACTTTACGTACCAGGTTTTCAGAAAATGTAGGCGTGCTAGTATACATTGAAACTGAGCAGTTACTCATGCAAATGACTAAATAAGTGTCAGAAATAGATGTGATCTCAAAAGTGCTCTGTTTAGTTTTTCCCCCCCACAGATGGATGCTGAATAAGACAGTAATTTTACTGCAGTAGAGCCTCAAAGATATGAACACCAGAGTTATGGACTTACCGGTCAACCGGGTACCCTATGGAACCGGAAGTAATCAATCAGGCATCAGCCGGGGGAGAGACAGGGAAAAAAAGCAAATACTGTACTGCCTCTGGGCTTTGGCTCAAGGCTTCAGTGGGGGAGAACTGGGGCTGCAGCTGCATGATGGGGGGTCAGGGGTCCGGGCAAGCGGGCAGGGTCAGGGCTTGTGACCCTTGGGAGCATCAGAGTTTTAGACCTAGGGGGAGTGCTGGGGCTCATGGCTTCACCCTGTGGCTCCATTCACAGCTTCAGCCCCACAGAGGGTGCCGGGGCTCAAGCCTTTAGCTACAAGAGGAGCACTGGGTTCAGCCCCAGCACTCCCCCCGTAGCTACAGCCCCGAGCCCCAGCCCACTCGCACCAACTGAAACTGGCAGCAGAGCTGTGGGGAGCCCTGAGCCTCAGCGCCCCCTACAGGGCAAAGTCGGAAACAGAGCTGCAGGGCTGACACCCTGAACCTCAGTGCTCCCCCCAGGTCTAAAGCCCTGAGCCATAGTGCTCCCGCGGGGCAGAAACCCTGAGTCCCGACCTGGAGCCATGACCCGACCACACACACACACATATCCCCGCGCGGCTGCAGCCCCAACCACCCTCTGGCTGAAGTCCATAACATCTTGTTCGGAGTTACGGAACATTTCAGAGTTATGAAAAACCTCCATTCCCGAGGCATCCATAGCTCTGAGGTTCTACTGTAACTAAATCACAGTTGCTACCACAGGGCCTTCTACCCACAGTTTTGTTAGCAAACTTCTCAGCATCATCAGAAGGAGATACAGTGTGGATTGAGGATCCGTTGAATGAACCTAACTATGTAGCCCTGGCCCACTGACCATGACTGAAAATGTAATTCAGCATTCTGCATAGAGTATTTGCCACCTCTGATATAATGTGATTATTTCTGGCCTTGACACATTTCAGACTATTGGACCTTAAAATTGTGACAGTCGAATGCAGATAAAAACTATTTTGTGTCATTTTTTGAGATTTCTAAATGTTACAGATTAAAAGTTTTCTTTACCTTCAAGAACTTGAACAGTTGAACAGACCTGTGAGGCGTTTAATAGGATTAATGTATCCTGGTTTTGAAGGAAGAGTAGAGAAAAAGTCACTAATATTGTAACAGTCTAAATTGTTTATCCACAGGCTAGGTACAGTAGGGTTATTGGCTGTTTGAGTTCACACACAGTCCTCTACAAGTGTGCCTCCATGATTACTTGGAGGGACTTTTGCTAGAGGTGATGGGGTAGATTGGTTTCCATGCAAATTCGTCCTTTCTCTGTTTGAGAATGCTGACGTCAATTATGTTGGTGATTTCTGCAATATGTCCACCTGACTATTAGGAACTGGACCAAGAACACCAAAACATGTCACATAAACCACCAAATAGCAAATAAGTATTAGATAGTAAGGTCTCTTGATCACTGCTGTCCTGGACCACATTCCTTCTGGGATTATGCTAGTGTAGATTCTGGGAAAAATCAGAAGGCAGAAAGTCCACCTTGGGATGGGGATGGGGCTGAAGCTGAGGTTAGAGTTGTGGAGCTTTAATCTCCTTTTGTGTGAAGGAACTCCAGGAGCCTAATGCAGCCTAAAAATTGACAGTGCTGGCCAGGAAGGGGGCCTGGCCAGGGTAGCGTCTGCCACTGCTGTTAGACCAAAAGTTGTTTTCCCTAGCTAAATTTCTGATCACCTGACCTCCTTCAGAATTCACCTTTCCTTATTGCGCAAGGGCACCATTGGGGCACAAAAGTATAAATGACAGCTCCTTGTGCTAACATTAGTGATCTGTCCTGTTAACCAAGACATATACGTTAGGCATAGTATTAATGTAAGTGTGGGTTCTTATGTTAACTGAATGTATTATCCACTCCCCACTATTCTGTTCATCTCTGTCAAGTATCCCATAACACCTTGCATTAGTTGAAGTAAACTTTGGCTTAAGTAGATAGGAAAACTGTCAGGATCTAGACATATGGGTGTTTTACCATAACAACAGATAAGGAGTTATTCTCTCACACCAGTCCTGGAATGTCGCAAAGGAAAAGGACAAGATAAATGATTGTTCTACCCTGGTATACACCTAAGAGGTGCCTTCATGCCCTTTGGTACCTGGAATGCCTGTCTTCAGAACAAAGAGATTGGGGGTGTACCATGGGATCAGAAAAACAAAATAGAAAGCTGATTGGCTACATCTAGTTTCAGATGATTCACAGAGTACCTTTTTACATGCAAACAGGATGAGTATAAAAAGAATAACTTTAGCATTGTAACTTTGGAAGCATCTTCTTTGTAAGGTGAATTTAACAACACTGCATGAGAAGGCTTTCTAGAAACTGGTCTCATATTGAGCCTTTCTTTCTGTACTATACTGTTATTGACTTTGAGCAATAAAACTGGCTGGTATTGGTTGTTTGGTCTCTTGAATATATTTCATAATGAACTAAAGTGTGATCAAGCAATTTACTAAACAATTTATCAACAGACCCTTGGTGAATAGGGGGCCTTGAGGTGAAAGATCTCACTAGCCTCTTACCAATTCCCTGAATCATGTCATCTGGTTTTTGATTAGTTTGCAAGGGAATTATAGGGGGGGCGTTTTTAGTGAGTGGGAGGAAAGATTGTTCCGTTTATACAAGATTCTTGGCTCTGGGGGACTTTACCCAATAGATTATAACATTTTGAAAGTAGATTTATTTCAGTAGTGAACATAATATATTTTTTAATCCAGCGCCAGAAATTGCGTGAAATTATTCTGCAGCAACAGCAGCAGAAGAAGAATGCTATCCGTCAGGAAAAAGCACTACAGGATCCAGCCACGCCTTCCCATGCAGCTCCGCATCAACACTGGCAGCAAGAAAATCTAAATCAGATTTTTAACCGACCTCCTCCTCCCTACCCTGGGAATATTAGAACATCCATCATCCCTCCAGGTGGTCCAAGGTTTGCAGTGTTCCCAAAAGATCAACGTGGACCATTTCCTGCTGATGGGCAGTTTAATAGACCCCAATTTCCAGGAGATATGACTGCCATGGGAATGAGGCCTCATGGTCTTAGGTATGATTTTTGATTTCTTAAAATATAAGTATTTAAGAGAGAGTTCTAAACAGTTATAAGGATTTCCTGTAAAATGGCCTGTGCAACACTGACGTAATTTGCCTACCGCAGCCCCAATCCTGTAACCACTTATACACATGTTTAGCTTTAAGCACATGTGTAATCACTTTGAAGTAAATATATAAAGTTAAGTATGTATGTAAGCATCTGAGGTTATTGCAGCCTATATTTTTACGCTAGTTGATTGTGTGTGTTACTGGAAATTGTTCAGCAATTAAAACTTAGTAATACATTGTTGGTTTTTTGGCAGTTTGGGGGAGATGAAGGATGGGAATTTTTTTTCCTTGCATTATGCCACCTGTGTATACAAGGCCCACAAAACTGCATTTTTAGGCATTTATAGAGAAAATTATTTAATCCAACTTTAGTTTTGATTTATGAATATGGTGTCAATGAAAATATTATTGTCCTTGTGTAAAGTATACACAATCAAGAAACGACTTGTATTCTGTGTCATTATTTTTTTAAGTAGTGCCAAGATGTGAAATAAATATCAATACTGAAATATTGGGGGGGGTTGGTCCCCCAATTTTCTTTTACGCTTACTGAGTTCAATTAAAATATGGAATGTCTAGCAAGATAGTTTTTGCTGTAAGAAGCATTTTTATCCAAGATTATTTGGGTTGAGGGGTTGGTACAGCACAAGTTGTTTGTTTAAACATAATGAATGCAGTTATTTTAGTTATATTTTTTCATTCTGTTCAGAAAGCTCACTTAAGTTTGAGATTGGTCAAAATAAAATATTTATTTAAATGTACTAAAGAACATAATATGTAAAATATTTAAGCAATTAGTTGTTTTCTGAAATATGCCAGATCAGGTGGGCCAAATGAATCAAGAGAACTAATTCTTTAATAAATCTTTGATTTCAGATTTGGGTTTCCAGGAGGTGGACATGGTCCACCAACAGGTCAAGAACGTTTTCTTGGGCCTCAACAACAAATGCAACGCGCTGGAGTTCCACCACAGCTGAGAAGATCTTTGTCTATAGATATGCCGAGGCCGTTGAACAACACACATATGAATAGTCCAGCTGGACTGTCTCAGCATTTTCCACCACAGGGTATTCAGGTTCAGCAACACAATATACTGGGGCAAGCATTCATTGAGTTACGCCACAGAGCCCCTGATGGCAGACCAAGACTCCCCTTTAATTCCTCTGCTGCTAATGTTATAGAGACAGCACCCCAGCATCAGCGGCATACAGGATTTATACCTAGGCAGGACTTTCAGGGTCCAAGACACATAGATCCAGTGAGACGTAATCCTCAAGGTCTAACTAACCAGTTACAGATGTCTACAAATTTGGAGCATTTGCCACAATCTCAGCAGGATAATCGTGACCATCCGCCCGTGCTTGTCATGCGTTCTTTAAGTCATCCCCCTGTTAATGATGCTTTTTCAGGGACTCCTTTGCCTACATCTGCACCCACTGAGACACCTGGGAATCTACAGATTCCCAACCAGCCAACTGGATTAGAAGAGAAGCTTGATCCTGATGATCCCTCTGTAAAAGACTTAGATGTCAAAGACCTGGATGGGGTTGAAGTCAAGGACTTAGATGATGAGGATCTTGAAAATCTAAATCTAGATCCAGAGGATGGGAAAGGAGATGAATTGGACACTTTAGATAATCTAGAAACCAATGATCCTCACCTTGATGACCTTCTGAGATCAGGGGAATTTGACATAATTGCATACACAGACCCAGAACTTGATCTGGAGGATAAAAAAAGTATGTTTAATGAGGAATTGGATCTTAGTGTTCCTATAGATGACAAATTAGATATCCAGAGCAAGACAGAAGAACCAAAACAGAAAGAACAAAGTGATAAAACTTCAGTCCCTGCTGATGCTCTTTCTCCGCAGAAGAAATCTTCTATGGATAGTGAGATTAAAACAGAAGTGCTTTCTCCAAACTCATTAGAGGAAACGAAGTCTGAAAATGAAAAAAATGATGGACATGTGGAATCTGCAGGCCCTCAGCTTGCTGCTGAAACAAAGTTAAATGATGGAGAAAAAGCTCCTGTGCAGCCTAATAATCCAGAATTACCTGACAAAACTATTACTGCGCATCAGGAAGCAACTGTGTCTAGTTCAAATGCTGCTCAGCTGCCTGCTCAGGGTGTTATAAGTTCTTGCAGTATTTCTGGATCCACACCAGTCCTTTCAAGTCTGCTGGCCAATGAGAGTTCAGATAACTCAGACATAAGGACATTAGGCTCTTCACCTCAGTCTTTGCCAGCAACACAAACAAATCATGTATCGGGTGTTTCACAAACACTAATGACACCTGCTGGACAAATCTTGGAAAACACTTTAAATTCGAGTCTGACCGTGGTTCCACGAATAAACCATAGCTTCTCTCAAGGGGCAACAGTAAATCCAGGATTTATCCAAGGTCAGTCAACTAATCACAGCTTTGGGACAGGACAGCCTGGTAATCAAGCCGTGGCTTTGGCAAACCGCCCCGGTCCCAGTGGCATATCTGGTCCGCAGCAGATAATGCTCCCTCAGACTCTAGCCCAGCAGCAAAATCGTGAGAGACCTCTTTTGCTAGAGGAGCAGCCCCTTCTTCTGCAGGATCTTTTGGATCAGGAAAGGCAGGAGCAGCAGCAGCAGCGACAGATGCAAGCCATGATTCGTCAGCGTTCAGAGCCATTTTTCCCCAATATTGGTATGTATGTGATATCTTTTTTCATGCTGGTTAGTTCACTAGACAAATACCATATCAATTTATATTATTTAGATGTATAAAACAGGTATTTTAATCCACGGCTCGTAATGTAATACAAAAATGCTAAAAAACATACTGCGTCAATGTGTGGTACAGGAGTCTAAACACAACTGGAGCTTTCTGACTAGCGGTCACTGATGTATCAATATCAATAATGTCTACTAAGTGCACAAGTCGGACTCCTTTTCCTGATTTTTTTATATATATAAATTCTATTTCATAATAGCAGTAAATTCCTTCTCCATGTCACTGTTCATGGTGACTAAGGCAGCCCTCTCAAATACCTCCATTAACTTGGTGGTGATTGTAATTTAACAGATTCGCCTTCTAGCCATGTCTCCTGTTCCAGCCTCTCTCGAACTAATATCCCTTCTTTTGCGTTTCTTGGCTCGCTGTAGCAATGAAAGTTATTCCATTTGCTATAATAGCACTGTCAATCCTATTCCTGAGATGCTTGCAGAAGTGCAAGTTTCTTACAGAATATAGAAACCTGCATGTTAATCCCTAGTTATAAAGTGAAGAAAAAAATTAATTTGCAGTACGCATGGTTAAATGATTGTAATACAGTTGCTTTAAATTCAAAGGGATTAGTACATGTGCCAATACTGGAAATATTATGTTGGTAGTTCAGTAAAATCAAAATGTTCAGCTATGTAATTCTTTACTATTTTTGTTTCATAGATTTTGATGCAATCACTGATCCCATAATGAAAGCAAAAATGGTAGCTCTTAAAGGTATCAATAAAGTAATGGCACAGAGCAATATGGGGATGCCACCAATGGTTATGAACAGGTAGGCAAAAGATGACACTGTTGTTTAAAGTAAAAAAGTAAAAGTGACCCAAAGTATTATAATTTTTAGCCACCAGCATCAATAGACCTGAAGAAGAGCTCTGTGTGTCTTGAAAGCTTGTGTATCTCACCAACAGAAGTTGGTCCAATAAAAGATATGAGCTCACCCACCTTGTCCCTCTGGAGTCTGAAAACTCATTTTCAGCATCAGCAAATTATAGACCATCACAGCGAATCATAGTAGTAAGATGTGGGAAAAAGCCCGTGTTATCATTAGCTCATACTCTATGGCAATATAGCATTGCTCCTTACTGGACTGGAATCAGAAGACCTGGGTTCCATTTTCAGCTCTACCACTGACCTATTGTAAGACTTTGGGCAAGCCACTTCATCTCTTTCTACCTGAGTTTCCTCATCTGTAAAATGTATGATGATATATACAGTAGAACCTCAGAGTTATGAACATCAGAATTACGAACTCTCTGGTCAACCACACACCGCATTTGGAACCAGAAGTGTGCAATCATGTAGCAGCTCAGACCAAAAAAAAAGAGCAAATACAGTACAGTACTGTTTTAACCATAAGCTACTAAAACAATAAAGGGAAAGCAGCATTTTTCTTCTGCATAGTAAAGATCTATGAATCAAAATTGCTATTCAAGATTTAATTATTTTATTGTTATTACTGCTATAAATTTCCTAGTGCTTTTATCTAGACTAATTTTAAATGGTCCAAGCAATAGAGCTTCCAGCACTTCCCTCATAAGTCTCTACTCTATAGTGTAATAAAGCTGGACTGTTAGTAATGAAGACTTCACCATGGTGGTCCATGCCCTTGCCACTTCTAAGCTACATTACTGCAACTGTGTCTATTTGCAGCTACCCTAGAACAGTGTTTTTTAAAGCGTGGGTCACAACCCTCTACTGGATCGCAGCATGTAAGGCGCTGGGTCGCTTTGCTCTGGTCAGCACTGCCGTTAAAAGTCCCGTTGACGGTGCTGCCCAGCTAAGGCAGGCTAGTGCCTACCTTTTCCGACACTGCACTGTGCCCCGGAAGCGGCCAGCAGCAGGTCCGGCTTCTAGGCAGGGGGGCCACAGGGCTCCGCACACTGCCGCCGCCCTGAGCACTGGCTCCGCACTCCCGTTGGCCAGTTGCTGGCCAATGGGAACTGGGCAGGGGTGGGCCTGCAGGCAAGAGTTGTGCGGAGCCGCTTGAGCACCTCTGCCTAGGAGCCAGACATGGAGCTGGCCACTTCCAGGCCACAGTACGGTCCGCGGTGCATCCCGGCTGCGTCGCTGACCAGGAACTGCCAGAGATAAGTCCATACCCCAACCCCACGCCCCAATCTCCTGCCACAACCCTGAGCCCCCCCCCAAACCTGAAACCACTTCCTGAACCCCAAACTCCTCATCCCCAGCCCCCCCCAGAGCCTGCATCCCCAACCCCCTGCCCCAGCCCTGAGCCTCCCCAAAACCAGAGCCCCTCCTGCACCCCAAACCCCTCATCCCCAGCCCAGAGCCCTGACTCCCTCCCACACCACAACCCCCTGCCCCAGCCCTGAGCCTCCCCAAAACCAGAGCGCCTCCTGCACCGCACACCCCTCATCCCCAGCCCAGAGCCCTGACTCCCTCCTGCACCCCAACCGCTTGCCCTAGCCCTGAGCCCCCCCAAACCCAGAAGCCTTTCCTGCACCCCAAACCCCTCATCCCTGGCTCCACCCCATAGCCTGCACCCCCAGCCCAGAGCCATAACCCCCTTCCACACCCCAACCCCCTGCCCCAGCCCAGAGCTTGCTCCCACACTCTGAACCCCTCATTCCCGGCCCCACCCCATAGCCCTCACCCCCAACCCTCTGCCCCAGCCCTGAGCTCCTCCCACACCCCTCATCCCCAGCTCTGTTGGGTCACGGGCATCAATAATTTTCTTCAACTGGGTCCCCAGAAAAAAAATTCGAAAACCACTGCCCTAGAAGAGCACTTAGAAACTTGTGCTAGTGCAGATTATAGTGACACCCATCCTCAGTGGGCAGGATAACTGTGAGCACTGGCTTCCTCTTTGTTTCTAAATGCAATAAAAGGAATTGATTGTGATATTCAGAAGCCATGATCTAGGACACAGCCCCATGACAAATTCCATCTCCTTCTGTCTTGTCATTGTGGTTAAGCTCTTTGGGGTTCCATTTGTTGTTGCTCCCTGGAGTTAGTGTCCCAGTTTAGCAGCAGGGCCTTTTAAAAAACTATTTATAATGCCCAAAATGCTGTTTACCCTAATTTGTGCAGGTTTTTATACTGTGGTATCTAAGCACATTGAATCCTACTTTTTCCATCACATAGCATTTAAAATTCAAGCACAGAGACTTCTCCAGTGATCTGTATGTATTCAGCTATCCTTATGAATCATCACTATTAGGAAACCCCAGGTAGCTCCTGGTGTTAGGCAACATAAGCCATTTTTAGTTAATGCCTTTGTGAATTATAAGGCACAACAGGTTGAACTTAAGACAAAGTGTTACAAGGGTGGAATAAGAAATATCATTTTCAAAATCTGGCAAGTAATTAGGATGTAGTAGTTCTAACAAATATCTCTAAAAGGTTTGGAAGTTTTATTTTAGATCAAAATAATTTGAAACAATGCATCTGTACTAAAGTGCTCACTGGTTTTAAAAGTCTGTTATAGCTGATCTTTATGTATCAATAGGTTTCCCTTTATGGGTCAGCCAATGTCAGGAACGCAGACTAGCGAAGGCCAGAATCTTATGCAGCAACCAATTACACAGGTAACATAGCTTAATATGACAGTTACAGCAGAAGTGTTTATAAATGATGAATATTTTATTTTCTTCTTAAAAGGAATTGTGATTTAGTCACTTTGCCTATACATTTTACTGATTTTTAGGATGGAAGTTTGACACCTCAGATTTCTAGGCCTAATCCTCCGAATTTTGGTCCTGGTTTTGTCAGTAAGTATAAACCTTATAATTTCTTGTATATGAACCTGGGGTTTCATATTGCAGTTTCTTTTTTAAAGGGAAATGTCACACATGAATACTTGATTGCCAAAAAATATTTTCCTAGCTCCACTAATTCTCTGGCTTACTTAAAATTTATCATTTCATAATTATGATATTAATTCATAACAAAATACAAACTCTTAAAACATTAAAACAATATCAACATTTCATATTAACATTTTATCTAAAAAAAATCCTCAAAACATCGTGAGAAAAGATGGAAATTTATACAAATAGGAATCTGATAGTATTAATCATATAGAGTAATTAGTATTTTCCAATGGCAAAAGAATAGTAATTAATTATATATTAAACTACAGTCAGCTATCTCAAAAATCTAATAATGACTGCTGGATCTCTATTGGAATAGTTATCCAAAATAACAAGTTATTTTTAATTTAAAAATGAAAAAGGTTTTTGCATCATCAGTCAAAAAAGATTTTTGGAATTTAGTTAAGCAAAGCTTGTCAGAAAACCAGAAAAACTTAACTGCAGGAACCTCTACCTAAAGAGAGAGCAATTTTAGTCATCCAGAATTGGTGTTTTTAGAAATACTTGGAAACGTGTATCTATTTTAGTTGATACACCTAATATTTCATTTCCTCCTGCCCCGCCCCCAACAAACTGTAACCCTTACATTCTATCATGAGAGAGATTTAACTGTAGATTTAAATACTGAACATTTTTTTACATATCCTAAGAAGTTTTTGTGTCTGTAAAAAATCTCCCCAAGTATTTAATAACAACAAAACAGAAGTAGCTAGATTCCCCCCTCCAGATATTGGAGGCCCAATGCACAAAATGCAGTTAGAAACTTTACTCGAGTTTTCTAGACTTTCTGGGAGGGATTTTCAATAACATTCAGCATTGATTTAACTATAATGAGACCAGATCTGGGCCAATATTGAGCCCTTTTGAAAATCCCACCCTCCTGGTTTTTTTTTTTTGATGCAGCAAGCAGTTACCCTTAACGAGGACATGTTAATATTTCAGTATGTTCAATCTCACTTTCCTGAGCCAAACATCTTTTCTCCACATCCACAAAGATATACTCGAACATTTCCACTCAGTTGTCACTTTGGGCAATATTATTAGACACAGAATCTAATCTAGCATTGAAGGAATCAAGGTATCCGTTGAGAGTATGAATAGCTGTAAGAATTGAATCAATAGATACACTAGATTCTGCAAGTGCGTGTAGTGCAGTGACAACTAAGGTAGAATAAGGTGGGTATTGGAGCACAAGGGAAGACCTGTTTGTGCCGAAACTATTGTACATCATCAGGATATCTGCAAAACATGTTTATAATGGAGTTCTGTCCCTGTTTTTCTGTTTACTGCATCTATTGACTCACTTCTGGGTGACCAGGCAAAAAAACTGGGTGACTGGGCAACAAATGGCAGATGAAATTCAATGTTGATAAATGCAAAGTAATGCACATTGGAAAATGTAATCCCAACTATACATATAAAATGATGGGGTCTGAATTGCTGTTACCACTCAAGAAAGAGATCTGAACACATCCAAGTGAACAGAATGTTGGGAATCATTAAGTAAGGGATAAATAATAAAACAGGAAAATATCATATTGCCTCTATATAAATCCATGGTATGCCCACATCTTGAATACTGCATGCAGATGTGGTTGCCCCATCTCAAAAAGACAGATTGGACTTGGAAAAGGTTCAGAAAAGGGCAACAAAAATTATTAGGGGTATGGAGTGACTTCCATATGAGGAGAGATTAATAAGACTGGGACTTTTTAGCTTGGAAAAGAGATGACTAAGGGGGGATATGATAGAGCTCTATAAAATCCTGACTGGTGTGGAGAAAGTAAATAAGGAAGTGTTATTTACTCCTTCTCATAACACAAAAACTAGGTGCCACCAAATGAAATTAATAGGAAGCAGGACTAAAACAAACAAAAGGAAGTATTTTTTCACACAACGCACAGTCAACCCGTGGAACTCCTTGTCAGATGATGTTGTGAAGGCCAGCACTATAACAGGGTTCAAAAAAGAACTAAATTCATGGAGGGATAGGTCCATCAATGGCTATTAGGCAGGATGGGCAGGGAGGGTGTCCCTAGCCACTGTTTGCCAGAAGCTGGGAATGGGTGACAGGGGATGGATCACTTGATGATTACCTGCTCTGTTCATTCCTTCTGGGGCACTTGCCATTGACCACTGTCGGAAGACAGGATACTGTGCTAAATGGACCCTTGGTCTGACCCAGTATGGCATTTCTTATGTTCTATCATATGAGAAAACTGGTACTGTTCCCAGACCTGGCCTCCTTCTCCCCAATCCTAGACTGAAAGCAGCTGAGAATATTATTGGAAGTACAGTAGATTCTGCTTATTAGCAATCCCTCATTTGCCAGCAAAAAAAAGTTGCTATTATACAGCATTTGTCAATAAGCAGAAGGCAAGTTTGCAGGGCTGCAGCCAGGGTAGACGCATCCCACTGCTTCCTTCCCTGGCTGCAGCCCCACAAACCTGCCTGCAGGCAGGGCAGCAGCAGGGAGGGAGGTTCCAGCCCAGATGCCAGGGCTTCTTACTCTGAGCAGAGGCCTTGGGGGCCCACAGAGCTGCATGGTACCTCTCCCTGTGCTTCCAGGGGGTCGAAGCTCCTCACATCCCAGCTCTTCCTTCTCTAGGTGCAGCCCCCACTAGGGTGCAGCCCAGAGAGCACAGGGAAAGGTACCACATAACTCTAGCATCAAGGCTGCAGCCCCACTCCCTGCTAGTGCCTGCCCATAGCCTCCCTTCCCAGTCTGCAGCCCCTCACTTCGTATGTAGACCCTGTGCACTGGCAGGTTTTCAAGGCTGCAGCCCCAGAAGGAAGCTCTGGGTTGTGCTGACCACTGGGCACAGGTAAGTTCGTGTGGCTGCAGCCAAGGAAGGCATGTCCCAGCCCTTCCTTCCCTGGCTGCAGCTTTACAAACCGCCTGTGTTTGGAGCCTTTGTTCCAAAAAAATGTTTGTAATAAGAGGCATGCCATTGTCAATATCCAGAGGCCATTAACATTAAAGTAAATGGGATGGGATTAGCTCCTGGCAAAATGTTGCTATTAGCCTGATGTTAATATCTGGGTTGCTAGTAAGCAGAATCTACTGTAGCGTGCTTTGCCCCCAGGAGACGGGTGAAGGAGCCTTGGGGTTACTCTGTAGTGATCCTGATAGCCAAACTACATTTACGAGCTCTGAGAAGAGTAATACCCAGTTATCTGCCAAAAAGGGCAATTTCTGTAGTAAAAAGCCATTTGGGACTGGAGGCCCTTGACTGAGAACTGGAGAAATATGCATTGTACATAAAAGACAAATAAAAAGCTCTCCTAAAATAAATAAATAACACTGAGACCCATTTTAAGTTGATCTTATTGCAGTGACTTCAGTAGTTCTTCAAAACAGTTTTTATTTTAATTAATAATTCTGTAGATGCTTGAGATTACAAATATCTCATGCAGTCTAATTTTTCTCAGTGATTTCTTATATTTCTTCCATTTCCTAGTGGTCTTATGTAAAAAAATAATATAAAGAGATTCCCTTCTCACTGAATACAATTTTAAACACTATCTGTGGTCAGAGATGAGGTGATTTGTTACATTAATGGGCATAACTTTATATTCTTCTTCAAGTGATTGCTCAGGTCGATTCCATTCTAGGTGTGAGCGCGCCCATGTGCACGGTCATCAGAGATTTTTGCCTTAGCGGGATCCATAGGGCCAGCTGTAGCTGACCCCTTGAGTGCCGCGCTTAGGTGTCAGTATATCAGGCACTGCTGGCCCTGCGCCCTCTCAGTTCCTTCTTACTGCCCATGGTGGTTAGTTGGAATGCCTTTCCTTGCATAGCAAGGGCTAGCGGTTTCATATCTTCTGACTTCAAGCCTTAGGACCTTGGAAATAGTTGTTTATAGTTAAGGCTGTGAGTTTGTCACGGAGGTTGTGGATTCCATGACTTTCCCTGACCTCCATGACTTCTACAGCGGCTGGTGTGCCTGGCTCAGGGGCGGCTCAGGCAGCCCCTGCGCCAGGTGCACCAGCTGCTCCTGGGGCCGTCTCGGGCCACTGCCACCTCCCGCCCTGCAGCAAAGTTTGTGTGGGGGAGGGAGCAGGAGCACGGGATGGGGTGAGGTGGGCTCTGGGGGGCTCCCCGGAAGCAGCAACATCCCCCTCCCTCAACTTCTAGGCAGAGGTGTGGCCAGGCAACTCTGCACACAGCCTCCGCCCAGAGTGCTGGCTTCGCAGCTCCCATTGGCTGGGAACCACAGCCAGTGGGAACTGGGGGAGTGGTGCTTGCAGGCTGAGGCTGCGTGCAGAGCTGCCTGGCCACACCTCCGCCTAGGAGCTAAGCAGCATTGCAGCTACCCCTCTGGCCGGATCTGCTGTCCCAGAACCATGGAAGCCTTTTACACCTGAACCTGGCGGCGCTGCACTTGATGGCTTGGCTACTGCATGTCTAAGCGTGGACGAATGGGCATGCTCGGCCCATGCTCAGTAGATTTTTCTGGGTAGCAGGAAACCCTCCACCAGAGTGACTTATGTGGCCAAATGGAAAAGGTTCACATGCTGGGCCCCGGAATGAGGTATTCGGGCCGTGCAGGCCCCACTGCAGAAGGTACTGGATTATCTGCTGCACCTCAAACTCCAAGATTTGTCCCTGTCATCAATCAAGGTCGACCTGATCACTATCTCGGCTTTCCATCCTCCGTTCCAACACAGGTCGATCTTCACTCACGACACAACAGCATGGCTTTTGAAAGGTCTGGAGCATCTCTACCTGCACGTCTGGGATCCTGTCCCCCTCGGAACCTGAATCTCGTGCTGTTGAGGCTCACGGAGCCTCTCTTTGAGCCTCTGGCTTCCTGCTGTCTCCTGCTTCTCTCCTGGAAGGTTTCGTTCCTGATCACAATAACGTCAGCCCGCAGGGTGTCCAAGATTAGGGCACTCACTTCGGAGCCGCCCTATACAGTCTTCTACAAGGATAAAGTCCAGCTGCGACCTCACCCAGCGTTTCTGCGCAAGGTCATTTCCCAGTTTCATACTAGCCTGGATATATACTTGCCCATCTTTTTTCCAAAGCCTCGTGCGTCAGATGAGGAGCTCAGGCTACACATCCTTCCATCCAGGACGTCAGGAGGGCACCGGCCTTCTACGTAGATAGAACAAAGCCATTCCGTAAGTCAGTGCAGTTGTTCGTTGCCGTGGCAGACAGAATGAAAGGTCGCCCAGTGTCTGCTAAGAGGATTTTGTCCTGGATCACGGCCTGTATCTGCTACTGCTATGAGCTGGTGAAAGTGCCTCTGCTGGCGATCATGACTGCACACTTGACTAGGGCACAAGTGTTGTCAGCAGCCTTCCTGGCACAAGTACCAATCCAAGAGATCTGTAGGGCCACTACTTGGTTGTCTGTCCACATGTTCGCATCTCATTATGTGCTTGCCCAGCAAGCTCGAGACGACGTTGCCTTTGGCAGAGCAGTGCTGCAAGCTGCAAAACCGTGAACTCTGAGCCCACTTCCGTTGATACTGCTTGTGAGTCACCTAGAATGGAATCAACATGAGCAAGCACTTGAAGAAGAAAAATTGGTTACCCACCTTTCATAACTGTTGTTCTTCAAGATGTGTAGCTCATGTCCATTCCATTACCCGCCCTCCTACCCTTCTGTCAGAGTTGCCAGCAAGGAGGAGCTGAGAGGGCGTAGGGCCGGCATGAGCATGGCACTCAAGGGGGGCGCCACAGCTGGCCCTACGGATACCGCTAAGGCAAAAATCTCAGATAACTGTGCACATCTAGAATGGAATGGGCATGAGCAACACATCTCAAAAACCAACAGTTACGAAAGGTAGGTAACAATTTTTTTCGATCCCTTTGCTCTTATTACTCCTGTGGTCTGTGATTTCAACTGGCTATTTCAGTTGTGGTAAGGTGGTGTTTTTACCCTAGTATGCCCTACATGCTTTGTATCCTATCTGTTTGAGAGACTGCCTCTCCCCATGTGTTACGATCATTTGAAATTCTTAAGTTTAGTTTAAACAGGAGGGGGCTGGTAGCAAAGTAAGGGTTTTCATTTCCCTTCTGGATCCACTAGAGCCCAAATTTGGTCATGACCAAATCATGGTACAAGGTTCACCTGTGCTCCTATGCTTCCCCTGTGTTGGGGCTGATTGGGAGATAAATGGAATGATGGCATAGAGTTTGTTTTTGGGGGACTTGGTGGGGCTTAGATATTGTTTGGGATTTGAAAGCCTTTTTAGAAGTTCTATTTCTTTTTGTGCATTTTTGATGGATACTGTTGTTTTAAATTTTGTGCTGCACGTAGAAAATCTGAAAGCCACAATAAATAACTCCTCCATTTAAAACAAGAGTCCTTAGTATAATATTAATGGTTACTTTCCTTGTATTCCCTTCCCCACCCCAGATGATTCACAAAGAAAGCAATATGAAGAATGGCTACAAGAAACACAACAACTTCTTCAAATGCAACAGAAATACCTTGAAGAGCAAATTGGAGCACACAGAAAATCAAAAAAAGCGCTGTCAGCAAAACAGCGTACTGCCAAAAAAGCTGGCCGTGAATTCCCAGAAGAAGATGCAGAACAGCTTAAGCATGTTACTGAGCAGCAGAGTATGGTCCAAAAACAGCTAGAACAGGTAACAATTTGGGGGGGAAACAGGACAGCATCTTTTCTGTTTAATATTAAAGTGTAACACTGTAAGATTACTTGTTCCTTTAAATCCACTAGATATGTATTGTAACTAGGGCTGTCAAATGATTTAAAAAATTAATCGTGATTAATTGCAAGATTAAAAATATTAATTGCAATTAATCATAGTTTTAATCACACTGGTAATAATAGAATACCAATTTAAATTTATTATAAATATTTTTGGATTTTTTTCTACATTTTCAAATATATTCATTTCAATGACAGTGCAGAATGCTAAGTGTACAGTGCTCACTTTATATTATTATTTGTATTAGAAATATTTGCACTGCAAAAAAAATAAACAAAAGATAGTGAAATCTACAAGTCAAAGCACGAAGGGTCTTATGAACATTTAGCATCTCTGGCATGTAAATACCTTGCAATGCCGTCTACAAGAGTGCCATGCGAATGCCTATTCTCACTTTCAGGTGACATTGTAAACAGATAGTGGACAGCATTATCTCCTGTAAATGTAAACAAACTTGTTTGTCTTAGTGATTGACTGAACAAGAAGTAGGACTCAGTGGACTTGTAGGCTCTACAGTTTTACATTGTTTTGTTTTTGAGTGCAGTTATGTAACCAAAAAAAATTATTCATTTGTAAGTTACACTTTCATGATAAAGAAATTACACGACAGTACTTGTATAAGGTGAATTGAAAAATACTGTTTCTTTTGTTTACCTTTTTACAGTGCAAATATTTGCAATAAAAATAATATAAAGTGAGCACTGTACACTTTGTATTCTGCATTGTAATTGAAATCAGTATATTTGAAAATGTAGAAAAACATCCAAATGTTTATAATAAATTTAAATTGGTATTCTGTTGTTGTTTAACAGTGCGATTAAAACTGCTCTTAATCATGATTAATTTTTTTAATCGAGTTAATTTGTTTTGAGTTAATTGCTTGAGTTAACTGTGATTAATTGACAGCCCTAATTGTAACTATTAAGCTCAGTGCAATTCATGTAAAAAACAAACAAACAACAAAACCCCTCATGTTTCACGAGTAATGTCAGTTATGAGATTCAGTTTCTCAGCATTACTGGAACTACAAGAAAAAACACTACAGTAGCAAAGGAAAAAAACCTGTTTTAAGAGTTTGGGAAGAGAGAGACTGGGTGGCAGCAGTGCGAAGGAAAGCCAGAGTCTATTCAGATGCACTGTCAATTATATAAGAATAGGAACATCTTGAAATACACGGCTATATTTCAACTGAAGGAATCCATCAACTAAGGTTTTCTCTCCGATTTTATCATATCACCAGATTCACTTGGTAGCATTCTATCTTTGTAATTGCCAGTTATGAGTCATTTATTTTATATTTTCCTGTTCAAATGCCTTCTATTACAGTTTAATTTCATATTTTTGTGTGATCTTCCTTTGTTTTGTGAAAAACAAGAAATTCATAGAGAATACTAGGAGAGAGCTTATCATGTTACATGGTCACTATATAAAATAGTCGCAGTTCAGAAGAAATCTGTTACTAGAGCTTTGCTGAGTGCAGTTTAGGAGCCTCTTTCTTATTCTTTAGAAATTTAAGCCCAGGGTATCAAACTCATTTGGAGGAGAGGGGTGCACTTGTGGGCCGGGATATAATGTAAAGACTTTATGGTACCCGCAGTCCACAGCAGATATTCCACTGATGTCAGTGGGAAGTTTGCACAGAGATTAAGGGAACAGTGAATTTTTTTTGACGTAACGAAGCTTTATTTATTATTTGTATAGCAGTCACTCTCATTCGCTAAGAAAATATGGTCCACTTTAGACCTCTGCTACTTCTACCTTTTGTTTCTCTCCCTTCCTCCTCATCTTCTCTCTGTTTCTCTCCCTTTCCTCTGTCTTTCATTTCTGTTCTACCCTCAGTATCTCCTTCCCTGCAATAACTCCCAGATCTCACCCCTTTTATGTGCTGAAATGATTAGTAGTGAAATAGTTAATTTTGTCACAAAAGTGTCATCATTGGGCTTTAGCATGGACACTCCCATCAGATTAATACGGAGAGAGGAGGTCACAGTTTTTAGTCATTGTTTCAGTCTGGCTGCAGACTAGGGCAAACATCATGACATCAGTTTACCTCAGCTCATGTTTGAAAAGTAATCTCTGCCTCCATGAGAGTTAGAAACTGACTTTTTTTTAAAAAGTGAAGAATTCTGCAGTGTGTGAGGCCATCATGCAAGTCACATAACTACATCATGTCACTGGATCCAGCCCACAAACTGTATGTTTGACACACCTGGCCTAGGTCCTGATTCATCAAAGCACTTAAGCTTGTGCTTAACTTTCATCAAATTTTTAAGTCCCATTGAAGTCAATGGGGTTAAAGTTAAGCATGTATTTTTAATTGCTCCAGTAAACTGAGGCCTTATGTCTTTGGCCAGCAGTGTTGGGCACAGTATTCTGCAAGGCATAATTGAGCAATTGTCGGTCATATTTTCTTGCAATGGATATCCGTTCGTGAAGTATAGAATGTTTCTTGGCTTTTCTTTCCAATTTGTAGAAAGAGCATTTTCCTAGAAGGGGCTTGGTGCAATTCTGTAGAGACAGATGTGATGGGAAGATGAAGCAACCAAATATAACTTAATTTAAAATTTTTTTAACAACAATAGATCATAGATAGAGGAAACTTTTTTCATACAATATTGGTAATAATGCCTTGCACATACTCTACTTCATTCTAGTCTTATGCTTCTGTTACAGTTGCTAGCCATGATGTTAATGATAGATAATTATGGCCTGTTAGTTAAGGTTGTTTTATTTTCTATTATTTTATAAACCTAAATTGCATTTGATGCCAGAAGGTGCCGAGCTCCCTCAACTTCCTTTGAAGTCAGTGATGCCCTGATTAAGAACAACACTTAAACATATGCTTAAGTGGAACTTAAACATGCTTGAATTTAAATGTGTGCTTAAATGTTTTTCTGAACAAAGGCCTGAAAGCTGAAGGGTGCTTAGCTGGCTCCAGGCTCAAGCCCCAGTGCCTATTGCCATTGGGCCAAAAGAAATCTGATGAGGTTCAACAAGGACAAGTGCAGAGTCCTGCACTTAGGATGGAAGAATCCCATGCACCGCTACAGACTAGGGACCGAATGGCTAGGCAGCAGTTCTACAGAAAAGGATGTAGGGGTTACAGTGGACGAGAAGCTGGATATGAGTCAACAGTGTGCCCTTGCTGCCAAGAAGGCCAATGGCATTTTGGGATGTAGAAGTAGGGGCATTGCCAGCAGAACGAGGGAAGTGATCGCTCCCCTCTATTTGACATTGGTGAGGCCTCATCTGGAGTACTGTGTCTAGTTTTGGGCCCCACACTACAAGAAGAATGTGGACAAATTGGAAAACGTCCAGCAGAGGGCAACAAAAATGATTAGGGGACTGGAACACATGACTTACGAGGAGAGGCTGAGGGAACTGGGATTGTTTAGTCTGCGGAAGAGAAGAATAAGGGGGGGATTTGATAGCTGCTTTCAACTACCTGAAAGGGGGTTCCAAAGAGGATGGATCTAGACTGTTCTCAGTGGTAGCAGATGACAGAACAAGGAGTAATGGTCTCAAGTTTCAGTGAGGGAGGTTTAGGTTGGATATTGGGAAAAACTTTTTCACTAGGAGGGTGGTGAAACAATGGAATGCGTTACCTAGGGAGGTGGTGGAATCTCCTCCTTCCTTAGAAGATTTTATGGTCAGGCTTGACAAAGCCCTGGCTGCGATGATTTAGGTGGGGAATGGTCCTGCTTTGAGCAGGGGGTTGGATTAGATGACTTCCTGAGGTCCCTTCCAACCCTGATATTCTATGATTCTATGATTGCAATCAAGCTTCCACTGTACATTTAATACCAAAGGTATATCTCTATAGAGCCTGCACTTCAGGTGCTCTAGAGCTTTTTTAAAATAGTCTTTACTTTAAATGTTTTTCTCACATAAATACAAACAATAGTAACAAATAAAACAAAAGTCACTACTTGGCAAATGTCAGTAACATATATTTTTATGCATAATTTATTTCTTATTTACCTATATATTGCAAGTTCTCTGCAGTTTTGAATAGTGCTGCATAATGAAACTATAGTTTAAAGATCAGCGCTGCTTCTGAAATATTGTCCCTTATTCTGGTTCTTTGTGGTTGTGTGTTGTGTAATCAGTTAATAGTATGGAAATTGGCATTGGGAAGGATTGCACTCTTTTTGGTTAGATGATGGATATTGGACATGAAATGACTAAGTAAATAAGCTTAATGTGTTCCAGTGCCGATCTTGGACAAGCCTCATTTTCCAATGAAATAATTTCAGTGTAGTATATCCTGTATATTTGAGGTCTATTATATATTAAGTAGAAACTTGTAGAGATGAGTAATGGCTTGTCTAAATTTCAGATTCGAAAACAGCAAAAGGAACATGCAGAGCTCATTGAGGAATATCGAATCAAGCAGCAGCAGCAGTGTGGGATAACACCACATGCTATAATGCCAGGAGTCCAGTCTCAGCCACCTATGGTTCCAGGAGGAACACCACCAGTAATGAATCAGCAAAACTTCCCCATGGTAGCACAACAACTCCAGCATCAGCAGCACGCAGTTGTAATTCCTGGGCAATCCAACCCAGCCAGAATGCCAAATTTACCTGGGTGGCAACCTGCAACTGCTCCTCCAAATCACCTCCCCCTCAATGCTCCAAGGATGCAGCCTCCGATGACGCAATTGCCAATGAATCCTGGCACACCAACTCCAGTGCCAAGTTCCAATGCAAATGCACAGTCAGGACCACCACCAAGGGTTGAATTTGATGATAATAACCCATTTAGTGAAAGTTTTCAAGAGCGGGAACGAAAGGAGCGTTTACGAGAGCAGCAGGAACGGCAACGAATACAGCTTATGCAGGAGGTGGACCGACAGAGGGCTTTGCAGCAGAGGATGGAAATGGAACAACATGGCATGATAGGGTCAGAATTAAATAATAGAGCTTCCTTGTCTCAGATACCTTTCTTTAACTCTGACCTATCCTGTGATTTCATGCCGCCTCCACGACCCCTTCAGCAATCTCCACAGCATCAACAGCAGCAAATGGGGCAAGTTTTGCAACAAGGCCCTGTGAACTCACCACCTGCGGTAAATTTTATGCAAAGCAATGAGCGAAGACCACTGGGGCCTGCCCCTTTTGGATCTGAACCACCGTCAATTCCTGGTGGATCCCCTAACTACCATTCTGTAAAACAATCCCATGGGAGTATCTCTGGGACCAGCTTCACGCAGAACCAAGTAAGGCCTCCATTTGTGCCTGGTATACCTGCAGGACTTCCAGCAACTGGTAGTGGTCCTTCATGTGGCCAAGATACCAGCATGTCCCATGCACCAAATTTCCCTGGATCAAGTCAGTCTCTCATTCAGCTGTACTCTGATATAATTCCAGAAGAGAAAGGAAAAAAGAAAAGGACACGAAAAAAGAAAAAGGATGATGATGCTGAGTCAATAAAAGCCCCATCAACTCCACATTCAGATATAACTGCACCCCCAACTCCAGCTGTTTCAGATTCTACCTCTACCCCAACAGTTAGCACACCCAGTGAACATACTCATCATCAGGATGAGTCAGCGGAGCTAACAGGCTCATCAACAACAAATGCTGTGGAGAACTCGCCTTCCTTAGAGCTGGAATGTAAGCATTCCAATAGTGGATTGCTCCAAAAGAAATTGCCTCAGAAATCAAGTGTAGATCCTGAGACTGAAAAGGGCAAGACAGATGCGCCTGCCAGCATTCAGGAAATTAAACTGGAAAAAGCAGAATCTGATCAATGTTCTGTTCAAGCTGAGCCTAAAACAGAGAATCAAAGTGGTATTACGATAGAAGAAGATAAGGCCTCACCGCACCCTGCCTCTTCAGCACAGAGTCCAGCACAATCAACCAACACCCCAGCAGCAAAAGGGGAGTCAGGGAATGAACTGCTGAAACACTTGCTTAAAAATAAAAAATCATCCTCTCTTTTAAATCAGAAATCTGAGAACAGCTGCCGATCAGAAGAAGAAAGTGCTGGGGACAACAAACTAGTGGAGAAACAGAACCCAGCTGAAGGAATGGTAAGGTGGTTGTTTTTGAAATGCATATCAACATGTAAAGGGCTAGATGGTGACAATTTAGTGCCAAGCAAGGGGCAGCAAGTTGTGATGCCTCTGGAGCAGCCCCATTGCAGAGAAGGGGAGAATTCCCAAAACACTAATTTCCATCCCAGTCTCCCTGCTGCTCTGACGCAGGGGTAAACCTGTTGCAATGTATGCTCTGCAGTATGGCATGCAGTTAGCTGTGCCAATGGGGGAAGAGGTGGAATCAAGGCTCTGCCCAGCTGAGCAAGGGTGGGACGTTAGCAGCTCACAGATTCCAAGGCCAGAATGGTCCATTGTGATCACCTAGTCTGACCTCCTATATAACACAGGCCTAGAACTGCCCCAAAATAATTCCTAGAGCAGAGCTTTTGGAAAAATATCCAGCCTTGATTTAAAAATTGTCAGTGATGGAGAATCCACCATGACTCTTGGTAAGTTGTTCTGATGGTTAATTACTTTCCCAGTTAAAAATATACGCTTATTTCCAATCTGAATTTGTCTATCTTCAACTTCCAGCCATTGGATCATGTTATACCTTTCTCCGCTAGACTGAAGCGCCCATTATTAATTATTTGTTCCCATGTAGGTAGTTACAGATTGTAATCAAGTTACTTCTTGATCTTCTCTTTGTTAAACTAAATTGATTGAGCTCCTTGAGTCTGTCACTGTAAGACAGGTTTTCTAATCCTTTAATCATTCTCATGTCTCTTCTCTGAACCCTCTCCAACTTATCAGTATCCTTCTTGAATTGTGAACAACGGAACTGGACACTGTATTCCAGCAGCAGTTCCACCAGTGCCAAATACAGAGGAAAATAATCTCTCTAATCCTACTTGAGATTCCCCTATTTATGCATCCAAGGATGGCATTACCCTTTTGGCCACAGCATTGCAGTGGGAGCCCATGTTCAGCTGGTTATCCACCACGGCCCCCAAGTCCTTTTCAGGGCCCCTGAGTCCCCAAATATAGAACAGCAATATTTATTGAACACTCTGCCTCTTCTGTATTATTACTGATAATTCTACCATTTCCATCTAGTAATGGACGAGTACCATTGTTAGGATTCCCTTTATTTCTAGTATTCTTAAGAGACTCCTCCTTATTGTCCTTAACTCTGCAGAGGTAGCACAGGTGCAAGGGAGTAAGGGCACCTTATCCGCACACTCTCCCAACTCACTTGCACACAGAACAGGCCACAATCTGCCCCTAAGTAAATTGGCCACTTCAGAAGGACTCATTTTTAATATAATACAATAGTTCAGCCTGTTCACAAATGAATATCCCTAAAAATAATACAAAGGTTAATTTTTTTCTATAGACAATCATTATTTTAAAACTGGCACATTTCTAATGTTTACCAAGAGTAATGCTGGGGTTTAAATTCTGTTTTTTTCATGTCAGCAGAACTATATATCAGTACATTTCTTTTGTACTGTGGCTCCTGTACTCAATGTTCCAAGCATCAACTACCTTCACTTTTTGACCATTTTCTAAAGATTCCTACTCAAAAGATCTGGCAATATAGGAGAGGGAAAAAAGTATTCCAAACCTCCTAATTGTGCGTGTATCCCCATGGTCTTTTCATTTGTCTGTAACATCCACTTGTTTCCTATCTTAAATTAGGCCCAGGTGCAGCTTCAGTGCAGCTCTGCACAGACAAGGAGCCTGCTCATGTGTATGAGCCTGCAGATTTGGACCTTAACTTGCAAACCCTTCAAGTCAGGGACTATCTTTTCCCTACATTTGTACAGCACCTAGCCCAATGGTACCCTAATCCAGTTTGAGACCTCTGGGCAGCTCTGCAAATAATAATGTTTATTATTTAGAGTGTTCCCTTTTTGTCAGATAAGTAAGCACATCTGCTGAATGAATGACAAGGCTGACAGCTAAGGTGTTTATAGCAAGTAAACTCAGAAGACAATACTGGCATTAGGGTTTATTAGCCCAGGATAGTGATATTGCCTAATTACTAGAATGCAATCTCAGACTTTTAGTATTGTACATTTTAAATGTAACATTCAAATTTTAATTTCAGTAAAGGTAAAAAATAATTTTCCTATTTCTCATGAAAGGTTAATTGCCTGAATATATATAAATCCTTTTGGGCCTTCCTTTTCCACTCTAGTCATCCACCTTCTCTCCCTCCTCACTTTCTCTGTCTTACAGTGCCGTCTATTAAAAAAAAATCTTTTAAAAAATGTTGTCTTTACCGACAGTTGCCACTCTCTCTGCAATACGGCAGTATTTCCTTATATTTGGCGCAGGAATTAACTGCTGTATCTTGGAGAAAGGGCTTTGATAACTGCTGACTTTTTAATAGTAACTGCTGTGTTAATTCGATACCATCCCATTTCCTCGCCCTGATTATTAGTGAGCAAAGCTCATCTCTCTACAGTAACTTTGATATTTATTGGTTTACATTGTGTTACAAAGTGAATTGACAGAGGCTGGGTACTTCTGATAAATTTTTTAAATTATGTATATAAACACACGTATGACAGGAAGAGACAAGAATCAAAAGGTGTTCCCCTTCATCAGTTTTCCAGCTCTATTTTCTTTGCCTTTTGGTAATTTTTTTCTACTTTTAAGTAATTTTTGTAGTTTTTCTGGTTTAGTTGAAGAGTAGTCAGAAGCTGAGGCAACTGTCTTTGCAGTTGGCAAAGAAGTTAAAAAATTTGAATACAAGAACCAATCAGAGCAGAAGGATTATTATAGCCAATCAGAGAAGAGATATTTGCATATTCATAGTATGATTGAGAAATAATTGTACAATTAATATGGAAATTCCTGTACTCTGGCTAAAATTGGCTGTCAGCCAATCAGAGTACAGATACTCACATAGTTATGGAAATCAGACATGCAAGACTCGAGCAGAATGCAGGGAAATGTATAACTTGGGAAAATCTACAATTATGCATCAGAGAACATATGGTATGCCTGCAGTCTAGCTGAGGCAATTCTATTTCTCAGTAACATTTCTATAGCTAATAGTTTTACTAGTATGGGGCGGAAACTGTATCATCATGTTAATGGCTGTTGGATAATTTAATTATTAAAAAAGGGTAGAGGTAGGAAAACTGTTGGGAGGGAAAGCAGGATCTGCTCACCCCAATCACTTTATTGTTAGCATGTCTGTTTTTTTGTTGTCGTCCTAGTTTTCCCCTCAAATTGTGTTGTGACTCCATGAAATCTTAACACAGCCTGGAAGTAAAATAAAGTCAGCTCGGAGTGAATGAAATCTGATAAAAATAACTGGAAGTGGGTGGTGAGGGGTTGGTAGTATAAACAGATGTTAGGAATCCATCATTAAAAGGTATACTGAGGGAGTGATTTGGGGTTTCCGTGATGTAAAGTATGATTACAGCAGGTTAGATCAATAATTGAAATACTGAATATTTTAGTCTTTCTTTTTACTTCACCCTGTCACTTGCACCATTAAATCCTATGCGAATTGTTTTACACAGTTATCTCTTTATATGAAGAATTGCATTAAAAGTATTGTCGTGAAACTATTTTTTTGTACTCTCAGTACAAAGCAAAATTGTTAGTTTTAGCCATAAATCAACATTTGTCTCAGAATATATTTACATTAAGTGAACCTTTGTGAATTGTTCCTGAAGCCAGTTCTTCTTTTATTATGCCCTAGTGAATACCCCTAATTAAGGGTATAAGTTTTAGCAAACATTCAGAAGACGCTTCTGGTCTATAATTTTTAAGGACGTTTGCAGGCATCAATGGAGTTAATGATAGTTCATATATTGTATTGTGGACTCAAAAACAGCAGTTACAATTGTCAGTGTGGTGGAAAAGTGAACAAAGTATAAACTACAGGATGTTGTCTTCTGTCAGATGTACTGTGTCACTTAGTATAGTGCACAGGAAATTTGGGGATTAAACTTTCAAGTGTCAGATATTTTCTTTAATCATCGTTATTAGAAATATACAACAAAACTTATTATAAAAATAATGTGAAATTAACATGGACCTGAACAAATGCATCCCATGTTGCTTAACTTTCCTTTTTCCATCAGCCAACTGTGGGGAATCAAATGCAAGGTGCATTTGGATGTGGGAACAGCCAGCTTCAGAGAACAGATGTAGGACATGAAATAAAGAAACAACGAAATAAACGAACTCAGAGGACTGGAGAGAAGGCAGCTCCTCGGTCTAAGAAAAGAAAAAAAGAAGAGGAGGAAAAACAGGCTCTTTATCCGAACACAGATACATTTCTCCAACTAAAACAGGTGAGTGTTTAGAGAATGTCCAGTCCATCAGGAGTAGCTTTAAGAGAATGGATTCAGAGTGGGTAAAAAAGAAATTTACAATTATGCTGAGTTTGGAGTCGATCTGGGTAGAGAATAGCAATTCCAATTCATGGAGGATTTTTACATTTTTTTCATTCCAATTTAGAACAAAACCCACAAATTTCAAAATTATCCATAAAATCTGAAAAAAATTGTTTCAAAAAATCAAAATGTTTCTTTTCAATAATTTCAAAATGAAATTCTGCCAGGCCAGGAGCCCACAAGCCCTGAGAATTGTTTTGATTTTGATGAATCAGTGCTTTCCCACTGGAACAACATTCCCTTGGAAATTTTCTTAACAGTTCTAGTTTTGAGCATTTTATGATGTGAATGTCACATTACCCCGATATTAAAACCCTCCCCCCACCTTGACTTTAAATATGTGAACTTTCTTATTGTAATAATAAGACCTAACTCTTCTGTAGCAATTTTCATCCATAGATCTCAAAGCGCTTTACAAAGAAGGTTGGTATCATCCCCATCTCACAGATGGGGAAACTGCAGCACGGGGAAGGCTATGCTTAACAAAACATGCAAACCAATTTTCCTCTGCTTGTGTATAGTGGTTGGCATTTAAAAGTCAATATTTAACATACAGTGTTATCTGAGATTTTGCTCCAATTCACCAAAGCACTTGGGTACATGCTTAAAGTTAAAGCTAACCTATTATATGTACTTAATTCTGATTGAAGTCAATGGGACTTAAGGATGTATTTAAAATTAAGCATGAGCAGAAATCCTTTGCCAAATTGCAACCTTATTTCCTGTTCTAATAAGTATAAGGAAATACTGATGTATTTCAGAGGCTATATGACTTTTTAGTGGTAACCACTCTACTGATATTACTCTGGAAACTTTTCTGTCCAGTTAGCATCTTTTATTTTATTTGGTGTATTCATCTCTATCCATTTTTCTCTATAGCAACTCTCTCTGCTACCTCTAATGGAACCAATAATTGGAGTGAGCTTTGCACATTTTCTCCCTTATGGCAGTGGCCAGCTAAATGGTGGAAATCGACTTATGGGAAGTTTTGGTAGTGCTACTCTTGATGGGGTTTCTGATTACTATTCCCAACTGATCTACAAGGTATGTTTTTCCATCTAGATTTCCCATGTCTGTTCTCCATAAAAAAACAAGGTAAAGGGGATTATTTGCATTAACTATCTCTTAGGAGTCTCTCCTGCGCAGCTAAAAAGAGACATTTGCTATTGCTAGACTGTATATTGCATTCAACTGTGAAGTATTTGTTGTTTTGCTCTACGAAACATGGAATCAAATAATAGAAACCATGTTGTAAACAAATTTAAAAAATACAAGCACTGCATTTGCAAACTGATGCTAAGTGGTGAAAATTGTAATTAAGGCTTTCTGGAGCAGAAAAGGCTGAATATCCAGTACTTTACAAAGTCACTGAGAGCAGCAAAGCATTTCTTAATGAGAATTAGTTGGGAAATAGACCTTCATCATTTGTCCACTAGTCCCTGATTAAGGACTTAAAAACTGTGAACAAAATAATCTGTTTATTGCAGGTCTAATAGCCCACAGAATTTAAAACTTAGGCTCTTGGAGGGCTGAAAGACAATATTGAGAGAATAGGAAGAATGTCAACAGACAGAGGACCAGCTTTGGCACACAGTTACTCTAGCATAAAACTGGAATGACACTCTGAAGACCATCTGAACTATTCCAGTTTTACACCAGAGTTACTGAGCTAAGAATCTGGCCCAGCAAGGGCAGCTGGTGAACTTGGAAACCAGTAATGAAGTTTAATGTCTGTAGACACTGCTCCAGAAAGGCCAAATCCTTGAGTCTTCACTCAGTTTTTCCTTAGACATAACTCTCAGAATGTTTAAGAGTTATGTCTAAGTGGTTTAGGAATCTACCCCTTCCCTACAATAATATCATTAAATTCGTGCCAGACACTATAATGTGTGTTGTGTCTTTGTATACTAGGTAGTTTTGTAGCAGGTGTGTTCATCTATTTTCCTGTGTATTTGGGAAGCAAATATTAATTTTTATGTATTCAGCGCTGCCTCTGTATGTTTAAAACCTACAAGTATTTACTCTTACTGGAAGTGTGCCTCTGTGTTGTATTTACCTGTTAAAAGCTAATTTTAAAATCCTTTGGTCTCATGCAGCAGAATAATCTGAGTAATCCTCCGACACCCCCAGCCTCTCTCCCTCCGACACCACCTCCAGTGGCTTGTCAAAAGATGGTGAATGGATTTGCAACTACTGAGGAACTTTCTGGAAAGGCTGGAATGCTGGGCGGACATGATGGTAAGCTTTTAGTGTGTTGCCTCTTTAAAAGAGGTATCGTGCTGGTACTGAAGTATGAAATGCGCACTGTGCCTTATTCGATGCAGTTTGACTTTATTGTATACAAATGAACATGAGACTCCTCTGTCTGGAAGGTTGTAATTGATTCTATCCAACATGTGTAATTATGCATATTCCATACAAAAACTATGCTGAGAGCACTGTCAGTGCACAGTTAAACACTCAAAAGTCAGGAAAAAACAAAGGGAAAGTTGCATGCATAATGTAGATTACAAGACCGTTTTAAAGCTTTCTTAGCTGCATGTGCTTTCACAGAGCAGCCTTCCATAGTTGTGCAACTCAGCAAACTTTGAACATGCTTAGTAAACATTTTCAAATGCTCGTAACTTGGTCGAATCAAAATCAGTTTTCTATCAATAAGACTTTGCATTGCCCTCCTGAGGATTTTTCATAACAAAATCTATCTTTCAAATTTCAGCCACTGGGTGCTGCAAAAGAGGAAGGCGGGGGGAAGGCTTAAAGGTTTTTTATAATGGGGAAAAATATATTTTTCTTTCCTTGAAGTCAAAAATCGCAGAACCATTAAGGCTCCAATTTTTCAAAAGTTTTACCTACACACAGAAACCATCCATAAACAATTGAAACATGAAAAGTGAAACATTTTGAGTTATGAGTGACTGAAAATAGAGTTAAAAACTGGTGTACAGCCTTAATTGTATTAGAGTGCAGCCAGCACCCTCTTAAAACGTGTATCAGTAGGTAGAGAGAGACATATGCATGCTTGATTGCGCTGTGTTTTTGTTTCAGTTACCAAAGCGCTTGGGCCAAAACAGTTCCAGTTACCTTTCAGACCACAGGATGATTTGTTAGCAAGAGCTATGGCTCAGGGCCCTAAAACTGTGGATGTTCCTGCTTCACTTCCAACACCACCTCATAACAATCAGGAAGAATTAAGGTAGGTTTTTTTTCCCCCAAAATATTAAGTTTACTTGTTTTGGCCCAGATCCTTCCACCCTGTGCAAGCCCAAGTAAACTGGAGATCCATAGGGGGGTTAGAGAAGGGAATGCACCCTCCCCCAACCACACCAGGATGAGAAGAAAATGGCATTATTTGTACTAGGTATCTCTCAGTATTCCCTGTCTGAGATTTTTGTGCCACTAAAAGGAAGACTTTTGCTGTTGCTAGACTGTATGTCTTATTCAGCTGTCAAATATTCATTATTTTGCTCTACCAAAAATGGAAACAAGTTACAGAAACTAATCAGGTTCTCGAGCGGCACAACAGTTGTATTAATATCAATGGCTACACAGGGTTGTTTTGGGCAGTGGATCCACAAAGTCATAAATCCCACTGTTCATGTCCACACGCTACCCCCAAAAACTCCCCTGCCTTGTAGGCACAGACTGAATCGCTGTGGAGAGGTGCTCCATGGTGCACAGCAGGACTCTCTACAAAGACTTCGCTCCCTCTCTTTCTCAAGCTTATTGGAAGCATAACAAGTTTGAGGCACTACAGCTGTTGGATGTATGAGAGAGGATGGTCCAGTGATTAGTTCACTAGCCTGTGACTTGGGACACCTGGATTCAGTTCCCCGCTCCACCACAGACTTTGTGTGACCTTGGAGAAATCACTTAATCTGTCTTTGCGTCACATCCCCATCTTTGTAATGGGGATAATAGTACTTACCTGCCTTACAGGAGTGCTTGAGGACGAGTGCAGATTAAAGATTTATGGCACTATGGTTATGCAAGCCATGGTGGATGCATGGGTGGATGGATTTTATAAATCCAGTAGGGGAAGGCTGTGGGCCATTCAATATGACATGTATTTTGAACACGTTCTAGAAGTTTAAATGTATGATAAGCTCAAGCATTGTGCACCCAAGTGTGTGGCCATCGAACCTTGTGAAATCCTTCCTCATGTTGCACCTGTGAAGAATGGGCTATCTAGCATCTACTAGATGTTCAAGAGCAGAATAGTGGCTTTATCGTCTACATCTATCATCCACAGCAAATCTGCCAAGTTAAAAGTATCTCAGACTCTAGATCATTGTTGCCTTTAGTTTGGGAGGGAAGAAGATAATCAAAAACAAGTCTGGTGTTAATAGACAGGTTTAGTTCTGGTTTCAGAACTAAATCCGATGAAGTGAGCTGTAGCTCACGAAAGCTCATGCTCAAATAAATTGGTTAGTCTCTAAGGTGCCACAAGTACTCCTTAGGTTTAGTTCTGTTTGTCACTGATTTTCATGTTCATGAGATGAATAAGTTACTGCAGAGGAAGTACAACTGTATCAGGTAAGAATGAGAATATCCAATATCCAGCAAACACAGATGAAGTGTATTGGTTGGTGAACTATTGGGTAGGACAGTTCTATGGGGCATAGCTTGATTAACATCACAGTTTTGTTGTCTGTTTTTCCCAAAGGGCTAATTTTATCTTGAAGTAAGTTGGGATGCCACAAAAATTGTTGCCAGCAACCAAAAATTCACCCACTACCTTCACTTAATTTTTGTACAAGGCATTTTCAAAAGATGTAGTTTGTTTTTTCTTCCAGGGTTCAAGATCACTGTGATGAGCGGGACACTCCTGACAGCTTTGTTCCCTCTTCCTCTCCTGAAAGCGTTGTGGGAATGGAAGTAAGTAGGTATCCAGATTTGTCTCTGGTAAAGGAAGAGAACCCAGAGCCTGTACCATCCCCTATCATTCCAATCCTACCCAGCAGTACTGGAAAAGGTAAGAGTAATATGGGTTATGTACTTATTGCTCGTTTCTATCCATTCAAAATCATACAGCTTACCTCATATATATTTTATTTCATTTTAAGGTTCAGAAGCAAAAAGGAACTATGTAAAATCAGAACATAGTTCAGGAACTTTACCTAGTTCTGGCTTCTTTGGCTCTCAGCATGGGCCATCCCAAAATGGTCTGAAATCTGGCCTTATATCTGTAGCAATCACTTTACATCCCACAGCTGCAGAGGTAAGGGAAATAAACTTCAATGATTTATATGTGAACTCTAGCATGGTGTTTATGTAGCATATTATATAAATAATAACTATTCAGTTTAATGTGAATGTGGGCTACTATAGTATGGCAGCTCTTGTAATCTGGTAATTGATATCCTTAGTTTACTTCCTGTAGTTGATAAAAACAGAGATTTATTTTTGTTGTTTTAGAATATTAGTAGCATTGTGGCTGCATTTTCCAATCTTCTGCACGTCAGAATTCCCAACAGTTATGAAGTTAGTAATGCCCCAGATGTTCCATCCTCTATGGGAATGTTAAACAGTCACAGAATGAATCCGGCTATGGAATACAGACAGCACTTATTACTTCATGGTCCTCCAGCAGGATCCATGGGCCCTACCAGACTAATAGGGTCTTATGGACTGAAGCAATCTAATATGCCATTTCCTCCAAACAGCAACGGTGAGTTAGTTTATATCTAGTTCTTGTAATTATTAGTTTTGCATTTTTAATCATGTTGGCGTTGGAGAATTTTCAGCCCTATAAACTCAAACTCTAGACTTAACTAGTTGAGTCTTGTTTTTAATAATACTGTCTCTTATACAAGCAGCGCACATGTACCTGTGCACTAGGTTCCTGATGTTCTCAGAGACTAATGGAAATCAAAGATAGAAAACACCTGTGATATTATCTTGTCCATCTCGCTGCCAGTGTGGGATTGTTTCCAACAGTACATGGTATTCTCAGGTTTTCTGTCCTGTCTAATTTTAAATTACTCTAATGGTGTGTCTTTCACCACTTTGGGAGATTATTCCTCCATTGGAAAATTTGTACATAGAAATTTAAATATATTAATACTCCTATTTTATTCTGATTTATTTATTCATCTCATATAATCTCTCTTTGCCTTATTATTCAAACCAGAACTACAAAAGATTTGTGTCTGATTTAAGAAAAAACTCCCCATCTGTATTTATCTTAAAGCTTGCCTAACACTCTGTCTAGGAGGATGGAGTCCCACTATTAACCTGCCGAAGATTACTGCCACTTCAACACACACCTCATTCAGGAGTGTCTTGATGGTATTTTCTAACAGATTTGTCTGGATTTTTTAGGTCTAGCCGGTTATAAAGATCACAATCAAAATATTGCAGAAGGCTCAGCACTGAGACCTCAGTGGTGTTCTCATTGTAAAGTGGTAGTTCTTGGTAGTGGAGTGCGGAAATCTTTCAAAGATCTGTCTTTCCTTAAACAGGTACTGTCATGGAAAGTGATATTTAGTTTTTTTTATCATAATTTTCTGTCAGCAAATTAAACCAGCAAACAATTTCAGAAATACTGCTTATATGAATATTTCAGTCAGTTTACTTAAATAGGTTCCAGTGTATAATGTGGGACAGCTATTTAAATGTTGCTACCATGATATATCATTTTTAAGGGACTTAAAAAATTCAGCAGAGCTCTCTTTCCACGGTACTAACTTTGGGCTGTTATCTGCCACTATTGGGAGAGTGATTCTGAAACCATTGCAGAGTAATAATACTTTATATTTTCAAGCAGAAGGGAGTTAATCACATTTAAATCTTGTTTTTGTATATTTTCTGCTGTTTCTTTCTTGTGGTAAGGGGGAAAAAAACAAATGTCCCTCCTGGATCTCCATTCCTGTATGCAACCAAATGTCCCTGCTGGATCTCCATTCCAGTATGCAAATATTAAAATATTTGCACCAGTATGAATTCTGGAAAAGGATGCATCTGACCTGCAACAAAAATACCATCACCATTTATCTAAATAATGAAATCATATGATTGCTATGTAATAGAGCTTTATAGTTAAAGCTATACATAAAGTGTATGAACACACATGCAAAACACCACGGATCAGATTTTTCACAGAATTTAGGTACCTAACTCCCATTGACTTCAGTGGGAGTTAGGCATCTAAATACATTAAAAAATCTGGGCCTGAATCCACAGCTACATTTTACAGATCACCACTTGATGATAAAGTTGTGTGATCTATCTTTGACCAGCCTGAAACAGGAAGAGCTTCTGTGGTTCAAAGATAAAAGAAAAATGCCGTATAGAAATACTGTCTTAAGTAAAATTCAGATGAGCATACAATAGAGAATTCTTTGCATTGATTCTAATGCACGTCTGTTGGTGGCATAAGATGCTGAAGAGTAAGGCCACTGGTGGTTTTAACTTTAAATTTCCATAGTTTATATTTGTATTACAATAGTGTCAATTCTAGTCCCTTGAATGGGCTCATAACAATCTTTGGCTTTGATTCCCAGGGTTCCCGAGAGATCTCTGATAGAGTGGAAAAGGATGTTGTCTTCTGTAGCAACAACTGCTTTGTTCTTTATTCAGCAGCTGTGCAAGCAAAAAACTCAGAGAGCAAGGTAAGTACCAATTAGCAATTATTGCTGCTACTTCTCTAATAAAATAGAAAAATTTCCTAAGTAAAGATCTTGGGCCAAGGGTTCTTGGCATACTTAGTATTTATAATACCATAAACTGTTATGTTTTAATGGCGTTTAAGTGTGAGTCCGTGCTACAGTAGGATATTGAAATTCTGAAGCAGCAAATGATCAGGAATAAAAATCAAAATCCATATTTACAGAAAATTAAACCTAGGAGAAATGCATGGCAGAGCATTAGCAGTCTTTTCCTGACAGAGCTTTATGGCCGAATCTCTGACTCTCATTGAAATCAGTGGGAGGCTTTCTGTTGAGTTGATGAACATTGCATCAAGCCTTAAGTGTATTCCTTTATTTTCTGCATTTTCATTTGCTTTATGCGCAGTAAGAAATCATTAGCAACTGTACAAATAATAACTGAACAGGGAGATTGCAGGAACACTTTACTTTCTTGACACAAAAGGTAGGAAGTATAATAATCTCCACTGTCTTTTCATTTGGCCGCAATGGCTATTTTAAAGAAATAATTACCAAAATATTAATTGATGAAGACTGTGGTGAATGACAGTGAAAGAAACAAGTAGTTTATAATTACTGAACTAGCCATTTTACACAGTGTTTTAAGAAACATGCTTGGTTGAAAATGTGATCATGCCAGGAGTTTTTCATATGTGTATTCCAGGATGACAAGAACATGTAGTTGGAACCGAATTTCATCCACTCAGTCTCCCCTGTTGTAAACAGCGAAAAGAATCCGTTTTCTGTTCGTGGACCCTAGTAAGGGTACACAGCAGCTTATAGGAGCAGCGCAGCACCTCTCAGGAGACAGACTTCCTTGTCTTGTCCTATTCTATTTAGTTTGGAGGGAAGAAAACAAGATGCTTGTGGATGAGGTCCCTTGCTGCAGATATATATCAGTACATCACCAAGCACACTGTTAGGGCTTAAAAATCTTAAATTAAAGTAATGATAATACGCTTTGCAAGAAAAATCTTACAACAAGAAGGATGTGATCTAACTCCATTGAAATAAATGAGTTTTTCCATTGACTTCAATCGGAGTTGGATCAGACCCCTAACTCTTGGATGTGAAGAGTAGAAAAGTACAGTTTAACTTTAATTTCAGTGTACTTTTCCTTGAATAAACCAGGTAGTTGGAGATCTTTACTCACTCCCCCCAACACCCCAAGGAAGACAAAACCACTCATTTAAAAAAAAAAAAAAATCCCTGTAGTCAGTCTTGTGGGGAGAAACTATAATCAGAAAAAAATTCCCTCCTGACCCACAAAAACACAGTCTCAAGCATAGAACTGACTAAATAATCCTTTAATTTATTAAATTCCATAGTTATCTAGGTTTTGCTGACTCCACCTCTTCAAATAGAAGTTTATTCAAGTCTTTAGCACACTCCCTAAAAGAATATCTTCTTAAATTCTTTGGGCATGTGTTCCTTTTTTAATGTACATTTTCAATGTATCCCCAAATTATTTTTTATTCAACACCCTAAAATAGATTATTTAGATTAATTTGACAATAACTTTAATTAAAACATTTATAGAGCTTCAGTCACGTCATGGTAAAATTGTCTTCTCTCAAGACTTAAGCATTTGCTTCAAGGTTAAGCTCCTTCAGATCACTTATCGGTTTAGTTGGCCTAATGCTTATTCTTTTTCCAGTTCTTTTTTCAAAAAAGGTGGATGAAACTGGATACTGTACTTCAAATGTCTTTTAATCAGTGCTCTATAGTGTGTTTGCATAGTATCTATAGACTTACTCTATAACATGCTCTCCTCGGTATAAGCCAGCACCCTATTTGCCTTTTTATTGTTGCCACAAACTGGATGGAGAATATAAATATTGGGTTTATCAGTATGTCCAGATCCTTTTTCTCTACCCTAGTAATTAGTTCAGTACTAGTTGAATTGTACTTATCTTGGACATTATTTCTACCCAGGTGCATCACTTTATTCTTAAACAATTAAATTTCATATTCTGCCTCTGCATCTTTTCATTTAGTTTTTCAAGATGGCCCTAAAAAACACATCAGTCTCTCTGAGTCCTAATCCTGCCCCTATTTTGAAATCCATCTGCAAATGTAGATCTCGTTATATAATTTGACCTTTCTTTTTTAATAGTGTATTTGTCCCTGAAGGATTCCACTCCTCACCAACTTCCATGAAAAATACAGTCCTTTAATTCCCAGCATTTATCTTTCTCTGCCATCTTACTAGTTCCTATCTGTTAATAATTTGTCTCCTGACCCATATTTAGAGATTTTTATATAACTTTGTCTGAAGCTTCCTAAAAATAAAGATGATGTAAATCTATTGGGTGCCGCAATCTAAACCACTTGCTATTTCGTTTTTAAAAATGTCGAGAAAGAGGAGAGGACCCATACTCTGGACTTACTGGAGCAAAAGTAAAGCTGCAAAATTATTAAAATACTGCTCTGTGAGCAACACAAGCCATGGTACCAATGAATCAAGATAACTTATTTTGTCGTATGACACAACAACCTGACAAATTACCTTATGTGCTCTAAACTCACCCCTTCCTTCTCTTCAGTCTGACCTGAAAACATTATTGGGGGATATTTGTTGTTCAATTTGGAATACATTTTTAAGAGCCTTTTTTCTATTTATTTCTCAGGACTCAATTCCATCTTTCCCACAGTCACTGATGAAAGAAATGCCACCTAAAGCATTCCATCAGTACAGCAACAACATCTCCACTTTAGATGTACATTGTCTCCCCCAGCTGCAGGAAAAAGTTTCTCCACCTTCATCACCCCCTATAACGTTCCCTCCTGCATTTGAAGCAGCCAAGGTAGAGGCGAAGTCAGATGAGCTTAAAGTAACAGTGAAGCTAAAACCTAGATTAAAAACAATACACAGTAGCCTTGATGATTGTCGACCTCTAAGTAAGAAATGGAGAGGAATGAAATGGAAAAAATGGAACATTCAGGTTGTGATTCCTAAAGGATCATTCAAACCCCCCGGTGAAGAGGAGATAGATGAGTTTCTCAAGAAACTGGGCACAACCCTTAAACCTGACCCTGTGCCTAAAGACTACAGAAAATGTTGCTTCTGTCATGAAGAGGGTGATGGACTAACAGATGGACCAGCAAGGCTTCTTAACCTTGACTTAGACCTTTGGGTCCATTTGAACTGTGCTCTTTGGTCTACAGAGGTCTATGAGACACAGGCTGGTGCCTTAATTAACGTGGAACTAGCACTGCGAAGAGGCTTGCAAATGAAATGCATGTTCTGTCACAAAATGGGCGCCACCAGCAGTTGTCACAGGTTAAGATGCACCAATATTTATCACTTTACCTGTGCCATTAAAGCACAATGCATGTTCTTTAAAGACAAAACCATGCTTTGCCCCATGCACAAACCAAAGGGAGCTCATGAGCAAGAACTTAGTTACTTTGCAGTTTTCAGGAGGGTCTACGTTCAGCGTGATGAGGTGCGGCAAATTGCTAGTATAGTACAGCGGGGAGAACGTGAGCACACTTTCCGTGTAGGAAGCCTGATCTTCCACACTATTGGTCAGCTGCTGCCGCAACAGATGCAGGCATTCCACTCTTCGAAAGCTCTCTTCCCTGTTGGATATGAGGCCAGCCGGTTGTATTGGAGCATGCGATATGCAAACAGGCGCTGTCGGTATCTGTGTTCTATTGAGGAGAAGGATGGCTTTCCAGTGTTCGTGATCAGGATTGTTGAGCAAGGTCATGATGATCTGGTTCTTACTGATTCAACACCGAAAGGTAAACCAGAATTATGTAAACTCAACAGAAGGCTTTCATGACTATACAGTTTCCTTTTACATCATATGTACAGTAAATGTTTCAGATAAATATTGCATGCACTTGTTTTCCTGCGTACCTTTCTTGTTTTGTTTCTATTTCATGCTCAGTAATGTGAGACTTGGGTTTCACAATTTCAACTTCCATTGTAGAATCGAAAAATTATTTATCTGGTGCCTAATCATTTGCTAACTCTACTGCGTGATGTAATCTCTATACCAATGTTCCAAGGCTGTACTTCCAGCACTGTGAGCTGTACTATACTTACCCAGTATTGTGCATTTCAAAGATGAAACTTCTGAGATGCAGTAGTGATGGGGGCTGTAGAATAACCGTCCTAGACAGATAAAACAGTAATGTGCACTACAAATAAAATGAGGAAGAAAGGATACTTGCAACAAGCTCATAAAGAAGCCAAAACGATAAACATGACATTGGACAAAATAAAAAAAAATATTTTGTGTGTATTTCTGCTCTGAAAAGTGGCTTTCTAAATATGACCTTTTGCGGTTCTATTTTCATTCTGGCTCAATGATCTCCAGATCAGACGTGTTCAAGCTACAAGTAAAAAGATCTTTGTTTCCAGCTACCAGCTGTGCAAACACAGCCTAGGCTCTGAGAGCCAAGCTCATTTCTTTCTCACACATAACACCTGCTATTTACACCTGTGCAACCCCATTATTGTCAATTATGCCTGCAGTGGCTTGCACAGACATAACCAGCTCCAACTTACTAAACTGTTCTGTACATGATTTACAAATTGTAATAGAATCCAGCTCACTCAGTCTTAGCTGTGTTAGCTTTGCAGGGCTAACATGAATATTTTTGTCACTGAGGTAGAATTGAGTCTGAATACGCGCACACATCTGTCAAATTACAAAGATGTTTTTTACATAGTCTCTTTTCGGAGTAGACCCATACTTGAAAGTATGTTTAGCCAGCTCAGCAGTATTATACTAGTCATGGATCCATCTCCTGGTTTTAGTCACTTTCTGGGCATGGAGGCACTAGAAGTAAGCAGTGCACTCAGACCCTGATGAAAATAAAAATATCTTGTGGTGTTCAACAGAGACCCATTTAACTAATTGTTCAGTGGCATTGTCAAGCTATGAAGGGAGCATGATTCACTGCTCTTGAACTGCTGTGCAGAATCCCAAGTGGGGTGGTGAATGTCAGAGAAAACTGATGGATTTTTAAGGCTCTGACTGACCTCCAAGGACCCCTTTGGGCTCAGATGATAGTTATGAGAATTGGCTGGATAGAAGAATGGGGACATGTTTGTCAGCTGTGTGATTGGTGACATCAGGGATCTTGGAGGTTATGGGATCCTTGGAGCTGAAAGAATCCTTGCTACATTGCCACCACCGCTATGTCCTACCTTCACCATTAGCCAAATGTGCATCCATCTTATGGGTTAAAGATGCACTCTCTAGTCTATTAATACCTCTCCTGAAAACTAGCGAGAGGGTCCTAGCAAACTGACTAAAGTTGCTTTCTTCAGCTAAGCATGCTGTCTCTACAGCATCCCAAGCAATTCTTGGGTGGTGAGAAAGGAACTGAGCTGGAGTCTCAAACTCAGATCTTTGATTCCCTCCATAACAACATATTATACCACCATGAGACATCTGGGACAGGAAGAGAGAAAAAATCATCAACTTAAGGAAGTGGAAAATTCCATTTATTTAAGGAAACTTTATTTACTTTGTGGTCATTTTTAAAATGTTTAGCAGGAGAAACTTAGCTGCCTGATTACATGAGTAGGAATTTGTAATATGGAATTAGTGATCTAAAAGTTTTTATCCAGTGCTCAAGTGTTTGTCACATTCCTCAAAATCAAGAGAAGTTTAATAGAGACACAACACTGTCTGAGAGTACTCAGCAGAACATAACTACCCAAATGAGTCTCCATTTCAGACTTTAACACCATGGTGAAGTGGGATATTTTATTTCATTAAGTTGTTCCCTTTAGATATAAAATCAACTTTTGGTACTCTGTGGCCTTTTTCATTATAGGTGTCCTCCTCCAATTTCCTTACTTGTTAGGTATAACTACAGTGTCTGTGGGCTTTCTTTATTTGCTCATTATAATCTTTTTCCATGTGGTCATGTAGGTGTGTGGGATAAAATCTTGGAGCCTGTTGCATCTGTTAGAAAAGAATCTGAAATGCTACAGCTCTTTCCTGGATATTTGAAGGGTGAAGACCTCTTTGGTTTGACAGTCTCTGCCGTGGCAAGAATTGCTGAATCAGTGAGTCATTGCTGCAACAGTTCGGGACTCTTACTCTAATTAAAGGTTTACAACAATTTAGAACATCTCAGATGAAAATCATACATTTATCACATACATATTCGTGAAGCTTCTGCAATTGTGAAACAGGCCACAGGGGCCCTTGGAGTGTCTGCGGGGAGGGAAATTCCACATGGCAGTGTCAACCTCCCCTCCACCTGGGAGCCTGTTGGGTGCCAGTGCCATTCAAAGAGTGGGTGGAACTACTCCAAGAAAGGATTAGCAGAGTGGCCAGAGACCGAATGATTTGGTGCAACGTCAGCCAGCAGGCCTGTAGTCCCCAGGGGAAACCAAAGTTACCCTCTCCCAACCTAACCGCTGGCGGAAGGTGGGCAGTTGGGGAAATCCAGCATGCACTTCCCCCAGGTGATTAACCCTAATACGAAGAGGTTCCATTTGATTCTTCATTTGGAGTTCTGTTTTGTTCCGTTGAGAACATGAAAGGTTGTAGCAAATAAATGTGCTGCATGTAACACACAAGAGTTACTGGATCAATCACACACACACACAGCAGAAGGAAAACAGTAAGAAGGTGTGAGAAAGTAAGATTTCTTTTTTCCTCCACCTTCTTACACTTTACATACATTTTCAGGAAAGAAGAACCTGAAAATCCAAAAACTGAACATTTGAAAGCCAAAATTTTGTGATTTCCAAAACCAAACCAAAGCATTAAGCTGACCTAAAACAAAAAATGTTTTGAAATTTCCCATGGAAAAATCAAAATTTGTCATTAAAATTGAAATTTCCTCATTGTGTGGTGAGATAATTTTCTGAACAAAAACTTTCTACCATCTTTACTCATAACGCACACCCGAAAAATAGTGCATTACAGGGGAAGCGTCTGCTGTGTTATGGAAGCATGCCACACCCTGCTCTCACCACATGTTCTTCAGAGAAAATTAGCCAGGAGGAAAAGGGAGTTTTGCTAAGACTCAGTGTCTCTCTCCATATTTCTATATTTGCAAATTAGTTAGTCTGATGGAATATAGATAAGAGTCAAAACAGCTTTTTGTCAAGGAAATGCTACAGAAGGTTGATCAGAAGTGTCAAGTCTTAAGTCTGAGCAACTGTGAGCGCTTTGCCTGTGCCAGGTTTAAAAAGACAGACTACTGTGTGGATGTTTTTCTGATGTGTTAACATGTGATTACTTTGTTTCTTACAGCTTCCTGGGGTTGAGGGTTGTGAGAACTACACTTTCCGATATGGCCGAAACCCTTTAATGGAACTTCCTCTTGCCATCAACCCCACAGGCTGTGCCCGTGCTGAGCCTAAAATGAGTACCCATGTCAAGAGGTTTGTGTTAAGGTATTTTGTTTTAACTTCACATAGTACAGCCCAGGGTTTATAGGCTGCTTAGGGTTATTTGTGCTTTTGTCTGCTGCTTACAAACCCTGTTGTCTTTGGCTGTGTATGTGCATGCCTGAATCAAAGGAACCGCTTTGTTGTCTATGCTAGCTGGCTTTAAGTGTATGTTTGTCTGAAAGAAGTTTTAATAAAATTCAGCTTGTGGTTTTATTCGGAGAAATCTTCAGTTTTCCTTGTATTTTTTTCTGTTATATGCCCAATTCCTGCAGGCCTCACACCTTGAATAGCACCAGCACCTCAAAGTCATTTCAGAGCACAGTGACAGGAGAGCTAAATGCGCCTTACAGTAAACAGTTTGTCCATTCCAAGTCCTCCCAGTACCGTAAAATGAAGACTGAATGGAAATCCAATGTGTATCTGGCTCGCTCTCGGATTCAGGTCAGTTACAATATAGCTGTATTTTTGAGATTTTTATTCCTAAATACAATTCCCTACAGTCTGTAGAGGGTCTGAAGGGAATTTACGGCATATGTGTGGTGATCAGTTTCCATCTATTGTATGTAACAAAGGTGGTCGTTTAATTTAAATCTTTTTTTTTTTTAATTGACTGAAGCCCTAGCTTGCAAAACTGAGTTGTGTTGTTTTACTGGTTAGGTCCTTTTAACTTTTTTCTCAAAAACAAAATGCAGTTTAGTGAAGAAACTAAAATATACAGAATCTTTTTTACCAGCAGCAGTGGGAGGATCATCTGCATATCTAGTGACTAATTTTAGACCAAGCTAGCTCATTAAAAAATGGAGAACAGAAATAATGCGAGTCCAGGATGTTGAGTAAAATACTTTGTCATGTTAATACAATTAAACAGTCAATTTATTGACTTCTGCAAACCTCCCAGATGTTCAGCTCCACTGAACGTGTTGCCAAATCTGTATAACATGCCTTGTATATATTTGCTGTATATTTTAGGTTGGACTGTGGAAGATTATTTAAATGGATAAAACACCATAGCACACATTTGAATTATTTGGTGCTAGAAAGTACTCTTTATTGTTCAAGGAATTCACAATCTCTGCATAAGTCAAATAACTCTAGAGTAAGAAGCCTACTAGCTCAATTGCTGCAAGATAAATAATTGCAAAGCATTTTCTCTTATTTTAAAAAAACTAGGAAATTAAATGCAGAAAACTGATTTTGCATCATTAAAGCTGTATAGTTAAAATCACAACAAATCAGGAGATGAAGAAGTGAAGAAATCACAGAATGTAATTGCTCAGATAGTTCTCTGTTTTAAACTTTAAAAGTGTATATTAATTCAGCCATGTTGCTCATATACTCTGCTTTTCCTGTTTTCTGGGTAAATATGTCACTTAATATATCACTGTTTATATTTCCAATTGTATATGTTAAACATATTGAATGTGTATATATGCTGGAGCTAAGGTCGCTGTTTGTATTTGCTGACAGCAAACCTGTGTTTTTGTGTTTTTGTGTTTTTTCAACCGTGTCACTTTTTATCTTTCATTATGTATCATTTCTGCATGTGTAGATATAGATTTTCTCCAAGCATGGCTTGGGGGCACACCAAAGGAATCAAATGTAAATGTGCATTGATTCTCCAGTTCTAAATCACACAGTATTCCCTTTGTAGGGCCTGGGCTTATATGCTGCTAGAGACATTGAAAAGCACACCATGATCATTGAATATATTGGAACTATCATCCGTAATGAGGTGGCAAACAGGAAAGAGAAGCTTTATGAATCTCAGGTATTGTATATTATTATTATTATTATTTACTTACTGTTCCGTTCCGTTCCTTTTCTTTCCTTTCCTTTAAGTATTCATGCAACAGAATGAGATGAGTTGCCAGCATTTTAAGACTTCCAGTCTGAGGAAGCTGAGTCAAAGTACTCTTGTGAATGAATGTTTGAATTCTGGGAGGCAGTGTTGTGTCTAGTGACTGTAGCAGGGGACTGGGAATTGGGTCTCCTGAATTCATAGATTCCAAGGCCAGAGGGACAATTGTGATCTTCCAGCCTGACTTCCTGTATAACACAGACCATAAGAACTAGCAGAAGACCGTTTCAATCCATTGACCTCTCAGTTATAGACTCGGCACACTTTTGCTGTGCCACTCTGCTTTTGATTCTGTTCGTCACTCTGCCACAGACTTACTACATGACCTTGTGATGTTAATATTACCTTAGACCTTTACAGTGCCTTTCATTCCAGGATCTCAGAGTGCTTACCAAATATATTAAACCTCACAAACGCCAGTGAGTCAGGTAATGTACCGATCTTACAGTTGTACAAGCGCAGAGAGGTCAGAGCCTGCATTTTTAGGGACCACTTTTTAAGTAAGGCTTGACCTCTTTGTGCAATGCCGGGATGTTGTGAGGGACCATTCATTGGTAAAGCACTTTGAGACCTTACATGAAAGGTGCTATACAAATCGTATTAGCATATTATTTGAGGGGGATATTAAAATCACAGGAGGTTGCCCATCATGTTTATGGCCCATCCATTCCTCATAGGTAGTGGAGTAAATGATAGTGTCCCACTTTTACACAGTAAGTGCAATATATGAATCAGTACTTCCTTAGTGAGCCAATGGGCCACGTCTAATTGTGAATCCAGAAAAGTACTTGGAGATGGTTCATGTTGTGTTAATCACCGATTTTTTTTTTGTAAAATCTATAGTGCCTTTTCTCCCCACTCTCTTTCAGAATCGTGGAGTGTACATGTTCCGCATTGACAATGATCATGTCATTGATGCTACGTTGACAGGAGGTCCTGCAAGGTGGGTGGCTCTCCAGAGAGCTGTGATCTCATGTTTGGAAATTAGCCATGTTCCCTTGGCTAGCTGTCGGGGAGGGATTCCATTTTGTGCTTTTTTTCAATGGCCTTATTCTCTAAGCTGGTCTTCACACTAAGCCGCTGAAGCAATGCCATCTTTCTCATTAACTCTTCATAGCCCTGATTTACTGTGTCATGGCAGACATACAGCTGTAGAAAAAGAAATGTAATCTTTTTAACTTTTGATTTATTTATTTATTTATTTATTTTTACATTTTTCTAGGTAAAGGAACAAGTACAGGGTAATGTAATTTTAGCTGGAAAAATCTGCTCACACTGAAGCTAAAGTCACTCTATAGTTTAGTTTAGATTCGTGTCCAATTACATAGCTTAAAAAAATACATTTTGCAAATCTTTTATTTTTGTAGGTATATTAACCATTCATGTGCACCGAACTGCGTGGCTGAGGTGGTGACTTTTGAGAGAGGACACAAGATTATCATCAGCTCCAACCGGAGAATCCAGAAAGGGGAGGAGGTAGACCTTACTCATTTGCTTTTATTTTGTTGTTCCCTTTAGTTTTATTTTTTTCCCTAAATGACCATGTATGTTGTACTACCATTAGCACAGGCAACTTGCTTACTCAGACTTGGGACAGATCCTGGTGTCCAACATTCCCATCCCCTTCCTCAGTATAAACAATTAAACTTCCCAAAAGTAGATAATGTACTGACTAGTGTAATGTATAGTGTAGAACAGGGGTTCTCAAACCTCATTGCATCACGACCCCCTTCTGACAACAAAAATTACTGCACAGCCGCAGGAGAGGGGACAGAAGCCTGAGCCTGCCCCAGGCCCTGCTGCCCTCGGGCTTCTGCCCTGGACGGTGGGGCTTGGGCTTCAGCCCTGGACCCCAGCATGTCTAAGCCAGCCCTGGCAACCCCATTAAAATGGGGTCCCGACCCACACTTTGAGAACCGCTGGTATAGAATGATAGATACAAGCAAAGATATAGTGAAGAATACAGACCAGACATTTCATAACCACGCTCTTAACATTTGTTTTCTTCCAGCTTTGCTATGACTATAAGTTTGATTTTGAAGATGACCAGCACAAGATCCCATGTCACTGTGGAGCTGTAAACTGCCGAAAATGGATGAACTAGAATGCATTCCTTGCTGTCTTTGAGGGTTGCTTGTCCCTAAGAAGAAGTGACTTACATTTTGATTTTGTCGACAGAAAATTCTTACCTTCCTGGGGAGGGGGGGAAATAAAATCACTTCTGGGAGTTTCAATTTCTATTCAAGTGTAAAACAAGCACCAGAAGCAAGTCGGCAAAATCTGAAGCTGTCTAACTTCCCAGATGCCTGGAGGTTAAACTGAATTACAGAATGGTCCAGCACTTTTGTTTTTTGAGCTCACTACGGAGAAACTGTTTAATTTGGGCAAAGAACCGATGGCTGACCTGCTGGAGGGCAGGTGGGCATATATGAATGTAAGACTGAAATCACCAGCGAAAGGGAGAAGTCCAAAGTGCTGGCCACAGCCTTATTTGATAAAGGGGCAGGCCCTCTAATTAAAGAAAATTTTTAAATAAAAGTAGACACCACTGAACAAGGAATGTACTGAAACGACTTCCTTAGGGATAGAGCTAAGGGAAAAATAACTTGCACTAAAATACATTTAAAATACTTGATTCCATGAGTCAGTTTATTGTAGTTTTTGATTTCTGTAAAATAAGAGAAACTTTTTGTATTTATTATTGAATAAGTGAATGAAGCTATTTTTAAAAAAAAAAAGTTAGAAGAAAGCCAAGCTGCTGCTGTTACCCGCAGAACTAACAAACCCTGTTACTTTGTACAAAAGTGTAAATATTTTGAGAAAAAAATACAGTATAAAAAAATAGTTATTGACCAAATGCTACCAGACTCTGCAGCAGTTCGGGTGCTTATTATAAAATGTCAATAGGGATGTTACAATATGATCTCATGTGTTACTAACCATGCCATTACAATTATTATGGAATAACCAAAATCTCAATTTAAAGAGAGGATTTTTTTTTAAATGTTTAAAGCTGGCTCAACTGTGGTCTATTAGTCCTTTTTTTTTTTTTTTTTTAAAGTAATCTTTAAGCCTGGTAGAAGGCATGTATATTACAACTATGACTTTTATAGACGCTTGGGTAAGTTAGACTGATTTATTTTATTTGTATTATATTGTTGCATCCCTATTTCTTAAGTCAGGTTTTTTTGTGCTTACAATTTGTGATAACTGTGAATAACTGCTAAAACCACCCAAAATAGAGGCTGAACGTGGTTTTTCCTTCAGAAAAAGTAGTCACGATTAGGTGACTGTTCAGCTTACACTAAATCATGTAAACAGAATAGGATCATGTAGTGGGAGCTTAAGTCCAATATGATAGATAGCCTTCTTTAAAAGAAAAAACAAGGAAAAAAATTAGATGTAATTGTGCTTGCAGCTGCAGGACTCTGGCAATAAGGTTTTGGAAAATGTAATTTAAAAATGTGTTTGTATGGATTGTTTTTGTTTACATTTCTTTAAAAAAATAAACACTGTTTTGTGTTTGCTTGTAGAAACTTAATCAGCATTTTGAACCAGGTTAGCTTTTTATTTTGTACTTAAAATTCTGGTACTGACACTTCACAGGTTTAAATATAAAAAAAAAATGAAGTTTTTTTGTGTGCACAATTAAAGTGGACTGTAAACTGTTGGTATATTCAGTAATACAGTTCTGAACTTGTAATGTATATGGCATGATGTATTTTTATCTTACAGAATAAATCAATTGTATATATTTTTCTCTTGATAAATAGCTGTATGAAATTGTTTCTTGAATATTTTTCTTCTCTTGTACAATATTCCAACATCCTACCAGTATTTGTCCTACAGTTTTTTCTGTTCTGTATAATAGTATCTAATGTTGGCAAAAAAAAAGAAAAAAAAAAAAGAAAAAAAATTTTGAAGTATACAGAGTGTTATGGGTTTTGGAATTTGTGAAAACAGATTTAGAAGATCAGCATTTACAAATAAAAATATTTTACATCTATAAATGATGCCTCCGCATTTTCATTTTGGAGCGTCTGTTTTCTGTTTGTTCCAGTGTAACCTCATCTGTTGCTACCACTGAGCACCACCACTCTTAGCGGGCACAGATCCAGCATCCCTCTAAGCCCAGCTGCATCCTGAGTTATCTACTACAAAGCCATGCACGGCATCCACAACACCGTCCAGGTCTGGGCCCTTGAAGTTAGGGGGTCCTAAGCTTCAGCTCATGGGGCAAAGTATTGCCTCCACCAGAAGCAGAGTCTGCAGGAGGTGCCAAGAGAAGAGCCCGCCATCCTCCACCCAGTCCCCTACTGCCCAGCTGCTTCACATCAAGGCCTCCAGCATCTCTTCACCTTCATTTTACACAACGAACGGGTCTCCAGGGCCCACGATTGATTTATTAAGAAGCGGAAGCAAAAAGAATGGGGAAAAGCCTTCCAATGCACCTCGTCTTTCTCAGTGATACAGTGGGGCTTCCCCCATGCACCCAGACTTACTGGACATCAGAGAACTATTGTTCCACCCGCGTTGTGTCATCAGCATTTGGGGTGAGCCCGAGGCCTGGTGGGTGCATGGCAACCAATCAGCCTAGGCTTTCCACCTGGTTCTGGTGAAATGTCAGTGTTGTAGAGCCCGGGGACTTGAGCTGTAGTGCCAGCCGCTTCTGCCTGCTGTCTTGACATGTGGCAGCTGCCTCTCTTCTGTTCAGCAGAGCTCCAAAGTGATGTCTGGTAACTGCTGAAAAGCAGCAGAAGAGCCCCTTCCTGTTGCATTTTCTCTCAGCACTAATGGTTTAATGCCCCACACCTCTGGAATTCAGAGGCATCCAAGAGGTGCTGTAGGCAGCTTTACAAGAGCCTCAGGAGGTGAGGTATGCCCTGCTGCTACAAACACTAACCCTCTCTCTCCTAGGGCATGGTGTTGAGGCAGGTGTGTAGGGCCTCAAATCCCACCCAAAACCTCAACCGTGAGAGCCTTGCCCAGGAGCATGAGGATTCCCGTGCAGATGAGAACCCCTCACAGCCTGTTCCAGAGCAGGTCTTGCAAACTCCAGAGACTCCAGGTCCCAGGAAGGTAAAATCAAGTGTCTCCTTCACAAAGCAGCATTTTGTACTGTTAATGAGCAAGCAGTGTAAAAATCAGAGTTTAAGTCCCTTTGTCCTTCCCACCTTGGTGGAGTGGTAGCTGGGACTTTTCTCCTCACAGAGTCTCTCTCACAGTGTTCCAGCTCCCTGCTCTTTCCCCAGCCTTCAGCTTAGCTGGGTGTGCAGAGAAGCTTGCCACGACTGCGAGGGTCGCTCTCAGGCCGCAGAGTAATGGGCATTGTGCCTGTCTGGCTTTCAGCCCAAGGACCTCAGGAAAGGGAGCTCCAATTTCAGGCTGCAGGGGAATGGGAATTGTTTTTATCTGGTTTTCTGCCTATTAATCTTAGCTGTGCCAGGGAAAGGGGCTCGGAGACTGATGAGTAGGAAAAGGGGTTTTCTCTCCCCTCCCCCCACCTCCAAGTAGGCTGGCTCCACTTCAAAGCGCAAGGAGCACTTCGGGCAGTCTGGGACCAGAACAGAGGCAGACGAAGACTCCATTTCTCACACAGGTGCACATCGTGGGATTATAGGGAGGTAAGTGAAATCCCTTCCCATGTTCAGAATGATTCCTGATTTTCTGAGTAAAGCCCCAAGTGGTACAAGGGCCCTCCTAAAGTACTGACATGGACGTAGGGTGACCAGATGTCCCAATATTTAACTTTGTCCCACATTCTGACCGATGTACGATCAGGACACTATTTGTCCAGATATTGTAGGGTTGCTTGCCAGGCGCCCGGTTGGTGCAGGGCTGGCAGACTCCCTATCCGGCTCCACGCAGCTTCCCGGAAGTGGCGCCAGTTCCCTCTGGGTCCTAGGTGCAGAGACCGCCAGCGGGGCGGCCCCCATCACGAGCGCCTGCTCTGCAGTTCCCATTGGCTGGGAACCATGGCCAGTGGGAGCTGCGGGGGCAGCGCCTGTGGGCAAGGCAGAGTGCACAGCAGCCTGGCTATGCCTCCGCCTAGGACCCAGAGGGAGATGTCGCCACTTCCGGGAAGACGCCTGAAGTAAGCCCTGCCTGGAGCCCATACCCCCTCCTGAACCCCAGTCCTGAGCCCCCTCCAGCACCCAAACTCTCTCCCAGAGTCAGTACCCCGAACCTCCTCCCACGCCCCCAGCCCCAAGACCCCCTTTGCGGCAGGAGCCAGGGCCATGCGCCCCCGGCTTGTGGCGGGAGCCGGGGCTGTGCACTCCCCGACCAACCCACGGCTTGTGGCGGAGGCCGGAGCCGGGGCCGTGCATTCCCTGACCTGTGGCTTCCTGGGACTGTGCACCTTCCTCCCCCATGACTCCAGCGGCGGCTGTGAGCCTGTGGCTGCCCCTCCCCCACGTGTCCCAATATTTTATTCTTGTGATCTGTTCACCCTACATGGGTGCTAGCCATCCAGGGCTTGGGGTGGGGAGGCAGGCATTCTTTCAGATTTCCAGGGACATCTAGCAGGCTAGTCCCACAATCAAGGTATTTGTACCAGTGCCTCTCCTCAACTGAGGGGTCCACAGACATATGCTGGTACTGCAAACACACCACCACTGATAAAATGTTATATAAAAACATAAAGGAATTTATTAAGTTTTGGGACCCTCAGGCTGGTGCAACAGTGGCTCCCCAGTGGGAGACATACAAAGGGCCTTCCTTTCAGAAGATCCCATAGTCCATATAATAGTGAAGACACGCTACACACAAATTTTAAAGTTTCAACTGTAGCCACTTAGACCAAAAAATTTTCCTACACCTAATCAGGAAAACCATCTAAATAGCAAGCAAATGGCTCATTGCAGGGCAGGGAGCATACCTGGAAGGCAAATTTCCAAAAGCTCACAGAGTACACATCATTTTGGTTCACTCTGACTGTTCTGTCAGAACACAGATATAGACATGGCCACTCGGGTTCAGACCAGTGGTCTATCAAGTCTAGTATCATGTCTATGACAGTAATCAGTAACAGCTGCTTCAGAACATGGTGCAAGAAACCATGTACTGGGCAGTTATGGTACTCACAGGGAAAGTTTCCCTCTATTCCCTGTTAGAGGTTTGATTATGATTGAAACATGAGCGTTTACATCCCTTCCAAAACCAGGGAGTAACGAGTTCAAAGCTTCTCTGAGACAATGGAAATAATGTTCTGGGCAAAGAAAAATCTGTAACCTTTCAAGACAGTTCACATAAGGATGAATAACAGAGACTTGGTGGGATAACATGACTGGAGTACTGTCATGGATGGATATAAGCTGTTCAGGAAGGACAGGCAGGGCAGAAAAGGTGGGGGAGTTGCACTGTATGTAAGGGAGCAGTATGACTGCTCAGAGCTCAAGTATGAAACTGCAGAAAAACCTGAGTGTCTCTGGATTAAGTTTAGAAGTGTGAGCAACAAGGGTGATGTCGTGGTGGGAGTCTGCTATAGACCACCGGACCAGGGGGATGAAGTGGACGAGGCTTTCTTCCGGCAACTCATGGAAGTTACTAGATCGCAGGCCCTGGTTCTCATGGGAGACTTCAATCACCCTGATATCTGCTGGGAGAGCAATACAGCAGTGCACAGACAATCCAAGAAGTTTTTGGAAAGGGTAGGGGACAATTTCCTGGTGCAAGTGCTGGAGGAACCAACTAGGGGCAGAGCTCTTCTTGACCTGCTGTTCACAAACCGGGAAGAATTAGTAGGGGAAGCTAAAGTGGATGGGAACCTGGGAGGCAGTGACCATGAGATGGTTGAGTTCAGGATCCTGACACAGGGAAGAAAGGAGAGCAGCAGAATACGGACCCTGGACTTCAGAAAAGCAGACTTTGACAACCTCAGGGAACTGATGGGCAGGATCCCCTGGGAGAATAACATGAGGGGGAAAGGAGTCCAGGAGAGTTGGCTGTATTTTAAAGAATCCTTATTGAGGTTACAGGGACAAACCATCCCGATGTGTAGAAAGAATAGTAAATATGGCAGGTGACCAGCTTAGCTTAACGGTGATATCCTTGCTGATCTTGAACACAAAAAAGAAGCTTACAAGAAGTGGAAGATTGGACAAATGACCAGGGAAGAGTATAAAAATATTGCTCGGGAATGCAGGAGTGAAATCAGGAAGGCCAAATTACACCTGGAGTTGCAGCTAGCAAGAGATGTTAAGAGTAACAAGAAGGGTTTCTTCAGGTATGTTAGCAACAAGAAGAAAGTCAAGGAAAGTGTGGGCCCCTTACTGAATGATGGAGGCAACCTAGTGACAGAGGATGTGGAAAAAGCTAATGTACTCAATGCTTTTTTTGCCTCTGTCTTCACAGACAAGGTCAGCTCCCAGACTACTGCACTAGGCAGCACAGCACGGGGAGGAGGTGACCAGCCCTCTGTGGAGAAAGAAGTGGTTCGGGACTATTTAGAAAAGCTGGACGAGCACAAGTCCATGGGGCCGGATGCGCTGCATCCGGGAGTGCTAAAGGAGCTGGCGGATGTGATTGCAGAGCCATTGGCCGTTATCTTTGAAAACTCATGGCAATCGGGGGAAGTCCCGGACAACTGGAAAAAGGTG